>NC_072011.1:56333929-56933929 GCF_027791375.1 Indicator indicator | reverse complement strand
CGGCCCGAGTTCCGGGAGGGCTGACCCCCGCCACACTGCCCGTGGAAACTGAGCCCAGGGTCTGCCGGGGCCACGCGCAACGCAGCAGCTCCCCCGGCCCGGGCACCCTCTGCTGGGGGTAGAAGGCGGGCCGGCCCCCGCGGGCGGTGCGTCGGCCCCTCCCGGGGGTGGGCGGCGGGCGGGGCACGCCGGCTCCTCCTCGCCGGGCCGGGGTTAGTTTCAGAGGAGAGACGGGGGCGACGATAGCGGTGGCAAGCGGCGCCCCGTGGGAACAAAGCGGAGGACGGGCGGCGAGGCCGAACCGAGCGCGTCCTGCAACAGGTCTGTCCGCGCGTCCCGGCGGCAGCGCAGGCCCTCCGCCTCACGGGTCGCCGGTCTCCCGCTCTGGGCGGCGAGGCCGGCACTGGCCGCCCTCATGCGGTTCGGCTCCAAGATGATGCCGGTAAGTCCCGGGCGGGCAGGGCTGTAGAGGCTCAGCTCCGTTCTCGGCGCGGCGGGTGGCGGCCAGAGGCCGTCCCCGGGGACGCGGAAAGTTGGAGTGTAGCAGCGGGAAGGAAAATGGATCCTGCAGACATGGAGAGAGGTGGGAGGGTAACCTCCCCCCCCCTTCCCTTTCTCCGGCCAGCGCGGGATCCGCAGCCGCTGTGTGGCCGCGCAGGGGCTTCCCCTCCCCCTCTCAGCTGCTCGTTTAGTGTTTCCCCTCCCTCCCCCCTCTTCGCTTTTCCTTTTCTTCCTCTTCCACACCGGGATCAACTTGTTAGACGGGCCTGCTGGAGTAGAGCCAGGGCGAGGGGGAAGGGGAGGCCGCCCTCGGCAGCACAGCGGTGGGGCTGGAGTGTGGGTGATGGGGGTGTCACAGAGCCCGGGACCTTCACAGCTCCTGGAGGGTGGCCGGGTGGCTGGCCCGGTGGGGCTCCGCAAGGGGTGAACAGGCACCTCCTCTGGATCCCGCTTTCTTCTTCTTCTTTTTTTTTTTTTTTTTTCATATGTTATGAAGTTCTTAGAATTGACTTGCGCTGTGCTGCCTCTGCTGCTTTTTGAGGGGGTGTGGAGGTGGTGGTTTGGTTTCCGAGTGTCCGAACTCCACGAGGAAGACGGTGTCCATGTTGTTTACGGTTTAAAGTGATTAGGAGTTCTCGAGGGCTTCCCATCGCCGTCTGCGAGAGAGTTTCGGGAGTTGGTGGTGGCTCTGTGTGTGCTGAACCACCCCTGCTCGTGAGAGGTGTTTCAGTTCTAACACTTCCGAAAAGCATAGAGAGGACCATCTCCTGACGCAGTTTTAACACGAGTTTTAAGATTACACCGCTTTTGTCAGCTGAAAGTTGGTGAAAGCACAAGCACAGCAACCTTGTTTAGTTTTCAGCACAAAATATGCAGAAGTGTTGACGTAAAATCCTTAATTTCCCTGAAAAGTGCGCTTGCCCCTGAAGATATGGTTTGACCGGTGAGGATGCCTCATCAAATCTGTTGTTCCAAGAGACTGGAATATGTACAGAAAATGCCAAAGGTCTTAGTACCTGCTTAGTCCGTGCTGAGGGTGCTTAAAAATGTTCTCTTCACCATCCTCCCCCAGGCTATGTGGCCTTGCAGTGCTTGGTACCGAGTAGCTTTGCACGCATATTTGGTCCTTTCAACAGCACTCTTCTCTTAAAGATTTATTTCCAGTTTAACTCTTCCAGGAGCTGCCTGAGGCCAGGGAGAATGGAATTGTATTGGGAGGTGAAACTGAGAATTCATACTGAAAGGATAGGGGTATTTCAGGGATGCTTGTTTTGCTATTGGTGTGGGATGCTTCCCCTTCATTTAGGAGGAAACAGTGATAATTTGATCTTGCAGAACACTAGAGAAGCCTGGGTAACTATTACTGTAACTAATGAGGGAGGAACAGAGAGAATGTGAGCCCAACTACAGATTAAATAGTGTGTTGTGCAACTGTGGAGTTGTCTACCCATGGAAAAAAAAGAGAAACAAGCAGTAAGTATAATGAGGTGTTAATTCAATCCATGTCAAAACCAAGCTAGGTAAGCATCCTCCTATAACAGCAAAATCTCCAGGAGATGCTATCGCCAGCCAGTTCCTTGTCACTGAGTTCAAATAAGGGAGAAAACAAGCAGAAGCAGTCTTATCCCATCAGTGTTTGCAAGTGACAAATTCCAGAGTGTGCATTGCCCTGGTGGCTCAGACTTCACTTCGGCTGATGATGCAAATCATTAGTGATTCTGGTTTTTAACCATTAAATAAAGACATGGATGCAGCCTTTTCACATTGTGTATACTGTGAATAATTAAAGATTTGTGAGGATTTACTGTGATTAAAGGAATAAAAAATATAAATATTATGAGTGTTACAACTTTAATTCACCTTAAAAAAAACCCATCAAAACAACAACAAAAAAAAGGGGAGCTTCAGTATACTCTTCAGAGGGATAAGATGTCCATCAGTTACATTAAACAGTGCAGAAAGGTTTTGAAGTGCTGTAAGTCCATTGACTTACAGCAAATAAACAGCCATTTGCCACTTTGAAAACACGTTGCAGTAAACGTGCTGAAGTGAATGTGAATAAGAGAACAAGTCTTATGAGGAGCTGAAGGAACTGAGATTGCCTAGCTTGGAGGAGTCTGAGGGGAGACCTCATTTGTTCTTCACAACTCCCTGAAAGGAGGTTGGAGTGAGGTGGGGGTTGGTCTCTTCTCCCTAGTATCAGCTGATAGAATAAGAGCAAATGGCCTGAAATTGTGCCAGGGGAGATTTAGGTTGGATATTAAGAAAAATTCCTTTCCTGTAAGAATGGTCAGGCATTGGAACTCAGGTTGTCCAGTGGGGTGGTGGAGTCACCATCCTTGGAGGGGTTCAAGAAATGTGTGGATGCAGCAGTTTGGGACATGGTTTAATGGCCATGATGGTGTTAGGTTGGTGGTTAGACTTGATGATCTTGGAGGTCTTTTCCAACTGAAACAATTTTATGATTCTGTGATAATAAGAAAGCGTTTAAAAATACAGTTCCAAGAGTAATTCTCACTATTTATCTTTTTTTATTTTTGGATTTCCTTGCCTCTTTCTTTTTAAAATGTCTCCTTCCCCACGAAGCTATTTCTCACTTCTCCTTGTAAAGAGGTTATAAGAGTTTAGGGTGGGAAGAGAAAGAAAGGCTTCAAGAAGGTCACAATGGACCAAGTTATCTGAGTGCTCTCATTTACACACTAACGAGGTGTTCATGAACTTGAGTATCCTTATCTGCCTTGTTTTAGTGAGAGGTAGTTGGGTGCAAAATGTTTTGTTTCTTAACATTTCTTAACATTTCTTAAAATGTCTCTTTGTCTTTTCCACCCTTCAAGTGAAATTATTTGTCTAAGACTTTTAACTCTCTGCTCAAGGTCTGTCTCTCCCTTGCTCCAGAAGATAGCGTGGACAAGGGATTAAACAGGACACAGGAGGGTTTGTGACCTCAAGCACATACAGACAAGAATGAGTCCAGCCAGGAATTCCCCTCTGAGTAGCTGCTCGGAAAGTGCTGTAGCAGCATAACCACTCCTGCTCTTGGGAGACTACCCTGAAATGGGAATGTTTTCCTTACAGTGATGACAGATAGGAGTTAAACTGCTGCTGTAACCATATATTAGGACAATGTGACTAAAAGCCTACATAAGGGTGTATGAAGTAATTCACATGCAGCTGTACTGATGAAGGTAATGATGAGGTTAACACCAGCAAGCTGTGTGAAGTTGTCTCACCTTTCATCTGGGAAAGCTTGTGGGAGTGTGAGTGGTACTGTTAAATAGTGAAAAGGAGCTTGAAACACTTTCAAAAATAGCTTATTTTTCTGCAGCATAATTGATCTCCCTTATTATACATTATTATCTGAAAGACTGAGAAATAATTGGTGTTATTATTCATACAGGATAAAGGGCTTTAATGCAGATAGTAGGAGGTAACACAGGCTGAGCTACCCCTTCAATGCCCAATGAAGATTTTTGTATCAAAACTTGTCAGTGAACTACATAAAGTTCCTTTTTGCAATTTCCCTTGTGTGCAGTAGTTATCGGGAGCCTCCTTGAAATTAGGGTGGATCCAGACATGCAGATACATTGTTAGGTTTGGAGACTAGCTTGGCAAACTGAAGAGTGCTGAAATTGCTAAATTAGTTTTGCCTTTTATCGTTGGAAAAGGCTTAAACTTCTGAAACAGAAGTTTCCTGGTAGCTATATATTCTTTTTCTATTCAAGCGTAACCCTACACCTTTGATGCCATGAGCTGTGCGTTAAAGGTTGGACTAGATGATCTTTAAAGGTCCCTTCCAACTCAGAGCACTCTATGATTACTTCTGAAGTCTATTGAATGCATTGTTCCAAGTGACTGTTCTCTGAGCTGTTGTGTCTACTGAGTAATGTGTTCAAGACCAGGTTGGATGGGGCCTTGAGCAACCTGGTCTAGTGGAAGGTGTCCCTGCCCTTGGTGGGAGGGTTTGGAACTAGATGATCTTTAAGGTCTCTTCCAACCCAAACCATTCCATGATCCTCTGATTTTGATTTTTTTTTTTTTTTTTTTTGTGTGTGGATATGTGTATTGATTTTTAACCTTAAAAAAACACCTACCCTTAAAGTTCTTTTGCTTGTTTGATTGGGCAGTTAATTGGAATTGCCATGTGGATTCTGACATACTGAAATTGTGTAGTTGTAGCCCATCTTGGGCAGTTTCCTTAGGAAACACTTGCAGCTTAACCAAAGAAGTGTTAAAGGCAATGAATCTCCTGGCTTTGTAAGATGAGCAGTTCTGAGTTTACAAGCAAACAGACCCCTGGAGTTTATGATGATGCCAGTACGTGATCTGGAGGATCTCAGCCCTGCTTCCTTTAGTCCTTTAATTATTTAAGCACTGGGCAGGTTTATCAGCCATTGCTGCTGTTTTTCTTGTCTGCCTGCATGGGTTTGAGCCCATGAATGGGACTTCAGGCTGTGCGCTCTTCCTAGTGTGTGCCTCATATCTTCATCTGATTATTTAGTATCAGTGTGTTTTTAACTGAATTTCCATTTAATGTTAATAATTTAAAAGTTTTAACATTGTGGTTGTATTCAAACATTTCAGTGTGGAATTCAGTGTTTAAAGTATTTAGTTTGGAATGCTGGATAAAGCTTAGGTGATTGTTTGCTGAGCTTTCTCACTGCTAAACTTCTCCTACCTCTTGCACTTCTCTTGTAGAATGTGACCTGTCGTGGTGTACAATAGGGAAATTTGCCTTGAGGTTCCCAGAGTACTCCTTTTTTCTTCTGTTTTTCTTCTTTTTTATTTTCCCCTCTTCCATATTGTTACAAGATTTCCCCCCCCCTTTGTTCTGTCCAGTGAATAATTATTCCAGGAATAATTTGTAAGTGAATTCAATTTCTCCGATGACGTTTTTAATACCTTAACCCTCTGTTTGCAATTCATATCCTATTACACTGCAGGATGTTAAATATCTATGTTTCTTTGTATGACTTTTATCAGAAATGGGGGAAGGGCCATATTACAAATTCATACCCAGATCAAGCTGTGGAGGCCATGGGAATAGCTAATTATGCTGCTTCTGATCTGTTCAACAGTTCAGGGTGTTAGTGCCTTGTGGGGCTCTTGTATTTACTGTTTCAAGGGCTGATATGCAGTGATGAAGTTTGGTATGGGTGGATAATTCACAGGATTTATTTATTTATCTATGTTTTTTCTTGGTGTTGCCAGATGGGATCTCTGCTTTATTAGTGAGCAGGTCTGCTTTGTGGGATTAATTTGCATTCAAGTCAGTTGGACTTTTAAAGAGGCAGGTATAAAGGTTATTTAATCAGAATAAACTGTCAGATTGGCAATGTGCCTAGCATTTCTTTCAAATTATTGATTAAGAAACTCGTCTTGAAAGTGCTCTGTTTGTCTAGGTGCTGCCCTTGTTAGTAGCCTGCCTTGGGAAGTCTCCTTTCTCCCACACTATGCTCGTTTAACGGTAGGCAGAGTTGTGCCTTGCTGCTGTACAATCTTTCTGGAGAGGCAGCTGGATAACCCCGAGAAGATATGGTTTAATGGCCATGGTGGTCTTGGGCTGATGATTGGACTTGATGATCTTAGAGGTCTTTTCCAACCAAAACAGTCTTATGATTCTATCAGGAGACTTGGCACGAGCTACCTCCTGTGGCTCAGTGGTGCAGCTGAAGAAGGACTTTGCGTCCCTTTGCATGTGTCCACTTAAAACAAAGGAATCCCCAAATCCTTTTAGTCTGTGAGCTTTGAACTTCCTGTGAAGTGTGAAAACTCTGGAAACTGGAAGGTGCTCCTATTCATGAGGTAATAAGCAGATAAAACTCTGCTCTCAGTTTTGTTGTCTTTAGGCCTGGTTTCTCTCAGCTTAGTCACTTGTGAGTCAGGCAAAGTCCTTTTGATCTTTAGCTCTCGAACAGCTGGGTGATATTGTGTATAAAGGTCACTAGGAATCCTGGACATCATGTGAAGTAAGTATACTTAATTATCTTAGTCACTGTTGCTTAACTGTTTCAGAGGCTTGGGGCTTCTCTATGGAACATGAAAGACCTGAAATCCTTCTTAAATGTTAGATAGAAGTGTTAGATAATTGTTGCTGTAGCTCAGGATAACTGTTCCTGGAGAGGAATTGAGAACAGAGCAGCAACTGTGACTGTGTCATGATGTTGCTGGATGTGTTAAAAGGCAGAAACCAGTCTTCTTGCTTTTGCAGTTTGTGTTTTCTTTTTTTTTTTTTTTTTTGTTTTGGTTAATTGTTAATATATTCTGGGTCTTGCTGCTAGTGTTTAGAGTTAGTCATGCATGTGTCCTTGCCAGTTGTTTCACCATAGCAATGCCATTATGTGGATGTTGAATGCAGTTGCATATAAAGGATTGAGCCCTTTGGTTTTTGCTTCTGTGGCCTTAATACCAAGAATTTTATTACTGAGAGGGTAACATCATTTCTGTACCAGTGCTACAGTAATGCTTCCAGGTCTTAATATGATGTGATCCTTTGACAGATGGCTGTGTGCAGTGCTCTAGCTTTTATTGGCATCTATTTTAAAAAGGGGGATTAGGGGAGCACTTTTTGTCCTTTTTTTTGGTATATCCTTCTCTTACACCTTCATTTCATCCTTTTTCAAAATAAACCAGATACACTTTGTAATCAAACATGTACTGCAGTTATCCATTGTTCTGCACAGTTGTCCTGACTCAAACTCCTAATTGAGGATAACTTATATGTGCAGTGCATCTGAATTAGTACCCAAACAAGTGGAAACATGGACATGCTCACATTGCTGACTTGAAAGCTTCTGACATTACTGAGTTATTCAATATCAAACATCTGGTCTGTATGGTACTAGCTGCCACGGATCAGAGCGTTTAATAAAGTGAGTGGACACTGCAGGGAGGTTAAGCCCCTTGTAAAGGGTCATGCAGTGAGTTCTGCCTGGGATTTGGGAGTCCTGTGGGGTGACACCAACTGGTATGTTGTGGTGTGGCTGGAATACGAGCCTGTCCAATGTAAATATTAAATCATCTTGCTTGAAGTAATTACAGTGCCTGCACTCTTTCTTCTGTAGGGTTAATCATGAATGGGGAGAAACACTTGATGTAGCTCATTCTGTTCTACCCTTGAGAGCAGTCCCTGAAAGAAGTGCTTGTTCATAAATCCTTTGCACGTGTGTCAAGTCAGTGTTCCCATTTCACAGCTCAAGGCATCTTGGATTTGATTTATTTTATTTTTGTATTTTGTTATTGTTGTATTTTATGTTTTTTTGGTCAAATAAGTTAGGAGATTTTCCTTGTCTTTTATTTTGTGAAGCTTAACTACTTAAAGAGCAATTTAGATCTAAGCTTACATGACAGTGGGCTTTAACACTATTGCAACAGAAAAAACATTTGTTTCCTTAAATTGAAAGCTAAGGAAGAGTCCCTGGAATTTTTCTTAACTTCAGTTTCATTCTGCCATTTAAAAGAGGACAATCTTTTTTTTTTTTTTTTTTTCTTAGATCTTCTTCAGCAGGTTCTTTTTTTAATGCTGTCACTGTTACCCCATTTGAGCTCTGTGCTGCAGCAAATCACCTATGTGCTCTGGTACTCCAGGGGCGCAGCAGCCTGCCTGTCTGTCACCGTGGCACAAGCTTGCAGGCTGTGCAGGTAAGGAGCTGGAAGACTACACGTAAGCACTGGTCTAGGGTATCCCTCTTGCATTCTGAAGCTGCAGAGACTTGGCCTTCTGCAAGGTGATTGTCCCCTTCTTCAGTTTCAGTAGGCACAAACTACTGCAGTAAGACACACAGGGGTCTCGCCCCCCTATTCCTTACTTTTGCTGGACAAAGTTGAAGCTGTGCAGATTATCAGGGCTAAAAATTTGCCCAGAAATGTGCAGGAAGGCTCTTACTCTCTGTAGCTGGAGCTCTTATTCAGCTGTTTCTCTCATACCTGTGCACAGTGCTAACTTGGTGGTAATTTCCTTGCTGCTTGACAGTGATGGCTTGTCTGCTGCAATTTTTTTTTTCTCTGAAGTGTGTGCAAACATCTTTCTTCACTCTACTCTCTATCTTACATGGGTGTATGCTGACCTGAATGCAGAACCTCACCCAGATCAATATCTGGACCATGCAAAACTGGGATTGATGGCTCCTGCCATGACTTTTCCAGGGAAGCGAAACCCAGTCTTGCCATCTTTGGGCATCTCAGAGCTGGGAAGACCCTCTAAAGGATGGTAACCCCACTGTTTGTTAGAGGTTCTCTAATCTCAGTTGTTGTAAGCCTGTGTGTGTCTTGGTATAACGAAGTGTTCAGGAAAAGCTGACATAGCAGGGGATGTGACTGATTTCAGGCTGCAAAAGAGGGAGGGAGGTGTTGCTGAGTTGTGAAAGGCAGGCTACGTAGGGGCCAGGCAAAATACTCCAGACCCCCTTGGAGAATGCCAGAAAGCTCTTGTGAAATACTGAAAACAACACTGTGACTGCCCTGGGTCATGCATGATCTGTGTTTCTGAAGAGCATTGCCTATGTGTCATGCTGCCCCACAGCCACTTTATCAGTGATAGCCATGCTGTGTCTTACAGCCTTTTGAGAACACATTTAACTACAAGTAAAGGTTTGTGTGTGGAAGCTACGGAAACAACACGGTATGCTTCTTGCCCTTACATTCTTATTCCTATGCTATTGTATGTAGGTCTTGCCCACAAGGCCTTTCTGCAGCCTGGTTTCTCGGTGTTGCCCAAAAAGCATTGTTATTTAGAGTGCTTCTCTTACAAATAGCATTTAGGGAGGTTGGATAAGAGAAAAACGTTTTCTACCTCTAGGGTAGAAAACTCTGCCTTTCAGGGAAGCTGAATGAGTGACCAAATATGATTGGGCTGAAGGGGACAATTTCTGGAGTTCTTATGGCAAAAGAAGCCTGTTGAGGAGCTTGGCGTAATATAAATGTTGATGTGATTAAAATTTACTCTGTTTAATTAATTTAAAATAGCTGTGACATCACCTCAGTGATCACCATTTCATACAAGCCTGTCTGTGAAGACCTTGGTCCTGACTTTGCTGCTTACAGCATAGGGCAAGCCTGCTGCCTTGCTCTGCTGAGCTGCTCTCCCTTCCTTCACTTCTCAGCCAGTGTGTCTGTGTGCAGAGCCTGGTATTGCCTGTCTAGAAAGAGCTCTGGGGAGTGAGCAGTGCTTAAATAAAACCTGTCAGACAGCGATCAACTGCACAATCTAGTACTCTTCTGCTGCTTCTGTTCCAGTAACTGAATGCTTTCTGATGAAAGTCGGAGTGTGTAGAACTTCATGTTAAAGAAGCAACAGTTAGATCAAGTAGGGTGCTTGGAAGGTTAACAGGATGACTGCAAGGGTGAGATTTCTTCTTCCCACTTCTGATGCAGTTGTTGTACGTATTGGGATTGACTAAGGCCAGCTCATGATCCGTATTTTCCAATGTTGGAATAGCCCCACTGGCTCCTTTTCACTTACACAGTAACAAGATCCATCTGTTTTGGTGCAAAAGCTTGATGTGTCTTCTGTGCCAGCTGAATGTGTGCTGCTGTGGTGTAATCTTCTTCAGTATCTTACTAGTTACTTCCTGTGTGTTTTTTAGCCCAGAAGTGGTAGGACAAAACCACTTCCTTGTGGCTTAGCATTCTTCTTTATGGCTTTGAGCTTCAGCTGTTGTCAAATAGATATGATCACCAAGCACCGGCATTTCATGCTGGTTCTCTTTGGCATTGCTGGTGGCTATGTTGGTTGCTTGCATTGCTGTCTGTGTGCAGGCTGCTTGCTCTTGGCAGTCATCTAGGTCTGACAGGCAAAGGTTATTCTATGATTCTATCCTTCCAGGTGATTCTTCATTCTGCATTGCAACAGGAGTGTGTTCCCACCCAGTATGGGTGGTGAATTGGGAAGAGCTACTCTTCTGCAAAGGTATGGTGTGACATTACACCTCATTAAATTAATAGTAGGATGCTGCTTAAATGGATGGTCTTGTTCCTTTAGTTTCCATCCCCACCCAAAGCCACATGTCCTTTGTAGCTTCTCCTTGACTTTAGTAAACACTTGGGTGATGGCTAAGAGGAAATACTACGTGCAGTAAAGGCAAAAAGCAACAAATGGCTTACATGGTGGAAGTGATTGACCTTGTGGCTCCATAATCAGACATAGTGGGGTGGGATTTGAGAAGAGTATGGCTCACCACTTAGGTCCTCAGCTAAGCTGCAGCAGTCAGATGTATGTTTTCCTTAATCTCCTGCTGTTTTGAGAGATGGTAATAGAGGGGAATTTCTCCACCATCTTTGGGTGTTCTCATTCACTGTGGGAATTAAGTTAGATTAAACCAAACATCTATCTGTCCTAGTGAGATTGAGAAGCTCATGTAGCAGGAAGCCTCTGCTTCCTGAAGGCAAGTATATAGGAAGCTGAAGCTGACCTTGAAAGTAGAAGAGCCCACAAATTGTGCCATGTGGTCTGAAATTCCTGTTTTGGGTTTGGTGGTGGGTTTTTTTTTTTTTCTTTTTTTTTTTTTTTTGCTTGCCCTGAAGGTAGAGGTTGAACATGTTTCGAGGTTTCATTGTAATGTCAGCCTGCAGTGTCTCTCAACTTCACATAGTAGCAATTCACTTTAAGATACCAGACTGGTCAGGCTATCACAGAACAGTCCAAAGAGTGTATCTTGTGATTTTCCTACACTGCAATTACTCATGTGCTTGAACATCTGTCATTGTTACAGATGCCAGAAATGGTGTGTCCTCTGACCTACCTGTTCATGCCATGACTGTTTGGGTTTGACATAGATCTGTTCCATAGAGGTAGGACACAAATTTTGACAGCTGTTTTCCTGGGGGAGCAACAAACATGAAATAAGAAGTAATGTTTTTCAAAAGCATTTGGTGTGGAGCTCTGACAAGTTGCTGGGATTGGAGTAAACCAGATTCCTATGCTTCTCTTTTTCTGACTTGCTACAGGAGGAGAATGAGGGGAAATGGCCTGAAACTGTGCCAGGGGAGGTTTAGATTGGATATTAGAAAAAAATTACTGAAAGAGAAGTCAGGCATTGGAACAGGTGGCAGAGTCACTGTCCCTGGAGGTGTTCAAGAAATGTGTGGACATGGCACTTTGGGGCATGGTTAATGAACTCAGTGATCTTAGAGGTCTTTTCCAACCAAAACAATTCTGTGATTCTATGATCTGTTTTGTGCTGCTGTTAAATCACAAAGATTTTTATTATTTTTTTTCCCCCCCCTGTTTCAATACTTTGCCTCCCACTATGGCTGTTCCCAGGAGCAGAGCCCTCCTGTTACCACTAAATTGAAGACAGTAAATTGGGTTAATCTGGGGACCAGGCACCTGTTGCATGATAAATATCGATCTGTCTTGCAGGTTCTGGTAGACTCAGTGCTTCCTGGTGTGAAGATTGTCTTTTTATTGCTAAGATTATTATACATTGACTGGAAAAGACAAAAATGAGTGTTCATAAACCCAGCAGAGAGTTGGTATCTTATGCAGTGGGTGGTGTGGTGGGGGTGGTACAGGTCATATCCTATATTGTTTAGGTGTAGGTTGTGTTAAATATGCTTTTATCTCTGATGTTGGTGTAACTTTTTGCTTTTCTCCAGGAAGGGTCCTGGCTTGTACAATTTTTTTTAACCACTAGGAAAAAAAGTTGGCTTTCTTTTTGTTGTGAGGATGTATGTGCTTCTTAAGGGACTGTTTTGAGAGGTGTAATTCTCAAGTGTCCTGACAGGCACACTTAGTATGGCTTTTGTATTGGCTTCTAGCCATCTAGGAGATGAAGAGAACAGTAACACTTATTCCCAGCAGGGTGGCTGCAAAGCTCTAAAAAAAGGAGAACAGCTTAGTTTTTTCTTTCTTTCTTTCAGTTTTTATTCTCCTTTATTTTGTTAGTTTTGAATTTTTGTTTTCAGTAGGACAAAGACTGCCTCTGGGTACAATGCAAGTACAGAAAATTGAGATGATTCAGGCTTCAGCTTGAGTTCATAACCCTGCTCATTGTGCTTGGATGTTGCCTTGGCCTTAGGCTCTTGACAAGTGCAGTGTGTGTTGTGATACTGAAAAATGGGAGGAGGAGCAACTGCAAACACCTGTGGTTATGTTGTATGAGTTAGACTGTTGTCCTTTTGCAGAGCATAGTATTTATTGTAAGAATTACGTGGTATATATATTTTTTTAAAATCTACCTGAAATGAACTGATTTCTCCTTGTGTACCAAGTGTTCATAACTCACTGCTGACTGCAGAAGGTGAGGCAGAGTCTGCCTGAAGGGGCAAGCCTCCAAAGGCCCAATTCTCCAGGAGAGGGAGGAGCAAGCTCCAAGTAGGACACCAACAGTACAAGCCTAAA
This sequence comes from Indicator indicator, assembly GCF_027791375.1. Taxonomy (NCBI): domain Eukaryota; kingdom Metazoa; phylum Chordata; class Aves; order Piciformes; family Indicatoridae; genus Indicator; species Indicator indicator. The sequence goes on along the minus strand of NC_072011.1, from coordinate 56,921,091 downwards.
CTCCATGTGTAGGCTTGCTTTTCTGCCAGTCAGCTTGCAGCAGGTTTTTGGTGAAGTGTCCAGCAGTTCAAAGGTGGTGGCTCTAAGGAGCCATGAGGAGGAAGGATTTGGGGAGTGTAGGAAGATAGCAAACCTTTGAACAACTTTTGAGAAGGCAATGTTTTGTCTTGGAGTTGGAAAGAGTGTAAACACCTTGTAACTGAAGAGAAAGACTAGGCAGAGGTTGACTGCTTATGTTGAGAAGCTTGTTTGTCAGTATTAACCTATTGTATGCTTTGCTTGGGCCCATGTCAGTGAAAGGATAGCCAACTGGGATGTGACAGCTCTGTACTAGAAAAGTAGGTAAGTTGACTATGTAACAGAGTAGTAGGCTTTGGGTTTGTACTTTGCTTAGTTACATAGGCAATAAATGCTTTTGCCTTTCACAATAAGAGTCGTCTCGCCTTGTCTTCACCTGGAAACACCATAACACACAGCCTATGAGAAGAACACTACTGATACAATTATAGGGGAGAAAGGGGAAAAGTACTTGAGAGAGCAGGGAAATGTGTGGAGGAGAGGAACTTCACAGTTGGCAATGGGAAGAAGGCCTACAAGAAAGCTGGGGAGAAAGTTTTTACAAGGACTTGTAGTGATAGGATGAGAGGGATTGGATTTAAACTGGAAGAGGGAAGGTTTAGACTGGATGTTAGGAGGAAGCTCTTTACAGTGAGGGTGGTTAGACACTGGAACAGGTTGCCCAGGGAAGTTGTGGATGCTTCCTCCCTGGAGGTGATCAAGGTCAGGTTTGACAGGGCCTTGAGTAACGTGGTCTAGTGGAAGGTGCCCCTGGCCATGGCAGGGGGTTTGGAACTATGTGCTCTTTAAGGTCCCTTCCAACCCAAACCATTCTATGTGTTATGATTCTATGTGTGGATATGTTGCCCTGTGGTACAATATGAAGCAGCCATCCAGGGTTTGTTTGACCCTGAATTCCTGTAGTTGATTAACTTAATTGGTGCAAATCCAAGTGTGGATTCAGGTCTGAGCAGAATGAGCTGTACATGATGTGTTGGCAAATGTGGGTGCTCAGTAAAAGGCTGTGTTTTCCTATGTATGTTACTGAACCAGTGTAGTTTATGTCTTAAAACCCAAACAAACTGACCTGTATCTTTTAGAACACTTTCTTCTGTTTAATGCTGATGTTGCAATAGATACCTGCAGTGCAAAAAGTACAAATGACTTCAAAACCCACCCTGGATTGGAGACGTTCTTGCCTTCAGTGATGTATAGTAGCTCAGCCAAGGTGCTTGGGAATGTGTTCCTCCTGTGCTTAGGATTTATCCAAAGTAGCAAGCTGATTTGCATGGACCTTTCTGCTTTCTGGCTTGTGGGAAGACCTTTGCTCTCTTCTTGTGTGTGAGAATGACTGAAGGAAAACATCAAGTTGGAAAATGTAATTTGGGCTCAAAGTTAAGTGTTTTGTTTGGAGAGATCTCTTCTTGATGACCTTGGATGTAATACCCTCCTGAAAGGGGAGGATATAGGTTAGGAATCCTGTACTGGCCCGTCCTGACATTTCTCAAAATGAAAATGGCTGAACTGAGATGGTGATGATTTTCTCTAAGGTTGGGCAGGAAGATTTTAATTGCATCTTCCTCACTTGTAAGCCTGAACTGAAGCACTGAATTCCATCTTGGAGGTTGTAGTGCATGAAGTAGGAGGCTTGTAAACCTACATCCATTAATTTAAGATGATAACAATCAGTGCCTGACCAGATCTCAAGGCTGTTTCCCTTGCAGCTCTTCAGGTTCCCCTAACGACAATTCAGATGCGTGCCTGGTAGTGAGATGTAGCGTGGCATTTGTGCTGTAAGGTTTGTCCAGTTTATACCACAAGCAGATGGCATTTGTTTTGTTCCCTCTACACTGAGGTTGAGAGGGGGAGAAAAAAGGCAGAGGAGGGCAAGGCTTCCTCTTTGCTCTTTTCAGCTCTTGTTCCCCATCTCTCCAAAAGTGCACATAGACACATGTTATAAGTCTGGGGAAAAACTGACATTTTTACCACAGATAAAATAAGCACTATATATATATATACACACACATATTTTATCTTTAAATTTATCTCTACAAGCAGAAACTACCATGCTTTGGAAAGTTAAGGTTCGATCTTGTTTTCTTCTGTGATACAATAGAAAGGGAAAAGGGCTGTACTTTATATAGGCTGGGAATAATCCGAACAGTCCCATGGTGCTTCCTACTGCACTCCACCTACTTTGCAACATAACTTCCTTTCTCATATTTGTGGCCAAAAGCCAGTGCAATATAAAAGGAGTAGTGTGTGTGGTGAGTGAGACAAGAACCTCACTCCATGGATTTGGGTGTGGCTATGGGCAAATATTAAATTTTACTCTGCATTTCTGTTGAACTTGGCTTTATAGAACAGCTGAATATAAAAAGGATTGGGGATAGTAATCATCCTGTGTGGCAGTCTTCTAGTAAGTCTATTTTAATCTTTGCTTACTGTAATCTTTTGCTTACCTTAATCTTTGGGTACAGCAGGTGAGGATGTTGCCTGCTGAAGGATTGTTCTCAGGTTCTGAAGAACTTGATGTGAAAAAAATCACAGGATTTATTATTGTGGTATACTTTGCATTGGTGCATAGTCATGGCTCTTCATTCAGCTCGGAACAGGAAGATGAGCTGTTGTGCTGGCTGCCTTCTGTTTAGAAAGTTGCATCAGGTCAGCAAAAATAGCTTATTTTAGCACCTGGTTTCTTTGTGGCTATCTGGGAAGGTGCAGCATCTAGGTAAGATGCAAGACTTGTAATTAAAATTGTTTGGAGGGGTTTTATATTTACCAGGGAAGACTAATTTGTGGTTAAAACTGTGGGTATACTCTCTGTGGGTGGAAGCAATTATTTCTCATTTCTGTCACCTGTACTTAAAATGTGATAGTTAATCTAGTCATTCTAAAAAAAAAATCTATATTGCTAGTTTTTAATCTTAGCTAAAATCAACTTCTAAAAATATATTTTAGTTCAGGATGTAGATTATATTGTTGTAATCCTTTTCCAACCCACACAGCATTTAAAAAAAGCTATTTCACATTTTTGTGAAATCTGTTTTCTGCTTTGTTGTATGTTGCTGCTGTATAGAAAAGTCTTTGAAGGGCATGCTAGGAGCTCCTTTTTGGAGGCTTGTTTAGACAGCACTTCAGTTCTACATGCTCTCTGTCTTGTAGGAAGAGATATTGTCTATGTTGAGCCATTTGCAGTGTAATATAATAACTGGGATAACAATAGAGCTAATATTACTGCAGAGCATTGCATTGTCAACCTTAAGAGTGTTTTTTTTTTTTTTTTTTTTAATGCCTCAAAAACGAGAGTTAAGGAAATGGTTATGCAAGCGAAGACCATTACTTAGCTGTGTTATGGAAATACAAAAACCCCAACGCTAGTATTGTGTAGTTGAAGGCTATTTGGTTTCAGACTAAAATGCAGAGAACACAAAATGTAGTACAGAATTGTACTTGCTCTGATGGAAGGTAATGAAATGAAGTGAATCACAATTTCCAGAGGCAGTATGCTTGTTTGGCTACCAAATCACATTCTTGCCTCTGTCTTTGCTTTCTCATATACCTCAGTTTCCCTTCCCTAGGAAGCTGCTTGCTTGTGTCATAACTTCCTGGTCATAAGGTGCTTTGAAGATGAAAAATACTGTGTGAATAGATGGCACAGTTTGTATTGTATATTACATGCTGTGCAGGAAGGCTGCATAAAGTTAGGAATTCAGCAAATAGTTAAAACCAGGGTTAAGTTAGGTGTTTTTAGAAACTCTGCTTGCTTATGGTATTTTATAAGGGACTCAGTCTGTTGTTGAAATAGAGTATAGAATGGTTTGGTTTGGAAGGGACTTCCAAAAGCCATCTAGTCCAAGCCTGCTGCAGTCAGCAGGGACATCCTTCACTAGATAGGGTTGCTCGGAGCCTTGTTGAGTCTAGTTTGGAATCTCTCTGAGGATGGGATCTCGTTCCTGGGCAACCCGTTCCAGTGTTCCACTACCCTCATGGTAAAGAACTTGTTCCTAACATGTAATCTAAATCTATGCTTCTCTATTTTCCAACCATTGCCCCTCATCCCTTTGTAAACAGTCCCCTTCCATCCTTCTTCTAGGCCCCCTTCAGGTACTGGAAGGTTGCTGTTAGGTCTCCCCAGAGCCTTCTCTTCTCTAGGCTGAACAACCCCAACTCCCTCAGCCTGTCCTCAGAAGAGGTGTTCCAACCCCCCTTCAGTCATCTTTGTGGCCTTCCTCTGAACCTGCTCCACCAGGTCTATGCCCTTCCTGTGTTGAGGGCTTATCTGAATTAGATCTTTCCCTAAAAACTGGTGTGGGGGCATGGGGTAGAAATATGTTCATCCTTTAATCTCAAGTAGCTTCAGAACTTAATGAGTTTTTCCCTCAATACTTGTGTCCTGAATAATTTAATATTATTAGTGTACTAATTTCAAAATGTCCAATTTAACAGCCTTTTCATACCAAAGATGTGTCATAGCAGTTTTCTAGTAAGAAGAGACATCTGATCCTTGCAGAAACACCATCAAAGCTGAAAAGTAAATTGCATTTCTGTTTCCCCCCCCCCCCCAAATCAATAATTGAGGCCTTCTGATCTAAGGAGAAGATTGATAGAAGGTCTCCGATATGAAATGATTTCTTGTTGGTTGAGGATGAATTGTAGGGTATGTGTTTGCTCAGGTTTGTATTCCAAACAGATTTGGAAGCTGGTGTTTGTGTTTTGTTGGGTGGTTTGTTGTTGTTCACTTGGGGGTTTTTGTTTGCTTGGTTTTGGTGGTTTTGTTGTTTTGCTTGGTTTCAGGTGGGGTCTTTTTGGTTGGGTGGGTGGTTTCTGGTTTTGTTCTGGTTTGTATGCAGTAAGGCAAGAGCCAAAATGTAGTATTGTCATACACTAGCCATTCTTATTTTACTCTCAGTTGAACACTTACTTGCAGTTGTTGAGACTTGTCACATCCAGTTTAATATCAGTGCAATTGTACCAAACGATTCTGTTGATGACCTTAACAAGTGGGTCAGATCTGCAGGCAAATTAAAAGCAGTTTGGGGCTGATGTGGGGAGGAGAGGATTATAGTGGGGTGTGACTTGCTTTAATTGATGCCTTCTTTTCTCCTCCGGTTTGGTCGCCTTTCTTGCTACATTCTCTTCCTGTTCCTGGGTGTGTTACAATACAGACTCAGTGGCTGTATTTGAAGGTGATGTGTAAGTAATACAGCTCAGAACAAAATGATGCATTTCATGCTGAAAAAAGTTGTAATTCCTACCAATTTGGATTTTCTTAGCTTTGTCTGACATGGCAGGCTTATCAGAGACATGAAGTCCTTCTTTATGTTCAAGTACTCTGCTTTGCCATTCCGTTGTTTGTAAGTCATGTGTGGCAGTCCCTCGTCGCAGAAACTTATCTCTTGCTTTAGCTCCCGTGTCCTTGGTCATCACTTTGATGCCCTTGGTACATTCGATCGAACTGCCTCATTTGGTGGCTCCATAACTGCAAACTTTTATTTTCTAAGGTGTAGCAGAGTCAGCTGAAATCTGTGAACTGCTTTGGTTAGGTACACAACCCATCCCCAGTTTCTTGCAAGTATGCCACAGCACTAGGATGCTTTCACACTTTAAAGCTGTTCGGTCCCTAAAAACAGTGAGTACATCCTGGGGGTGGGGAACAAAGGGGAAATCTTTAGTTTAGAATCTACCTGGGGACCAGGCTGCTATTTAAAAATGCTCAGCCTCTATGTTGGGCATTCTTAAACTCCATCTTTAAAAAGTCTGAGAGGAAAAAAAAGTCCTGATCCAAGTCTCTGTGGAATTGTCAGATATTGAGAATTTGCCTGAATAACATCTTTGAACGAAGTGCAAGGTCTGAGATTTGTTTTTTTTTTTTTTTTTTTTTAACCAAGTCTTTCATTTATGCCTAGCTTGAAACTGCATGTTGGGTTTTTTTTTTTTTTTTTTTTTTTCTCCCTTCTATCATAATTTCTGGATGCTTCATATATAACTGCCTTAACATCTTCAGTTTCGGGGAGGATCAAAAGCCTGCTTTGTGCTCTAGCTTAATGCAACCTACAGGTTTCAAACTTCTGAACAAGGTGCCATGAGAATGTTCTTGTTTCCTGTGGTTTTTGTTTTGCTGCTACACAGCAATGCAACAGCAATATAAACTTGTTGTTTGGGTGGTTAATAAATGGTTGCATTTGATTGTTCCCAGGGGAAGGATGAGTTCTTGAGATCCCAGTGGGAGGTGGTGCAACCCACAGCAGCCACCAAGAGTTACGAGCAGCACCAAGAAGCCACATTGGGCTTTTGGTTCATACTAGCTGCTTTACCTTTTCCAGCTCTCTCTGTGCTTGGTACTCCCTGGACAGTGCTTGTCACAGGCTTTGATGTGGCCAGGCAGGGAGCAGGCTACATCAGGAGATCTGAGAGTTGTGCAGGTAGTGGAGCAGGCAGGGCTAGCTCCTTGCTTCTCCCCAATAAGGTGATAAATATGACCACCATTTTGGTGGGAGAGGAGGGACACAAGTACTTGGGGGACCTCTAAATCATTTCAGCACTATCTCTGGAGAGAAAGCGAAATGGATTGAGTTAATTGTGAAGGTCACATCCTTTTTTTTTTTTTTTTTTTAGCCTTTTAGTTGCTTTTGACTCTGAGGTATGTTTTCAGGGAAATTGCAGAGTGAGTTTGCTTCCCCATCTCCTGGTTCCTAGAATACATGGGATAGAAGTAAGGCAGACACTACCAAGTCTCAGAAATGGCCCTCACACACCAGGTTTGAGTGCTCTTGGCTTAATGTATTAGTAATTATCCTGAGCATTGTGGATAGAAATGGCAACTCGTGATCCTTCCTGTGTAGTTGTCTCTATTGGTAAATCCTGAGGATTACCAACAGGATATAAACAGGAACACTGGAGAGTGAACAGCACTCACTGCTAAGGTCAAATTAAGTCTGTTTTGTGTGTAATTCCATGCTTTTTATAATTTTCTCTTAATTCCCATCTGTGAGCTCATCTTTTAAAACTAGCAAATGTTACTGCAGACACAGCCTTGTGCAATTTATTGTTGTTCTGAATGTGAGGTTGTGCAGCACTGGATGTCAAGTGTTGATGTTTCACGTACCAGTATAAACCTCCTTTAAAGCTATTTGGGAGCATCTTTTTTATTTTATACTTTTCTGCCAACCAATTTTTGTGGTTAAGTGATATTCTTACCTGGTTGCACACGGCATCCCTTGCTGCCAGGCTCCTCTAGAAGCACTACATTGAAAAGACAGCATGCTCAGTGACAAAACAATTCAAGCTGAGTATTAGAGTTCCTGCTTGGAAAGCTTTGTCTCTTAATTTAGGTCAGTACTTCAATGCACTCTGCTGTAAACAGCACAATGTTTGCTCCTATCTTCACTGAATGGTAAATGTATGTGGTAAGCTGATCTTACCTGACTGCCTGCCACACAGCTCTGGACCACACAAAGCATACTGGAGAGGGAGCAGCATTAAAATAAATTCCCTGCCACCCATGGGCAAGCAGCTGTGACCCTGGCTGGCAGGCAGGATGCTCCCCTCCAAGAGCAGAACTGTGGAGTGAGCAGCAGCCTGGATTTGAGCTAAAATCCTCGAGCACTGGGTGTCCCACTCCATCTGTCTGCCTGTCCTCCATGGGATTCACTGATTTCCATCAGTCAGTAACTAGAATTTTGTTGCTGCCTCTATATTTTCTCCATTCTCTCTCCTAATTCTTCTCTGTGCAAGCTAAGTGTTTGTCTGTTCTTGCTTTTCTTTTTGATTTCTTGGTTCCATAATGTCATAAGGAAATGTCACAAGGCTGGGGGCTCTAAACATTTTCCTAAGGATTACAGGCAATTAATTTTGATTCCCCTCTCTCTTTTCTTTTTTTATTTTTTTTTTAAGCTCTCTAAATATTTGTAGAAGGTCTTCAGCAGTTTATCAGAAATGCCTATCTTGGGGAGCTAGGCAAAACCATAAATCAGAAATTCTGCATGCTTCTGGTGTTAAATCTGGTGCAGTGCCAGGGCCTGAAATATTATTCTCAAGTGTTTATACTGTCACAAGTCAGACAAATCCTTCCAACAAATCCTGTGTAATAAAACATTGTGGACCAAGTGTGGAATGTTTTTTGTTTCTAAAAGAATGTATAGCTTCTCTTGTAGAGGTGGGAAAGAGTTTTTCAGATGTCAGGGTTGTGCATAGGGGCAGCTCTGTTGCGGGAGAATCCCTAATGCAGGGGGATCCTAAAACTGAGTGAGATGAGGCTAAATTTCACTTTGCAGTGTCATCAAAACTTTGTTCCAGAGTAATCACAGAAACGTTGTTTGTGGTATGGCTTTGTTGTTTTGTTAGTTATTTTTCTGTTTTGGGGTTTTGTTGGTTGTTTTTTTTAAGCTCAGAAGGATATTTATACTTGTCTTTTGCCTAGTTTGATTTGGACTCTTTCTGATCATTGAATCATATAGATGTATAACCCTGTTACCCTATAAAAATGAGGAGAGGCAAGAATTTCTGTCTTAACCTGCAACACAGCTCTTCCAGATGTATGACAAAACCCTGAAATGTGTAGCCTATGATAAAGTTTCTATTGCTTGAAATGCTTAGTGGAGTAATTGCTTTCTGAAGGCATTTGATTTTGTGTTGCTGGAAGTCGTGGGACTAGCAACCATTTGATACTGAAGTTGGGAACAGGTCTCAGAAGAGAATTAACATATATTTTTAGCTAGCAGCTAAACTTTGATAGCAGTTTACTATTAATAGCATAGAGCGAGGTGGTGTTCTGAGGCAGTAATCATCAACGTTTTCCGTCAAATAAGTCAACTAATTTTTAAAATGCTCATTTTTTTAGCTGTGGCAGGAAAGACATGAGCTAGAATAGTATCTAGCTGTGTGGTATGTTTAGATATAGAAGGATCCTTGATCTTTAGTTATTACTGTAGTTGTGAAGAGGCAGCCAAGCAAAATATCCTTGCTTTCCTGTGAATGGTACTTAAGGGGGACCTTTTATTCTGGATAAGACTAAGGGTGCAGCAAGTTGACAGGCTGGAGAGGTGGGCTGAGGAGGATCTCATGAAGTTCAACAAGGCAAAGTACAAGGTCCTGCACCTAGGCTGGGGCAATCCTCAATATCAATACAGGGTGGGGGATGATGAAATTGAAAGCAGCCCTGCAAAAAAGGACTGGGGGGTACTGGTGGATGAGAGGTGCACTTGAAGCCAAAAGGCCAACGGCATCCTGGGCTGCATCAAAGGAAGTGTGGCCAGCAGGTTGAGGGAGGTGATTAATTCTTCTGTACTCTGGTCTGGTGAGACCTTACCTGGAATACTGTGTCCAGCTATGGATCCCCCAACACGAGAGACTTGGACTTACTGGAGCAGATCTAGAGGAGGGCCCCAAAGATGATCAGCGAACTGGAGCACATCTATGAAGACAGGCTGGGAAAGTTGGGGCTGCTCAGCCTGGAGAAGAGAAGGCTCTGGGGAGACCTTACAGCTAGATTTCAATATCTGAAGGGAACCTACAGGAAGGCTGGGAAGGGACTGTTTAGAAGAGCTTGTAGTGATAGGACAAAGGGCAATGGTTTGAAGCTGGAGCAGGGTAGATTTAGGTTGGACATGAGGAGGAAATTCTTCACAATGAGAGTGACAAAATACTGGAACAGGTTGCCCAGGCATGTGGTTGAAGCCCTGTCCCTGGGGACATTCAAGATCAGACTCAATGTGTCCTTGGGCAGCCTGATCTAGTTGGAGGTGTCCCTACTCACTGCAGGAAGGTTGGACAAGATGAGCTTTGAGGATCCCTTCCAACTCAATGCAATCTGTGAATAGTGTTTAGGGGGCACCTTGTATTCATGCTGAGACTAAGGCTTTAGCAAGTTGACTTGTGTTTGTAAGAAACCTTCTGTTGAATTATGCTATGGAAATGCAAATTATGTTTCAACTAACTGCCTATGTAGTTAGCTTCAGTCTTTTTTTGCTATAATTCTTTTCACTAGAACATTTCTGAACTCCAGAGGACTGATTCTCCTGCCGCATCAAAGGGGTTCTGTGTATGCATATAGGAAGGTGGGAGGAGTTCTGACACACCACTGTAAGAGAGGAAGGAGTGAGCAGTAGATCAAGATTTAAAAGCCAACAACATAATTTAGTTGAGCAGGGAATTCCTTCTGCAGTGTCTCACTTGTTTTGTGATTCTGTCTGCATGGCAGCTGATTGGAAATAACGTGAGTCTGATGTGCAGCCTGGCTTTGTGTTGAAAAGTAACTGTGTGTTGCTTTTGTCTTTTCCAGATGTTTCTGACAGTGTACCTCAGCAACAATGAGCAGCACTTCACTGAGGTGCCAGTCACCCCTGAAACGACCTGCAGAGATGTGGTAGAGCTGTGCAAGGAGCCTGGTGAGAGCGAGTGCCACCTGGCTGAAGTGTGGTGTGGCTCAGGTAGGTCGGGCTTGCACTTTGAATTACTCCATGTTCACTGCATCTATTAAGGTAGCACATGGAGACCTGACAGACTTGGTGTCCCATCCTAGAGGGTTTCTGCCTTACAGTTTTGTTCATCTCTTCATCAGACCTGCTGCACAGTGATGAATCTACAGAAAGGCTCACTTATAGAGAAGTGAGCTAAAGCAGAAGGAAAATCAAACATGCAGGTGTTCTTTGCATGAATTTAGCCCTTTTCTGACTCAAACGAGTCTCTGAAGGGTTTCAGGGAGTGCTTTTTTTTTTTTTTGTCTTCCTTCTCTCCACAGTGGGAGCCCAGGGGGGTTTTTAAAGCATTGTCTCAGTAGTTCTTTGATGCCATAGCCATTTTCACTTGCAGACAAAGGAAAACTTCCTTTTTCTGATGACACCTTTGTTGTTTTTGATCATAGTAATTGAGTTTGGAAGGGAAGGAGTATTGCCAGAAGTAGTGCTTTGTGAAGTACTCTAAAGAAGGTGTGTAGTAGGTGGGAGGAAGAACATAAAAAAAATACTTTTGACTGTCCAGTGTCCTAAGCCCATGGAAGGGTTTGGGGTTTTTGTTTGTTTGTTTTTGGGTTTACTTTTTTTTTTTTTTTACATCTGTTTGGTTGTGGCTTTTTGCTTTTACTGCATTCTTGCTTATAACAGTATTTAAGGAGGATTTGAACTTCCATCTTCCAGTGCTCCATTGGAACTGGAGAACACGTAAACAAGCAAATCAAAAGCTAGACTATGGGTAACTTTTCGTGGCTTAAATGGTAAAGGACTTCAGACTATTTTGCTGTCTCCATGGGACTCTGGTAGCTATCCAGTTGAATCACAGACAGGATTTTAAATAATGAAAAAATAATAGTATTAGATCCAACTTTTTTATGGGGTACTTCAACAATGTTATGGAAGAATCAGATAAGAGCTTATGTTCCTGTCTTCCTCTGTTGTTGGTTCAGGCTCACACCTGTTCAAAGAAGTCTTTGAGCCAGGTGTTTGTTTAGTAGCATGAGATACCAGAGTTGTCTCTTGGTTTTTAGTCCCTTCTGACAGAAGTGTAATGTTTCAGCTATTTCTAAGCTTGAAAAAGAAATGCATCAAATTGTGGTTTCGTTTTGTTTTTCTTTGCCTTAGAAAAGAAAGCTTCTTCTCCTTGTAAGTGATAGTAAAAGAAAATCATCAATACAACATGGAAAAGTGTCCAGCTTTGTTTAAATCACCACAATACCAACGTCTACAGTGCAAAACAAGTAAAATAGAAGTTTATGTAAAACTACTGAATTTATAGTTAGCCTTAGTCTCACCCCTATGGAAGGGCACAGCTTGTGAGGGACAGGGTTCTGCTGTTACTGAAGTTGTAGCCCTGGCAGAGTGGGCAGTTCCTCTCCTTGTGTTTCCTGAACCTCTGTTGTTGATTTGGCTTTTGAGATTTTGATGTAGAATATGCTAGAAAGGATGGTGAGATTGTCCTGAAATCAAGGGAGAGCACCTATCAAGTGCACCAAGAAGTAAGTGAAATCTGCCACTGCTTAGTGTCCAAATGGTCTTGTTAAGTTGGAAAGTGATCTTTTATGTGAGTGGAGACCATAAAATATGTGGAGGTTTATTTGTAAAATCAGGTTGTCAGCCTCTCTGGTATTCAAGGAGAGATAAGAAAATAATCTGGATATAAAACCATAAAATGGAGCAGAGAACTTTTTCTGAGATTTGCCTTTGCAAAGATGTCATAAGATAGCACAGGAAGAGATACCTAAATGTAGCTTGCACAGCTGTATTGTAATAGCAACATAAGGAATACAGTGGAAACCTTGGCAATTCTTGTTCCCTTCACTGATCCTGTCCTTTTGTGCAAGATTGGAAACAGTTTCAAATTTCAACTTGGTAACAAAAAATGCTTCAGTCTCACATCATGTAGCATTTAGTTGTTGCACATAAAGTAGATGTCTATATATATATCATCTATATAACATCCTGCAACAACTGTTTGCAAGATGTTTTTATGTATCTTGGATTTTTTTCTTAGTTGTTTTTTGGAAGGGGAGAAATACTTTCAGCTTTTACTTTATCTCATTTTACATGTCAGCAAAGTTCACTATCTTATTTTTGCCAAGATAGGTCATGGCTTCTGTCTTGTTTGTGTTGTACACTGAACAAACTAAACTTCATTTTAAAACAAACGTGGTTCACAGCAGCTAACTTTCTGGGGCAGAAACCAAAAGAGTATTCTGGAAAATGACTTCTCAGGCTTCAGTTAGTGAAATCCTTCTTAGATCACTTGTGTCTCTCTTTCTGACACTTGCTCAGGAATTTTAGCTTCTGTTGTCAGACCTTATTAAGTGTACTTTGAATGATTGCTGCAAGTGTGCTTGAGGCACTCTGCTCCCTGAAGGGGGCAAGTTCATTACTCGCCCTGTCCTCCCAGTTTTGCTTGAAATTTGAGTGTCAGGACAAACTTTCTTGATCTTTCTATTACTGCCAGAATTCTGTTAGGTGACTACCTTGGCCACTGTAGAAAGAAGTCAAAGGGTGTGTGTATGTGGGGAGAAAAAAAATTAAAAAATTATCATTTATTCCTTTCTTTGAGGCAGATGGAAAATAAAATATGAAGCCAAATTTTGTCCTTTCTTCTTGAGCTTTCCAAATGTAGTTTTGTTTGGTATTTGAAAATCTCTGACCTTCCTTTTGAAGCCACTGAGTGGTATTGACAGAATCCTTGTGCAAAGGCCATCTCCCTTGATAATAGAGTTTCAGTTGGAGTATTGCTGAGCTGCTAGAAATCTCTCATAAGCCTGCTGTATATTCTTTATGATGGAAATCTGACAGGGATCCTGTTGGGTTTTTGTTTTTGCCTTTTTTTCCTTTTTTTTTTTTTTTTTCCTTTCTCTTGAATTAGGTTTAGCAGATGAAGAGTGTTTTTTAGCTGTCTAGACAAGTAACCGCCAAGAGACTGCTTTTTCTGTAACAGTGACCTACTTGCTTATTCTGTAAAGCTAATCTCTTTTGACAGTGACTCCAGAAATTTTCCTTCCTAGATTGCTTGAACACAGCTGCAGCATTTTCATTTAAAGAAATACTTTTATGTTAAAAAGAGCTTTTTACGTGCTGAAAACATATGTTAGTACCTCCTCCTCTTAGGAAACTGGAAACATTTATACTTAACACCGACATTTTTTCTTCTAAAATGATTATTCTGTGTTAAGATAGTGAATTTGAAAGACTTTCCATTGAATATGAATGAACTAAATTTATTACTCTCTTGTTTCTTTCTTTTCTCCTCCCCCCACCATCCTTTTCTTTTCTTTTTCTTTTTCCTTTGCTTAAATAATGAAAGGAAGCATCCAACAAAAGGAATGTGGGGAAGAATGAAACTGGTGCAGAAGTGGCAGTATTTAATTTCAGTATTTGTCTGCCTATCTTATTTCTCAGGCCAGGAACAATATATTCTGTTTGCCTGGCATCCAGAGCAAATGGATCTAACTTGATCAGGACTCTCAGATGTCGTCAGATACCTATGACAGGATCCTGACTATGTGAAGTTGACTACTGTAATGTATTGACCACACACTTACCATTGGTTTTGACATAGGTATAAAAAAATGTGTGGTAAGAGGTCTAGAACAACAGAAGTAATTGCTCTAAAGTAAAAGTTTAAAGGCCAGTAAGTTATTTTAACCATATCCTGTCTGTGAATTGCTCAGCTATGAAGTGTGTAAGATTTGGAGGAGTGGTAATACAGAAAGGGAGGAGCAATAGTAAATTAAAGCAGTAGATACAGACTTTGACTGGGTTTTTGGTATAGTATCAAAAGGCAGCTGATAAGGCTTAAAAATTAGAGATGTGACTGACTCTTGAACTTGGGAACAAGAGCAGGAAAAGAAATTGAGTGAATGTTGTGCATGTAGCTTTTTAAAGAAAAGTCATCTTACCTGTCTGAAAAAGAACAGCAAATTCTTCCTGGAATTGCTTTTCACTCTCTAGTCTCTTTCCCTGGGTGCCACAGTATAAGAAAGACATTGAGGTCCTGGAGGGTGTCCAGAGAAGAGCAGGGAGGCTGGTGAGGGGTTTGGAGGGTGTGTTCTGTGAGGATCAGCTGAGGGAGCTGGGGGTGTTTAGTCTGGAGAAGAGAAGGCTGAGGGGGAGATCTTACTGCTCTCTACAACTCCCTGAAAGGAGGTTGTAGTGAGGCTGGTGTTGGTCTCTTCTCCCAAGTAACTAGTGATAGAATGAGAACAAATGAGCTTAAGTTGTGCCAGGGGAGGTTTAGATTGGATATGAGGAAAAATTTCTTTCAGAAAGAGTGGTCAGGCATTGGAACAGGCTGCCCAGGGAGGAGGTGGAGTCACCATCCCTGGAGGTATTCAAGAAGCATGTAGATGCAGTGCTTCAGGGTATAGTTTAGTGGTTGTGGTTGTTTGGACTCCATCTTAGAGGTCTTTTCCAACCTTAATGATTCTGTGAACCCAGAATAGTGTGGCTCTTCCAGGTTTATCAAAAGCATGGCTTCTGAAGCACATGTGATCTGAACTTCATCAAATTTGCTGACCAAGAGAGTGAGCTGGATCTATGGCTGACAGGAGCTGTAGGAGAGTGCTTGAAGTGACAGGAGCTGCAGTCTGGCATTTGTTTGCAACCTGTGGGAAGTGTTAAGAGAAGAATTCCTCTTCTCTTAGAGTTTCTTTTCATCATTCTTAATTCTTGTAGGAATGGGAAGTAAATAAATCCCTCTAGGAAACTAAGCAGAGGAGCCCTTGATGAGGGGGTGGGAACGACTGAGAAACAATTTTGTCTGAGGTTCCATAGAAGTGGAGCAAAGTGTGCACCAGCATATTTCCTGTGATGGTGAGTGGGTAATGTGATTTGCAAACACAAAAATTAAGGCACTAGAGCTGAAAACTCTAAATTGCCTGCTTGGTTCCCCTTGGGTTGTGGTGATGCCTTAACTTCTCCCTTCAAGCTAGACTTTCAAGGGGGTGTATCTGCTTTTCAGAGGTGTTTGTATAATTTCAGAAGTAAGGAGGAGGTACACTGCGTTCCCAAGGGAAATGCCTTGGGTGAGGGCAAGGGCTAGGGGCACGCACCACCCCTGAGCGTTGAAGCGGAAGGTGTTCAAGTGAGAGGTATAATGGACAGATGGTTTTTGGTTTGGGACATGCCCAAGCTGTGGGTCACCTGGCTTTTTCCCTTTTCAGAACGTCCCGTAGCCGACAATGAACGGATGCTGGATGTCTTGCAGCGCTTTGGGATGCAGAGAAGCGAAGTTCGATTCTTTCTTCGGCACGAGCGCTCTCCCTGCCGGGAAGCAGGTAGGTGTTCATCTCAGCTGGGTCCTTGAAGTTTTGTTTCATTCCTCAAGCTTAAGCAGACAGCTCGTGTAAGTTATTTATTAACGTCAGTAGGCTGTATGGTGTTGCAGCCCTTCTTGGCCTGACCCTTCCTTTGTTACGACTAGAGCAGGCTGGTAACAGCAAAATGGTTTGCTTTAGTTAATAGTTCATCTTCCCTTGCCAGAGCTGGGGACATTAAATCCCATGGGGAAGTTTTAGACTATGCCTTTGAAATTTTTCACAGATTTCGAGCAGAAAGTAGTAAAAATTTCAATAAATCACTATTGGGTGTAAAAAGGAAAATAATGATTATTCCAAACAATTCCATTGGAATTCAGCACTGGTCAGGCCACACCTTGAGCACTGTGTCCAGTTCTGGGCAACTCAATTTAAGAACATTGAGATACTTGAACATGTCCAGAGAAGGGCAACAAGGCTGGTGAGAGGTCTCAAGCACAAGCCCTGTGAGGAGAGGTTGAGGGAGCTGGGGTTGTTTAGCCTGGAGAAGAGGAGGCTCAGGGGAGACCTCATTGCTGCCTACAACTACCTGAAAGGAGGTTGTAGCCAAGTGGGGGTTGGTCTCTTCTCCCAGGCAACCAGCAGCAGAACGAGGGGACAGTCTCAAGTTGTGACAGGAGAGGTATAGGTTGGATATTAGAAGGAAGTTCTTCACAGAGGGAGTGATTGCCCATTGGAATGGACTGCCCAGGGAGGTGGTGGGGTCACCATCCCTGGAGATGTTCAAGAGAAGACTGGATGAGGCACTTAGTGCCATGGTCTAGTTGATTGGATAGGGCTGGGTGTGATGGTTTGAAACTGACACACTGGGTAATAGGTTGGACTGGGTGATCTTGGAGGTCTCTTTCAACCTGGCTGATTCTATAAAATTTGTTTCCCAAAACAATTTCTTTCTCTTCTCACTTTGACCTGAGAGGTACTAACTTCCTTCTGCTTGACCTTGGCTGCATTGCTTTTCTTTTGGCTAGGTTTAATATATCTCTGCTTCTTTCTCTCTTCCCTTTGTACAGGGGGGGGCAGGGAGGGAGAAGCTGTTACAGTTTCCCTGGTCTTTGGCTGTTTGTCCTTCTGCTGTTTGTTAATTGTAAATACTGTATATTTGTACATATTCACTGCATTTCATTGTAGATCATAGTTTTGCTTGTAAATACAGCTTTCATTTGCTTCCAAACTGAGCTGGTCTGGCAAAGTTAATGCTGGGGGGGAATTTTCAACCCACCACATCCCAGTTTAAAGTTTTGAAGGTTTTCTTCATCTGAGCACATCCTGTGCTAAATTCTTAGGAAGAAATTCCTTACAGTGAGGGTGGTGAGACACTGGAACAGGTTTTCCCTGGAAGTTGTGGGTGCCCCCTCCCTGCAAGTGTTCAGGGCTAGGCTGGACAGGGCCTTGAGCAACCTGGTTTAGTGGGAGGTGTCCCTGGCTATGGCACGGGGGTTGGGACTAGATGCTCTTTAAGGTCCCTTCCAACCCAACGCATTCTTTGATAGATATATTTGCCACAGCTAAATAGCTAGAGGTCTGTGGTAGTCTCTTGTTTTCAATCTAGTAACCAAACTGTTGTATGGCAGTGTAATTTATTATTATTTGTGCTCAAGGTGTTTCATTTGGATGATACTTTACCAGGGTGATAAACTCAGCATACTTGGCAAAAGATAGAGTTTTTTGATATATCTCCCTTAATCTACACATCAGTATTAGTTTCAGGAATAGCATGAAATGGACTGCCTAGTCAAATTTTCTTGAGAATATAGTATCTATGCTTTGTAAAAACCTATAAAGAAAAAGAATTTTTACTTTTCAAGTTGTTTTTTTTTTTTTTTTTTCCCCTGTGCATGCTGTATTAATCTTCTCAGGAGAATCCTTAAGAATTTACCTTTTAACTCAGTCTTCTTCCTCCTCTTCTGTTTTCCTCCTTGGTAATCTTCATTGTTACTGGAAATAGTGCATTTATGTTAAGTGACATTGTACCCAGCATATTTTAAAATAGCTAAATAAATGTATCTTGATTTTTGAAATGTGTAATGACAATAGAATGAGTACATGAAAAGTCAAAGCTGTGCCATCCCTACCTACTAAGGATCTTAAAGTGCAGTCTAGTTGTCAGAATGTCATACTACAAGCACTCTGGACTTTGAAAATAAGGATTATTGTCATTTTCTTGTCCACAGCATTGCTAAGCAATATGTCTGAAGAAGAGCAAGTGAATAGTTAGGAGCTCTGCAGTTTAGTCTTGCAGGAAGATGCCCTAAAATAGGCATCATGTAGAAAAGAAGCCAACAGGGATGACATCATCCTGTAGTGCATGTGTGCCTTACAGGAAAAGGAGTGAGTCTTGTGTTTGGCACCTGAGCACAATTTGTACATAGCTTGATGGAAACAGTAAAGTAAGATTTCTACTTCAGTAGCATCTTTACTGTCACAATGGCTGTCAGGAAGAAAATTGTGTGCTTTTCAGCTCTCATGTGCAAATGGTCAGCTGTATTCAATGGTGCACCTTTCATGACAGGTGACTAACCTTTAACTGTTGTTACTTGTAGTCTCTGTGAGACACTTGACAAAGGAATACCACAACATTTAGGTGCTGGTTTTAAGATACTGTGGTCCAAGTGCCTCTCTGTGAATTAACCACATGTTTGTGTGTCATTTGATGAGGGGTCCAGGGTTTTGTGACAATTCATTTGTAAAGCACGCTTCCAAGGGCCTCTTGACCATGGGAGAAATATTGCTATAGCACACTGTTGGTTGCTTCCTGTTGTTAAACAGTCTTGTATCTTAAAATAGATGTTGATCTTGAACAGCAGTCTCTTTGTAAAGTATCTTGTGTCACCAGTTAGGTTTATCTTAGTGGTAGCATGGGAAAAAGTTTCTAAATGGGAGAATGCAGTGCTACAGGCTGGGGTCGGAGTGGCTGGAGAGCAGCCAGGCAGAAAGGGAGCTGGGGGTACTGGTTGACAGCTGGCTGAACATGAGCCAGCAGTGTGCCCAGGTGCCCAAGAAGGCCAATGGCATCTTGGCCTGGATCAGGAATAGTGTGGCCAGCAGGAGCAGGGAAATCATTCTGCCCTGTACTCAGCACTGGTTAGGCTACACCTTGAGTACTGTGTCCAGTTCTGAGCTCCTCAGTTTAAGAAGGACATTGAGACACTTGAACGGGTCCAGAGAAGGGCAGCGAGGCTGGTGAGAGGTCTGCAGCACAAGTCCTATGAGGAGAGGCTGAGGGAGCTGGGGGTGTCTCACCTGGAGAAAAGGAGGCTCAGGGGAGACCTCATTGCTGTCTACAACTACCTGAAGGGAGATTGTTGCCAGGAGGGGGTTGGTCTCTCCTCCCAGGCAACCAGCACCAGAACAAGAGGACACAGTCTCAAGCTGCACCAGGGGAGGTTTAGGCTGGAGGTGAGGAGAAAGTTCTTCCCAGAGAGAGTGGTTGGCCTTTGGAATGTGCTGCCCAGGGAGGTGGTGGAGTCACCATCCCTGGAGGTGTTCAAGGGGGGATTGGACGTGGCACTGGGAGCCATGGTTTAGTTGTCAGGAGGTGCTGGGTGATAGGTTGGACTTGATGATTTCTGAGGTCTTTTCCAACCTTGTTGATTCTATGTTTCTAAACCAAAATGATTGTGCTGTTTCTCCTTGTGTGCTGAATGCCATGTCTAAAGGGGTAAGAAAAATCCCTCAATGCCTTACCATCCTTGACTGCACTGTATTTCTGTCTAGGTACTGGACAAAGGTCTCAAGATCCAGCCTTAAAAAGAAATGGTGTGAAAGTGCCTGGTGATCGAAGGATAGAGAATGGAGTAAGTGCTTGATGCAATGACCAGTATGGTGAAAATGGAAGCTTCACTTCCTTTGAGATGCTGATGCAAATCCTACCCTGGAATCTAAGAGACTCTTTTGGAGAGAATTCTGGTGACTGCTCTAAACCAGACACAAAGCCTCTAGCAATTATCACCACTGATTTCAGTTCTTTAGATGTCCCTTGAGATCCACTGGCTGCCTTATCTGTGTTTGCTGCTCTGAGATCACCCACACAAATTCAGCATGCTTTCCATTTTCTACTCCCCTTGAAAGTTTTCCCTTGTTTTCCATCAGGTCATTGATTATTTTAATGTTCAGTTTTGTGCCAGAGATCTCTCAGTTCCAGATTGTTCCAGCAATGTGCCCTTCTGGCTAAGAAGGCCAATGGTATCCTGGGGTGCATTAGAAGAGCATGGCCAGCAGGTCAAGGGAAGTTCTCTTCCCTCTGTATTCTGCCCCGGTGAGACCACATCTCAAGTATTGTGTCCCATTCTGGGCTCCCCAGTTAAAGAGGGACAGAGAAGGGCTTTGAGGATAATTAAGGGTCTGAATCATCTGTCCGATGAGGAAAGGCTGAGAGACCAGGGGCTGATTAGTCTGGCGAAGGGAAGGAGAGGAGATCTTATTAATGTTTATCAATCTGAAGGGTGGGTGTCAGGAAGGGGCCAATCTCTTCTTAATGGTGTTGTGTGATAGGACAAGGAGCAATGGATACAAACTGAAACATAGGAGGTTCCACCTCAGCATGAGGAAAAACTTCTTTAATATGAAGATAATACAGCACTGGAATAGGCTGCCCAGTGAGGTTGTGGAGTCTCTTTCTCTGGAGACTTTCAAGACCCATCTGGATGTGTTCCTGTGTGACCTGCCCTAGGTGATCCTGCTATGGCAGGGGGATTGGACTCAACAATTTTGAGAGGTCCCTTCTAACCCCTACTGCTCTATGATTTCAAGTTAAGACCAGTTAGTCTTTCAGCATTGAGTCCACTCTGTCATTTATTCTTGGTCCAGAATAAATAGATATGGTTCAGTCTAGATTCAGGAAATAGATGTGAACAGGTGACTAATGTCATGTTTGTGCTGCCTTTGAGGGTGGTGAGGTTTTTTTCCACCCACTATATTTTAACTTTATTTCCTTCAACTTGTGTTGAAGTGCTTTGAATTGTAAAGCTATGCCTAGGACCACGGATCCATCCTGCTGTGTGCTGAGGATTCTGGGCTCAGTCAGTCAAAGGTGATTCATGCTGAGCTTCCTTATAAAGAGTTCTGAAATGACTCTTTAAAGTGCTGCTGGGATTGTGTTAGAAATATTAATGTTTCAAGAGATGTCAGCTGATGTGTGTTGCTGGATGGGGCTGTGCATGTGTCTGAGCTTACAGCTCTTATTTTGCCATGGGAAGACACCTTCTCTTTCTCATTATTTTGTTGGAGTCATTGCTAGTTTTTTAAAGCGATCTCTGCACTAGCTCTCTTGAGTTGCTTGCTAGCCAAGGAATTCCAGACTTAGCATGCTTTGGATTTTTTTTTTGGCAGGTCAGTGCTCCAAGGATGGACATGACACTGGCAGAACTTCAGGAAATGGCATCACGCCAGCAGCAGCAAATCGAGGCTCAACAGCAAATGCTGGCCAATAAGGTGAGTTTGGAGTCAGACTGTTTATAACCAGCAACAAAGGTAGTAAGAACCACATGAGATGGAGGGAGGGTTGGGGATTTGCATTTGTGGCTTGTTTGTTTGTTTTTTTAAATTTGGGTGGGTTTTATGGTGTTTTTCTGTTTTGTTTTTTTTTTCTTCTTGTGGGTTGTGTTCTGGTTTTGGGTTTTTTTGTATGTGGTTTTGTTTTCTTTTTGTTGGAGGGGTTGTTTCTTTGGGGTGCTTTTTGGCTGCTGGGGGGTTTTGCTTTTTGGCTGTTTTGTTAGGGTTTTATTTTGTTTGGTTTTGGCTTTTGTTTACGTTGTTTTTTTTTTTTCCTAGTGTGGTTTTTTGGTTGGTTTTGTTTTTCTGTGTGGGTTGGGTTTTTTGTTTGGTTGGGTTTTTTGTTTGGTTGGGTTTTTTGTTTGGTTGGGTTTTTTGTTTGGTTGGGTTTTTTGTTTGGTTGGGTTTTTTGTTTGGTTGGGTTTTTTGTTTGGTTGGGTTTTTTGTTTGGTTGGGTTTTTTTGTTTGGTTGGGGTTTTTTGTTTGGTTGGGGTTTTTTGTTTGGTTGGGGTTTTTTGTTTGGTTGGGGTTTTTTGTTTGGTTGGGGTTTTTTGTTTGGTTGGGGTTTTTTGTTTGGTTGGGGTTTTTTGTTTGGTTGGGGTTTTTTGTTTGGTTGGGTTTTTTGTTTGGTTGGGTTTTTTGTTTGGTTGGGTTTTTTGTTTGGTTGGGGTTTTTTGTTTGGTTGGGGTTTTTTGTTTGGTTGGGGTTTTTTGTTTGGTTGGGGTTTTTTGTTTGGTTGGGGTTTTTTGTTTGGTTGGGGTTTCTCACCTCTTAAAAAGAGGGAGCCAAAGAAAAGGAGCTCTGTTTATAAATTTGAAAGTCAACCAATGCAAATATTCAGTAGTAAAACATTCAGATAATGCCAGTGATAGAGGTGATTGTATAGCTTACCAAAAGGATAGTGACAGAGCATGTGACATTAATATATTGTCATTCATCCTGGTGGCTCTGCCAGCCCTGTTTGTGTTCCTTATGGTGACCAGCTATTCACCAGTTTGATCACTGAACAAAGCTTTTGTCCCTGGGTATAATGCTGTCCTGTAATGATATCTTGCTTTCTACTGACAGAGTTCAGTGTGCCTGGTTTCCTGGGACAACTGTCTGGAAAAGGTGGCATCTGTGTGATAAAAGTAACTAGGAGAGTGATTTATCAAATGCTTGCTGAACAATAACAGAAAAGCTAATGAAGCACACAAGATGTTCCTGAATTGTTTAGGGGGGGAAAATACTCAGGATGGTGGCATGGATTTCAGGTTTGGCTTCAGTGTTTTTGGTACACACTGCTTCTGAAATTGCCATGGAAAATGCTGCTTTTTGCAGAGAACTGTGATGTGCAAGCCTGAAGAGCACTCAGGCATCTTGAAGGATGAGTTCCCATGATTTCAGAATGCAGTCTGCAGGGAGGGAGGAATGTTCTGGGGCTTCTGTCTCCCTACTTGTTTTTAATTTTTTTTTTTTTTTTTTTTTTTTACTGTCAGAAGCCCTGTCTTGCTTTCCTTTTGAGATCTGCATCTCTCTCTTTCACATCTCAATGTTTAGCATCTTGTTTGGTTCCCTTGGCTTTCAATAAACATATCTCAGGAGTTTTCTTCAAACTCTGGCTTCCTAATGGATCTGAAACACCTGTAAAGCCATATTATGGCCTGCCAAAACAGTCAGTAGAACTTTTTTTTTTTTTTTTCTGTTTTATGGTAGGAAGTTTTAAGCAATTAAGGGACTGGAACATCTGTCTGATGAGGAAGGGCTGAGAGACCTGGGGCTATTTAGTCTGGAGAAGGGAAGAAGGAGAGGAGATCTTACTAATGCTTATGAATCTGAAGGGTGGGTGTCAGGAAGAAGGGGCCAGTCTCTTTTCAAGGGTGTCCTGTGATAGGTAATGGATGCAAACTGAAACACAGGAAATTCCATCTCAACACGAGGAAAAACTTCTTTACTGTGAGGGTGACAGAGCACTGGAACAGCCTGCCCAGAGGAATTGTGTAGTCTGTTCTCTGGATACTTTCAAGACCCCTTTGGATATGTTCCTTTGTGACCTGCCCTATGTGATCCTGCTTTGGCAGGGGGCTTGGACTCACTGATTTCTGGAGGTCCCTTTCAACCCCTACCATTCTATGAACTGATATGAAGAAGATGCAAACGTAAGACATCTGTCAGTCAGCCAAGTGATTAGAGTTTTCACTTGAACTTTAGCAGCACAGTGGATACCTCTTTTGAGCAGGTGAATTTGCCAAGGCAGAGTGTTGCCCTCTCCTCGATTCCAACTGGCAGATGAGTGTCTCTTATGAAAGAGAAACCTAAACTTTCATAACTTCTGGCTAACAGGTAACTCCAATAGACCTTGCTCTTATAAACAGCAATAGTGCAGTAGTCATAGAATCATAGGATGGTCTGGGTTGGAAGGGACCTCCAAAGGTCATCTAGTCCAACCCCCTGTGCAGTCAGCAGGGACATCCTCAGCTAGATCAGGCTGCCCAGAGCCCTGTCAAGCCTCACTTTGAGTATCTCCAGGGATGGGGCCCCAACCACCTCCCAGGGCAACCTGTTCCAGTGTTCCACTACCCTCATAGTAAAGAACCTGTTCCTAACATCCAGTCTGAATCTACTCTTCTCTTTTTTTTTTGAAGCCATTGCCCCCTGTCCTATCACCACAGGCCTTTGTCAAACAGTCTATCCCCATCCTTCTTGTAGGCCCCCTTCAGGTACTGGAAGGCTGCTATTAGAGCTCCCTGGAGCCTCCTCTTCTCCAGACTGAACAACCCCAGCTCCCTCAGTCCTGAGGGAATCAGCTGATGTAGTCATAATATATATCAAACCAGAAATAGGAAAGTTGTATTTGTTTGCAAAAGGGAAATTGTACATGGTTTACTTATTTAAAAAAAAGGAAAAGATGAGTTTGAGATTGGGTAGCTGCTCATCCAGATAGGTGTCTGCTGCCTGTGGTTTGCAGAAGAGTAGCTTTGTGGGTGTCTATGGAAGAACTTTTCATTTAATGTAGCCTCTCTGAAAGGGTATCTAGGAAAGCAGATTTGTTCCACAGAGGGGCTTTTGGTCATTTTTCTTGCCTTCTGAAATCAGATACAATATTAAAAATAGATTCTGAGGGGGAAAATGTACTTTCTTTTTAGACACAAACTATAGTATCTATTTTTTTTTGGGCATTTTCCTGTGTGGGATTGACTCTAAACTAGTACATACACCTGCAGGTGTTGCTTGGCTTTCTCTGGAAGGCAAGCTTGCTTTTTTGCCTTTTTTTTTTTTTTAATCTAAGTCTCTATTTCTAAATATGACTGCTGACTGTTGGTTGGTTTGTTTTGTTTTGCAGAGGAAATGTTGAGATCTAATGTTAGTAAGCAGTGGTAATCTTGACTGTTAGTGTGTGCTTGAGAAAGTCTAAGGTTATTCTAGTGGTAGGAGAACTGCTATCTATCATCTCCAGAACTGGAAGCTGTGTTTGATGGTCAGTGGTTTAAAGGAAACCTCTCTAAGTGATTTAGTGGTTTCTTTTAGCTCTAAACTATAGACATCTGTAAACTGCAACTGGTAGCACACCATTTTGCTCATACTCTTGGAAAGGCAAAAGGATCCTCTTCACTGAGATGCTGTCTGTTGTATAAATGGGGACCAGATCACAATGAAGGTTTTTCCCATGTCTTGAATCATCCTCTGTTGTGATAGCAGTGATTTGTTACCAGGCAAATGGTGACTTTTGAGAGCTTTGGTGTGCAGCAATTCACCTCCTCAAGGAGATCCTAGCAGAGCTAGTAAAACTGTGAGTGAAAAAAATGAGCAGTAATTGATCATTTGGACATGATTGTGTCCAGAGAGGGGTCAGCAAAGCTGGTGAAAGGTCTAGAAAAAAGTCTTATGAGGAACAGCTGAGAAAACTGGGGTTGTTTACTCTGGAGAAGAGGAGGCTCGGGGGAGACCTTATTGCTCTCTACAACTCCCTGAAAGGAGGTGGGAGTGAGGTGGGAGTTGGCCTTTTATCCTTGTGTCAGATGATAGGAGAGGAAACGGCCTGAAATTGTGCCAGGGGAGGTTTAGGTTGGAGATTAGGAGAAATTTCTTTGCTGCAAGAGTGGTCGGGCATTGGAACAGGCTGCCCAGGGAGGTGGTGGAGTCACTGTCCCCGGAGGTGTTAAAGAAACGTAGTTGTTTCTACAAGCAGCATGGACGAAGTAAAGGGGAAATTAATCTTTAGCTTCTGCAACTCAAGAGCCGAGGACTGATTAAATGAAATTTGCATATGAATGCTAAAACTTCAACGTTTTCCAGTAATTTAATGGGAGAAGAATTTACCAAGGGCTGTTAGACATGGATGCTACCTCTGTTTCATAAGTTCTTGTACTACCAAACGGTCGTCCCTGGTGCTTGCTCTGTTCTCTCAGACTGCCCTTGACGCTCTGGGAGACGTCAGGATACTGGGCTGAGCTGAGCTGCTCTGGCAAGTGTTTTTAAGTTTTGATAGAGTTTCTGTCAGTACCTCACAGTAAATTAAATTTAAAAAAGCCCAACCAACCAAATCCTTGTGTGTTTTATTGCAGGAACAACGTCTGAAATTCCTGAAACAGCAAGATCAGCGACAGCAGCAGCAAGCTGCTGAGCAAGAGAAACTGAAGCGATTGAAAGAAATTGCTGAGAGTCAGGAAGCCAAACTGAAGAAAGTGAGAGCACTCAAAGGCCACGTGGAGCAGAAAAGACTCAGCAATGGGAAATTAGGTGAGTTGCTGCTTGGGGAAAGTAGCCTCTGATTTTTTTCCTGTGTCTTGTCAAGAGAAGCTGAGGGAGCTGGGATTGTTTAGCCTGAAGAACAGGCTTGAGAGGAGACCTTACTCATCTCTACAGCTATCTGAAAGGAGGTTGTAGTGAGGCTGGTGTTGGCCTCTTCTAACAAGGAACTAACAAGACAAAAAGAGGTAATGGCCTCAAGCAGCACCAGGGGAGGTTTAGGATGGATGTTAGGAAGAATTTCTTTCCTGCAAGAGTGGTCAGGCATCGGAACAGGCTGCCCAGGGATGTGGTGGAGTCAATGTCCCTGGAGATGTTAAAAATAAAAAAGTAAATGTGGCAATTCAGGACATGGTCTAGTGGTCATGGAGATATTGGGTAGAGGGCTGGGCTTTAATGATCTTAGAGGTCTTTCCCAACTTTAATGATTCAGGGAACTGCTTGAAAGAGTCCAGTGCAGAGCCACAAAGGTGATTGAGTGGAACACTTACCTTATGAGGAAAGGCTGAGTGAGCTGGGGCTTTTCAGCTTGGGGAAGAGGAGAAGGAGAGGTGACCTCACTCATGTTTATAAATATGAGGGGTGAGGATCAGGAGGACGGAGCCAGGCTCTACTCAGTGATGATAGGACAAGGGGCAATGGGTGCAAACTGGAACACAGGAGGTTCCATGTAAACATAAGGAAAAACCTTTTCACTGTGAGGGTGCCAGAGCACTGGAACAGGCTGCCTAGAGAGGTGGTGAGGTGGTGGAGTCTCCTTCTCTGGAGACATTCAAAACCCACCTGGATGCATTCCTGGGTGACCTACTCTAGGTGATCCTGCTATAGGAGGTGGGGGGTTGGACTAGATGATGTTTTGAGGTCCCTTCCAACCCCTAACATTCTGTGACTGACTCATTTTTAACTGTGACCAGTTCACAAGCTCTTCTCACCTGAGGGCCAGAGCACTGGCACAGGCTGCCCAGAGAGGTGGTGGAGTTTCCTTCTGTGGAGACATCCAAAACCTTCCTGGATGTATTCCTGTGTGACCTGCTCTAGGTGATCCTGCTCTGGCAGAGGGGCTGGACTCAACAGGGGTTGGGAGGGACCTCAAAAGACTAACATTCAGTGATTCTATGAACTGTGGTTCTTGGAACTCAAATATCTGGTGATTTCAGTGGTTTTTGTAGAGGTGAGTATAGCATTCCAGAAATGTTAATCTTGACAATTTCACAGCTTGTACTTACCAAAAAAACTCCTGATGGACCTAGAACAAAATATATTTTCCTACTGGAATTTTAAATATCCCATAAGGACACCCTCAGTTTTGAGCCTGGCATATCTGCTCTTTAATTACAGTGCAGGTTTTTTGCTGATTTGAATACCTTTGTGTAGCCCAGTAACTTTTTCTGTCCTTGATGCTAATACCTGACACTCTGAGGGTTATTTTCTTGGCCTATAACAAAGCTTGGCTTGATATTTGTATTGCCTCTTATGCAAGAGGTAGCTTAATGGCCAAAGTGGATGAGTATTTTCTTTTTAAATATGGAAATAAGACTGGTGTCTGGCTTGCTGCAGTACTAGTTGGGTGCTTGCAGTTCAGTTTGTGTATGCAAAATTAAATAGTTATTTTGGACTTCATATCAACACACATTCTTCTGCCTACCTTTTCATCCTCACTCTATAGCTATTGTACAGAACATGTCATTTCCAGCTGGATTCAAGTGAAAATACTTTGGTTTATTTAAAGTAAAAGGTAGATGTATTGTTAGGAAGCATGATGGAGAGAATGCACTTTATGTCTGGGTTCTGTTACACAAAACAAGCATCTGTTTAATGCAATAGAAGGATGGTAGAATAATACAAGATCTGGAAACACATGTCTGTCTCTGACTTCTGCATCTTCCTGCAAATTTGGTTTTGATAGTTGCTTGAACTCTGAGTCCTTAAATTTTATTCTACAATGCAACGGTTTTGGCAGCGGGATCTGCTGCTGACAGCCATTTGTAGTAGATCCCCAAAAGGAGGTTGTAGTGAGGTGGGAGTCAGGCTCTTTTCTTGAGTATCAGGTGACAGAACAAGAGGAAATGGCCTGAAATTGTGCCAGGGGAGGTTTAGGCTGGATGTGAAAGAGTGGTCAGGCATTGGAATAGGCTGCCCAGGGAGGTGGTGGAGTCACCATCCCTGAAGGTGTTCAAGAAACTTGCAGACATGGCACTTTGGGACATGGTTTAATGGCCACGGTGATCTTAGATTGATGGTTGGACTTGATGATCTTAGGGGTCTTTTCCAATCAAAACGTTTCTGTGATTCTATAAAGCCCTCTGAATCTTTGTTTAATACAACAGCTGAAGTGTTTTGTCATTGAGTTCCTGTAACCTAAATTCAGAGTCTTAAATATCATAACTGTACCTTGTGGTTGGGTAATTGTCTTCCTGTGGAATTCAGCGTTAAGTAAATTTAGACTTCCAGAGATGAAATTCAGCCTGGTAGAGTTGTTTTGTTGGTTTCCATATTTCAGAAAGGAGGGGGGGGGGAAGTTCTTTTTCTTTGCTTTCAGAAAGTAAGAACTGCTCAGTGCACTGAGTAGACTGAATTTTTATGCTCTTGCTAGCACATTTGCCTTTACAAATGCTTAGAGGAAAGGCTGGTTTGACAGGAACCACCATGAGTTAGTGGCAGCTGGCTGCAGCCTCTGCGCAGCACTGCTCCAGAGGCCGACAGGGTGCTCTCTGTCCCCTTAACCACTGCCTTGGAAGCAGCCCACGCTGGGCTGTTTCTCAGGGCAGCTATTGTGCTGTTCCATCCTCTGCAGTGGAGGAGATCGAACAGATGAACAGCCTGTTCCAGCAAAAGCAGCGCGAGCTGGTGCTGGCCGTGTCAAAGGTAGAGGAGCTCACCAGGCAACTGGAAATGCTGAAGAACGGCCGAATCGATGGCTTCCATGACAACCAGTCAGCTGTAGCTGAGCTTGACCGCCTGTACAAGGAGCTGCAGGTAATGGGAACCCAGCTTGTGACCCACGACTCTTTGAGGGCTAAAAGTTGAGTTGGGTTGTTTCATATCTCCTCAGAAAGAAATCCCATCGCTCCTATTGCTGACACAGCCATGTGGCTGCCAGGGTGCTGAGGATGAAGGGTTGTACAGAGCTCAAGGGGAAGGAGCAGACAGTGTCTCTATCTTTCCTTTCTGCAAAAGTTGGAGACTAACCAACGTTTTCCTCTGGAGAAAATAATCTTAGTTTGCTAGCGTGACTTGACTTTTTAGAAGGCTCTTTTTTCCCCCCCTCTTTGTAACTGTTTCCTGTCCCCTGTTCTGAAAGTTAATTTGTTTTGATTTTTTGTTGTTGTTGTTGTTTTCCCCTCCTCCTCCTGCTCTGTGAATTTATTCAGTTGAGGAACAAACTGAACCAGGAGCAGAATGCCAAGCTGCAGCAACAGAGGGAGTGTTTGAACAAGCGCAACTCAGAGGTGGCAGTCATGGACAAGCGTGTTAATGAGCTGCGAGAGCGCCTGTGGAAGAAAAAGGCAGCTCTGCAACAGAAAGAGAACCTACCAGTAAGTAGGGGATAGCTAACAGCAAACAAAATTAATTACATTTGTAGTCCATACAGTCTGAAAGAAAACCTTGCTTGTGGGGAAGACTGTTGAGACGCTAGACTTGTGGTGGCTTTTATCCATACGTGCTGGAAAGTCTTCTATTATTAAAGTACCTTTCATGGTACATTGCTGTTAACCTACTTACTCTTTGTGGACAAGACCTTAAGCTGTTGTGGATTTTTGAGTTTAGATAAAATTATCTTTTTTTTTTTTTTTTTTGCCTTGCTCTTGGTTCCTCAGGTTTATATTTCTTAAAGCTTTTTTTTCTTTAAATGCTTTTTTCTAAATATTGGAATGTAATTTTCTACTTGTTTTATCATTTATTTAAATTTCAAGCTCTGATGGATGGATACTGCAGGATGACTTTCTTTAAATTTTCTTCTTTTTTTTTTTTTTCTTTTTTTCTCCAAAGATCTCTTCAGATGGGAATTTACCACAGGCAGTGGCTTCTGCTCCAAGTCGAGTGGCAGCAGTAGGTCCTTATATCCAGTCTTCTACTATGCCACGTATTGCTTCCAGACCTGAACTTTTGGTGAAACCAGCATTCTCAGATGGAACACAAGCTTTGCAGGTACCTGATGGTCCACTAAAAACACAAACTCTACCCAACATGAGAGCGGGGAGCAGTTCACAAGCTAAAGTTCCTGCAGGTAATAGCTTACAATTAAGATATTTTTCTCCAGAAATGCTTTTTCTTACCTACCAGCTCTGTCTTCTTTTGTTGTTTGTTTTGTGGGCTTTTTTTTTGTTCTGTTGGTTTTTGTTTTGTTGTTTTGTGGCTTTGTGTTCACCATTATTTATTTATTTATTTATTTACTTATTTATTTATATTTCAAAAGTGTTACTTGGGATGTTGATCTTACTACTTGCAGTTTACCTGCACCAGTGAATATGTTTTGTAAGTACTGAGGTTATATGATTCAATATGGTGTAAATTAATCAATCCTCTCGGTGAGCAATTTGATTTGTTACACAGTGTAGAACATAGGAAGAGTTTTGTCTAAGCTAGAGATTTGTTTATTAATTCATTTTGGTTTTAAATACTCCTGAAAGCTATACAAAAGTGTTCTGAGTTTCTAGAGGCTGTTTCAGGGGAGATGTGTATATACATATATAGGTCACAGTCTGGTGCCTGGGCTTAAAAACTAGCACAACAAAGTGCATTTTGGAAATGACACATGCATTAACCAACATTACAAGAAATCTTATGAAAGGAGCAGGTGATTGTAGCACAGACATTGCAGTAAAGTTGCTGATGTGTGGATGGTATAGTGATATGGAGAGCTGTAAGTTCAACGCTCAACATGGGGCATGGCCTCTCCTGCTTGGAGTGTTAACAGACTTTTGCCTGGCTTCTCTCTGTGGCTTTCTCCTATGAGATACAGTTCAGATCTCTGAGAGTCTGAGTCTGGAGAAATAGCTGCAAATATTTCTTCTGTGTTATCCTGGGAGGAGAAGACTCACTTTTCAGACGGGAAGTTAAAAATGGAGACTGATCTTGTAGAATAGTTCTGTTCAACATCATCTTCAATTATGTTGAGGGGACAGAGTGTCTGCTCAGCAAGTTTGCTGATGATACCAAACTGGGAGGCTTGGCTGATAAGCCTGAAGGCTGTGCAGCCATTCAGTGAGACCTGGACAGACTGGAGATCTGGGCAGAGAGGAACCTAATGAGGTTCAACAAGGATAAGTGCAGAGTCCTGCAGCTGGGGAGGAACAATAAACTGCACCAGTACAGGTTAGGAGGTGATCTGCTAGAGAGCAGCCCTGTGGAGAGGGACCTGGGAGTCCTGGTGGATAACAAATTATCCATGGGTCAGCAATGTGCCCTTGTGGCCAAGAAGGCCTATGGGATCCTGGGGTGCATTAAGAGGAGTGTGGCCAGCAGGTCGAGGGAGGTTCTCCTCCCCCTCTACTCTGCCCTGGTGAGATCTCACCTGGAATATTGTGTCCAGTTTTGGGCTCCCCACTGATGGAGGGCTCCAAGGATGATTAAGGGAGTGGAGCCCTGCCCTATGAGGTGATGTTGAGAGACCTGGAGCTGTTTAGTCTAGAGAAGACCGAGAGGGGATTTTATAAATGTTTATAAATATCTGAGGGCTGAGTGTCAAGAGGGAGGGGACAGGCTCTGCTCAGTTGCACCCTGTGACAGGACAAGGGGTAATGGATATGAACTACAGGACAGAAGGTTCCACCTCAACTTGAGGAGGAACTTCTTCACTGTGAGGCTCACAGAGCCCTGGTACAGGCTGCCCAGAGAATTTGTGGAGTCTCCTTCTCTGGAGACTTTCCAGACCCATCTGGATGTGTTCCTGTGCGACCTGTGCTAGATTCTATGGTCCCGCTCTGGCAGGGGGGTTGGACTTGATCTCCTGAGGTCCCTTCTAACCCCAACATCCTGTGATTCTGTTTGTTTTCTATCTCCCTCCCTCCATCTCCAGTTCTGGTATTATTGAAGTAGTCATGGCACAAAACCAGTCCAAGTGTCTCTTACTGTATCAGAGAATGTGAACTGTTTCACAGACCCTGAAATTGCTGCAATGGAATTCTAGGTCTAGTATAATTGTTTGCTGTAGGAATATGTGGTGGTGTGGTGTTTAAACTTAACACCTCACTCCTCTTTTTTTTTTTTTTTTTTTAGCCTTTGGGTCAAACAACTGCTTTCCTGGAAAGACAGTATCTGATACTTTGTCATAGTGAAACTTTTCTCCTGCTCTTCATCATTACTGTTTGACTTTAATATCCCTAGTTGTACTAGATAATTAGAATTTAGTAGAGAGAATTTGGTGACATACTTAAACTAAAAGCAGGCTGCAAGCATTTTCTTAGTTATTTTTGAAGCACACTGGATGCCAGTGAATGTAAAGATCAGCCTTAATGCAGTCCCTGTATGCAAGCTGAACATAGAGATGATTTTTCTACCATTTTGGTTATCACTGGCAGGACCTGTTTATCTAGTAAAGCATCATGATTTTCTTGACACAATATCTTTCTCATCTTTGCTTACCATCCTGGCACCTTTAACTGACTGTAAGTATCCAAGGGAAGAAGGCAGTCTAGAGAAGTTTGTGAATGTTGTGAGTGAAGATATGTGCAAGGACAAACTGTTTTGCTGCTGCTTTGATAGCTTTGTTTTCTGAGCTTGGTTTTGCATTCTCTTTTGATAACAAATGAGCAAAACTCTCAAGTGATAGGATTTAATGCAGTTAAGCTGCATGTGATACTTGCACACTCTCTAGACCTGACTCTTACAAAAAAGACTACCTGTAATAAGAAGTCAATAAAAACATTAGCTTAATCTTTTCCACCTGTTCTCTCCTAGGCTCTGTTGTTCCCAGTGCAAAACCTTCCCCATCTGCCACTGACTGGAGTACTTCAAATGCAGATAATCATATTAGTCAAGGACCAGCCTTGACTTCAGGAAAAGGAATTGTGAATAGTGAAGGACAAGGTATGTTTTTATGTGCCTGGATAATCCTGAAACATGGAGGATCTAGTTACTATTGTCTCTATTCTAAATGCCTCAGTAAATACATGGAATTCATTTGAGAGCAGATAAAAAAAAATAGAATGTTCACAGATTGCATTGGGTTGGAAGGGACCCTCAAAGGTCATCTTGTCCAACCCCTCTGCAGTCAGCAGGGACACCTCCAGCTAGGTCAGGCTGCCCAGGGACACATCAAGTTTGATCTTGAATGTCTCCAGGGATGCTGCCTCCACCACATCTCTGACCAACCTGTTCCAGTATTTCACCTGTGTCATTGTAAAGGACTTCCTCCTGGTGTCCACCCTAAATCTACCCTGCTCCAGTGTAAAACTATTGCCCCTCATCTTATCACTACAAGCCCTTCTGAACAGCCTTCCTGAAGGTCCTCTTCAGATACTGAAATGCAGCTGTAAGGTTTCCCTGCAGCCTTCTCTTCTCCAGGCTGAACAGCTCCAACTCTCCCAGCCTGTCCTTAGAGGAGAGGTGCTCTAGCCCTCTTGATAGTTTTGTGGCCCTCCTCTCAACCCGTTCCAGCAGATCCAGGTCCCTCTTTTGCTGGAGGCCCCATAGCTGGGCACAGTACTCCAGGTGAGGTCTCACCAGAGCAATGTGTCAGAATAACCTCTCTCAATCTGCTGACTATGCTTCTTTTGATGCAGCCTGGGATGCCATTGACCTTCTTGGGCTGCAAGTGCACATTGCTGGCTCATGTCCAGCTTCTTGTCTACCAGTATCCCTGGTATTGCAGGATAAGCTTTTAGTTTGTTGCAGGGATTAAAAAACCCAACAAGACAAACAGATAAAACAACAACAATAAAAAGTTAAGCAACAACAAAACACCAAAAAAAACCCCAAACCCCAAAGTAACAAAAAACTCCAAACTCATTTCAGGTAGTGAAGTAGGTACTAATGCCTTCGTACCTGCTCCCGTTCAGTTTGTCAGATAAGAGCATTTGGCAGGTCCTCGAGTCCTTAGCACAGGTGTAGGATGGATACAAAAAGCATCCCTTCCATACACTTGTCTTGAATATTGCACAGAGCAGGACTCTTGTTCCTACAGTTGTGTTGTCCTTCCTGAAAGTCTTTCCCCTGTCTCTACCAACAGCTGAAGGAGAAACTTTTTTACGAGAGAAAGAGAAGAAAGTGCGTCCGTTCTCCATGTTTGATTCTGTGGAGCAGTCTGCTGGGCTGGGCACACTGAGAAAGAACCAGAGCAGTGAAGATCTCCTGCGAGAAGCACAGGTATGCAGGGAGCTTGGAACTGCTGCATTTTGTCTGACAGGGTTTGCTGCACAGCTTTTCCAATAATGCTGTCAGGAAGCTGTTTGTAAAGCACCTGGGCCTTCTTTTAAAAGACCCTTTCTAAGGGGGGGATAAAAAGACTTTTAGGCACTTAGTGGCAGTTGATAACTCAGAACTGTTCCCTGCAGTTACCGTGGTGAGGAATCTATCTCTCCACTGAGCAGGTGAAAGTGGCTGTGTTACCTGTATCAACTGGTTGAAAGTGGTTGTGTCAACGTGTATGTATTTTGGGTTTGGGTTTTTTTCCCCTCTGCCAACATTATATGAAGAGAGGCTTTAGCATGGGTTGAAATAACTTACATACTTATTTCACTGTTTAATGCAACAGTGTCCTTTAGATGTTTGATTGTACCTACATCTTGGAACAAGAGCACAGGTAGAGGTGAAGTAAACAGAAGGACTGTAGGTGACAAGTGGAAAGCAAGCTTCTTGCATACAGACATTACCAAGTGCCACCCCTATCTCTATGTGCTTGCTGATGTAAATATAGCTGCTACAGGAAAAAAACTAAGGAGAATGGATTCAAAAGTATAAACAGCTATGATGATAAAATGCTTCAAGAAGTCTCTTCATTGTTTCCAGTATTGTTGGAACATTGGATTGCAGCAGCAGTAGAAATGCTGGATACTGTTGTGCTGTGAGGATCTTTGGTCCTTCACAGCAGAACTCCTAAAGCATATTTTGCTGTTTAATCTTAATTATTTTTTTTCTGTCTTTCAGACAGCCAATAAAAATGTAACAAAGGTGCCACCGCCTGTCCCCACTAAACCAAAGCAGATAAACTTGCCTTACTTTGGTCAAGCTGCTCATCTGCAACCTTCTGATGCTAAGCTGGATGGAAGCCTGCAGAAGCTGCCTTTGGCTGTTGTAACTATGGGGAACAAACAAAAAACAGTGGCACAGCAGCCTTCCCATCCTTCTCAGCAGATACAGCAAAGAATTTCTGTACCTCCTGCAGGTCCTTCCTCTAGCCAGGACCAAATTCTTCCCTCCTCCAAACAGGAGAGTCCCCCAGCAGCAGCTGTGAGACCTTTCACACCTCAGCCGTCCAAAGAGACCTCGCTCCCACCGTTTCGAAAGCCTCAGACTGTGGCTGCAAGTTCTATCTATAGCATGTACACCCAACAACAGACTCCTGGGAAGAACTTCCAGCAGGCAGTGCAGAGTGCTTTGACGAGGGCACAGACCAGAGGTCCCCACTTCCCAAGCGGTAAGCGTGTGGTGCTTTATCTGTCGTCAGTCCTCATGAACCTCAGGTAGACATATGTGCAGTCTTGGTCCCTGCTGTACAAAAGAGATGTGGACAGGCTGGAAAGTGTCCTGAGAAGGGCCATGAGAATGATCAGAGGACTGGCAGACCTGTTATATGAGGAAAGGCTGAAAAAATGGAGTTTGTTCAGCGTTGAGAAGAGAAGGCTTAGGGGAGACCTTATTGCATTGTACCAGTACTTACAGGGTGGCTGCCAGGAGGATGGAGACTCCCTTTTAAAAGGAGTCCCATGGAAAAGACAAGGGGCAATAGGTACAAGTTACTGCTGGGGAGATTCTGATGGGACTCTGGTAGAAGACTTTTCCCCGTGAGAATAGTTAGACACTGGGAATCATCTCCCCAGGGAAGCACACTGGACAGTATGAAGACTCGACAGGTTGCCGAGCAAACTCATTTCAACCCCAAATGATCCTTGGGGTCCCTTCCTACCTGGCATTCTGTGGTACTTGCCACCTGGTCTGTGAGTATAAAGCTGTTCCTCGGGGAATTAAGCAGGTTAGTGCAGCTGTAAGAACCTTAGGTGGATCTCACATGCTATGTATCAGCATGAAGAGAAAGTGCAGAGAGCCTGTCTTGCCTTTGCAAGATAAGTAACAATAAACCTGGTTACCAGATGAATTCTTTTCAGTTGATCACATTATTCTGCTTCTCTGCCCTACATAGGTCAATCAGGTTGCATGTTCTCTTTAGGTTTGTTGATCAAATATTCACGTTTATTTTCCTCCCCCCCTTCTCTGACCTGCTCTGCAGTGTATGGCAAGCCTGTGATGGCAGGAGCTGGTGTACAGAACCAGCTGCCGCAGACAGACAACGTCTACTCGAACCTCCAAGGCAAGCCAGGGAGCCCAGAGCCTGAGATGGAGACAACAGCTTCTGCTCCTGAGAACCAGGAAACAGAGCGAATCCCCCGGCCCCTGAGCCCCACCAAACTGCTGCCGTTCTTGTCCAACCCCTACCGCAACCAGAGCGACGCTGATCTGGAGGCGCTGCGGAAAAAGCTCTCCAATGCACCCAGGCCGCTGAAGAAACGCAGCTCCATTACTGAGCCAGAAGGACCTAATGGCCCCAATATTCAGAAACTTTTGTATCAGAGGACCACTCTGGCTGCAATGGAGACTATCTCAGCTCCATCACATCCCTCCAAACAGACGGCTTCAGCTGCCAGTCCTGAAAGCCCGACAGAAATCC
This sequence comes from Indicator indicator, assembly GCF_027791375.1. Lineage (NCBI taxonomy): Eukaryota > Metazoa > Chordata > Aves > Piciformes > Indicatoridae > Indicator > Indicator indicator. Next base: position 56,884,207 of record NC_072011.1, on the reverse strand, counting down.
CAAATCCTTATCTCAGTACAGAACCAGAAAAGGAACCAGCTGCTCCTATGCCAGAGCCAGCCATTGCTGAGGAACCAGAAAACATACCAGCAGATCAAAGCCAAGATGTTCTTCCCTCTGGAGCTTTGGACACTGTACCTGAGGGAGCATCTGACAGTGATGAACTCGTGCAGGCAAAAATGGAAGAACCAAACCTGGAAGCTTCACTGCCACTGGAGGTATACATGGAAGAATATCCTCCATACCCACCACCTCCCTATCCATCAGGGGAACCAGAGAGTTTGGGAGAGGACTCGTTCAATATGAGGCCTCCTGAAGTTACTGGACAGTTTTCCTTGCCTCCTGTAAGTATTAGCCTACCGCTTGCCTGCCCTGTCATCTTGAAGTCTGACATAAATCCTGTCCTTTGTATTGGAGAACTTAAGCAGATGTGGGAGAACAAATAGTCTGGAAGTCTCTCTGTGGGTATCTGTTCTACTTGTGTGGTGTTCTTATCTCTAGATTGAATGACAGTAATGAAAAGTCTCTGTCTCTAGAATTAATGATGATAAAAAGATTCATTGTTCTCTACGACAGTTAGCGATGATTCATTGCTCTCTACAACTCCCTGAAAGGAGGTTGGAGTGAGGTGGGGGATCAGTCTCTTCTCCATAGTGTCAGGGGATAGAACGAGAGGACAGGGCCTGAAATTGTGCTGGTGGGGTTTAAGTTGGAGATTAGGACAAATTTCTTTCTTTCAAGAGTGGTCAGGCATTGGAACAGGCTGCCCAGAGAGGTGGTGGAGTCACCATCCCTGAGGGTGTTCAAGAAACATGGGACATGGCTTAATGGCCATGGTGGTCTTAGGTTGATGGTTGGACTCTGATCTTAGAGGTCTTTTCCAATCAAAACAATTCTATGATTCTAAGTTCAAGTGGACCTTAATACACAAATAGAAGAACTCTTCTGGGCTGTAAAGAACATTCCTTATAGAAGTCTGCCTGCTACATCCAAACTGTAGTTTCTTCTGAAGAGAAGTTAATTTTGTTCTTTTGGGGCACAGACAGAGGTTTCACAAGCATTTCCCACTGGTGCTGGTATGAGATGGAAAGTGATTATCTTAGTCCTGTATTGAAATTGTTTATCTGAATGTGCCTTGCTTGAAAAATATGGAGAAACTGACTTCTTCAATTTTTGCCTTAAAACCTCATTTCTAGGCATCAACTGCTTGCATTTATTCTACTGAAATGTTTTCTGATCTTTTTTCTTTTGATCCTGATTTAAAATCAGTCAGTTCTAAAACTGCATCAAAATGGAGTCTCCTTGGGCTAAGAATAGGCAGCACTTCACCAACTCATTTGCTTTGGAAGTTTTTGGGTGTGTGGTATGATGTCATCTGGATGCTGTAGAATTAAAATGCTTACCGCTGTCAGTCAATTTTAAAAACTGTTGTGAATAGTATTTGAATATCTTGATACATGAAAGTGGGATTTTTTTCCTCCCTCACTTCAGTGCAGAGGAGTTAAAAGCTTTAAAATGTGCTGCTTTTTTTTTTCACCTTGTAATTTCTGCATGGAACAGTCATTGCATGTTTTCTTGCTTTAAAGACTGTTGGTGCTCCCTTTTACAAGGAGAAACTTGAGTGGTAGGATTTCCTAAATTGTAAGAACTTGTTTTTGGCTGGTTTTGTAATAATTGTGTGATGAGGAGGAAAAATTAAAAACCAGCCCAACCTCTTGATTTCATATTTAAATACTTGGTTGTGCTGACAGGCTCTTTCTTTAAAAAGCCTGTGCTTTGGAGAGAATGTATAAATCAACAGGCAAAGGAGCATTTTCTGGGAAATCTCCTCTTATATATCTTATCTTCACATGTTTGCTCTTGCAAAACATGAGTCATTTCTATTCATCTTTGCTTGGACATCTGTCAGAAATTTACATACCCTTGTGAATAGTGTTTATTGCTGCTGCACAGCCAGCTGGGGAGAGCACTGAGCTAATGCCTGCATGTTCTCTAACGGAAAGAGTCCAAACTCAGCTATAGAAATATTTGGTTTCCAGTATCACAGGGAGCATCTAAAGCATTTCTGTACCTTCTTCTATTTTTTTTTTTTTCCTCCAAAACTGTTTTCCATAAATGTTATGTCCCTGTGAACTTCTGCTAAAGTTAGGAAAATGCTAGGAGCTTAACCCCTGGGCTTAAAAAGTAGTGTACTTACTTCATAGAGTGTAATACTTGGTTTGTATAACAGCTTTGAGAGCGAATGCTAAAATGTTCTGTTTTTTTTTAAATGGCCTTTTTTTTTTTTCCTCTAAGCCTGATCTTCAGAGATTTGGGAATTCTGTTATTTTGTTGATATGTTTGATTGAGATCATAGAAGGGTAGGGGTTGGAAGGGACCTCCAGACATTACAGAATCATGGAACAGCTTAGGTTGGAAGGGACCTTACAATTCATCTGCTCCAACCTCCCTACCATGGGCAGGGACACCTCTCAACTAGACTCATCTGCTCATTCAATCTGGCCTTGAACACCTCCAGGGAGGGGTCATCCACAGCCTCTCTGGGGAACCTATTTGAGTCTCACCACCCTTGTACTTAAGAACTTCTTCCTTAAGATCCAGTCTAAACCTACTCTCCCTCAGCTTAAAACCATTCTCCCTTGTCCTATCACTAGACACCCTTATGCAAAGTCCCTCTCCAGCCTTCCTTTGGGAATTTAAAATTATCAAGTCCATCCTCCCTCTGCCAAATCAGAATCACCTAGGGTAGGTTACAGAGAAACACATCCAGAGGGGTTTTGAAAGTCTGCAAAGAAAGAGATTCCACAACCTCTCTGGGCAGCCTGTTCCAGTGCTCTGGCATCCTCATGGTAAAGAAGTTTTTCTTCATGTTTTGGTGGAACTTCCTGTGTTCCAGTTTGTGTCCATTGCCCCTTGTCCTGTCACAGGGCACCATAGAAAAGAGCCTGGCACCTTCTTCTTGACACCCACCCTTCAGATACTTGTAAACATTAGTAAGATCTCTGTCTTCTCTTCTCCAGACTGAACAGCCCCGGGTCTCTCAGCCTTTTCTCATCAGACAGATGTTCCAGTCCCTTAATCATCCTCATAGGTCTCCATTGGACACTCTCTAGTATATCCCTGTCCCTCTTGAACTGGGGAGCCCAGAACTGGACAAAAAAGATGACTTCTGTATTTGAGTTGAACAGCCACCTCACCGAGAGAGCTAACAGGAGAGATCTTCCATAACAAGCTGGAACTGCTGTATTTGTCCTGTGTTGGGGAATTGGCACCAAATGGTCTAATCTTCATATTGAACACTGCCTTCATTGGTTGTTTCTGCTGTCATTTCTAAATAAGCAATTCTGTGTACTTGTTTTTTCCAGGGGAGGGGGAAAAAAACTCACACAAAACCAGCCTGTAACTTTTTTGGTTACCTTTTCACAGGGGAAGAGGACAAACCTGCGTAAAACTGGCTCCGAGAGGATTGGTCATGGAATGAGAGTGAAATTCAATCCCCTCGCCTTGCTTCTGGATTCATCTTTGGAGGGGGAGTTTGACCTCGTGCAGAGAATAATTTATGAGGTACAAAGGCTAACTTGTAAGGGGAAAGAATAGCTGGTTCAGACTGGGAAGCCACAGCTTTTCTGGACTGGGGAGGCTGAAATAACAGTGCAGAATGCAGAGCTGCTATTGAGGAGATCAGTTTCACATGGCCACGTGGGAGGCTGGTTTTTAGAAGCATGTTAAATCCACACTAAATACCCATATTTAGTAGCAAGATCTTAAATTTGCAGGACAACTTTTGTCTTAATTCCTTGGGTAGTGTTTTCATCCCTTATTTGGCATGTTATCAGGTAGTTGAGCAAGCAAAACCTCTGAATTTTGCTGACAGGTGAAAAAAGCAAATAGAAATTTGTTACAAATGCTTTTACGGAGTTATCAAGATACTGTTTCTCTGCCCCATTCATGTTATCAGATATGAATGTTATTTGGCATGTTATCAGATAGTTTAGCAAGCAAAACCTGTGTGAATTTTGCTGACAGGTGAAAAAAAGCAAACAGAAATTTGTTACAACTGCTTTTACTAAGTTACCAAGATACTGTTTCTCTGACCCATTCTAGGCTCTCCCCGTTAGATAAGATTGTATCCTTCTTTTGTGAGTCTTCATGTCAGATTGGTTACTGCTGCAGTTTTCAGCCTGTTGCTCATGTCCTTTGTGTGGCTCAAAATCTTATTTCAGAATAAGGCAACTTGTTTTTATCTGTGAAGAGGTGTTTGTTGTAGAGTTTCAACCGATTGTGAAGGGCTCCTTTTCTTGCTGAGCAGGTTGAAGATCCCAGCATGCCCAATGATGAAGGGATTACTGCTCTGCACAACGCTGTGTGTGCTGGGCACACGGAAATTGTGAAGTTCCTGGTGCAGTTTGGTGTGAATGTGAATGCTGCAGACAGTGATGGATGGTAAGTGACACTTTAAGTGGCGCCTTTCAGATGCTCTCCATGAGAGAGTTGCTTCTTGCGGGGCAGGGGCTCCTACAGGTCCCTCAGAATGTCACAGAACCTCCGAATGCCGAGTTGAAAGGGACCCCAAGGATCACCTGGTCCAACTTTTCTAGGTAATAGTGTAGCTGAAATGAGATGGCCCACACCCTGTCAAGCTGAGTCTTCAAACTGCCCAGTGTAGGGGAATCCACTGCTTCCCTTGGGAGATGATTCCAATGCCTAACTGTTCTCATGGGGAAAAGTTTTCTTCTGGATTCCAATGGGAATCTCCCCAGGATTAACTTGTACCCATTGCTCCTTATCTTTTCCATGTGACTCCTTCTAGAAACAGAATCTCCATCTTCCTGGGAAGCCTTCAGTTGCTCCTGTAGAGCTGCCAATGGCTTCTCTACAGTAAAGTAACAGCAGTTCTCTTTGGGGCATCATGTGAGAATGTGCAGAGAAGAAAACAGGCAAATTATATTTATATTCCCTGAAAGAAAAAGAGTGTGTCTGAGGCCCAGGAAGGTGGGCAGAGTTTTCAGGAAATGGCTCTGTCTTGGAGTTGTTGGAGATGGCTTGTGCATGATGAGCTGTTGGCTGAAATTCCCAGTGGCCTCATTGTGAGACAGCCTGGAGCTCGCACGTGCTCTGGGCAGCAGCTGGACCTGCAAACTCTCCTCAGTTACATGTTCAGTACTCAGACAACTTGAAAACAAATCAAGGCAGAAAACCACAATCTACTAAGTGGGCTTGTAGCCTACCTTTTCTTAGGGTAGCTCGACAGCTTAGTTACAAAAGTCTAGGGGAAAGGGGCAGGGATTTTACTCCTCTTTCTGCTGTAACACAAGTGTCTAAGGCCCAAGTCTGAATGAAGATGCTTGTTTCTTCAGAGCTGCAGTAGCTTTCCCAATTGCCTGCACTTTTCACAAATCAGGTCTTGAAGTAGTTACCTAGCTTGTAAGAGGCCTGATGTCAAGAGGATTGTAGAGTGGCTTTTTATTATTGATTTATTTTTATTTTTTTTATTGTCTTAATGAATGTTCTTAAAATGCTAATGGATTATAAAGAGGTAGCAAAACTGGAAATCCAGCTTTAGGGCTCCAGCAGCTCCTGGTAACTCCTGCTATATCTGTTCAAAGCAATTGCTCTTGACATCCTGGGTTAAGTGCTTCTGGTGGGAAGCCTTCAGCACTGCACTACTGAGTGCTGGAGGTCACGCACTGAAGTGGTTTGCCCTTATGAGCAATGTGTCATCTTTTTCTGCTTGCCTTACAGGACCCCATTACACTGTGCAGCATCCTGCAACAACGTGCAGGTGTGTAAGTTCCTGGTGGAGTCAGGTGCAGCCGTGTTTGCCATGACCTACAGTGACATGCAGACAGCTGCAGACAAGTGTGAGGAAATGGAGGAAGGCTACACACAGTGCTCCCAGTTCCTATATGGTAGGTGGTGACAGCTGAGTTCTGGAGGGTGCCAGGGACTCACCTGGCACTTTTGGGTATGTTTTTGGATGAGAAGGGGTAGTAAGCTGTCTGCTTATTTAGGTTGTGTGACCATGCCTCATGTGTGCCATGACTTCTTTCTTCTGGAAAGAGAGGTTTTATCCAACTTCTTACCACAAAGTAATGTCCATTAAGACTAACCTTACAGTGTTGAACCTATAAAAAAATAAATCTGAGTAACAAAATGTTCCCTTGCAGTAAAAGCCTTAGAATGAGTTAAAAGTGTGCACTGACAAATGCTTTGTTCTGAGGTGAGTCTTACCCTGTAAGTGCTTTTCCATATGAGCACTAAAGGGGTCTGGATATCTCAGTAGGCAGTTAATATATGTTACCTGGTGCCTTCAAGTGAGGAATATTTCCTAAGTTGCACTTTAGAGCCAAGAAAGGCACTGAAGTTTCTGCCTTAATGAAGGTTAGTAAGCATTGAATTTGGCTTCATCTTTCTGGCCTTTTTCTTCTCTTGCATGGAAAAAGTGATACCCTATTATTATAGCTAGCCTTGCTGTTTGAATAAAATCTGCCTTTTAATGGAGAGGTTGAATCCACCTAGAGTGTGGTGAATATCAATGAGGTTTTTAATTACTCTGTGTTTTATATACAATGAGGTTTTAAATTACTTCTCTGTATGTTTTGTATGTAGTTCTTGTCCTCTAGGCACCTACCAGCTGGAGTGGTGTCATCTATCCACAAGAGGTTAGAGTAACAGTGATGTAATACAGTGCAAAGGGCTCTCAGACAACTTCTCTCTTTCTGTGGAACAAGTGAAATCTGTGTTTCTGTAAGCTGCTTAGACAGTATATTTCCAAACAATCTGTCCATCCTTGCTTACTCTTATCTCCTGGTGCCAAAACAGCCTTCTCTATGAAGGGTGGGAGCCTATTTAAATCAAATCAAAATCTGTGGGCTAAGCCAAATGCTGTTTAGTTTTGATCCAGACTCCAATGGTGGTCATCAACAGCAAATGCCCAAGGAAGAGTGTTGGGCAAGAATTATTTTTAATCTAGCCCTATGTTTCTTACTGGTCTCATCTCTGATATGAGCTAAGAGGTAGTACAGAATCATAGAATTGTTTTGGCTGGAAAAGACTTCCAAGATTGAGTCTGGCCATCAGCAGAAGACCACCCTGGCCATAAAACCATCTTAGTGTTGAATGGGTCTCGAGACATTTCTTACAGGAATTTTGCCAGTTCTTGATTTAAGATAAACAGTCCACAAGTTCCCATGAGAGGAAGATCCTTGGCTTTATATTCAGCGTGAAGAAACACATTCCTTTTGTTTATGGGGCTTTTTGGACTCACTATCTGGTGATCTCACTTTTTATGCCTTTTTTTTAATTGGGTTTGGGAAGTTGTTTTGGGCTGTATGTTTTCAGTAAGTCCTGAGAGGACTATGAGCCTTTGGGCTTATTGTCAGCTTTTCCAAATGGAAACCATTGAAACTAAGGTATCTATTGATACATTGGCTGTTTGACTATCAGGGTTCCATATTGGTCTGTTAGGAATTGATCCTATTGCTAAGACTGTTTCTGACTGCCTGCAGTGACAGTAAGAAGTGCATCCCCTGGCTAAATCTGGGTTTTGCTAGAAAAGAAGTCTGGGGATGTGTGTCTGTGTTACCTCCAGAACAGGTACCACACTAAAACCTGGCCTTCTAAACTCCTCTGTGAGGTGAGAAACCTGGGTGTAAATCATTGATTTACCTGTTCCCTCTTTGTTGTAAGTGATGCACAATTCTGAACATCATCAAGTACAAAGGAGTTGTTGAACTAAACCCTAGCACTGATGCAATGACAGGCCTGGTGCTGCTTAATTAGGTCATTTTTCATTTTCTGAGATTTAATGGTTGTGCTGTCTCTTAAGAGCATGTTTGTCCTGCTACCCTGGTGTGACTGGTAATACATTTTTAGAAGACCAGATCAATTGTGTGTCTTCTTCACCTGCTTTGATGTTCAGAGCTTAGTCTTACCTTCCACATGGGTGCAGAGCACAGCTTTTGCCCAGCTTTTAATTAAACCAAATGCAAAGCAAAGGAAGAGTTTCTCAGAGCAGAACTAAGCATGTAGTGGAAGTAATGTTACACGATGAGCTGGTGTACAGAAATAAAGAACTTGTTGGAGCAGATGCTTCCCTCAGCAGAGGTAGGTAAGAATCCTATACAATAGGTTGTAACAGGTAAGAAACGGAAATTGGAATGACAAGTTTTACGATGCACTGTGTGACATACTCTGCTCCTGGCACTAAACCCAGTAGGATTTGGTATTTAAATAGGGAATAATTACCTAAGTTTGATAGTTAAGATGCCTTCTCTCATTTGCTGCTAAGAAGCTGAGGAATGTATCCAGAAAGAATAGTATTTCTTCTTTGGCTACAGCTGTGAAATGTACAGGTACTAAACACCACCTGCAAAGGCATGTGCATGCACTCCAAAACACCTTCGTCCAGAAGCACTTTAAACAGAACTGTGTTTCTGAAGCCAGGGTTTGAAAAAAATAATTAAAATAGTTGCAGAAATTAAGAACTGCTCAGATAAAAGTCAAGGTGAGTTAACCAAAAGCAGCTGGTGAGTCACAGACAAATCTTTCAGGTGCAGGTATGAGATGCAGCTTGATTTAAAGTTCTGAAAACCAGCGACACAGGTGGCAAATGACACCTCAAAGCATCAAAATGACAGTGGTGGTCAGCATAAGCAGGTATTGCTATCTCCCTTTGACAGAGGGAGATTACTGATGAGCTGGGAGCACAAACAAGAGTTTCATCACTTGGTGGGAACACTAGCACAATGATAGAACCTCTTACCAAGCAGTGCTTCTCCCTGTGTTTACCTCAGGTCTTTTCTGAACAGGTGCCAGGAAAGAATCTGTCTGCTGAATGCAAGAGCTAACCTCACAATGCCACCTGTTCCACACGTTCAGTAGGCTGATCACAAGAAGATGCTAAGTGTGATAGGAAGTGAGGTTGATTTGTTTTGGTTGATTGTTTTTCTTTTTTTCTTGCTCTCCAGTAAGAATACAGCAGCTTGTCCAGTTGTTGTCTTTTTGTTTTTTTAACAACTTTCTATTGAGCTGCTTTGTGGTTTTAATGTTGCAGGAGTCCAGGAGAAAATGGGCATAATGAACAAAGGAGTGATTTATGGACTCTGGGATTATGAAGCTCAGAATGATGATGAGCTCTCCATGAAAGAGGGAGACTGCATGACAATCCTACGGCGGGAAGATGAAGAGGAAATCGAGTGGTGGTGGGCACGGCTGAATGACAAGGAAGGCTACGTTCCCCGCAACCTGCTAGGGGTAAGTCCTTGAGCTTTCCAGAGACAAAAAAAGCCTCACCCCACTAGATGCAGTACACACAGCATTATTCTACTCCATCTAGGCTAGGTGCAGTTTCAGAAGTCAAGAGGAAGGAGTTGACACTCCATTTATTCATTTGGGGAGCTGAATACCTTGGCAGAATGAGTTAACACTCTGTGTTGCTGCCTTACACAGATTGTTAATGGCTGCATAAGAGAACAACCTGTCACCACCTTGCTGTACATAACAGGTTCTAGTACTAACTTTTTCTCACCATCAGGGAGAAAAAGCCTTTATCTTAACGTGGTAAGATGTGAATAAGGTTTTTCTGAGCATGTGAACAGAACTGGGTTTTTCCCCTCCTTTAGAATGAGATACAGTGGCACAAAGGGCCTTAAGAACTGGACCTCTTATGAAGAATGAGTCATGAGTCCTTCCCTGTCTGGATGCATGCAGTGCACCTTGTGATCTGAGGTGGCTTCACAGAGCAAAATTCTGGGTTTTTTTGTTTGGTGGTTTTTTTTTTTTTAGTCTTGAAAAAGAGATTGTATTGCCAAATAGAGGCAGATCTTTGCTTTCTCCTATGCTGTTTAAGTAGTATTTAACCATATGCCAATAGCCTTAAATGAATGAGACACTAGAAATGTCTCATTCATTCTCACTTTAAATGGTGAGATTGTCCAGGGAGGTTGTGGATGTCCTCTCCCTGGAGGTGTTCAAGGCCAGGTTGGATGGAGCTTGAACAATCTAGTCTAGTAGAAAGTGTCACTGCCTGCTGTGGCAGGGGGGTTGGAACTAGATGATCTTTAAGGTTCCTTCCAACCCAAACCATTCTATGAGTCTATGAATGTCTTTTCCTTTCCTTATCACCTTCTGTGCTACCTGCTTTGTGAAAAACTGTGTACTAACAATAGATACTTCAATGGTGTCCTCATATTTCTCCTCATGGATGAGTTGCTAGAAAGCTACAGCTGATGGACATGCATGCATGTATAAAAATCTCTTTTAAGGTTTGGTTTTTGGTTTTGTGTTTTTGTGGTTTTTTTTTTTTTCCCTCTACATACCCAGTTGCTGCTGCTGGAGATAAGAGGTTCTGGTAATAATACTAATTGCTGTGAATTTTAGCAGATCGGTGTTTGATGCTGAACTTCCTTCCTCCTGCAGTTAATCCTTACTCTCAAACTGGTTAGATTTTGTAGAGTAATTCTGTCTAATGCAAAATCAGTTTTCATTTCTGTATCACTTTCAGGTCAGGCCTGCCCACAGTGTACTGTAACATTCCCTCAAACATAGTACTTCTGCTCAGGTTTTTCTGCTCTCCAGCTGCAAACATTTTGAAATTGAGAGCAGCTCTGCAGAATGAAGTCTTTTCCCTCCCTGCCCTAGGGTGAACTGTACATGTGGTACTTGTTCATAAGCCTGTGCACTCAGCCTGAGCACAGGTGTATAAGAACATGAGGAGCATCTGTGCTTCTGCAATAAAAACCACAAGGCAAAGCACAGCTTAGACTGGGGATCTCAGCTCATCCTTCTAAGCACACCATCTGAACAGAACCTTTGGGGAAAGTGACCCAAGCCCAGTATTAACTGTTACACTTTTGTGTCTCTTCAATTTTTCCAGTACTGCTCCCAAAGTGTTCCGTGGTTATTCTCAAAAGCAATTACTGATGGAATATAGCAGCTGAAATCTAGGCTAAGACGTTCAGCACAGAGGAAGACTTTTGGTAGTTGAATATATTCTTATTAAGTTGTATTTTTATCACAGCTGCTTTATTCTTTTGCAGTATGGGGCACTGAATAAAAGCAAGGTTGAAATTATCTGTGTCAGTACTCAACTCTTCTTAGTAGAAGCTTCCTAAGCTGTCTGAGCTCTGAAACTGAATGCAAATAAGATAGGTAAAGGCTAAAAGGCATTGAAAGAGAGAGAATGCAAAAGGAACCTTAATCCCTCTCTACTTCCATTTACAAAACAAAAATCCCATAGTTCATTGAAGACAAAAGTCTTGTGACTTACAAAGCCACCTGCTTTTCCTAGCCCACCCATCTGGGTAGAGCTAAAGGTGCTGAATTATGTACTGTACATTTCTTTTGTACTGATCTGGTTTTAAGCACTTTTTAAGCTTGCCTAAGACTGCTAAACGTAGTTGTTAGTGCTCTGGGCGGTTTTTAGAACCGTGGTTTTGCTACTAGAGATTACTTTAGGGCTGTAGGACCAGAGAGAGGTTTTTTTTTTATAATAAAAAGAAAAAAGAAAGGAAAAAAAAGGGTTGTGTTTTTTTTGTTTAAACACTAACATTTTAAATTTCCTTTCTATTTTACCCTCAGCTGTATCCAAGGATTAAGCCTAGACAAAGAAGCTTGGCGTGAAACAGTACAGAAGCCAGATTCTTGAAGTACTAATCACGGATGACTTACAAAAAATTCATTTTGTGTTGGTTCCAATATCATGAGACTTATTTCAATGACAATGTAATTTGAAAGCTATGAAGAATGTGCTTTGAAAACAAATGAAGGATTGATGCATTAGCCAATGGATGAGGGCATTCTCCAAGAAGAAACAACGCTTGCAAGCAAATAAAATTCTGCTGCCGTTGCTCTGAGCAAGCCACTGTGTTCAAGAGCTCATGCTGATTGCTTCAAGCATTGCAGAAAAGAATCTCACATTTTTTTCTGCATTAAATACAAAGGCCTTTTCAATTTACCTCTGAAGGATTGATCATGAAAACAGACAACTTAGCTTTATCCAAATTTATCCTCCAAGGCTTTTTCCAGATGGGAGAAATTTAAAGTACGTGCATGGCACCCAACTGCATCTTGCTGGCAGCAGAATGTTTGTTGAAGAAGCTGAACCGAAGTGCATCTGAAGAGTGACAAGCAAGTGACCAATCCCTTTAGCAATAACTCTTACAAATGCTGTAGCATCTTAGGAATTCCATGTATTCAAAATGTGCTGTAACAATGTAGTTTTAGATCCCTCTTTTTACAAAGAGCCTCTCATCTATTTATTGTATTTTGTACTTGGAAAACTAAGTGTAGAAACTTCCTGTAGTCCTTGACAACTTACTTAATTTTTACTTGATTGCGATACCATTAAACTTTTGTCCCCTCTCAAGGTTTAACCTAGGGTATGTTGCTGTCAAGTTTTTACCGGACTACCTGAATGTTACCAGCAAGACGTGATGCTGCTCCACATTGCAGAATCACAGACTGATAGGGGTTGGAAGGCACCTCAGGGGATCATCTAATCCAACCTTGCTGCTAAAGCAGGTTTGCCTAGAGCAGGTTCCACAAGAAATTTAGGTTGGATATTAGAAGAAACTTCTTCACTGACAGTGTTCTCAAACACTCAAACAGGTTCCCCAGGGAGGTGGTTGAATCCTCATCCCTGGAGGCATTTAAAAGACAGGGATGTGATGCTGAAGGACGTGGTTTATAGCACCAGCCTTGACAGAGCTTGATAATGGTTGGACTCCGTGATCTTAAAGGTCTTTTCCAACCAAAATTATTCCGATTCTATGATCCTCTGTGCCTGCAAAAGCTCTATGATGATCTATCATTAAGAAAAAAATGTGCTTATTTGCTTAGTCTCACAAATCTATTTCTACAGCTTTTTTATATGTTACTGTATTTCAAAGGAAAATAAATAAGATACAGGAAATGAAGATTCTACCTGAGAGCACAAGCTTTCTCTTGGAAGGGTCTGGTTGCCAACAGCCTCCTGCTGTAGGCAAAAATATGGTCAGGAGGGAAAGGCTTGTCTTTCAGATTGGTCAAACATAAAAGCGCTACTCCAACTCTTCAGCAAGTATTCAACCAGCATAATGCTGGGGCTTGACAGAAGGTAACAAAGGACCCATGCCCTACCTGAACACCTGTATGCAGGGATGTGCAATAGCTTCCCTCTTGTAGTTTCAGATGTGCAGGATGGAATGGAGCTGTTATTCAAAAAGCACTTAAACCAGTGTTGAGCTTTCTTCCAGAAGTCATGTAAAACACCTTAAACACAAAGATATTAGCAAAAGCAGGATTTCCAAAAGTGGCAGTGCTGGGTAGCAAATTAGCTGTTGTACAGAGTATAGATAGAGGAATAGATAAAGACTGTCTGATGCATAAAAATGAGGCTGTAGATTCTTCTTCGGTTGAAGTAAAACACCTTTTCCTTCCTAGACTCACATGCAAAGTTTGCCATGCAGAAGTTAAGGCACATTCCTGTTGGGCTGTTACTTGTATGCTTGCTTGATTCTCTTCCTCTTGTTCTCTTGAGGTCAATGGCTCAAATAACAGTAAAGCACAGCCACTACAATGAGAGAGAAGAACATAGACCAAGGATCAGTTCAGTACAAATACCTGTGGCAAGTATGCACATTCCCATTTCTATAGCAGGAGGAAGAAAGCCTATTGTTACAGAAGGAATTTTAGGATCCTTCCTGAACAATGTAAATTTATCTCACTGAAGTCAGAAGGCACACATTCCTCCTTCTATAGGTCCATAAATAAGTTATAGTCAGGTAATAAGCAAGTTGAACTTGGGTAGGAGAAAAGTTCTCTCTTTAGTCCATTCTACAGGGTGCAAAAAAGCAGCAGGTGTGGTCAATACTGAGTCATGCTTGCACCTACATTTTTCCCTGTAGACAGAAAAGGCACTGAAGAAGCCCTCAGCCACAAGTACTGCCAGTAAAAGAAGTGGCATCAGGTTTGAGTAACTTGGAGTGTTATTAGAGAGTACAATGGGCTATAGCCACATTTTTAAAAAGGGAAACCATTGCTTATAAATTTTCATGCTAGATAAATTCAGCATTTATTTAATATGCTACATATAACCAGCCCAGGTCAGTCAGAATAGAGACAGTCTCTACTGTTAACTTCTCTTCCTCCTGCAAAAAGGTGACAGCAAATGTTTCACAGCAATGAACTTACATTAATGAGGTTCAGTTCTATCCTTCCAGTTTTCTCAGTATCCAGTTTTTTAAACATTTCTGTAGTAAGGGAGAGATGACAGACAGGGATCAGTATAGGAACTAACAGAAAAGCCTTCCTCTTCATTATGCTTCAGGATCAAAAGGAATTTAGTCTCAGATTCTTAAATCTCTGGCAAGTCACAAAATACTTCAAAGCAGAAAGGGCCACTCTGAAATCATTGCCTGCTGGTGTGTAAAACAAGACTGAACATTTTTCATGGTTCAGTCTGTAATCTTAACACTGTTTGTCAATTTCTGAGTGTTTAGACTGACTTCGTTTTTTAAAATCAACATTTTAATTGCTTGCATAGAAAACTGTCTGGCTAACTCATTTACTGAAAGGGGTCTCAAAGGCTGGACAAAACAAGAGTCTGTTTAGCTCAGCCTGTACTCACTGAACAAAGTTTCCAGCCGAATCAAACACCGGACAAAATTGTCGAAGTCAATGATGAGGTCTTCGTCAGCAAAACGAGCCACAATGATTTGATGTAACTGGCAGTTCAATTTGAAACCTAAAAATACAAAGGCAAGGATTTTAAAAATAAAGAAAAACACAGGGCAAAAACACAGGGCAAAAACACAGGGCAAAAACACAGGGCAAAAACACAGGGCAAAAACACAGGGCAAAAACACAGGGCAAAAACACAGGGCAAAAACACAGGGCAAAAACACAGGGCAAAAACACAGGGCAAAAACACAGGGCAAAAACACAGGGCAAAAACACAGGGCAAAAACACAGGGCAAAAACACAGGGCAAAAACACAGGGCAAAAACACAGGGCAAAAACACAGGGCAAAAACACAGGGCAAAAACACAGGGCAAAAACACAGGGCAAAAACACAGGGCAAAAACACAGGGCAAAAACACAGGGCAAAAACACAGGGCAAAAACACAGGGCAAAAACACAGGGCAAAAACACAGGGCAAAAACACAGGGCAAAAACACAGGGCAAAAACACAGGGCAAAAACGATGGCCCCAGAAGATCAGTAAATTAATCTAGGATTGTATGGCTCTGGGATATGCCTCTCATCACTGTACCTCAAGATTTGTTTTCCAGTGGTTGCAGCAGCAAACTGACTCTTAACGATCTTGTAAGCATCACCCTTTGGTCAAACCCTTTCCATTCCCTGGGTGGCAGTACCCCAGTCATACCAGCTTATGCCAAACCCACACATACCCAGAGAGACTGATTGAAGGACAACAGCATGCTCTTAAGAGACCAGGTTGTGGCAGTTATCTGTGCTTCTCCAAAAGCTGGTCAATAAAGACAACGGCTGCAAACCTGACACTCCTTTGAGATGCTTCTAGTGTGCCAAGACCCTGCTACCCAAAGACTGCTCAGCCTAGCCTCTGAGCATCTGGATTAAACTGAGGCCTTTCAGGTCCAGGAACACAGGATTTTTTTTTCTTATGAGCAATATACAGGAGGTTAGTGAGCATCTGTCAACCCAGCTTGAAGCTGATACTATCCTAAAAAGAGACAGACCAATACAAATTGGTCAGGCATTGGAACAGGCTGCCCAGAGAAGTGGTGGAGTTACTGTCCCTGGAGATGTCCAAGAAATGAATGGACTTGGCAGCTCAGGACATGGTTTAATGGCCATAGTGTTAGGTTGACAGCTGGACTTGATGATCTTTGAGGTCTTTTCCAACCAAACCAATTCTCTGACTCTTTGAAATACCTGCTGTTTCCAGTGCTCTCCTCATCTCATACGAATTCATGGTGCCAGATCGATCCACATCAATTTCCCTGTAAATTTTCTGCAGAACACAAAACCTGAAGTCAGAACTTGTCAGTAATTGAGAGCATGTTTTGGCTTTCATCAGAGGCCAAATATTTTAAAATGCAGCCTGCACATTACTTAGGAGTTGGCCTGAAGGACCACTTATCTCCCAATTCATCTAAAAGCTGCTTTAGGATGTTGTTTTAACGGAGCAGCCAGGATTGGTGAAGGTTCCGGAGAATTCCTTGACTGCTCCTGCAGAATGTCACTACTGCTGCCGAAGTGGCAAGGCTGACACCAAACTGGCACTGTTAAATGGGGAGAGTAAATATAGTTGTGATGCTGTGATTTGGACATGAGTTAAAAAAGAAAGCCCACCAAGATTTAGGCAGGAAGGGAGGCAGCCTCTCCTTCAGCCCTCCACTGAGATGCCTGAAGTTCAAGCAGTCATACTCCTGGACTCCTAATTAAGACTTAGACAAAACCTGGGGGACCAAGGACACAAATGCACTGTGAGCTGAAGTGGCAGTCCCTGTTTTGGAAGCGTGATGGTTCCCATTCTATGAGGAAAATCAGTCTACAACCACCTCCACTTCTGAATACAGCTCTTACCTGGTATTTCTGAATCTTTGTCCAGAGGGTGTGGAACTCCTTCAGTCCCAGTTTACCGCTGCCATCATTCTTCTCCGAGTTAAGGGAATCTCTTTGGAAGGAAACAAAAGGACTTTCCCCTCCCTGTGCTAGGTTTACTTACATTGGGTGAGATTTGATACTTCAAAAAAGAAAAATTAGAATTAAGGAAAGGATGCAAGTCCTTTCTGAAGGACTGATCCTGTTGAATACAGAATTCTTGTCCAAGAGGTCTTTCTAAATAAGGTGGCAACCTCCTGTACCCAGTATAGGTTAGGGATTGACCTGTTAGAGAGCAGTTTAAGAGAGCAACCTGGAAATCCTGGTGGATAGAAGGATGACCATGGTCCAGCAGTGTGCCCTTGTGGCCAAGAAGGCCAACACCATCCTGGGGTGTACCAGAAAGGCTGTGGTTAGCAAGGCGAGAGAGATTCTCCTACCCCTCTACTCTGCCCTGGTGAGGCCACATCTGGAATATTGTGTTCAGTTCTGGGCCCCTCATTCAAGAAGGAAGGGAACTTCTTGAAAGAGTCCAGTAGAGAGCCACAAAGATGCTGAAGGGAGTGGAACATCTCCCCTATGAGGAAAGGCTGAGGGAGCTGGGGCCCTTTAGCTTGGAGAAGAGGAGACTAAGAGGTGACCTCATTCATGTTTATAAATATATGAAGGGTGAGTATCAGGAGGAAGGAGCCAGGCTCTTCTCAGTGATGGGGCTGTGGGTGAAAACTGGAACACAGGAGGTTCCATGTAAACATAAGGAAAAACTTTTTCTCTGTGAGGGTGCCAGAGCACTGGCACAGGCTGCCCAGAGAGGTGGTGGAGTCTCCTTCTCTGGAGACATTCAAAACCCACCTGGATGCATTCCTGTGTGACCTACTCTAGGTGATCCTGCTCTGGCAGGGGGGGTTGGACTAGATGGTTTGAGGTCCCTTCCAACCCCTAACATTCTATGATTCTGTGACTGACTCATTTTAACTGTGGCCAGTTCACAAGCTCTTGCTGCTCCTCCTTTGGCAGCTCTCTCTCTCTCTCTTTTCAATACAGGTATAAAACAGCCAAGCTGACGTCATTTTGTTCCATGTAGCTGATTCAACACCTGCAGTTACAGAAGCAGAAGTCCTAAATCTGGATTATAAACAGGAAAAGCCACAGCCAAGCCTGCTATTTGGAGAATTTCAGTTCTTGCACAGACAGCTAACAAAAGAATCTGGTCATGGCATGGCTCCTGCTAAGGGGTTCCTACAGACTGCTATATTTTATACCAAATTATAGGAAAACATCCTTTTATTTCTGTCTTTTCCTCTTTTTCTTAGTATGCAATTCAACTCCCACTGCACAGAGAAATTGAACACAACTATTCTTAGACTTAATCCTACATCCTAAACCTTTATTCTTAGGAGTAAAAGCTCCTAAAATCCAGTGCACTCTGCTTTCTGTTTCCCTTGTTTTCTGTTGCTAAGTCCTCCTGGCATTACGATGCCTTTACCAAACCCAGCCAGATAGCAGAGAAGTGAAGTGCACCCAGACGTGTATGTTCAAACTCTACAGCCAAGGTTATCCACACCATGCTGAGACCCAGTTGCCTTCTCCCAATACAGTCATCTTTGTCCCCAGAGAAAGCAGAACATGCAGCAGAACATGGGAACACTTGAAAGCAGACTGTCCTGTCTGATAATGGATTTTTCCTGCTGCCTGGGAGAATGCATGTGGCCATGGCCTGCAGTAAGAGCAAGGGCAACCACTTTTATTCAGGGGAACCAGGGTAAACCCAGCTTCTCCACCTCAGGAGTCATTAGTACATCAGTATGGACCCACCACAATGAAAGCAGATCACCTACTTCAGCAGAGGCAGAAGAGTATCATCTAGGAACAGCCTTAAACCTTAGAAACCTGAACTAAGTGAAAGGTGTCCTTGTCCATGGCAGGGAGGTTTTAAGGCCTCTTCCAGCCCAAACCATCCTATTATTCTATGATTAAAGGATACATCTAACAGGTCAACCATTATTTTACATGTCTCAATACTGAAGCCATCAGATTTAATATCTTGGCCTGTAAAGCAAGAGCAGAAAACAGGATTGTCATTACATGCTGTGCAACAGCACCTTCCTAACAATCTCATGAACTCGCTTCCCTATGGCTGGTGGCTTCCTTTGTAAATGATGAGGAGGCTCAGGGTGAAAGTTAGCTGTGATGCTAAACATGATTCTAAACTGGGTAAACAGCCCAGTTAATCTAGTTTGTAGGTGTGCTACAGAAGCAAGACACAGAGACAAAGCTTTTCTGCCCCTTATGGTCTGCCTGCAAAGACAAAGGTGGACTGTTGTGGACAAAGTGGACCTCTGACCTATGGAGGGTCAGTAGTAGGTAGCTTCATGCAAGGAGAAAACATCAAATCAAGCTTGCTAAGCCACAACACCATTACTAGCTGGCTGGTGCACACAGATATCCAACACAGCCCTGTCTACTTGGCCAAGATTTCACTTATTTCTTCAAACACTGATTTCTTGAGCACTGTAATGGAAAGGAAAATAATGCAGAGCCAAGCACTGAATCACTTCACAGAAAAAGAAGCCCAGAGTTTCAAAGTTTCTCCTCCTCCTTAGGGACACCCCCAACCATTAGCTAGGCTACTATTTGATTCCTGAGTAAGTCAATACTAAGGTATTGTCTTATTAATACTAAGCAGCAATACTTCTCTTGATTATTATCAAGCATTAATCAAATATGTTCATCTTCCTGGCAGCCAGATTCTGGGAGAAAAGGCACCTCAATCTCCTTACCAAAGCATCCCTCCTGTGAAACACATCTACACATCTGCAGCACAGCCCCAGCTCCAGAATTTCTGCAGCCCCCTGATGAAGCAGGATAACATGTGGCAATGGCCATACAGAGAGCCAAGCCACAGGCCCGGGGCAGAGCTGGTTAATATTCAAACATTACCTCCTTCAAGCTCAAGAGAAATGTATTCTCTTGGGGGGAAAAAAAAAAAAATCAAGTAAGGTAGGCAGAAGACCAGCATGGATAAGCAAGGGACTCTTAGTAAAACTCAAAACCAAAAAGCAGGTTTACAGTATGCGGAAAAAAGGACTAGTCAGTGGGGAGGATTATAGAAACGTAGCCAGAGAATATGGCAGGGGGGTTGGACCCGATGATCTGAGGTCCCTTCCAACCTCTGCTATACTGTGATGCTGTGACTGCCCAGGTCAGTGGTGTGCTTTGCTCTCACAGCCACGGTGGAAACCTGCTGGTGGCCAGCTGAATCTGCAGCTGGAGGAAGGCACTTACGCTTAGCCATGACTTTATTCAAGATGCTGCGCAGCTCGAAGGCAGAGATCTCTGCATCCTGCATTGAAAAGGAAAACAAGTGTTTCAGTCTGAGCTGCACACACCATCTCACAAGCAGCCTCTGCTTCCTTTGGGCAAGTTGGCCCGGTTCAAACATCCCTTGGAGTCTGACTTGGGTGGGACTGCAAGCAGTAAGCAATCCCCACCTCCCATTCCCAGGAGCACTACCAGTTCCCAGGTACTCACACACCAGGCTGCGGGGTCTGCCCAAGGGCTCGGGCAGGCAAGAGTACCTGGGGAGAAGGCACAACCCAGCCCTCATCATCTCCCTGCACCAAATGTTCTGCCCAAAGGACAGAGCTAGGGACCTGCAGAGATACCTGCAAGACTACCTGCAGGCAGTCCAAAGAGAGTGAAGATTGCCAGGAGGACTCGGGTATCTGCTGTGTCAGCAGATGGTAACTACAGATTTTTACAGCCATGATTACTCACGTGCCTGAGGTCTAACTCAGCACAAGAATTGAACTCTGTCCTGGGGGAGATGTCTCTCTTGCCCACTCACCCATCCTACCAGCAAGACGTTAACAGAAAAGCACTCACACTTCCTGCTAGCTGCCCAAAAAGCTTTTTAAAGCTGGCATCAATGTCTTCTTCACTGACCTCAGTCTAGGAGAGAGAAACAGAATATGGAACAGAGGAAATTTTCTGCCTGAGAAAGACCCAGTGCATTTCCTTGCCCCTAGTAAAACAAATATGAATGGAACAGTTGAAGGTACAGGCAACTTTTACTTTGATTTTCATCTGTTTTATTTTCAGGAGTGCGTTAAAACGCTGGGCAGGTAAGCACTGCAGGAATGAAAGCTTTCTGCAATGGCTTTTATTAGAAAAAATAAAATAAAATTAAACATTGATTTTATTTTAAAAATTGCTATCATTGAATGCTTTGGGTTGCAAGGATCATCTAGTTCCAACCTCCCTGCTATGGACTGGGACACCTGTCACTAGACCAGTTTGCTCAAGGCCCTGTCCAACCTGGCCTTGAACATTTCCAGGGAGGGGGCAAATTCAGAACTTCACTGTTGCTACTCCTGCTACTACTGTCAGAGTAGCTGTCTTCATGTAAAGAAAAGAAAGCAAAATATAAGTTCTTCTCTGGCTCAAAACCAAAAAACCAAACCAAAACACCAAAACAACCCCAAACAAATCACAAATCACAGAGAGGGGCAGATGCATCAGTAGGCAAAACAGCCCCAGCTCCAGCAACATGAAACAG
Organism: Indicator indicator; assembly: GCF_027791375.1. NCBI lineage: Eukaryota > Metazoa > Chordata > Aves > Piciformes > Indicatoridae > Indicator > Indicator indicator. The sequence goes on along the minus strand of NC_072011.1, from coordinate 56,863,081 downwards.
ATGGTGAGCCACTATTGGAAAAACATCACATGTGAAAAGCCTCCTACAGCTAAAAGGCTGTGCTCCTGGAATTCTGGGGAGCAAAGAGGATTTCCAGGGGCTCCAGTTACTTCTGCAGAGTACCTGATCTCCTCTACCTGAGAAGCCCAAGCTCAGGATAAAGGACATTGTATCTTTCACTTGTTGCTCATAATGATTTCATTTGCTGGACATTCAGCTATGGATAGTGGAAGATCCAAAGCGGGACAACAGTTCTGGGTAACACCTACAGAAAAACACAGCCCTGCCTAGGGAACAGGCACCAAACCCCCACTTGTTTACAACAAAATCATCTCCATTTAAAACATTTCAGTTACATATACCTCTTCAAAATTGGCCTCAATTTCATCATCTATAACCCTAGAAAGATAAAGAAATCAATATTAAAACCAAAATGACACTTTTTTGACACCCTTCCTTCAAGTTTCAGTTACAAATAGATTCTTTAAATTGTGGGAATAATAGTGAGTGTTCAAAAATTACTGGATTAACCAGCCACAGACACTGCATACCACCAGTGACAGCAGGAACTTGGCAACAAGAGACAAACACAAGATTTTGAGTCAGATATAACCCTTGGGTCTCTTAGTGCCACTGGCTATAGACCTCAGGGCCAGGTTCTTAGGTGCAAATCAAACTTTATCTAGTCGCATTTTCTTTTCTTTTTCCTTTAAACCAACAAGAAGAGAGAGCATTAGTCACAAGGATGTGTCAAAGTGGGAGAAGTGTTTCACTCTGTCCTCCAGCTGCTGTGGGAGCATCACACCTACAAAGGTGCATAAGCACTGCTAAGGGCCCATCAAAAGCTGAGTATGACTTCACACAGCTGAAGTCCCAGTTCTTTTTCACCACCACAGAAACATGGATCAAAAGACTACAGAATAGAAGAAAGGTTTCTGCTTGCTTTGAATTAGGGAACCCAGCAGGAAAGATCCCACATTCCTTCCCAAGGCTTTGGCTCAGCTGCTCTTTAAGGTGCAACATCTAAATACAGCTTCACAGCTTAGTGTGGTTTGAGGCAGTCCTATTAAAACCCATTTTAATTTTATCAAAGATGGCCTTTGGCTAAACAATTACCTTGATTTTTTTTTTTCAGCCTGATCTCAAAGATGCAAGATCAACAGCTGTTGTTAGTGTGTTCTCAAAGAGCCAAGAGCACACACATTTTTTGTGTCCCAAGCAGAGAACCCAGCCTAGAGTTTTCTCTCCACAGACCAACTTCTACTGTGGCAACCAGTTGCCTATAGCCAAATAACTTAAAACATCTGCCCTGGTAGGGCTGATGGTGACAATACCAACACTAATGCTATAATATACTGGTTAATTATTGTATCACCACTCTAAATATGGGGAGGAACTTCTTTAAGGGTGACCCAGCACTAGAACAGGCTGCCCAGAGAAGTGGTGGAGCCTCCATCTCTGGAGATATTCAAAACCCACTGGGACGTGTTCCTTTGTGCCCTTTCTTAGGTGAACCTGCCTTGGCAGGGGGCTTGGACTAGATCACAGTATCACAGTATATCAGAGGCTGGAAGGGACCTCAAGAGATCATCAGGTCCAACCCCCTGCCAGAGCAGGGTAGTCCTCACAGGAATGTGTCCAGGTAGGTTTTGAAAGTCTCCAGAGAAGGAGACTCCACAACCCCCCTGGGCAGCCTGTTCCAGTGCTCTATCACCCTCACTGTAAAGAAGTTTCTCCTCATGTGGAGGTGAAATCTTCTATGTTCAAGTTTGAACCCATTGTTCCTTGTCTTGTCACTGTGAACCACCAAAAAGAGCCTGGCCCCCTCAGACACCCACCCCTCAGATATTGATAGACATTGATCAGATCCCCTCTCAGTCTTCTCTTCTTAGGACTAAATAGCCCCAGATGATCTCCAGAGATTCCTTCCAGCCCCTACCATTCTGTGATTCCTCCCTGCTAAGTTTACTTGAACTTTCCTCAGCTGCATATGGGGAAACTGGGGACAAACCAGAACTGCCACAACCTCACCCATGCAGGGCATCTGCACATCCCTCTCCCCACTCCCTGCGGGAAGCTGCTGCACCCCAGCCCAGGGTTGCTTCATCCTTCCACGCCTGTGAGAGGGACCAAAACAGCTACATACGTGGAGTTTGCATTTTTCTCAGAGAAGACTCTCAGACAGAAATCCCCATTCTTGTTGGGCTCAAAGGTCGAGGGCACGATGATATATTCTCCCGCAGGGAGCTTGAACCGGTTCAGCACTTCCCGGAGGTTGATAAAGGTGTTTGACTTTTCCCTTGCTTTGTTGGTGAGGAAGAAGTTTTTACTCAGATGAACATTCGTCTGGCCAGAAAACTTATGAAAAGCAAAGAAAGAGGAGAGAAGAAAAAAAAAAAAAAAACAACAACTCCACAGTCTGCATCTATTTGCATTGACAAATTAAAAATATTAGCTAGGCATGAGAAAACCAAAAAAAAAAAAAAAAAAAAAGATACCTGTTCAACAGAACCCAAAAAAAGAGAAGAGAAAGGGGGTGGCTGCATCCCACCACACCACTCCTGAGCCAATGTGCTCTGCAGAACATCTCAATAAATCATTTGAGTCATGCTTATGCTCTGCAGATGATAATGGGTGTGTGAAGACATTTGGAAATTCTCCCAGCAACTACTTTTAGTTAAAGTGAAGGTGGTTTAGGACTCGGAGCTGGTGCCACCAGGAGACTGCCGCTGAGGTCAGGCTATCTTAAAGATGATAAATCACTAATGGAGGGCTCCAAGAAGAAGTGGAATTACAAAAGCATATTTGGAGTGTAAGATCTTCCAGAACAAACTGTCCTGTGCAGGGTTTTACAGGAGGGCTAGCTTAGCTCTAGAAGCAAACACCAGGAATGTTCATAGTTCAGAAAACTCCCCCTTCCTGTCCTCCTGGATTTTTTAAGAACACAAAACCTGTCTGACCTGCTGCCATGGTGGGAGGTAAAATTCTGCCTTTAGGGAAAAGTAAAGTCAGGAGACTGCAGCTAGAGCACCCCTTTTATGGAAATCAGGTTTTTGGACCAGCAGGGTGAGAGCTGAGCAGCTGAAAGAGTACTGCTAAGGTATTCAAAAGGTACCTAAGAAATTTAATTAACTGGTAGCACCATTTCCTCCCCTGACTGATGAAGCCATGGTTTATGTAATAACAGCTGGTTTGAGCATAGCCTTGGGAGCTGCAAACTGCCCTGGCTGCTTTGCATGCACCCTCATAAGTATAGCAAACCCCACAACGAGGTTACCCAGGCATTTTGCTCAAGCTCAGCCTTCCTCTGGGGAGCAATAACTCAGAGGTAACTGCAGCCCTGCCTCCTATTGCATAGGCAGCACCACTTTGTCACCCCAAGGCATGCTGTGAGCTACCTGCAGAGAGAAACCGATAAAGATGGTGCTTAGGGAAATAAAAACAAACACCCCCTTGGAATATTACTTGTGTCAAACACAAACTCTGCACAAACCTGAGAAAAGCAGCTGCAGTCTAGGTGAACAGATGCGGGTCTGGGCTGGGAGAAGACCCATGGAAGAGCAGCTTTGTTGAATTTCTGCAGTACAGAGAGCTCTTATCCCAACTCAAGACACACTGAAAACGCAACATGGGCTCAAGGCCCCTTCCAGAATAAATGGCCTCTAACTTTACTCTGCACAGTCAGTATTGTCCTGCAGTAAGGAGGATCCTTTGAAACATTTCTTCCTATAAGCCATTCAGCCCCAACTCTGCACCTTGACCACCAATGTGTGCTACATACCTCTGGGGGCACCTGCAAGGAGAAAAGGAGAGTTATTTGCCTGATGAACGGCAGCACCAGGGCTGCTGCTTCTCACTACTTGTTGGCAGGTACATTCATACTTTTGGAAAAAAAAAAAAAAAAAAAACCAAACTTGGCTTGAAGAAGTAGGTGAAGGTTGAGCCCACATCACCCAACACTGACTGCTGGCTCAGCTGTCAGCTCCCAGATTCACCCTGGAGGCAGGTGAGGCTCACCCATGTCAGTGTGGGCACAGTCTAGCACAGAAGCTGACAATGGGGTTGTGATTTCCTGCTGAACTTCTACCCTGTGACCTGCTATGATACTTTTTGTAGACAGTTTCTCTACTATTTCTTCCCATCTTCTCTTTTACACTCTGACCTCACCATCATCAGGAGAGAAGGCAGGGGCTGAGCAAGACAAAAATGCAGTTTCCCCATTCCCTTACAGGTTATGGGGGTCTAGCTTTGCTTTAAAGCTTACTTGCCTATGGGACCAGACTCTCTGACAAGCTTTCCCAAATCTGGGATATTGAGAAAGCAACAAAGCAACCTGAAGGCAACAGCACTGGTCACAGTATATCAGAGGTTGGAAGGGGCCTCATGAGACCACCAGGTCCAGCCCCCCTGCCAGAGCAGGATCACTTCGGGTAGTCTGCACAGGAACACATCCAGGTGGGTTTGAAAGTCTCCAGAGAAGGAGACTCCACAACCTCTCTGGGCAGCCTGTTCCAGTCCTGTCACTGTAAAAAAGTTTCTCCTCATGTTGAGGTGAAATCTTCTATGGTCTAGTCTGAACCCATTGTTCCTTGTCTTATCACTGTGAACCACTGAAAAGAGCCTGGCTCCCTCCACTTGACACCCACCCCTCAGATATTGATAGACATTGATCAGATCCCCTCTCAGTCTTCTCTTCTCCAGACTCAACAGCCCCAGGGATCTCAGTCTCTCTTCATTTTCATAGTCCCATTTTCACTGCCAGCTGAGCATTATTGCTTTGCAGCCCTGAATAAAATGTCCTGCTTAAGGAGTACCATGGACACATCTCTGACCCTTAACTCAGCAGAAGGAGTTTTACAGGTGTTGGTTGGATGGTTCTGCTGCTGGATTCATACTCCCCAAGCTAGCAGTGTCCCAGCCAGCAATGTGCTCTTGTGGCCAAGAAGGTCAATGCCATTCTGGGGTGTATTAGAAGGGTTGTAGTTAGTAGGTTGAGAGAGGTTTTCCTCCCTCTCTACTCTGCCCTGGTGAGGCTGCATCTGGAATACTGTGTTCAGCTCTGGGCACCTCAGTTCAAGAAGGACATCAGGGAACTGCTTGAAAGAGTCCAGTGCAGACCCACAAAAATGATTAAGGGAGTGGAACATCTCCCTTATGAAGAGAGACAGAGAGCTGGGGCTATTTAGCTTGAGAAGGGAAGACTGAGAAGTGACCTCATTCATGTTTGTAAATATATAAAGGGTGAGTGCCAAGAGGATGGAGCCAGGCTCTTCTTGGTGATGCCCAAGGAAAGGACAAGGGGCAATGGGTGGAAGTTGAAGCAGAGGAAGTCCCATGTGAACATGAGGAAAAAATTTCCACTGTGAGGGTGACAGAACACTGGAACAGGCTGCCCAGGGGTGTTGTGGAGTCTTCCTCTCTGGAGATATTAAAACCCTGCTGGATGTGTTCTTGTGTGATCTGTTCTGGGTGATCTGCTCTGGCAGGGGGGTTGGACTGGATATCTTTCGAGGTCCCTTCCAGCCCTTAACATCCTGTGATTCTGTGATCACATGGCTGCCACAGCTGCCCTCATTCTGCCACTTTCCTCCACAGCCTGACAAGTGAAGGTTAGACTGGATTGCTGCACTTGGAATTTTTTAATTTTGTTTTAAACACTTTTTCTGCTCCTCCATTTAGAAGCACAGAATATTATAGCTGAGAAGCAGCTTCTTTGGGTGATCTGGTTCAAACCCCCATGCTCAAAGCATAGCAAACATCAAAGTCAAATTGGTTTGGACCTTGTCTAATCTAGGTTTTAATATCTCCAGGGATGAAGATTCCATGATCTTTCTGGGTCCCTGTCCCTGTGTGTGATTGACTGTTTTAGGGGAGGATAGTTTTCTAAACATCTGTGTGGACTTTTCCTTGCTGTGGCTGGTGTCCAATTCAATCCAGCTGAATTTTGGCAGGAAGCCCAGTCTAAGAATTGCACTACCTCAGTTACAGGGTTTCTTTTATAGCTCTTTCATAGTTTCTCTTTTCCTTCCATGCACTTGTACTGCCTTACTTGCCTCATAAATTGCAAAGCCAATGGTATGCATGTCCTCTCCCATCTTCCTCTGCTTCCGCCGGTGCTTCTGAATCAGGCCAACAAGGAAGGTACAGCCCCTCTCGGGATCATCAGGATCCTCATCTTCTTCCTCCAACTTGATTAAATACTGTGGATTCATCCAGAAAGTGTCTGGGAAGTGGATTTACAAAAAAGGACTCAGAGACTACCTTGGAAGCAACCATGCTGATATGCACATGTCAGCTAGGACAGATTGCAGCTCTGACTTCCAAAGTCAGTTGTGAGAAGGATAAACTAATCCTCCTCTCCCTCAGTCTTTACAACCACAATTAGACCCTCACATCAGGAAGCCACGTTTCCCAAACACTTGCAGGTTTCGGGCGTCAGTGGTGGCTTTCCCATGTACATCCTCCTCCCTCCACAGGCCACTCCCTCCCAGAAGCAGCACCCAGAGAAAGTGGACAAGCACAGAGGGTTTCTCCATCACAGTGCTGCCTGCATGCCCTTACTTGGGTAATTCCTGCAGCCTCCTGCAGTGGCTCCTCGCCTCCAGTTTCCATCCAGCTTCAGCAGGCTCCACTTCTTGTACTTATCGCTTGCCAGGGTGTCTGGAGTCAGGTTGCAGATCTCCAGGCGGGAGTAATGTCTCAAGAAGTCGTTGAACGCCATCCTGTGGGAGGCAATGCCACAGGCAGCATCTCCTTAGGATGGACAAGTTTTTTGTAGGACCACTTTGTAATGTCCTGTGTCCCCCCCCCTGCAATTTAGCACTAAGATTTGAAGTGAATCTGTTCACTCATCTTGGGGAAGGTACTGAGAGGAGTTCCTTGGTGTGAAAAGAGCAGAGGAGGAGACATTCCCTTCAGCCTGAAGGAAAAGCCAGCGCAGCTCACCAAAACTCCCCATCTTCATGCCTCCTGGTCAGCCGCTCCCGCACCTCAGGATCAACACCGCTCCAGTTTGGGCAGCTGAAAGGCAACCCCCACATCAGTGCACTATAGGGTACAGTGAAGATTAAATTCTAACATAGCTGGTCTGGCACAATGATTTCTTTCTTGTAACTCCACATGGCTGCAACGGTCTGTGATATCTAGGTGATAGCAGCTCCAGAGCTCTGAAACTACAGCAGAATTAGAACACAGGGACCTGGAGCATTCAAACACCTCACTTCTTAAATATCCACAGTATGCATCAAACCCAGCTTTATTTTCAGAAAGTGATAATGCCTTAACCAGGAGACAGGACGATTAAGGAAGTGGAACATCATCTGTACAAGAAGAGAGTGAGGGAGCTGGGGCTCTTGAGGAGATTGAGAGGTGATCTCATCAATGTTTATAAATATGTAAAGGGTGAGTGCCCAGAGGATGGAGCCAGGCTCTTCTTGGTGATGCTCAATGACAGGACAAGGGGCAATGGGTGGAAGTTGAGCCATAGGAAGTTTCACATAAATATGAGGAAAAACTTTTTCCCTGTGAGGATGACGGAGCACTGGAACCGGCTGCCTGGGCGGGGTTGGGGAGTCTTCCTCTCTGGAGGCATTCAAAACTTACCTGGATGCATTCCTGTGTAATCTGGTGTAGGTGATCCTACTCTGGCAGGGGAGATGGACCGCATGATCTTTCAAAGTCCCTTCCAGACCCTGAAATTCTGTGATTCTGGGGGTGTTCTTTTGTTTGTTTGATTTTTTGCGTGGTTTTTTTTTGGTGGGTTTTGTTTGCTTGTTTTTCTTTTCTTTTTCTTAAAAAGAAAAACCCAGGACAACCACTGCCCAGCCGCAGAAGTAAGCAAGGTCTAGCTTTCATTTTAAGAATGGAAACGGATTTTTAAAGCCCGCTTGGAAGGAAAGTTTTTGGTAGCTTACCACTGAACCTGGGCTGTCAAAGAAGCAGAGAGGTTTGTAGGAACTACCAACCAAATGACTGCATCTTCCACAAAGGCAAGTGTTTGTTTGAAGGGCACCACGTGCTGTGATGCCTATGTGGGAGATGACACTGGTGGGATGCTGTTTTAAAGCAGCTGGGCACAGACATCACATTCAGATGTAACTTAGGGAGGAATCTTGAGGTAGGGAGAAGACAGTTGACAGGAGAAACATGATCATAGCCCTGCACTATAAGCCTATGGGTCCAACTTACTTGTCATTCCATTTTCCAGTCCACTCCACTTCCCCCCAGGGATTTCTGATTCTGATCAGCTTCTGCACTGTTCCTCGGAAGTTCACCTGATGGGATCAGAAGTGCATAGAGAGTTACTCAGAGGCTCAGCTCTGTGCTCCCTTTTCACCCCTTCTAGGGCGATGAGACATGACAGAGTTAAGTATCTTAGTGCTACACAAACACTGAAGTGTATAAAAACAAAAGCTGATTTGGCCCTTAACTCACCCAGAGGTTTATGGTATGCACAAACCAAAGCTCATAACCAAAACCAATTACCTCTGATAGAATTTCCAGCAAAGGAAACATAACACTGCCACAGGGCTGCCACAAAGCAGGTACAAGTAGAAAACTCTGAAGTTTTCATCCATGTATAAACTCCCTTTTCACATTCAAAGAATCATAGAACAGTTTGGGTTGGAAGGGACCTCAAAGGTCACCTCAAAGGGACCTCAAAGGGACCTCAAAGGGACACCTGCCACTAGACCAGGTTCCTCAAGGTCACACCCAACCTGATCTTGAATACTTCCAGGGAGAGGCATCCACAACCTCCCTGGGCAACCTTTTCCTGTGCCTCACCATCCACCCTCCCTGTAATAAATTTTTTTCTAATACCCAGTCTAAATTCTACCCTCCTCCAGCTTAAAGCTTGTCCTATCACTACAAGCCCTTGTAAAAAGTCCCTCCCCAACTTTCTTGTGGGCCATCTTCACATACTGGAAGGTTGCTATAAGGGCTCCCCCCTGACCCTTCTCTTTTCTAGTTGAGCAGATCCAACTCTTGCAGCCTGTCCCCACAGGGGAGGTGCTCAAGCCCTCTGATCATCTTTGTGGCCCTCCTCCAGACCCACTCGAGCAGTTCAACATCCTTCTTGTGTTCAAATGCTTTCTCCCCCACCTCTACACAAAGATAAGCCTGTTACAAGAGATGGGCTACTCCATTTGGTCCCAACCCCTCTGACCAGAGCAGAACACTAGAACAGGCTGCCCAGAGAGGTTGTGGAGTCTTCTCTAGAGACCTTTAAGGCCCATCTAGGTAGGTTCCTGTGTGACCTGCCCTAGGTGATCCTGCTTTTGGCACACGGGTTTGACTCAGTGATATCTGGAGGTCCTTTCCAACCCCACCCTTCCTGTGATTCTGTTGACCACATGAGTGGTCAGTACAGCATCATCAGCTCCTCACACTGCACTGAGGCTCTGGCTTGTTATCTGCTGATCTCTGCATGCACTGAGGCCAGGCCAGACAAAGCTGTGCAAGTTTCAGTGGGAACACCCAGCATTTATGAGGAACACAGCACTAAAATGAGGAAGCAGCTAGCTCACTTCCAGAGCCCAAAGCCAAGAAAACTGCAGAGAGCAGCAGCACAGTGTTCAGAAATGATGCTCTGGTTCCCGAGATGAACTATCCTTACAAAGCCTGCACATACCTCCAGAGGAAAAGCCTGGCTAAATCATGCACGTGTGTGAATTAAGGTCAAACTCCTCCTTTGCTGCTTTTGCTGCGAGAAGAGGACCAAATTCAAGAACATAAACCCGCCCGTTAGCAGTGTCCACCTCAGCACAGCCTGTCAGCAGCTCTCTGCATCTCACTCTGAAGTTTCAGAATTGTTTCAGAAACAATTGGTGAAGTAACCGAAAGTGCATTGCACATCTGGAAGGATGCCATGATCTGCTTTCATTTATCTACGCTTCTTTTAACTTCACCGGTCACCTGCTCTTGATCAGGCACTCTGTGTTCAAACGCCATGCCCTGCAGGCATGTTTGGCAGGCATTGAAGGGGCAATCATTTATTGTCTTTAACTTGGCACACATCTCTCACATCAGGAGGATGGGGCCAGTCTGCTTTTCAGCAACAGGACAAGAGGCAACGTGCGCAAACTTTAACATAGGAAGTTCCATCTAAACACGAGGAGCAACTTCTTTACTTTGGGGATGGTAGAGCACTGGAACAAGCTACCAAGAGAGGTTGTGGAGTCTCCATCTCTGGAGTCATTCAAAACTTGCCTAGATGCTATCCTGGGCAACCTGCTCTAGGTGAACCTGCTCTGGCAGGCGAGTTGGACTAGACGATCTCCAGAGGTCCCTTCCAACCCCCATCATTCTGTGATCTTACTGTACATTTAAGGCACAGTGCTGTCTGCTATACAGAAATGTGTTGAGGAGCTTGGCCACCAGCAGAGGGTGGTATGCCCTCTGCACAAGGCTTCCCACCACCCTACTTGCTAGGAAACAGCAGTACTTAAAGAAGGGTTTTGGCCAAACCCTCCAAAAAGTCAAGTTTTCATTTATCCAAAACATTTATCCAAACAAAAAAATTCAGTACTTCTTCAGAAAAACAGGGCTCATAACCTGCTCTGGCAAAACAGGTGAGAGTGGAGACTTTGCAACCCTGAAGGCAATTAGTGGCTGCCATGGCCCAGGCTACATGCAAAGCCTGCTGCATTTCACCCCTCCGGGGCAGTGCACCTACCTCCTCTGCCCCAGTGACCGAGTATGCATGCCCCTTCACCAGCTTCTGGGACGTGACTGCCTCTGTCTCTGCTGCACTGGTGATCTGGAGGAGCAAAGGAACTTGGTGAGTGTGGCTTCCTGCATGGCAAGGGATCCAACAAAGCAAAGCCTCCCCCCCCTCACTGGAGATTTAATCTCACTGGGAGACTGCAGGGGTGGTTTAGCTGCTTGTTGTAGGGTTAAATTTGCCCCCTCAACAACAATCAGAAATTCACTCCCACGGGATGGAGGGTGAATAAATCCAGAATAAATCACCAGACTAGCTCAGAAAAGATTTGGAAGTAAAATAAAGTTATATTTACAAAATAGACTAAATATGAAATCATATAAGGTGATAAAGCATGCACAAAATATACTTACATATATTTACAGCTCAACAATCAAAAGTATCCCCCTGGGCAGCCCAGAGGGACTGCTAGCAACCTCCTCCCCCCTCCTTTCCCTGGTACCTTCACAGACACAGTAACAGTTAACTCCTTACACAGAGGCAAGGAGAGGGATCTGTGTGACAGAGCAGGGAGAGGGGAAGGCAGCATGTGGCACTGCTGAGGGTCCTAGGGCCCACATTTGTGTCATGGGGTGCACACCAGAAACCCTACACCACAGCAAAGCTGCCTCCTGACTCCAAAACACATGGTACAGTGCATCTCTTCTCCTGTGTTTCTGCATGCTGCATAAAAAGGACACACAACAATGAGCTCCATATTCTGAAGGGACTGGGAGGAACACAGCAGGTGAACTGGCCTGAGGCTCCCCACCCAGGTCCAGCAAGCCCCAGTGTTTTGTTTAAAGTCAAAACACCCCTTTCAGCTCCACCATGGGGTAGGAGGTTCCTTTTCCTTTCCCCACCTTAGGATCTGCCATGCCAGGGAGCAAGGGACAAGGACATGCTTTGGATGCCATGGGTACCTGAAAGCATCTCACCCTCTCACTCTCTTTGCAGCCATTAGAGTACTCAGGCAGTCTGCCCTATGAACACTGCAGGGGACAGTCACCTCTTGCTAGGAAGTGACTGATACCTTGCTGCAGCAATGCTGAACTCTCTATAGAATGTTTGGCTGCCACTGCCTTCCCAGCCTTTCAGCAAGTGTGTGATCTTTAAACAAGCACATCTGACGAGTAGGATCAAGCAGGCAGGATCCCTGCTGTCGATTTGTTTCCTATTACTGCCTCACAGTGCACTCTTCATGTAATGCTTAACCTTTGTGTCCCTACTTCTCTCACAGAAGAGACTTTTTCTCAAAGTCTAAAGTCACTAATAATTACTTCACAGTACAGAAAGTGTCAACACTTACCCACAATGGAACATATTTACCCCCTCCCAACCCCAACAAAAGGCTTGTATCAATCTGGAGCAAAAATCCAGATGTCAGATTCTTATCTAAATGCCAACAAGTAAAACAAGTCCAGAAAGTGATGCAAAGCTGCACTCTGACATTAACCAAGTACTTCTCCTGCTGTGAAGCTTCCTTCCCCTGTGACTGATTGAACTTGAAAAATGTGAGGAAACATTTGCATTTATATTATGACTGGAGTTCTCATAACCAGCTTACTTTCCCTTTAGACACAGCTAAGATGCAATCTGATTTGGGAGTAGGGTTATTATCACAATAACAATACTTAGGCTCATTTTAGTAAGGCTAGAAAGCTACACCAAATCCTTGTATGCAGGGCCAAAGCCCCTTTTTTTCTTCTGCCTTGTGCAAGCTCAGGTTTGGCAACACATTTTCCCATAAAGCCTTTTAAAGGCCTGGTGACACTTTGAGCTTTGCTGCTTCAAGAAGAGAGCCCAGATTTTGGGGAAATGCTTTGTTAGTTTTGAGACAGGCTACAGCAAGGACAGAGCTATTACACTCAGCTTACAAAGTCTACATTTCAACCTGTTCTCAGATATAACCCTCCCCAAGAAGAGAATTTGCCTGTGTCACACTCCTGGGTCAAGCTCACCAAGCATGAGGTAGAACAAAGAACCATAGGCAGAGGGGACCAACATCCTTTGTGCACCTCCTGTGGCTAGAGCACAGGTCCATTCCCCAGCTGTCCGCACACAGAGTGAGAGCCAAGTGTCCAGCAATGAGCATGCTAACTCACATCAATGGAGCAGCCAAGGAGAGAGCCTTTCTGAAGTGCCTTCTGAATGATTTTGAAGAGGTTGGGTGGTGCCTTCTGCAGCTCATACCATTCTGCAATTCCACCGGTGAAGTCCTCAAAGCCTTCAGTGGTGGTGCCACCAGAGAGAGACTCATAAGATCCATTCAGCCTGCACACAAGGGAACACACAACACCAACCACCAAACTCTGTATTTTCCCCTTCTCATACACACAACCATCAGGTTCCCTGTTCTCTTCTCTTGGAGAGGGGCACTAAGCTGTGCCAACTGTCACAGCATTTCTGCTCTCTACAGCACCAAGGCAGCTGTGAATGTGCCCCATTCAGCTTTGCTTCTCAGACTTCTCTAGGTGGAAAGCCCAGCATAAAGTCCTGTATGATCATGTATGCAGGTTGCAGGCTCAATCATATCAATGACAAAACCCATGAACACTATTTGAAGAAAAAAAAAATTCCTATAAAAAAACATCAAGACCCAATGATTTGCCTTCTAGTTGCACATAGTCTTTAAATTAATTTAACAATTACAAGTGTGATTTGCAGCTGATCTAAATTAGCTCCATTTCTTAAGTCAATTGAAAATAGTAACCTTAGATGGCAGATGTCTCCCTGGCATTCCCCAAACTGGAAATTCAGACTTGAGCATCTTCAGGTTGAACAAAGACCTGGATACACTGACTGGTATGCTTTGCATGCTGAAGCACTGCAGCTGCAAGCCCCTACTGATGCATAGAGCACATGAAACAGAGCTGCCCAGGCCTTTGCAGCAGAAGACAGTACTCTTCAAACAGCCTTGCCATGAGAAGCAAAAGCTCTTTTTCTTGGCTAGTAACAAAGCCAATACTTTTGTCTACTTGTCCCAAGCATCTGTCAGCAACGTTTTACTGAACCAGCCACTCTGGCATACCCCAGAAGCTGTAAAGTCTAATAATTAGGCTGGCATTTTAGATGCACAGTACCTGAGCAGCTGAGGATGCTCTGAGGAAGCAGAGGCACTGGGATATTTGAATGTGGTGAAAACCTGTTCACTCTACAGCTACCTGAATGGAGGTTGGAGTGAGGAGGGGTCCAGCCTCTTCTCCTTAGTATCAAGCAACAGGACTAGAGGAAATGGCTACAAGCTGCACCAGAGGAGGTTTAGGCTGGATATTAGGCAAGACTTCTTTACTGAAAGGGTTATCAAACACTGGAATGGTCTGTCCAGGGCAGTGGTGGAGTCACCATCCCTGGGGGTGTTTGAGCGGTGTCTGGACCTGGTGCCTGGGGACGTGGTTTAGTGTGGACCCTTCAATGCTGGGTTGAGGATTGGACCAGGTGATCTTTGAGGTGTTTTCCAACCAGTTATGTTCTGTGACTCACTTGGCATAGGCCTTCTCCAGCAGCGCGCTCCAGAACTCGCTGCCCTCCGCAGAGTGCACAAAGAGCAGCTCCCCGTTCTTGGTGGGCAGCCTGTCATCCACCACGACATCCATCCACTCCCCATACTGCCAGAACTGGAAAGACAGCACAAGCACCTCGTCACCATCCTATGCTGTGTACTTCAGTTCACCAGCCTGTTTATCTGCTAACACCAATTTCCTAGAGGAAAAGCAATCCCTCTCACATCCAGCTTCACAGCATCAGCTGATGGAATAAGGACCACAACGGGTCCAGAGAAGGGCAACAAGGCTGGTGAGAGGTCTGCAGCACAAGCCCTATGAGGAGAGGCTGAGGGAGCTGGGGTTGTTTAGCCTGGAGAAGAGGAGGCTCAGGAAAGACCTTGTTGTTCTCTACAACTACCTGAAAGGAGGTTGTAGCCACGAGGGGGTTGGTCTCTTCTCCCAGGCAACCAGCAAGAGAACAAGAGGACACAGTCTCAAGCTGTACCAGGGGAAGTTTAGGCTCAAGGTGAGTACTTTCTACTCACAGAGAGAGTAACTGGCCATTGGAATGTGCTGCCCAGGGAGGTGGTGGAGTCACCAATCCCTGGAAGTGTTCAAAAAAAGATTGGATGCAGCACTTGAAGCCATGGTTTAGTTGTCAGGAGGTGTTAGGTATTAGGTTAGGCTTGATAATCTCTGAGGTCTTTTCCAACCCGGTTGATTCTGTGATTCTGTGTGACAGCCCCCACACCCAACAGTCTTCTTCCTTCCACCACCATAACCTTTCTTGGACATCTGTGTTTCTGACTGCCTCTTTGACATCCCTCAAACTGTTCCAGGAAACACATACACACTTATACACATAGCCAGCCACACCAGGTCCTGGACAACAGCACTGAGGGGAAAAGGCTGTTTTCCACTCACCTGGAAATGGAAAATTCCTGCATATTTATCCTGGAAGCTCTGGTCTTTGGGAACAACACGGGCCAGAATTTCTTCATTCAGGGTGAGAGATGCAATAGCAGCCAAGAGCCAACAGTCCCCTGTAAAAGAGGAAAAAAAAAAAAAAAAAAAAGAAGAAAGGCCACTGTTCATTATTCAATCTTTATTCCTTAGTTTTCATACTGCACAAGGATTGTGTTACAACCAATAACCACCTCAGCTGTGGTGATGTGATTCCTCTCACCACTTTTCCTATAAGGCAGACCAAATATACACATATAAATACCCACCATTTCCAGCCAAGTGTTGCATTTCCTCAAGACCAAGGCAATTAAAAAAAAAAAAAAAAAAAAAAAGTAAAAGCAGGCTTTGTATGATCTACCAACACAGTTACAACTCAGGCTAGGACTGCTTGAAAGAAAACTTAATATTCAATTGAGTGTCTACAGGTTAGGAAGTAGCATGGGGCAAAAGCGAAGGGCAGGGTCTGTGGGCACACACAGGTACTCAGAGGTGCAGTTTCTCCTCAAAAGGCAAGTGTTTTTCCTAGCATAAGCTGTTTTTCCTTTCCTTCCTCCATGGAGACCTCTCCTACGGATAAGCTGTCTTCAAAGTCTCTTGCCTGCCCCCTACCAAAAAGGAGCTCCTTTCACCTTGTACTTCTCTGGGGGCTCTTGCTAAACAGAGGCTTCTCTATTTAGTCTCACACCTCATCACTGGCACTAGTCACCAGAGAGTCAGGAGAAGTCTGAAGGCAGGCACTGTTCCCCAGTCCCACACATCTCTTCACTTTTCCTGGGACGGAGCCAACACATACCAAGCCTGCACACCACAGCCCCAGGGTCTAAGCTGTCTGGGCAGTACTTTTCCACTCCATTTCCTACCAAGCAGAGGAAAGAGAAGACCACAACTCTATAAACATTACCTCTACTTTTTTGTAACTATTTTCAGAAACCAGTGTTACTTTAACTGAATAAAAGGAAAACCCAAATCTTTCCACTTGGCCATGGGCTCTTGGCAGCTCAGTAGCAAGGTGATCAGAGATTTAGAGCCCCAGCTGATCCCAACTCCCACAGCCCAACACAAAACTCCTTGTTACCATTACCATATCTGCCTTTGCTTTTGTGTATGAGTACAGGAAAGCTGCTACCACACATTAGACTGCCTAAAACGGCACTGCAGAACATGTAGGATTGTAGGTTCAAGAAAGAGAATCATTAAGGTTGGAAAAGTCCTCTGAGACCATCAAGTCCAACTAGCAACCCACCACCACCACGCCCACTAAAATACATCCCAAAGTGCCATGTCTACACGTTTTCTGAACGCCTCCAGGGATGGTGACTCCTCTACCTCCTTCAACAGCAACTCCACCACTTCCTTGGGCAGCCTGTTTCAATGCCTGACCACTCTTGCAGGAAAGAAATTTTTCCTAATATCCAGTCTGAACCTTCCCTGGCACCACTTGAGGCCATTTACTCTCATCCTGGCACTAATTACTTGGGACAAGAGACCAACACCCACCTTGCTATAACCACCACACCTGCTAGTAAGTCAGAGGCATATAAAGCAGTGTTCTCTGCACAGCCATCTCTCTCCTAGAGGAAAAGGTTAAAAGCTCACAGGTGAGAAGCTGAGATGTAAATGGGATAAAGTCTTAGGGAGAGTTGATTCTAAAGCAGCTCTTGAGGTCCATCCTCAGGCCCAAATCCATCACCACTCATGAGGAAGAACACAGGCAACCTGCAACTCCCTCCAGACTGCCCCTTGCTTTTCACAGCTGATCCCCAGCAGCAGCTGTTCTTATGAATGAATTTGTCCCACAGCCCTTTTCATATCTCACAAAAGGTGGAAGATGTGAAATTCTGGAATAATTTCCAAACCTGAGATGCTTTTACTATTTCATAACCTAGAAGGGAAGAATTGAACACACAACTTTCCCTTCAGCCCTGCCTCCAGATGCTTGTACTACAGTAAAGAAATCACGTCAGAGAAGTTTTTTCAAACAGGAAAGTCACCTTACCAGTCTCCTGTGAGAAATTATGAAGCAATGATGTTCCTTCCCTCCTTTGCAACAGCACATCTGCCTCACCCTGCAAAATGTTGACTGTTCCTACAGCCTCCTTCATGGTGCTGAGACCCTCTTCCCTGGGATCTGTGCACCCTCTGGTGCCATGGTGCATTCAGAGGCACTGCCATGCACAGCAAACGTGCTTGCTGGGAAAGAATCTGGGGTAAGTAGATTACTAAAAGATGTGTTTAGATGGGATTCTCTGTCATCCAGTCATGTGAGGGCTTTTAACAGTTCACCTTCACAGCAATCCTCTTTACAGAAGAGGGTGTTAAAGGGCTCTGCAAACAAACCCTTTGGTCAAAAGGCAACAGGACTTCAACTTCATTTCAGCTTAGATCTGTGTTCTCCCACCCACATCCTGCCCACACAGTTATGCATGTAGGTTTTATTTTGCTTGTTTGTTTTTCCTTCTATTTGCTTGGTCTGTGGGGTTTTGGTTGTTGTTTGCTTTTTGTTTGTGTTTTGGTTTGGTTTTTGTTTGTTTTTTTTTTTTTGACCAAAGATGTCTTCAAACAAACCTTACAACATGGTAATCATTTGAGAGAGCCTGCCCAGAGATCCCTCCAGTACTGATAATCCCTGGTTTTATCAAATCTCCAAAGCAGGCAGTTTCTGAACATGAGCTGGGGTTCCTCAAGCCCAAGGGACAACTTCCTGGTAGAGAACAGCCCTGGAAATTTGACCAAGCTGACCCCTGAATTCGTGGGGTCAGGCTGAATTAATACTCTATTACTTCTCAATTAATATCATATCATCTCCACCCCTTCCCCCTCAACTTGTTTTGTTCCTCCTGGCATTCACCACACAGTAAAGCAACTTATTAACCAAGACAAAGTCTTACAGTAGACCCTATTGAGTTAAAGAAGGTCACAGTTTGTGACAGGACTCTTCTGGGTCAAGAAAGCAGTGGGGCTCTACGTAACTGGCAGTAGGAACAGCATGTGTCAGAGACATTGTGGGAGAAGGGGGTGGATGTAAGCCTCCTGTGCAGTGGACCAGCACATACTGCAGGAGAACAGAGTGTTCTCATTAACACATCAGCCCTGCACACAGGCAGATAACCCTTGACCTCCACCACAAATATTCTTCTTCTAGCACCCAGGAGCCCCTGTGTATTTAAGGCCAACAAAGTCCTAAAAGAAGAAGAGCAGGGATCTCCATTCTCCCTGCTGTGCCACTGGGTTCCTGCTCCAGGAGGAGCAACCAGTCACACCTGGAAAAAGTTAGCAAGCCTTAGCGAGACTTCCAAAAAAATGCAATCTCAAAGCATCCTGAATACAGGGAACAGGCATGAGTCAAGTCACAAATACACAAACTGGTAGTTCGGCTGGTCTCATCTCAGCACAAGGTAACTGATAATGCACAGACAGGTGCCTGTCTGAGCATCAGAGCAACCTTGGCAAGCATCCCACATTCTGAAAGGCTTTTACAGACAGGCACAAACAACTCAGAGGCAAGCTGAGTCTCTGGCATCTCAGACCTACACTAAAGCCAGCACAGGTATCCATCCATACCTAGACTACCAGGATGCCTTCACAGGGTTAGGCAGTTTTGTGCTCTCATTCAGTCAGTATTAGATAAACCCAGAAAGTGAGCAACTTGGCCTGCTAAGCACTACTGTGCTAGTCCTAAGGAACAGCTAGGTAAAACCACACGTCTCTCACTTTGTGCATGCTCTAATGTATGGGTGGAAACAGCCCAAAGCATGTCCTACACCCCTTGATCACAGTCAGCTGTGGAGGTGTTTTTCCTCCCTATTGCTCAGCCTGCAGGATAAACCAGAGTTCACATTGCACAACCTTACTCAACCAGGCAAACGTGACCACTACCAAAGACTCACATTTGACATTGGTGTTACTACCATCAGAAAGACTCTGCTGATTTAAATCAGTAGCAAGTCTGGCTCAGAGAGTAGCTGTCCCACCACCCTTCCAAAGAAATGCTAGCTTTTGTATGCCATAAATAAGGCAGGGATTGGGCATGCAGAGGGCAGCACAGAAACAGTAATTCAACAACTTGACATGACCGCAGTAGCTCAGGAAGCCTTGGTCATGAAGCTGCTCAAGTATCTAGATTAAGAGTAGGCCCCCTTTAATGCTGTAATATATCTCTGAGTCTAGAGATTGCCCCTGTAGTTAAGAAGCATTAAAGTTCAAGTAGGAGAAACTGCACCCCTGAGGACCTCTAAGCCCATAAACAGAGTTTATAAAGGATTACCTTTATTTTATATCTGTTCCATCACAGCAGACATGAAGAGAAAGAAACATCAGATTTTGCTGTAAAGATCATTCTGTTGAACTTTATACTGATTTCTGAGGAGAACTTACGAGTCAGACAAATATAGATCTTAACTCAGACAACTCTGGGGAAGGTCTTATTAAGGTTAAAAGGCAGATGCAGCATATATGGGAGACAACTCTTGGGTTCCTCATTTAAAAGTGCTCAATGTTCAGAGGTGATATATCTCTCCCTTTCTGAGCAGTCATAGCTAAAAGTAAACCTGATAATTTAAAGCCTGATTGGAAGTAGAACTTGTGATAATACCTGGAGTTTTAGCCTGAACTAAATAAGCCTGAACAGAGTTTAACAAATACTCTTAACTGTAAGAACTTGTGTTTTAGTAAGGCTCTTGACAGTGTCTTCCCTTTGATAGAGAGGGAAAGTCCAAGAGGAGGCTAGCAGACAGGTTGTTGATAAGAAGAATTCAACTGCATGTTAGCAAAGCTAAATTAATCCTGGTTACTTTTTGTAAAATCAGAACAAAGTTATCAGAAAAGGGAACATTATGTGGCTGTGAGTTTATTTATAATAAGAAATATTATTTGTTGTTGTCATGCTTCCTTTCTCCTGTTACCAATGTTTTACTTCTTATTTCTATACATCCATCTCTGCATGTACCTAATCTCCAGTTTTAAACAATAATGTCACAAAAACACTAATTGCAAGGCAAGCATAAATAGCCTTATGGGGTTAAAATTGGCCATTCTGGAGAGCAAAGATAAGCAAAGCATCCCCATGAAGCACCTGGTGGGCTGGTAAGCAAAAGGTAGCTCCTCTAGTCACTGCACAGCTCATGTAAGAGTATGGGGTCAAAGGGAAAATGTACATTCAAACAACAGTCACATTGTTATTTAAAAAAACACTCACAGTTATAGATTAACAGCTACTGAATGCATTTATACTGATATCATAAGACTCCATTGAAGTTTTTTGGTTAAAGACATGAGGCTGTGGCAACCCACTCACAGTCAAGTGATTGCTGGTGTGGGAAAACCACGCATTCTGAATTCATTCTATTCAGTTCCTTATTTTTTCCACACATTTTTCCGCAGGGAGGAGACATCCGTGCGTAAAGAACAGATGAGATACTACGCTGTGTACACTCCAGTATTGTGATACCATAGTGACATCCCCTCCAAAGAAGGTGGCTAAGGGTGAGTAAGCTTACTCTCTACAGTGGCTTTGGTTCCTTCCCTCTGCTGTAATGAGTCACCACATCCCCTGTGCTGCCAATTCTGACACAAATAGCATCACTGGCTTCAGCTCTGATACTGCAAAACTAACTCCAAATATTTGCCTTTAAAAGTTTCTCCTAAAATGCAACAAAACCAGAATAAAGGATAATCCAAAGCCTAAGGGACAGAATTTTGGTGACTGGAGAACCTAATGAACTGCTACCTCAGTGAAGGGACAACCTTTTCTTTGCTGATGATAATGCTGATTTGATGCATCACAGTATTGTAAAGTCCACATCAAATCCAATGAAACAAACTTACAGGCAGCACCTGGCCCACAGACCAAAGACTTTTGGGCTAAAAGGAAAATCTTCTCTGGACATGTGCTGGAATGTGTCCAAGAAAAAGGCCACGAGGATGATCAGAGGGCTGGAGCACCTCTGCTATGGAGACAGACAGAGAGTTGGGGCTGTTCAATCTGGAGAAGACAAGGCTCCCAGGAGACCTTACTGCAGCCTTCCAGGATCTTAAGAGAGCCTACAATAAAGCTGGTGAGGGACTTTTTAGGGTGTCAGGTAATGATAGGACTAGGGGGAATGGAAAAAAAAAAATAGAAATGGGTAGATTCAGATTGGATGTTAGGAAGAAGTTCTTCCCCATGAGGGTGGTGAGACACTGGAACAGGTTGCCCAGGGAGGTGGTAGAAGCCTCATCCCTGGAGGTTTTTAAGGCCAGGCTGGATGTAGCTCTGAGCAACCTGATCTAGTGTGAGGTGTCCCTGCCCATGGCAGGGGGTTGGAACTACTTAATCCGTGAGGTCCCTTCCAACCCTAACAATCTGCACCTCTAGTCATCAGCCAAGCTGGTCAGTTACACACTCCTCCTTGTTGCTATAGTGATGGGTGCACGTGCTTTGGACACCTCATCTCTCCCTGCAGTACACGTTCTGAATGGCTTAGAAACAGTGATGAAACTCCACAGGAGCACAGGTCTGTGGCTTTTTGATTGAGCCTTTTGGGGAATGAACAGATTAAAAGCAACAGAATGAAAACCACAGGTTTCCAAAAGCACCTGGCATCTTCCAGCATAATCTTTGTGATATCCTGGGATATGATGGGACATTGGCACACAAATTTCAAGTAAATGGAAGCTTAGGCACACATATCAATACAAATGGTGGTGTTGGATGAGGCAGTTACAAAAAAAAAAAACAACAAAACAAACCCTCAAACACTTGTACAGCCCATCTGCTAGTCTCATGTGAAAAAGCAGACATTGAAGCACAGGCTTTTAGTAACTCAGTGGTTATACAGAGGAAAAGTCAATAGGATCTAATTTTCCAATCAACCACCAAACTGTCAGACAATACCAAAATACTGCCCAGATTCCTAAGACAAGTCATCACAGTACTTAGTCATGGTGAAAACAGCCATATAAACAAGAACATTAACAACCTCCTATTAAAAATTTGTTTCAGAAGATAAAATCATAGAAGTTGGGAGCTGGTCCATATCCTTTGGTGGCACTGTATAACCTCATGAGTACATACCTGACTGATCCGAAGACAATTATGACAGGAAATCCTGTCATCTATTTAAAACAAGGTTTGGAGTTACTAACAGCAACTCCACAACTTAAAAACTAAGTTAGAAATTGTGGTGGCTTTACACCACATAGACTTTGGAAATTTACCCCAAGGAGTAAATTACCACACTACACAGAATTTGGAAGCAAAATGAAATTATTGTTTACAAAAAAAAACCCCCAAGCTAAATATAAGAGCATAAAAAGTAATAAAAATATACAAAAATATATTTACATATAAAAACTAGACAATAGCCCAGATAAACCCCTTCCCCCTGTACAGACTCAGACCCCCCCTGGACACAAGGCTGTTATCAGCTAACAAGTTACTATCTCTATCTCTTGTTCCCACTGCTGTTTCTTCTCAGTAGCCTAAACAAAAACCAGCAAGCCAAGCAAGCAAGGTCAGAAGCAGAGTGTGGCAGTTTTAGGCTGATGCCTAGGAAATTTTTCCACAGATTGAGTAGAAAGTGGTAGAATGTAAATAAATTACTATTGGACGCAAAGGAAAAATTATAAGGTCTAAATAATCCCATTGGGCTGGTAACTAACATAAAGTTAATTGTATAAACTAACTTTGTCTCTTTCTCAGCTTCTTCACTCTAGCTGATACTAGCTGGCAGCTTTGGCTTGGCTGTTGCTGATGTTGGCTGTGTTCTTCTTGTGGCTAAGTACTAACAACCTACTCTCAGCTCTTCTCTCTTTTCTCTTGTCCCTTGCACAGGGGGGAAGAGGGGGAAGCTCTCTGGTTTTGTCCAGGGGGGTCCTTGTGTTGTTTATAAATCATAAATGCATGCAAATATTATATATTTCATACACATTTATTGCATTTCATATTTCTAGATTGTAGTCTACTTGTAAATATATTATATATATAAATTAAAAAATGTATAAAAATATTTGCTTCCATCAACTTAGATGGTCTGGCAATATTATTTTGGGGGTAATTTCAATCCACCACACAGAGACAAAGAAGCAAGGTGAGAGAGAGAGACACGCTGTGTTCCCAAACTATATAGAAATTTGCAGACCCAATGAAATGGAATAAATTTATCTTTTATATTCTGTTCAGCCCCTTTGAAAAGTCCATCCCACAGGACTTGAATTCTCTGGAAAAAAAAATTATTTATGATTAAGACAGTAGTCTTAACCTGTAACAGAAATCTTTCATTCAAGTGCTCTTCCTGCCACAACAGCTGGACAAAAAGAGCTGGAAGCCCATAGAAGGCATAAAGCAACTAAGTGTCTTCAAGAAAAGCATCTATGCAAAATGTCAGCTGTTGAAATGGCATTACAATAAACTGTGATTTCACATTGAACTACTCCCTTAAGTTTCACAATAAAGAAGGCCAAATGTCTGGCACCTGTGTTAAGCACTGGGCCATGCTTTATGACAAAACAGTTGTGGTAGGAGACACGCTATCAGGCAGAGAGAGAACACATGAAGGAAGCTGGTGAAGTTCTTGGTATGTCACCAATGTCACAATGGAGCCTAATCCATGCCACAGATTATACTGGTGCATCAGAAGAACTAAATTCACAAACTAAGCATTTTTTTATTGTCAGGGCTTTTGGCACAAACTGGATTCAGTTGTTAAAGCACCAACCTGAGTAGCTACTGAAAGAAAATATAAGCACAAAACGTGAAATAAGCTCTCCTATCTGTTATATGTTTGGATGTGAAAACACAACTAGCAGCAGGGGGACTAGAAACTAAGAAGCTGGCTAATATTATGCTGATGAAAAGCAAACAAACAGAACTTCATTCCTTTGCCAATCCCACTGCAAAAGCACAACACATATTAGTCATGCTTCCCTACACTGAGGACTTTCCCTCAAGCACGCTATCAGTCTCATCTAAAACTCTCTCCCTACAGTTATGGAATAAATAGAAACCTCACTTCTACTCACTGCTTCTACTTCAGCTTGTTTCCTCTCATCTGTCCTCTTCCTCAGCCTCCATACTGCCTTCTGGGAGGAGAGGCACAGAGACCTTGCCTCTTCTTCAGGGCAAGACAGGAGAGAGACTTCTAGACTGGGATGGCTGTGCATACACAATCAGGCTAAGCCATCCTCTTCCAGCTGTCTCCTGGGGCTTCCCTTGCAAAAACTGAGTGGCAGCCAAAGCAAAAGGCTCACAGGCTGGTACACCCCTCCTGAAATGTTTTTGTTGGAAGCTGTTGAGCAACTGGGAATCCTTCCGTATAATTTGTTTTCCTCATACTGCATCTTTCTAGGTTTCAAGGGGTCCCTCCTGCTCAGCAGAGTTCTTTCCTAGTTAGGAAAAGAATGCCTTGATATGGACTCAACTGCTCTTCTAAGAAGACTGTTAAAAGCAGAAATTAGTCAAGCTACTGTCAGGCAGACAGATACTGACATGAAAGGAACTGGCAGTGATCAGAAAAGCCAACAGGAAACCAGCCTGTGTCATCCCTGCTCAGTGCATACAGCAAGGCAGTGGCCAAACACACACAGTCCCTACCTGCAGCTGCCAATGAAAAGCAATAAAGGTCTGCTTTGATATCAAGAGAAGAGGGTGGGATGCAAAAGGATGTATTTGCAGGGTCAGTTACAGCCTAGTATAAACTGTGGTGTCCTGAGGCAATCACCCACATGGAAAACTCTTCTTGGAGGCTTTCTGCCTCCACCTTACCTAAGGCCCCTTGGCAGATGTCTGTGCGAGTGGCTCCGCCGGCTATGAACTGGGGATTGGAACACAGCTCCTGGGAACAAAACAAGCCTTGCATTACACATACCCACAGGTAAGAGAGGGAAGGAGGCCCCACTTGCAGCAAATTTGAACAAGTGACTGACGACAGCAGATGAACACCATGAAGATAGAGCAGGTAAGAATGAACATGGGCACCAGACACACTAAGCACAGTGAGAACAAGAGCTGGTGACCAAAGCTTGTGGGCAGCCATCTGACTTCACAGGATGTGCCAGCAGGTTCACTGTGTTTTCACGCATGGTGCACACACCTCTCTGCTGTTACCTTCCTGCTACCGACCATGTCAGGGTCTTTCAGAAGCACCCAGGCACCTCAGAGTCCATCTGACCCCATGGCTCCCGTGGCCAGACAGGGCTGCTCCTGTGGCCAGAGGCACATCCTGAGCAAGGGCTTGAGAAGGAAACCTCCACACACCGTGGTCAGCTTATCGCTCTGCTGAAGAAAAAAAGTCATCCGAAGCAGCAACCCTAAAGCAAAGGGGTTTGTCTGCAGGGAAAAGTCAGGCGGGAGAGGAGCACAGCCTCTTCCCTGCTTGTTTTCTAGCTGGAGCAGGTTGCCTCGCCTACCCGGTCACCACGCCAGCCCAAAGCCTGGACAAAGGGGCATCCCCAGAGCTCTGAGCAGCCGCAGCATCACATAACGGCCGCACCGGGGTTTTGCAGCAGCGGCTTTAACCTTGGGGCCGGTGCCAGCCACAGAAATACGCTTCTGAGCGGTCCAATAAGGGAACTACCCCCATCCCCGAATTAAAGCACACCCATTTAAAGGGGGCGAGGGAGAGAGACGGTGGGTGAAAAGGCGTGGTGGTGCCAAGGGATGATGCTACCAGGACGCCGAAACCCTCCCCCACCGCCGTACCGTGGGTCTCTGCCAGACGACTCCCTGGGTCTTGTACGAGTTGGGCCCCAGCTCTCGGTAGCCGAGGGCGGTGGGGCCGGCAGGGAAGGACGGGTCCTGGAAGAGCCGCCCCTCCTGCAGGCACTGTTGCCGTAGAGCCCCGAAGTCCTGGCCCAGGTAGGGGACGGCGTGGCCGTGCCGCCCCGCGCCTGCCGCCGCCGCCCGCTCCTTCGCCACCGTCGCCGCCATCCCCGCCATCGCCCCGCCGCTGCTGCCGCTGTCACTGCCGCCCCGCCCCGGCACTTTCCGGCCCCTCCCGGTCTGCTCTGACATTTCCTTTCCCTCTCCCTCCCGGAGAATATCACAACTGCTGGCAGTACTCAGAGCCGAGACACCCTCCCGTTAGCTCGAGCCACTCTGCACCGGGAGCCACCCGCTCCCCCTCTGATTCACAGGTGAAAGAACTTAACTCCCCTTCTCCCCAGCTCCGTGGACCCCAAGCAGAGCACATCTCCTTCGCAGCTGCGCACCTCATCGACTTCACACCTGTGCTAGCCCTGGCTCCCACTTTGCCCACACGTACTCACCAATTAAATAAACTAAAATATCAATATTTCCTGCATAACCCTCAGAATTGTCCTAGTCCAAATCTGTAAGCTTAGAAAAAAAGTCAAAGGGAAAAAAATGAATGATAAGGATAACCTCATCACAGCCTACACCTTCTTCAAAGGGGGCAGTTGAGGTCTATTCTCTCTGGTGACTAGCAATAGGACATGAGGAGATGGAATGAAGTTGCATCAGGGCAAGTTCAGACTGAACTTCGTGAGCTGGCTCAAAGCCCAATATGGTTATGCACATGCTCAGGACTGTCATCCTGAGGCAGATGTTGCATGCAACAGAAATCATTTGCAGCTCGATTTGCTGGCAGTAACCAAAGCATGTGTCACTGTCACCACTGTCCCAAATCTATCTCAAGACCCCTGTGCAGCCCAAACTGCATGCAACAAGCTCCCCCCCAACATGTCCCCCCACCCTGAGGTGTGGGGAAAGGAACATCTCTGTTTTGGTGGTGTACTGCTGCCAAAGATGGCTGAAACGCTGCTGCTGGCACCCTGCCTAGTACAACAACCCTCCAAGGGAGAATTCAAACCATTTGTTTCATATTTTAGGTCTGAGTCAGAGTGTGCTGAATGCCAGGCAGCATTTCCTGGGCCAGCAGTGCAGAGGCTGAAAGCCCTTAGGTGCTGCACCCACTGCCCACACTTGCTGTCCAACTGCCTCAGAAGGAGAGGCACCACCTTCTGTGGGTCATATCCCAAGCCCTGGATGCATTAAACATTTGCTTGGAGCCACCCTTTCAAGGAACACTGATCATTAATGTTTGAAAAAACATCCAAAGAACCATAAAATACCTATCTGCACCATTTGCAGAGATGTGGGGGGACATTTTCCTTGAAAATAACAAATCAGAAGTTTTTCTTCATTGTTGATATGTGATACCTCAGTGCAGTGGGAGCATTTGCTTGGTGGTTTTGTACTTCAGTCACTCAGATTCCTCTGCCTGTACCCCACATAGGTCCTACTAGATGATCTTTCATGATCCCTCCCAAAATATTTTATGATTCTGCTTACACAGTTACATGGTAAGCTGTTGCTATTAAATAAGAAAATAACATTGCCTGTACAACTCACAGTGTAGCAGAGGAGTCCCCCAAAATCTTTCTGGCCAGGTACGAGTTGGGTATGAGCTGCACCAGCCAGCAACATCTCCGTGGATCACAGCCATGCAAGGGAGTAGTCCTGATGTCACTCATGAGGTTGTCCACACCTGGTTAAACCAGACACAGATCAATTTCCCTCTGCTTTGAAGGCATCTCCTCTTCCTCATGGGTTAGAGAGGCTCTCTTAATAAAGGCAGTAATGCTATTTTTGGCAGAATGTTGATGCACATGGGGTCACACATGTACACACATGTAGAATTGGAAGTGGATCAGGTCATGTCACATGCCATAAGTGCTCTCTGAAGAGAGCTCATACATGCTGTGTGCACTCCATTGCTGGTGTGCTGTCAGCCAAAGTCTCCAGCACAGCTGTGATAGAGCCATATCAGGACATGGTATGACACCAAGAGACAGCAGCACCTCACCACCTGGGAGTTTAACTCGCAGCAAGCCGAGTTGCATCCTGTCGGGTCAGAACCGAGAGCTGTAGACCCGCTCAAAAGGCGTTCGTTTGGCTCCACACAGTGGTTCAAATCCGTACAGCTGCCACGAGTCCTGCTTTTCCAGGAGTCTCGGTAGAAGCAAACCAGTGTCAGTTTAAAGCATTGTTTTTCACTTGCACGGGTTTCGTTTGTCAACTCTTCTAGCCACTTCCTGGTAGATGGAGAAGTTTAAGCTGGGTTGAAGTTTGTCATACGAGCACTTTGCTTTTCTTAGTCATCTCCCCTGTGTCCCATAGATGACGTTCACAGACTACTCTAGGGTCTGCTGGCAGCATGTCAACAGCCTCCACTTGTACAACGATTAAGAAGATCAAGTGTGTACAGGTGTGTTGTATGACTGCTCTGTGCAGTCAGAATTACCAGAGTTTTCTTAACATCCCTGTGGTGGGACAGGGGTTGGGACAGAGCCAAGCAGAAAAGCAGGAACAGAAAGAGTAAAGCCAGAAGGAAATGTAGCCAGCAGGGGTTCAAGCAGGCAGAGAGAGAGGTACCTGGGGCAATGCAAACAAGAGTTGTATTTGCCAGCACGGTTTTGTAGGGCTTGTCCCAGACATATGGGGGGCAACATCTCAGGTAGTTTGATGATAAACAAGGATACATTGGTGTAATACAATATTCTCTTATTATATGGGAAGTTGGCTACACCAGCAGTCTTCTTAACAGCCTGCTCACAAAGTCCTCTGCAGCCATGCAAGCAGCAGGTGTGGACATGAGCCCATAGTTAGAGGGAAGGAAGTTCTTTTGAGCACTACATAAGGCAGTCCCTTGACTCACACAATATGCTCATTTTGTTTAAAGAAAGGGGTAATTTCCACCTGATTGTGAGACCTACTGGTACCTGTGGGTACCAGTACCTACTGGTACCTGTGGGTACCAGTACCCCAAGTAATGCTCATAGGTACCCACAGTAATGTTCCTAGGTACAATAGCAGCCCCAAGAATAATTACCCAATACCACTCCCCTAACACTGGGAAACTTCAGAAAGAAAAAAAATTTACTTTTCCTTAAGCTCTTTGCACACCTGCACTTTTTCAGCAAAAAACCACTAGCTCTCACATTCCCCCACTGGTTTCATCTGCTGCTGCAGCATTCTCATGATGATTTCTGATAAGGACCATCCAATTTACAGTTGCAGCCTGGAGTCCCAGACAGGATGGGCTTCTCCTTCCCTATAGCCACACTCAGCAGCTGTGAGCAGTTCAGTGTTGCTCTGCTTTGCAGCATCCCTCCCATCTTGCCCATCTGTCCTCCATATACACAGATACTGGGGAAATGGGGAAGCAACTGGCCAGCTCCCCAGAAAAGGGAGAACAGGGCCATGCACCTGCTGGGCTCCTGCTCTCCTCCTCAGGCATTGCTTGGTTCTCACCAGGATGAGCATAGCTTCCTCGAGCTTGAAGCATCAGTGGTAGTATTTCACAGGAAAGGGAAGAGCTTTCCCTTCTAGAGCTGGGATCTGGAGAGGGACAGAGCTTTCCCCATCAGCAAAAGACTGGCTGAAGCACTGGCCAACACGGTTGTGAGGTGACAGACCTGGGTCAACCTGGAAAATGCAGCCACCCTTAACCCAGCTCCTCATGGTGCTGAAACACCATCCCTAGATCAGCCCAGCTGTATGCAGAGTTTCACACCTGGAGTTCAGCATGTCATCTTCCTCCGCCTCAACCACCAACAATTTTCTGGCTTTTATAAACAAATGAGCAGGACTGCAGCTGATTTCAGATACACTTCCCTATAGAGAACCCGTTAGGCTGCAGTTTGCAACAACACCTCCCCCTCCAAACACTTGGATAAAATATTGCAACCTCTAAAGCAATAACGGTACAGACAAACATTTAGGACCTTTCATAGCTCACACATGTGCCTATTAGTAGTCATTCCATTTTCCCAGGAAGAGGGTGGGTAGGAGCTCATACATCTGGAAAAGAAGAAACGAAGCTCTCTAAATCAAGCTAATCCCTTTTCACACTGTAGAATCTAAAATGCAGTTTAAAGCTGCTTTAATTCTCATGAGTAAAGTGCTCCAGGACGGGAGAACCATTTAATTTCATTTCTCTCTAATCCACTACAGCAAAAATATATCCAGAACTGCTAGACAACTGGCAGTTATTTTCTTCCTAAAGATTTCTACACACAGAGAACAGTCTTGACTTTGTGGAATTTGCAGACTCTTCTTTGAAACCAAGCTGATACATTTTCCTGATTTATTTGGTCCTTCCCCACTTTTCTCACCCTGATGCTTTTGCCAAGAAAGGGGAAGGAAAGCAGGAAGAGCCAAGCAAAAATCTGCAAGTCCCAGAAGAAATGAAAATCAGAATGATTGTCAGAATTTTTGTTTCCAGTTGCCATTTCCCTAGGGGTTGATGCCACTTCAGCACCTTTTTTTTTTTTTTTTTTTTTTTTTTAGAGCCACAGAGAGCCTGAAAACTTTGGTTTTTACCTCCATAACTACAGCAACAACTGCCGGTTAACTATTCAGGCATCATATTTTCTTCTTCTTTATATCCTCTAGATGGTGCTTGTGTATCACTTTCTACACAAAATAAATCATGCTGCTGCTAATCAAGCTTGGAAATGGATTTGAAGTGCTGTACTACAGGTCACTAGGAGGAGAAGGTTGTGCTGGACACATTGAGTCCACCTGGTCAAAGCTTCCACCAGCAAAAACGCTTGCTCTCAGCCACTTCCTAAAGGTGAAATACACAACAGACAAAAAGTCCTAGAGCACATTTTACTAGAATTAAAAAAAAAAAAAATTACTAGAATTTAAAATATCATTGTCCTTCCTCTGCATTACACCTAGACTTTGTGATGATGCACAGGATTTCACCCTTTCTGTGCCTACTCATGCCTGGTAGCATCTGGAGTTACAGACCACATGGCTTACTAAATGTCTAAAAGAGTACATGGGAAACAAAGGATTCCTGATCAAAATGGCATTTTCCAAATGCTAAAGCACCATGCCAAAGTTTGCAGCTTATAGTAGCTACAACAGAAGCAGGAACATGCTTCTGGGCCACAAGAGCAGAGGAAATTTTAGCATGAGGGGCTGGTGCAGAGAGGGAGAGGGAGCAGTATTCTGCCTCATGAGTAGAGAAAGTAGGTATCTCTGTGTAGGTCTTTTTGTCAGGAAAAATTTCATCCTGAAAGAGAAAAAACAAACCTCCCCCTCAACCCTTTGTTATTCCCCTCTTCAGTACCTAGACACACCTACAAGTACACAACAGGTAAAATTGTGGCCATCCTTCTGCTTTACTCTATTTCAACAGTATTTATTTGATTTTGGGATAGTAATTCCCTTCACCCAGCCTTCTACACTCGTGCCCACCCTAAACTGGCCAAGTAATTTTGTTTCCTCTTTTGCATTCACACTCTTCAAATATTTGCAAACAAGCAACCTGGCTAGCCTCTGTTTGGACTCCTTATCTCAATAGGTTTAAGTCCTTAAAAATTCTCTCTTCCCTTCCCCACACCTTCTATCTAAACTTACCAAGGGGTAGTCATCATACATGCTCTTTGGCAAACAATGTCACTGTTTACCCAGCTCTTAGGTGGACACACAGTGGGCTTTGCTGGGGAAACCTTGCCATCAAACAGGAAGACTGCAGAGAGCAGCTGTGCTCCATGGAAAATTGCTCCTGCTTCAGTTCTTGAACCTACAGACATTATCAGCCACATTGCCAAGGAGATGTGCAGCCCTGTGTCAAAACGGGGTTGCCAGGTTAGAAACCTGGATTTTTTTAATTATTTGTTTTCACTACAAGAACAGGATTTACTACTTTTTCAAGGTCTAAAAAGCCTTCTGCACCCAAGGCTTTGTTTTTCATTCGTGATCACTTTATATGCAGGAAGCACCACCAAAAGACTCTAAAAATTGTAGAATCACAGAATTGTTTCGGTTGGAAAAGACCTCTAAGATCAAGTCCAACCATCAACCTAAGACCACCGTGGCCATTAAACCACATCCCAACGTGCCATGTCCACATATTTCTTGAATACCTGCAGGGACAGTGATTCTACCACCTCCCTGGGGAATTTATTTCAAGCCTGTTCCAATGCCTGACCACTCTTTCAGGAAAGAAATTGTTCCTAATATCCAGTCTTAAGCTGTCCATTTCCTCACATTCTGTCACCTGATACTAGAAAGAACAGACCAGCAACCACCTCAGTCCAACCTCCTTTCAGGAAATTGTAGAGAGTAATGAGGTTTCCCCTCTTCCTCATGTCAAACAACCCCAGTTCCCTCAGCTGCTCCTCGTAAGACTTGCTCATCAGACCCTTCACCAACTTTGTTAGACTTATTGCTCACTTTTCACTAGATGAGATTAGACTTTCTGGTTTTTTTTGTGGATGAGAAAGGTACAGTGACTTGTATCCAAGATGACACTGGAGATGGGGAACAGGAGTTATCGGTTTGCCTTCAATCTGGTGATATAATTTTCTGGTTTTTGCCTAGGTCATATCCTTGCTCTCTGCAAGTCATATGGCCAAGTGGTCATCTCTAGGTCTGTCAAATTCACACCTTTTATTGCTAATGAAAGAACTCATAAAATCATACAGCTTTGAGAGTACCAAAGAGAATTGTTTTGAAAAGATCACTTAAAGCCAGAAGTGAGTTCAACTTTCCCCTGGCTTTAAAAGCTCATAGATGTCTCCATAGCCATGTAAGCTGCAGCAGCAGATATCCAACTCCAGATTTCATGGCTACACAAGGCTCCAACAGTAGAGAACCCAAACTCAGAAAGAAGGAAAGGACTTTTAAACGATCTTCATCAGGATATTTGAACCACTGGTCCTCAAGCCTGACTTTCAGCACAATGAATGCACACAATCATTCTCCATGTGTACATAGGTGTGTCTGCAAGAACACTGCTTCCCCTTGCCCCTTGTTAAAAGTGTGCTTTAAAAAGAGACAGCAAAAAAGCAAACAATGTAGGAGCAGCTCCAGGCAGTGCCCACAGACCCAGTTGTGCCAGTTCCCTGCCTGTGTCTCTTGGGTACATCTCAGGTACATATTTGCACTTCTAATGTCTACTCCCTCTGGGGCTATTGGAGTGCTCAGGGCAGCCCCAGGCTCCACCCAAGCCTGCTACCTGCCTATATTCACCTGCTCTTTCCCAGGAGGCAAAGACAGAGCTGGACTGGACGCTGGAAGGGTGGGCAGGCATGTCGAGGCTTGTGGCAAGGCTCTGCCAAGAAAGAGCAGCTGCAGATGGGCTTGGATCCAACAGGAATGCTATCAAGTACTTGAACCAGGACTACCAAGCTTTGAAGCAGCAGTGCCTGCAGTCTGGCACCCTATTCAAGGATGAGGAGTTCCCAGCCTGTCCTTCTGTGCTGGGCTACCAGGAGCTGGGACCATATTCCTTCAAAACCCAGGGGATAATCTGGAAGCGCCCCCCGGTAAGAGTGATTCATAACTGCCTGTTTTACAAGCTTCAGGTCTAATCAGAGTCCATCTGAACATCCTTGCTGAATCGGTGGTGAGCCTCAACAGCCACTATTCCTGTATGGTTTGGGGCTTTCCTTCTGTCTGGCTTTACCTCCACAGTTAGAAGTAAATTTGAAAATGGGGTGGGAAAAAAAAAAGCAGAGGAAGTAGTGGATTCCCCTACACTGGGCAGATTTAAGTTTCAACTTCACAGGGTGTTGGATCATCTCACTTAAACTACATCACCAGCTACAAAGATTGGACCAGATGATCCTTGGAGTTCATCCCAACCTGGCATTCTGCAATTCTGTGATCTTCTAATCCCTTTTGTAAAAACTAGAAATCCTGTAACTGCTCCACAGGAACCTGCTTCCTACCTGTCAATCCCAGGTGCATGGAGCTACGAGTCCAGGGTGCAACCCAGAGATGGATACAACCCCTGCTGTGTATCCAGACAGACTGCAGAGCACCCCAGAAGCCACCAAGCATCACTTGCAATGGTACCCACACCAAGGTTTTGCCATTGTGAACCCTAAGATTTTAGGCTAATATTTAAATAATATCCTCTGCCCTGCTTCAAGCTACCTTGAATATAACAGTCAAAGAGCAACTAACTGGAACTGTTATTACCCAAATGTGTATAACCTATAAATAGCTTTTAATTAAAAAAAAGAAAAAAAGAAAAAAAAGAAAAAAAAGTAATTTTAATCAGGAAAGATTAGATGCTGATTTTTTGGTAAACTGCAAAATCAGGACTTCAGTGATTTTCCTGCACTTTCCTTTTTCCAGTTATCTGTTTCTGTCACTGCTTTGCTCCTCCTTTGTCATTTTGCCCCTTCTTGCAACATCAGGAAAAAGGGGAAAACAGAGGAAAGAAGGAAAAAACACCCAAACAGCTTGCCTTCCTCTGGTAGGGGAAAAGAGAACAAGAAGGGGGAGCAAACTTGAAGGCTTCAATTTTTTTTTCTTAATTATTATTTTTTTTCACCTAAATAAGTGAGAAATAAAAACTTCCAGGTTAAACAACTCCAGGTTTCTACCCCAGCAACCCCATTTATCCATCAACATCCCATTGTGGCATCGGGATATTTCAGCCACAAGTACTACTGTGGATGTGTCTCTTGGCTTTGCACACCCTGGGAGAAGGTCAGCCTTTGAAAACTCATTAAGTTAGACTTGGGCTTCTCATGCAAGAGCAACATGCAGGCAGAGAAACAGTCACAAGTCACAGCTGACTGTCACCAGGTGCACCACTTTGGAGGGAGGAGAGAAAAGGTTTTGTGTTGGTTTTTCTGTGTGGTAGGTAACCTACTCCTGACTTGTATCTGCTGAGAGAACTGCAAGGCAGCTGTCCAGTTGGATAACTGCAGAAGCAAAAAGGATGTAGCTAAGATCACACCTATTCCAACAGAAGGTTCACTAACTGCCTCTTCATCACACATACACCCCCCAGAAGTCCTGGATTGTCCCTGTCTCCACAGGGTACTTGGAGTTGACAAGGCAACTGCCTAAGTCTTCCTCAACCTGGTTTGCCATGTTAGGCTTCCTATAAACTTCCACTTGCTGCCACACAGCAGTTCACGGGAAATGTTCTGGAGAAAGGGAAGGCTTTTGCTTATACAGAGGCAATATGAACTTCCTAATGTAGGGCATGAATTGCTGGAAGGTCCAGAGTCGGGATAGGAGGGATAGTCACTGCTATAACTTACTTGGCTGGCTTCAGAGGGGGTTGTTAATAAAAGCATTTTTGTGGTGGTAAAGCAAGACAGAAGGAAAAACCCAAACCATACAGGAAGCGTGGTCAGGGTTGGAGAATGTACTCCGTGACAATGGCAGCGGAGATTTGGCACCGCTCCAGCGCCAGCCCCAGCTGTGACAATCACAAGCTCAATTGCACTGCTTGAGTCAAAATCACAGCAAGGTAAAATAAGACATAAATGCCGAGTTTGAATTTTCACCTCTGTCCCCAGAGCCACAAAGATCCTCACTAATATCACTGACAGTCTCAAGCAGCAAAGGGCTTTGGGATTTGCCTCCAAAAAACCCACAAGCAGCCTTTAATTTAATAAGGCAACCTCTTTCTGACACCATGCCAATCAGACAGAGGTAATAAGATATGTATTTTAAAGAAATATGGAAAGCGCTTAACATTTTTTGAGCAAGGCAACAAGAAATGGGAACTGGTGATGCATACTTTGAAAATGTGTCTTTTCAGGAGTTATGTGCCAACCCCCAGTTTATAGTTGGAGGAGCTACTCGAACAGATGTCTGCCAAGGAGAGCTGGGTATGTAGAGAGCTTCTGAATTTTGTTTTGGAAGAATTAAAAAGAAAGAAAGAAAAAAAGCTTCATTTAAAAATTCCACACATATGAACCATTTCATTGGCTGTCTCCCAGACATAGTATGGAGAGAGGTAGATACCCAAGAAGGGGACTCACACACCAGCATTGCTGTCTGAAATAGGGCTTGTAAGAGCTGTATCAGAACTGAAAGACAACAAATTAACTCCTGGAGGTAGGAAACTAATTATCCCTTTGTGAAGCAGAAGACTGTCTTGCTTTTCACCTCTTGTAACAGAGCTGGACACCAACCAAATCATGAGAGCATTTGCCCTCAGTCAAGAGAGCGGGCTTCATGCCCACATCCCAGCAAGAGCAGCTCCAAAGACTTGGAAGACAAGGAACACTAGGGAAGTTTCACACTCTAGCCCAGTCTTTAGGGAATTTTATTTGTAATGCAGAGCAAGTTCCAGCCTCTGTTTCACACAGAACAAACACACAAGCAAGGAGCAGAGCAGGAACTAGTTTAGTACTGGGGCTGGGTCAATGATGTGTCATTTCGTGCCAAGCAGGATGGCTCATATACTTGCAGGCATGAGTTAGCAACAAGGACCACATCATAAAAAAGTGATCAGAGCGCATAAACTTTGTAATACTACCTGCAACAAGCAAATGGTTCCAAGCCCTTCATGCTGAATGCTCCTCTTGCTTGTTCTGCTGTCCTGCTGTGATCAGGGACAGGAAATACCAAGCACCAGCCATGCTGCTCCAACGCAGCCAAAACCCCGTGATGCTACTCAGCTCCCTGAATTAGGGCCTAACACTGATGAGATGTGTCTCAGACAGCACTCATCTTCTCCTGGAGATCCATTATAGCAAGATTTTCTTACCCATTTGTCTCCAGAGCTTGCTATTGTCTAAACAATGCAAGTGGCTAGAAGGGAACTCTAAGGAGACCTTATTCCCCTTTCAAATAGCTGCTGCAGCAACCTTCCCTGCTGATAAGATCCAGCTCCAGAAGACAGCAGCAGCAACGTCTGCTGACTACACATAGAGAGGCAAGGAGGCTGAAACTCTTGTAATGAGGATTTGATAGATTAGACACAGAGAAATCAGCCTCTCTCCTTCCTGCACTGCTTACTGCAGTACTCCTGACCTTACTGATCTTCCAGCCCATCCATTGCATAAATGAGATTCAAACAATTTCTGCAAGTCATTGCCAATAAATAATACTAATGCTGGTCCTGTAAACACAGCACCATTGAAACAATTGCTAAAAAACTCCCTGGTGTGTGGCCTGTGCTCCAAATGCTAAAAATACAGTGCCCAATCATACATTTGCTCCAGGATATTTATTCGGTGGATGCTGGAACAGAGTATGGGGAAATCACTTACTGTATTTTAGGAAAATGGTTCACTTCTTGTCACCTCCAATTTGGGAAGGTCCTATAAAATCATTAAAAAAAAAAGTATCATATGCCTGAAGTAAAACCTCATTTTTCTCAACAGCTTACAAGCTAAAGGACTGAAGAATATTACCTGTTCTTAAACTAGAATAGGTCAAGGCATTATTTCTGTTAAGCCTAGAATTGGAATGAAAAATACCCTGAGCCCCTTTTTATTTCTGTCACCTCCTGAATGTCCCTGTGAAGTCCCAGTCCTTTGTGCTAAAGGACCTTTCATTAGAGAACAAAATTCCAAATTCATCAAATATTGGTAACAACAGAAATGGACTTCAAAACCTGAGGTGAATCTGAGGGCACTGCCTTGCTCTGTGCTTTCCCAAGTCAGCCTTTGGTGGGCAGCACTCCAAGTGCTATTCCTGAAAGCTATCCCTCCACCTAGAAGGAAAAAAACCCAAATCTGATTCTGGTTTTCTTAAGAGGTTCCTTTTCTGTTTCTCTCTCAAAACAAACAACCAAAAAAGGATAAAATAATCAAAGATAATTCAATACGTTTCTGCAAAGCTGCCTACAATCACTTCTGCGCACACTGACCCTTCACAAAAATAAACTTCAGAACGCAGACATGGGACTTGCCTTCTAGCATTCAGGTATTTGCTTTACATCTCTGAGCCATATGATGCTTTTTGAGAATTTGATCCAATACCTTGAATATCAAAGTCCGTGTTACTAAGTCCCTCATGTAAAACACTTCTATTGAAACAGACCTTGATTACATATTTACATAAGCCACGTATGTGACTGGTTAACAAACCCTGCAGGGAATGAGAGCCTATTTTTAATAATCTTTTCTGACACCCTTGGTTGTTTTTTTTTTTTCCCCCCCTCTTCTTCCCTTTCAAAAAAAAATAACACTGCAAGATCTGGGGTTTGTGTGAACAAAAGGAACAAGAAAACCCAGAGTTAGCCTCACTTCATTAAACTTATTTCTTTGACAACAGCGTTAAGCTAGATGAATATCAGCTTGGGAAGTTTGATGGGAACTTGAAAGGCTTGAAATATTTTAAACGTTCTTTGAACCATATCTTTTTGATAGCCAAGTAACAACTTGAAATGCAGTCACATAGTCTTAGTTATTAAAGGTGACTTAGGAAGTTTTCTCGCAGCTGCCTGAATAAGTTAACCCCAGAATTGTTTGCAGACGTTCTTAAGAAGCAAGTGGCATAAATTTAACTTAAATAACATAAAACATACTGAAAGCCTTTCGGTTTAATATTATCTTTCCAGATCCACAGCATCTATATTCATGGGGTGCTTTTTGTTATGAAGGCTCAGAGGGTACACCAGGCTGTCAGCTGGAGAAGTTCCTTGCAGCTGACACAGATGCACCAGTTCACACCAGCTGAGGACCCCGCTCCATGCATGCTTCCTGCATGTGTTTCTTATGAGCAAATTTGAGAAGATTACAGGTAGACAGGAGAACAAACCAAAGCCTGACAGCACTGAAATAGATCTGATACATATTGAGGGAGCCTTTGGAGCTCTTGTAGGCAGGAGAGTGCTTAACAGTATTGAGTATTTTCATTTATTTTCATAGAACCATAGAATCATCCAGGTTGGACAATACCCTTGAGATAATCGTGTCCAGCTATCAACCCTACTCTACCAAGTTCACCACTTAACCGAATTGCTAAGCACCACATCTAAATGACCTTTAATCACATCCACGGATGGTGACTCATCTACCTCCCTGGGCAGCCTGTTACAATGCTTGACTACTCTTTCAGTGAAAATTTATTTCCTAATCTCTAGCCTAAACCTACCCTGAGGCCATTCCTTCTTGTTCTGTCACTAATTACCTGTGAGAAGAGAACAGCACCTACCTCTCTGTATTTTCCTTTCAGGTAATGGTAGAAGGTGACAAGGTCTCCCTTCAGCCTTATCTTCCTCAAATGAAACAATCCCAGTTTCCTCAGCTGCTCTTTGTAAGACTCATTCTCTAGGCCCTTCACCAGCTTAGTTGCTCTTCTTTGCACCTGCTGCAGCACCTCAATGTCTTTCTTTTATTGAGGTGCCCAAAGCTGAACACAATACTCAAGATGTGGCCTCCCCAATGTCAAGTACAGGGGGATAATCACTTCCCTACTGCTGGTGACCACACTATGATGCAACCCATTTTGCTATAGACATTCATACCTGGCCCTTCTGACATTCAGTCCAATGGGCAGAGGCTTGTTGAAGATCCTTATTCTAGCAGATATGCACTCTAGATCTCAAAATACACATTCACTGACAACTCTAAAGGGAAGAAATCCTGTTCCTTTGCTGGGTGCTCCTTTGCCTCTCTGTACATAGCTGCACAGCTTAATTTATTTCTATAGAAAACTCTTGGAAGCCTTCTTTAGAAATCTCAAGGCAGGAAAAGCCTGCACTGCCAGAAATTGTAAGGCTAGCAGATCAGTGCTTCCTTGATATCTGGTAGGATGCCCCAAGTACTAAGAGTTCTGAAGAAGGGCTTCCAGCAGAGACTAAAGCTAAGAGTAAAATCTGCTTGAGAAATAGGGAAACGAGTGCCACAGTGTTGTATTTGGATCCCAACACCAGGCACTGCTGAAATAGCAACAAGCCAGGGTACCATCAGGACAGAAATGGCTCTACTGTCCAAGTAGAGCTTGGAACCAGACACTTGTGGTTTTGGCTTAAACTCACTATCACTAGGTCAATGAAGAGTTTAGATGCTGTATGTCTAGACACTTTGATGGCAGTTAAACAGAAACTGAGCACAGCTCTGCAGCAACTGAAACTAATCAAATTTCTCTTTTATTTTATGGTCTCTTCAAGCGCAGTGAGTGTGAGTAAACATCAATAGAAGGACTGGTCAGCTCCCAGGTCACTGAGGATTCAGTATTCTCCACAACAATTTGATTATCTCTGTAAAGCATTGAGGCAGCTACACAGCACTGAGGACATGAGCCATCTCAGCCTACCCGTGAGAGCAAGTGATTTTATTTCATGTGCACTAATGGTCAAAGGAATTCCTCAGGGCTCAGTAGTGGGGCCAGTCCCACTTAACATCTTCATCAATGATTTGGATGAGGGGACCAAGGGCACCCTAAGTAAGTTTGCAGATGACACCAAGCTGGGTGGGTGTGTTGATACGCTGGAGGACAGGAAGGTTCTGCAAAGGGATCTGGATAGACTGGATAAATGGGCTGAGGGCAGCAGTATGAGATCCAGTAAGGTCAAGTGCTGTACATGGGCCACAAGCCCATGCAACGTTCCAAGCTTGGGCAAGAGCAGATGGAGATCTGCTTGGAAGAGAGTGACCTAGGGGCATTAATTGATGACCAGCTGTACATGAGCCAGTAGTGTGATCAGGTGGCCAAGAAGGCCAATGGCATCCTGGCTTGTATCAGGAACAGTAGGGCCAGCAAGTCTAGGGTTGTAATTGTCCCCCTCTGATTAGCACTGTTGAGGCCACACCTCAAATACTGTGTTCAGTTTTGGGCTCCTCAGTACACATTGAGTTGCTGGAACACATCTAGAGAAGGGCAACAAAGCTGCTGAAGGGCCTTGAACACAAATCCTGTGAGAAACAGCTGAGGGAACTGGGGTCGTTTAGTCTTCAGAAGAGGAGGCTGAGGGGAGACCTCTTTGCCCTCTACAACTGTCTTAAGGGTGGTTGGAGTGAGGTGAGGTTGATCTGTTCTTACATGCAAGAAGTGACAGGACAAGAGGAAGTGCCCTCAAGTTGTGCCAAGGGAGGTTCAGGCTGGATATTTGGAAAAAATTCTTCACAGAAAGGGTTCTCAGGCATCGTAACAAGCTGCCCAGGGAGGTGATGGAGTCAGCATCTCCAGAGGTGGGTGAGTGGATGTGATGCTGAGGGATGTGGTTTGGTGGCAATAGCTTAGCAGTAGTGGTGGGACTGTGAGCTCTAGGCGAGTGGTTGGACTTGATTTCAAAGGTCTCTTCCAACCACAACTGTTCTGTGGTTCTACACACACACGTTCACACACAGAGCTATGCACAGCTAGGCTTTATGCTTACCCTTTCCACCACAAACTCAATGTCAAAACTGCTTATTTCAAATAAAAAAACCCCAATTAAAAAAAAAAAAAAAAAAAAGAATTGCACATCACTAACATTGCCAGTTACTTTGGATCCAGGAATTAAGCTGGATTCTTTTTAGCACAGTGAGCAGCGGCAGTAGTAAACACAGTAATTGGTGCTTGCCTGAAACTTTTGTTTATGAAATGTGAGACTGAGCAGAAAGCAGCGTATGTGCCTGCAGGTGATTTAGCCTTGCAAGGCAAATACTGAGAATATATAAGTTAAAGTAAACTTCTAAAAATTAAAATGTTGCAGCTTCAAGCACATACAGTGTGCAGAACTGATTTTTTGTATTGTCGTTTTTTTCTGACTACCACTCTGCTGGAAATACATTCTAATTAAGTATCTAATTCATTGGTCAATTTGCCTCACTTCATCTCCCTACCAAAAAAAGAAAAAAACCCAAACAATCATTTTTCAGGAAGGGAATCAAAGAGTTTTCTCACAGTTTGAAAGATGGTTTATAACCTGCAGTTGAATCAGGACAAGTTTGAGTGGACAGCTGCATAAGCTGTCTTCCTAGGGAGCTTGTGCTTTTGTGCTATCCTGCAGGTACAAACAAAACTCTGACATTTGCTGCTGGCAAAAGGATGTTGAACTTTGGAAAAAGGAACATTTTTAGAACTGGTAATACACTATCCAGTAGGGCTGAGAAATGTTACTAATAGGCCAGGATCTCATTGTGATGTACAGGAAGAGACAACCTGGGTAGTTGGTATAGCTCCTTGGTATAGAGAGTTTCCTACATCCTCTTTAATTTGTCTTAAAGCATATATCAGAGGAACCCAAATGCATGCATTGCTTGTATAGAATCACAGAATTGTTTTGGTTGGAAAAGTCCTCTAAGATCATTAAGTCCAACATCAACCTAAGACCACCATGGCCATTAAAACACGTCCCAAAGTGCCATATCCACATGTTTCTTGAACACCTCCTGGGATGGTGACTCCACCACCTCCCTGGGCAGCCTGTTCCAGTGCCTGACCACTCTTGCAGTAAAGACATTTTTCCTAATATCCAACGTAACCCTCCCCTGACAGAATTTCTTCTCATCCTATCACCTGATACTAGGGAGAAGAGACTGACTCCCACCTCACTGCAACCTCCTTTGAGGCAGTTGTAGAGAACAATGAGGTCTCCCCTCAGCCTCCTCTTCTCCAGACTAGACAATCCCCAAAATGCATATTGTATGTATTTATGTATAGAGGCACCCCATGCAAACCTTCCTTTTTGTTAGGTTACTGCCCAGCAGCCAGTTCCTAGATGGTTCCTTT
The DNA here is from genome assembly GCF_027791375.1 of Indicator indicator. Lineage (NCBI taxonomy): Eukaryota > Metazoa > Chordata > Aves > Piciformes > Indicatoridae > Indicator > Indicator indicator. The sequence continues at coordinate 56,820,549 of NC_072011.1, read as the reverse complement.
TGGAGGGCATGGCTAATGTTTTCTTTAGCCAGAAGCTCAAGCAAAGTTATTTGACCAAGTAAGGTTTAAAAATAGGACTTTGAATTGCTCAAGGCAGGCATAGATATTTTTAAGGCCAACTTCCAGCACTATTCTTTCCATAAGTGCTTTGAGCAAACTTGCCCCAAGTGCTTCCCCAGGTTAGATTGCATGGCAGATTCACAGGAGGTAGAAGTGCCAGTGCCAACACCACTCACTCCCCCAGATTCTGAGATGTTAACTCAAATTGCAAGATAGCTGTGAAGGATTTCATGCTGCATTTGGCACGTTATGGGGTTGAGATTCTGAAATTGCTTAGTTCTGAGTCAGAGAAGTAAATAACCACTTTAAGGAAACCCCTCTCATTTCACTGAATCTTCTGCCTAATTGTGCATACAACATACACCATCCTCAGCAAAGTCCAGAGTAGTTTCTTTTTCATTGGCTATAGAAATGTGGCCTAGATCAGGAAGGGAAAATAATTCCAGATATTGTGCATTGAGAGAGCACAGAATCACAGAATCAGCCAGGTGGGAAAAGACCTCAGAGATCATCAAGTCCACCCTATTACCTAATACCTAACACCTCCTGACAACTAAACCATGGTTCCCAGTGCCACATCCAATCTTTTTTTGAACACCTCCAGGGATGGTGACTCTACCACATCCCTGGGCAGCACATTCCACTGGCCAGCTACTCTTTCTGTGAAGAACTTCCTCCTCACCTTGATCCTAAACTTCCCCAGGCACAGCTTGAGACTGTGTCCTCTTGTTCGCTTGCTGGTTGCCTGGGAGAAGAGACCAACCCCCCCCCCCCCAATCTACCACCTCCTTTCAGGTAATTGTAGCATCAACTCCTCATGGTTACAGACCTTCTCTGGTCTTACTAGTGGGAAAAGACACAACAGGGACACTAGGGTCCTCATTCTGCCCCCTCCTCAGAAACAGTCCGCTGTGCTTCACAGCACGCCAGGAACAGCTGGGACAGCAAGAAAATCTGGGGTAGCTGAGAAAATGTGAGTTTCAGTTCAACCTTTACAAGGAAGGCTTTCCACCTTCCTCCTCTAAAGAGCCATTCCCCAGACTTATCATCATTATTTCTACCTCTCCAAGCAAAACTAGAAATTATAAGAGCATAAGGCATGCACCTGTACGAAGGTAAAACCTGAGAGAAATAGATAGAGAGCACATCTGAGTGTTCTCAGTTCCATTTTTTCATATTTACATTTTCTTGGAAGAGGGGATTCTTAAACCCTTCCCCTCTACTCCAGCCCTTGTGCTCTCCGCATTTTGCTTGCTTTGTACATAGGTTCCTAAGGCTGGGAGGAACTCTCCAGGCCAGCTTTCCAAGCCCTCTCTCACAGAATGCAAATTAGTTTTTAGCATAATTAGGTCAAAGACAATCTTGAGAAGATTTTTGCTCGTATTTGTTAAAGGCTGATGCTTTTGGACTCCCTTTTCTATATGCAGAGCAGCAACACTTGCCTATTTCCAGTTTAAACATCTCACAAACCTTTAGCTTTAGTTTATCTTCTGTTTTGCAAAGGAAATCTTACCTTTCAAGTAAAAGCTTCTGGCTCAAACAGCTCTTCTGCAAAGTAACATTTAACCTCCATCACACTTCCTCTTCAAACTTCTCTTGCACAGCATCAGCAGGACAAATTTTTTTAACCTCTTCTCATGACAAATGCAGCTGGATGGATAGAACCAAGTAATCCAGGCATCTTCTACCCTCTTCTAGCTTGGGTGCTCTTTCCTGACTGTGGAAGCCAAATTAATTCAATCCTGGGGAAGGCTCAAGCAGCACCCCAAGACGTTAGGTTTTTCCCTTCTCAGTGAAAATGCCTAGGCTGGTGCAAAATCATCCAGCCCAGGTGGGATATAGGTCATCTCACTAGGGACACTTATTTACAGGTGTTTCTTAAAGAACTGCTTGCCTAACTGGGAACAGCTGTTCCTTGTTCAGCTTATAGGAGGCACCTGAGTACCTCCCAGTGGGGTACAGGCAGCAGAAAGCACATAGCATCAAGGAGCTCCATCTATCTTACCTTTACAGTTATATTCTTCATGGCACTAAATCATGAAGTCCAAGTCAACATAAGGAGTTAAGTGCTGCTCAAAGATACTAAACAATGCTACAGATGAAGCTCTTGCCTTGATTTTTAGGTTAGATTTTTTTTTCTACCGAAGTAAGAGCTGTTTCTTCTGCAGAACACACACCTGCACAAAGAAAGTACGTCTTGGCACAGATAATCCACAGGGAACCAGGAAAATATTAGCACCTTCAGAACAATTTTGTTTCCTAGATTTTCTGTACACCTCAGAAACAGCAGAGAATCACAAAAGTCTTTCCTGCGGGTTGCAATATGCAAATACTGTAAGAAACCTATGAGTCAATGAGTTTCCCAGGGGCACCACCTCTGGTGTGATAGAAGCTTCTACTCATTTAGCTTCCAAACCACAAGCAGCAAGTGACCAACTCAGCAAACAGCTCCTGCTGCAAGACACACAGCCTCTAGGGAGGCCTGGGCATGCCCATTCTTTCCAGGATAAGCAGTGGGCCAGAGAAGGGACTGACTGACTTCCAGAATTCCCAGGAGACTTCAGCTCCCATTAGACTCATGGGCAAATCTGTAGCAATAGCCCTAAGTGCTGCTTCAAATTCAGATCTTCAAAGAAAGGGTTAGGAAGGAATAGCCACCCAAATCCTGCTATCCATCAAATCTTCTCCAAAAGAAAGCAATGAAAGTCCCACCACCCTTCAATTATGACAGAGCTTTTGCCATCTTTTGGACACCTTCTAAATCTTTACTTTTCACAAGGGCTTTTACAAGGGACTTTTTACAAGGGCTTGCATTGATAGGACAAGGGGAAATGGCTTTAAGATGGAAGGAGGGAGATTTAGACTGAATATTAGGAAGAAATTATTTAGAGTGAGGGTGGCGAGAAACAGGACAGGTTGCCCAGGGAAGTTGTGGATGCCCCCTTCCTGAAAGTGCTCAAGGCCATGTTGGAGGAGGCCTTGAGCAGCCTGGTCTGGTGGAAGGTGTCCCTGCCCATGGAGGGGGAACTGGAACTTCCACTTGGTCCCTTCCAACCCAAACTATTCTATGATTCCTTGCCTCTCCCAGCCTAGCCAGGCTTTGCAGCCCATGCACTCAAAATGCTTTCTATCTCTGCCTATGTTCTTGGTCTCCTGAGAGCATTAACAAGCTTAGATAAAGCAGCCTGCTTCATTAAAAAATCAAAATAGCAAAGCCCAAACTAGACCACTAAAATGGTCAGAGGTCCCAAGATACCTACGTGGCCTGGGTGAGTGGAAAATGAGAGAAAGAGATAAATTACACAACAAACCAAGAATGGATTGCTGAAGCAGTACTGAGCCTGGCAGGAACTTGCAAAGCACTTAATGCTGGCATTTTAGTCTAGATGGGAGCGTGATGTAATGGGGTAAAGATCAGCCCAGCAAACCTCAGTTTATTAATGAACTTTTCTGCCTTGTAATGCATGTGGGTTTAGGTGATTGTTGGCTCCTAGCTGCCATTGCATCTCTCACTTTGAATCCTGATGTTCTGCACCGTGTTGTTCCCAAGGATCAGAATTTCCAGAAGGACTATGCTGGGATCTTTCATTTCCAGGTACTGATATGATCAGACTATTGAGAATAGAAGAGGAAAATGTTAGTATTTAGCTGAAACCATCTTTTTGTGTGTGAGAGACACAAGAATTACAATGTGTAAGTGAAACTGGTGAGGAAGAAGGAAAGAAAAGAAGTAATGTTAAATGATACCTGCTCACTGGGTGGATTCTGCTGTCTCACAGCTGATAGGACACAGCTGAGTGACACAGGTTTTGTAAACTGAGCCAAACCATTATGCCACGTGAGTCAAGCTAAGATTTGTCTCTACTGACTGTTGAGAGTGAATTCAAGCTGATGAAATTCCTTCCTTTCCCCCTTTTTCCCCTTCCCCCCCTTTTCCCTTTCCCTTTCTTTTTCCTTGCCTCATGCTCTTATCCCTTCCACCAGCTCATCTCAGCACAGGGGTTATTGTGTGAATTACCTTCTCTACTTTCAGACAGCATTAAATTCTGGTGTAAATGTTTCTAATGTTCAGAAAAAAAAAAAGGCATGAGCTATGTTTCACACATTTCACAATGTTGATTAGCACTATTGAGTGCTTCCCCTTTGGGTGACCACTTTTTGCAGTGCTTTCACAGAGGCATTGCTTTTGGTTTTGGTTAGTTGGTTGGGGTGTTTTTGGTTGTTGTTGGGTTTTTTGGTTTGTTTTTGTTGTTGGTTGGTTGGGGTTTCTTTGGTTTTGTTGGGGGTTTTGTTTGTTACAGTGGATTGGTGCTTAAAAGAGTAGGCAAGGAAAGATACTTCAGAGTATCTCATCTACATTCTAGCTTTCTGGACTCTCCACCACATAAGCTCTGCATGGAACACAGTGTTCCAGATGTTATGTGGAGCAGGTTGCTACCTACAAGCAAAAGTTAATGCAGCATTAAGAAGCAAGCTCAGTGCTTCACAGAGATGAGAAGAGTTTGCCTCTATTTCAAGGGAAATGGGAATGAAACCTTACAGCAACTTGTCCAGGGGGAAGCCATGGCAGGTGAAGGAGTAGGAAGGTGGCAGTATGGAGATATTATCTGCATATCAGCACTCACTATATTTTATGTTCTTCTTTTCATCAGTTCTGGCAGTATGGGGAGTGGATGGATGTTGTGGTGGATGACAGGCTGCCCACCAAGAATGGGAAGCTGGTCTTCGTGCACTCAGAGGAAGGCAACGAGTTCTGGAGCGCGCTGCTGGAGAAGGCCTATGCCAAGTATTAACAAAGAAGGACTGGTTGTAGATATTAAGGTTGGGGGTAATCTTGGTTGTAGTGACCATGATATGTTAGAGTTTAATATCAACCATGTACCCTTGTGGCCTAGAGAGCCAATGGTATCCTGGGGTGCATCAAGAAAGGTGTGTCCAGCAGGTCTAGGGAGATTATTCTCCCCCTCTACTCTGCCCTGGTGAGACCACACCTGGAATACTGTGTCTGGTTTTGGGTTCTTCAGTTCAAGAGAGACAGAGTCCTGCTGGAGAGAATCAAAGGAGAGCCATGAGGATAATTAGGGGACTTGAGCATCTCCCCTAGGAAGAGAGATTTGAGAGCCCTGGGGCTGTTTAGTCTGAAGAGAAGGCTGAGAGGGGATCTGATCAATGTCTATCAATATCTGAGGGGTGGGTGTCAAGTGGAGGGGGCCAGGCTCTTTTCAGTGGTGCACAGTAATAAGACAAGGAACAAGAGATTCAAACTTGACCATAGAAGATTTCACCTCAACATGAGGAGAAACTTCTTTCCAGTGAGGGTGACAGAGCACTGGAACAGGCTGCCCAGGGGGGTGGTGGAGTCTCCTTCTCTGCAGACTTTCAAAACCCACCTGGATGCATTCCTGTGAGGACTACCCTAAGAGATCCTACTCTGGCAGGGGGGTTGGACTCGATGATCTCTTGAGGTCCCTTCCAACCTCTACTGTACTGTGATACTGTGAAGTATGGTACCTAGGTAGGAGGAAGTGCTCCTGAATGTGCAGAAGTTCAGGTGGTTGTGGTGTTAGACACAAAGTGCTTTACTGAAATGGAGCCTCCATCCCAACCTAGAGTCTCCTCTAAGTCCGTAAATATTATTCCAAACTGTCTGTTTCAAGGCACTTTAATTCTGGTGCTCCAGGTCACTCTGATGATCATACAGACCGAGAGTCTAAATATATACTAAATAGTCTAAATATATGCTAACACTACACTAAAGTATAAACCTTCTTTCTGCAGTGCCAATGCTTACAGGTGGAGATGGCCTCTTACATAGCTTGTTGTGTCTCCCGCAGGCTGAACGGTTCTTATGAAGCTCTCACAGGAGGGTCCACTATGGAGGGCTTTGAAGATTTTACTGGAGGCATCTCTGAATCCTACTTGCTGAGAAAGGCTCCTTCAAACCTGTACCAAATAATCCAGAAGGCTCTGAGAGCTGGGTCACTGCTTGGTTGTTCCATTGATGTAAGTGACTTTTACTGCTTTCCTCTGGTCCATATATAACATATACGTTATGCTAGGCATAGGTAGGAAGTCCTGAAGAAAAAGCAAGCTAAAAGTAATGGAAGACTTTTATTGGTTAGGGGACTTCTATTGACTAGGGGGAACGGAACAAAACTAGAAATGGGTAGATTCAGATTGGATGTTAGGAAGAAATTCTTCACCATGAGGGTGGTGAGACACTTGAACAGGTTGCCCAGGGAGGTGGTAGAAGCCTCATCCCTAGAGGTTTCTAAGGCCATGATGGATGTGGCTCTGAGCAACTTGATCTAGTGTGAGGTGGCCCTGCCTGTGGCAGGGGGGTTTGGAACTAGATGCTCCTTGAGGTCCCTTCCAACCTTAACAATTCTATGATTCTATGATTTCAGTTATAAAAACTTAGGACAAGGTTCTAAATAACCAAGACTTCTCATACCTCCCTTTTTTTAAGACACCTTGTGATGCTTAGAACCATGAACTAAGTTTTCCTGAACTCCATTTTTGTTGTCTGAGTAGCTTTTCTCATTCAAAGGCTATGCAATTTCAGCTCCAGGCACTCAGCAGCTGCAGAACAACTCTTTGAGACACTGCTGTAGCCTGAAGTCTGATTCTGGCTTCGGTTTTCATTGCTAAAGATTATTGACACCTGTAATAAAAACTCTCTCAAGTTACAGATGTTTGTACATGGTTTGGTAACTTCATGCCTTTCACATCCTGTTTCATTATCTTCTTTGAAATCCTGGTTCATGGCATATAGGATTACTGAAGTTCAAACTTTGATATGCTGGATCTCAACCAAGGCAGGCTAGAGCTTAGAACACATGAACATGTCTTTTGCAGGTGACTGGGTCTGTAACTTGAGCTGGGAATTTAATGTAATTTTAGATTTCATTGTACATCCTTGAATTTCTGCTGTGCTAGGACTGCATATTTATGGACATGAAGCTGAGGATGTGAACTTTTGCTGTGGATCTCACCTCTGTTTAATATATTTTGCATCGAGAATATTGATATTCACTGTGCATAACACTTTGGATATCTTCCCCCATATTAATTTGCTCATGAGAGCTGAGTTCAGACACAATATATAGTCCTAAATGTGTACACTTTTATTGCCCCAGATAACTACTGCATCTGAAATAGAAGCAATCACAAGTCTGAAGCTGGTAAAGGGACACGCTTACTCTGTCACTGGAGCAGAAGAGGTAAGCCAGCCTCTCCTAGGGCCATCATACAAAGTAGCTTGAGGGTGCAATACTGCAGTGCCTTCAACTTTCTCTTGTATTTCTGTCACTGACCAGATAAAAATGTTATTAACTTAAGCACCCTCTTACAGACAAAAGAAAGTTCCTTTAGTACTTAGCTAGGTCAGAAACTCTATACTGGTAGTTATATAGACTATACTGTGCTGTCTGCAACTTGTATTGTACTGACAGACTGGAATACAAAATAGAAAGGTGGGTCAAGCTGTTGCTGAAATGGAGTGCACTGAATGGAGAATCAGGAGAGGAGGCAGCCTTTTCCCCACCTGTTCATGCTGCATGAGGTGGGAACGTATTCATTGCCTGTCAGCATTGATGGGAAAGGAGTAAAAGCCTCTTCATGAACACTGCTGTTAGTCTCACCTTCATAGTGAGCCCTAGATACTCCTGCTCCTCTGAAACTCGAATCATTACAGAGGTGTCCATGCCAAATAACTTCTTTCCAACCTTGCAGTGTTGTTTGACATTTCCTGCTTTCAAGGATGGAGAAATTCTGCTGGTTTGTAGCTGATGTTTTTCCTTGCAGGTTACTGTCACTGCAGTAAATGGTGAGTGCTGCAGCTAATCACTCACTTTGTGGCACAGGATGATGAAAAATAAGGGTGGGAGGCATCTAGATGTCTTTTACCTATTGCAAATTGTAACAGACTGCATCACTCAAGTACAAATTGTGTTTTACCCTGTCTGCAAAGCTATTGCCCTGTGATGACTGGAATAATGGGAGAGCTCAGGCTCTTTTTGTTGTGGATCTTTTAGGTCTGTTACAGAGGACGGCCAGAGAAACTAGTGAGGCTTAGAAATCCCTGGGGTGAAGTGGAATGGACTGGAGCTTGGAGTGATAAGTAGGTTTTTATATGCCCCTTCTTCTCTCTCTTCAGTGTGTTTTGGTATGATTAAAAAAATTAAATTGGGACTATGCAGTTAATCCAATCACAAAGAAGATTTAGGAGAGATAATAAATCAGTTGGAATAAGCCACTATTAATTTATTAGCAAGGTTAGATATCGATCCACTCTGCCCAGCAGATGTTTTTCGCTGCCTCAAGAAGAGCTTTCTAGAAAGAGAGAGCAGTCCACCTTTTCATTGTGAGCAGCCCAATGCAAGCCATATCCATGTCATTTTGCAAGACAACTTTTTTCAGATTGATCCTACTGATAGTGCCAGACCCTTAGCAGAATATACAAATCAATCCCTTCCCTGGGAATTACAGCAGGGATAAACCTTTGTGCCACTGCTTCAACTCTAAGGCTGCTCGACTCTGAAGCAGGCCAGTGATGGGTTTCTACTGGAGAATCTTTCAAGACCCACCTGGATGTGATCCTGTGTAACCTTCTCTAGGTGAACCTACCTTGGCAGAGGGTTTGAACTCAATGATCTCCAGAGCTCCTTTCCAACCTCTACCATTCTGTGATTCTCTAATCTTGGAAAAATAGGAATGTTGATTGACCTAAGGATCTAGAAGTCTGAAAATCTCTCAGAAGCTGTCTGTTCTTCAGCTGTCTTGGAATCTCAGGAGAATGGCAGTGACAACATCTCTTATTTGTGTATTTAGGATGGTATAAATTTTACTTGCTTTTGGGCCACAAATTGGATTTTTTCATGCGACACTTCAAGATTTCCTACCCTGTCTGACTGCAGTCCTGACGCTGATGTTGTATTATATCTAAGGATGAAAAATAGAGATCAACATTACAATTATTCTTGCCTTTAGCAGAGCTGCTTTGCTCAGCCCCAAGATATGGTACCTCAGGCAGGCACACATGCCAGATCCTGATTTTGTTATACCTGTTTTGCCAGGCAGCAACCCTGCTGAGGCAGGTGGAGAACTGCATTGCCATGTGGGAGCAGATCAGAGCAGAACCCAGCTTGCTACACCTCAGCAGCAGAGTGGGATAAAAGCAATGCTGTTTTCTGCAGTATATTTTCTAATTCCACCTTTTTGCTTGCTTATTCTTTTGCGACACAGACAACCGAGCTTATATCATTTCCCTAGGGAGACTATCAGGCATATGCCAATAGATCTTGCAAAGGAGAAGCTCTACCTGACTTCAACCTGTGTGATGCCTAATCCAGCCAGTCTGCAACATTTGTACATTCTGGCACCTGACAAAGATGATTCATTTTAAAGGCTTATTTGCTGCAAAAATAGTTGCAGTCTGATTCCAGCCCTGTATAGTCAGGTTGCAGTGTGTAATGCCACTGGGAGGGGCAGAAGGTCTAGTTGTTGAAGATATTTCTCCATGATATTTCTTCAAGATAGATATTTCTTCATGATATTTCAACATGGACCTTTATCAGCTGCAGCCAAATAGTGTCTAACTCTCTGATCTCGTAGGATAAAATAGAACTGAACAGTTTGCTTTTGTGCTTTCTCTGCAGTGCTCCTGAGTGGAATTATGTTGATCCCAAACAAAAACAGGCTTTGGATAAACAAGTAGATGATGGAGAGTTTTGGTGAGAATTGTTCATCTTTGGGACTTATGTGCATGTATGCTCTTTAAGTAGTCCTTTCAGTTGGATGAAGAGAAACTGCCAGCACCAAGGGGGTTAATAATAACATGTGTGCATTGTTAGTTTCTTGTTTATCTTCCTTCTCGTTCAAATATTACCTTTTATTAGTACTTATATACCTCAGAGCTTGCCCAAAATATAGAGACCAGATGGTAATAAAAGTAATGAGGTGGCAAGAATGCACCTCAGCTGCTCTGCATTTTGACATTTGTTGTTGTTTTTTTTTTCTTTTTTTTTCTTTTTTTTCCCTAAATGATACGCACTAATAAAAAAGTTTAGATTACCAGCTTGGGAAGAGTCTGTTCACCCTGATCTAATGGAAAGCCCTTCCCAGTTAGCTGATTATATGGATCAGTTCAGAACCCATGTCACTCTGTTCTAAACTGGAAAGAAAAAACAGCCATCATCTTCCAGTGCAATCAGCTCTATGTGCCATAAGGTGCTGAGAAATGAGAACAGATCTCTGCTTGTGGCATGAAGTGATCGAGGCATGCAAACCTACTAGGAATGGTAAAAACTAAAGCAAAACACCAAGCTGAGACTGTTTTCCCACATCAATACTTCAATAAGGCTAACTCTTACTCCCACTAAATGGCATCTCTTGGCACATTTTCTTCCACCAGTTTTAGTGAATTTACTTCCTAAGCATGATCCATGAGGGATTGCCCACAGCTGGGGATGACAGAAAATGGTATGACTGAGCCCATAATGCCTAACAGCCGTTGAGAACAACTATCTCCAGAAGATACAGCTCAGTCAGAGATCAGGAAGTTTTGTTTCCAAAAAAGCCAGTTCCAAGTTTCAGAGCTCTGTCAAATGCAGATTTGGGCAACTCTGTAGTTTACTGTTCTGTTGGGGGAGCCATCCATTTGCAGTCACCTTGACTACTGCAGGCTGATGGACTAACCTTGGTCTTTTTGTGCACCAGGATGGCCTTTTCAGATTTCCAAAGGCAGTTTACCCGTCTTGAGATCTGCAACTTGACTCCAGACACACTGACAAACAATGAAGTCAATAAATGGAACCTGACCCTGTTTAATGGACAGTGGAGACGAGGTTCAACAGCTGGAGGCTGCCAGAACTATCAAGGTGTGCAGCTAAGTGGGCCTTTGGTGAAATACCAAACAAAACAATGTAAACATAAATGCTTCAGAACTGGAGAGGGCTTTGATGGGAAGGTCTTGGAGAAGCAGCCCTTTCTGCAGGGGGAGAGAGTAAGCAAAAACTTGGCAGTCTACATGAAGATCTTATTTACACTTAGTTCCTCCTCAGAGATTACCAACCTTAATTCATGGCTTTAATAATTTTTTCTGCTTTTTCTGCTTACAAGGCTTTTGCTACTGACTAGAGTAATCCTCCAAAGGGTTGGGTAAGCCAGGCAAGTGTTGCAGTTCAGTGGCAGTGTTGTTTTCCATTCCTTTTCAGGTTAGACCTCTGGGGAGGCTGCCTGGCATTTGGTCCTCCTGCAACAATAACAGCCTCAGCCAAGGACGTTTCCTGGAGATAAATGACTGGCTGCAATCAGCAGTAACAGCTCCTCCTTGTTGATCATTACTCTCCAGGAAACACCTTGGTGCTTTGATTTGATGTGGCTCCAAATGACTGATACTCAGCATAGCTGTGAAGATATAAAACCATATGGCTTGTCAAGAAGAAGGTGCCAGTCTCTTTCGAATGATGTCCTGTGACAGGACAAGGGGCAATGGGTACAAACTGAAACACAGGAAGTTCCACCTCAATATGGGGAAAAACTGGACCAGTGGTGGGGCTCTGGACCAGGCTTCCCAAAGAATCTCCTTCTGTAGGGACTTTCAAGACACACCTGGGTGAGCTCCTGTGTGACCTGCCCTAGATGATCCTGCTTTGGCAGGGGGAGTGGACTCGATAATCTCCAGAGATTCCTTCCAACCCCCACCATTCTATGATTCTATAATTCTATATAAGGCAATTGAAAGGATAGGGAAACTCCAGGAAAAAGTCCTTCCAAAGGACTTCTAATGACAGCAAACTTGGCTACAACAACAAAAATATCTCCTCCTTTTTATCTCACCTTGGGAATTATTAGCGACATACTGGACCAATCCTCAGTTTAAAATTTGTTTGGATGAACCAGATGATGACCATGAAGGGAGTTTGAATGAGCCATGCTGTACTATACTGGTGGGCTTGATGCAGAAGAACCGCAGGAGACAGAAGAAAATGGGAGAAGCTCTGCTTAGTATTGGTTATTCGGTTTATCAGGTAAAGCTTGCTCCTGATTAAAGGCATTATTCCTGTTCTTTTATACTGGAAAAAATCAGCAATGTGTTACATCTTGAAACTCAGCACTACAGTAAGGTCTGAATTTTGCAAGATGTTTTGAATCCTTCTCGTTTCTTCCTGACCTACATAATATGGGAAGATCCAAATAAATTTAAGCTCAGTTTTTGTCTCTCTTTAACAGGAAAGCAGTGTAAAAGTAGAGGCAATAACTTAGCAAGGGGCTCGTTGAGAGCCTTCTTTTGCAAACTCTGAATGGGGGCAGGCTCAGGGTTCCTGGCAATTCCAGATAAGTGCTTCTGATTACAAACTCTCCTTAGTGCTCAGCAGTCACTTTCTTTCTTTCTTCTTAGTTTTTAAATTTTCCCCTATTTATTTATTTATTTTTAAATTTCCCCTTATATTTGAAAATTGTCTTGGTTTAGGCTGGGTGTTAGGAAGAAATTCTTCACGGAAAGAGTGATTGGCCATTGGAATGGGCTGCCCAGGGAGGTGGTGGAGTCACTGTCCCTGGAAGTGTTTAAAATAAGGCTGGGTGAGGCACTTAGTGCCATGGTTTAGTTGATTAGATGGTGTTGGGTGGTAGGTTGGACTTGATGATCTTGAAGGTCTTTTCCAATCTGGTTAATTCTGTGATTCTGTGATTTCATTGTCTACCTTGTCATTGTTCTCATTCAGTAATTTTTCTTGGGTGGGGGGCTTTTTTGTTTGTTTTGTGGTGCTTGTTTGTTTGTTTTGAGGTTTTTGATTCTCCTGGTGATGTTCCTGTCTCTATAATGTGTATAGAATGACATAATTTGGGGAAAATCATCCCTATATTATATTATTATAGATACATATGTGTATATATGCATATATATAGTATACACATGCATATATATGTGCATCTATATTGTATATATATGTATTTATTATTATATATATATATAATAATATAATGTAGGGGGAAATCTGCAGTGTCACCTCTAAATTCTGTAATGTGAGGAGAGAGAAGCAAATACCAAAATTTCTAACCAGGATTATCATTCCCAAGATCATATCTGCAGAAAATCAATTAAATGTTGTATAGATTCCACTGGGTGAAGATCATTAACCAGCACAGGTGGGACCAGATGGGAATGGTTGACTTCTGTTAATACATCTTGTGCAGGATGGTCCAAAACAAGGAAAGGTTTTCCCTAGTGCCTAAGTGTCTACATACACAAATGGTTCTCACTGAACACATTTTTGTGTTGCTGCTTGCACAGTGCCAAACACCCTGCCCTGTTGGCATCCTGAATTTGCACATTAAGAATGTTTATCTGCTCACATCACTGACTACAGCCCTGGAGAAGTTAGCAGAGCTTTTGTGCTTTAGCTCTATTTCATCCCATATCTCTTCTCTGTGATCTTTTCCATAGTAGAGTAGACTTGGTGACTCTTAACAAGGTGAAGATATTATTATGAAAGATACAGCTGCTAAGTCACCTCAAGTAGACATCCAGCTATGATCCAAGTTATTCCAAACATGCACTGGTGCAGATTTACATCATTGCAGATGCTGCTGCTTGTCCAGTTAGGACACCATGGATGGTGACCTAAAGCAGATGTCTGTGCAGGAGAAAGTGAAAAGATGTAAGACCCAGCCTACCTGCTCTGCACTTGGGACTGTCTCTGGGATTTGGGAGGACACTGTTTTTGGCACTCAATGGAATATTTGCTCTCAAGATAACTAATTGTTTTTGGGAAAGCTACCTTATATGTGGAGGTACAAATTAACATAGTAATTAAGTTAATTTAGGAAAGGCCAGCTTTTGAAATGTGTTACTTGTTATAATTGCCTTAAAACTATCTCATCATCCTCAGGCTGATTACTAGTGGCAGTAGCTTTATATTTTCATCATATTCCAGCAACAGGAAACTGGTAGATTTCAGGTCCACTCTAATAAATTTTCTCTGGTTTAAGTTTGCAAAAATGGGGCTAACTTGTTGACTTTCCTGACTGAAGATTCAAAGATTTGCCCAATTTTTTTCAACAAATAATATCAATCACAAAACCGTATCAGGAGAAAAAACAACTAAATGATTCCTCTGGATGAAGATCCTGTTTTCCATTTGGAACAGCCCTAGTACAAGCTAGAACTTCACGTTCATATTTCAATATGTAAATTAAAATGAAGAAAGAGTGTCTGAAAGAGGCTTTATCTAATTTTTTTTCCTAGTGATAGATGTGGGTGTGCAACAGCACTTTAGCTTTGTCTCTTTATCTTCTATCCAGATTCCTCAGGAGGTATGTAATCTCTGATGAAGACTTCTAGCTTCCAGATGAACACCTTCTGTTGCACTGGAGAATTTAACTACAAGGAAAACTTCTTCCTTACTCGTGCCAGCTCTTCTGAAGAGCTTTGTTCTCAGATCACTGGACCAATATCTCAAATTCTGAATAACCATTTCCAAGGAACCTGGAGCACAAGGCTTCACTACAGACAGCTGAGTCCCAGTCTTCACTTACAGTTGTTGAAATTTGGCTTCCACTAAATTTGTGTAACAGACGTCAGAATTTGTCTGCTTAGTATAAGTGAAAGCAGAACAGAGTCTCTGCAGTATAAAACTGAGAAAATGGGGCTAATGTGGTTTAGAAGAAATGCCAAACTCTGTGGATCCAATCCTTTTACATTTCTGAGCTTGGGCTCCTGGTAATGAACATACCCTTGCTCTACCTTCCCAGATGTCAATGTTGAAGTAAAGAGACTTTTCATTCCTGAAGAAAGAGACCCCAGGGGTGTTTGGCAGAAGGAATAGCCTATACCCATTACTGAGGTCCAGCAGCCTGTCCTGCCAATTTTTTTCCTTAGCTTTTCAGCCCTTTTCTTCTCCCTCAGTAAATGAATATGTGGTTGTGTAGCAATTAGCTGTGTTCTTTTAACAGCCTTGCAGATGCAAAGGGAAAATATATCGAAAAAGATATGGTCTGGCTTCTAGCTTAATATTGAGGGAGCAGAAATGATGAGGCTGTTGAATAAATACCAAATCCAATCTTGTCTTCAGAACAAAAGAGTTAAAAATGCCACATTTTTTCACCATTTAGAACAGATGTTTGGTAACATCTTTGATGACATACTCTGATCTTAGACAGCCAGAAACCTTATAGGCATGCAGCGTTCCTCACCTTGAGTCAACCACACATCACTCTTTGCGGATCATAGAATCACACTCACTGCAAGACATCCCTGTGGAGCAAAAGCCATGACTAGGAGGTTTAGAACAGAGATGTTATTCTTATGCTACCGTTTCTTCTTACACCAGTGGTGTTTTTTATGAGCTATACAGTGTTTCACTTGCTTAAGAGTACATTGGTATTAAGGCAAAACTTAGTGCTGTTTTCTACATAATCCCAAGGAATCCTTAGTATTACTAGTGGAAATTGGGTAAACCATCTTATGTGGCCCCAGAAGACTACCTCTTATGAGTACTACTATGTCCTGTTCAGTCTTTTTTTCTGCCTGTTTATAGAAATCAGAAACTACGATTCCTGTGCAATTAAAATCATAGAATCATAGAATGATTGGGTTTGGAAGAGATCTTAAAATTCTAACTCTCCTTTCATGGGCAGAGATACCTTCCACTAGACCAGGATGATTGTCCAACCTGGCCTTGAACACCTCCAGGGAGGGAGCATCCACAATCTCCCTGGGCAACCTGTTCCAGTGCCTCACCACCCTCACTGGAAAGAATTTCTTCCTAATATCCAGTGTTCCAGCTTAAAACCATTCCCTCTTATTCCATCACCACAAGACCTTGTGAAAAGTGCCTTTCCAGCTTTCTTACAGCCCACTTCAGGTACTGGAAGGCCACTATAAGGTCTCCCCAGAGCCTTCTCTTCTCCAGGCTGAACAATCCCAACTCTTGCAGTCTGTCCCCTTGCGGGGACAGGTGTGTGTGTGCTCCATCCCTCTGATCATCTCCTCTGAACCCACTCCAACATTTCAATGTCCTTCGTGTGTTTTAGGACATTTATCTCATAACATAAATTGATCAAAAATATTCTGGAATGTAGATTTGTCTCTGAGCAGCCTGTGAAAACAAAAAAGTTCAATACCTGGAAAACTTAAGTACAGTAGGTACTAGTTCAACCAGATATAAACATGCATTATGATATTTTTATTTATTTTATATCACAGATTGCAACGAGGGATGTGAAATATAATTTTTTAACGGAGAAAGCTCCTTGCCCATTCTAATTATCTGCATGACTGTTCCCCACGACAGAACCCTGGCCGTTGTCTTTTATGTCATCATTCATAGATTTATTGTTTTATGCTAAGAAAAGCTCTAAATCATTGAAATTGAAAAACAGAGTGGGTGACTTACCAGTGAATTTTCGAAAGGCTTCTAACCAAGCCCCGTTTGCCACAGCTGGAAAATAGCGCAGAGATCCATGCAAGCCGTGCTTTCTTCGCAAGGAACCAACCAGCAGCCCGGTCTGATCCTTACGTCAATCTGCGTGAAGTCTCCAGCCGCTTGAAGTTGCCCTGTGGAGAGTACCTCATAGTGCCATCCACTTTTGAGCCTTACAAAAACGGAGAGTTCTGCCTGCGAGTCTTTTCTGAGAAGCATGCTAAAACACAGTGCGTATCTCCTGGCTAAAGCTTCCTCTGCCGGCGAGGCACAGCAAGGGAAAGGTCAGGTGTTGCACTCTCATAGAATCATAGAATTGTTAGGGTTGGAAGGGACCTCAAGGAGCATCTAGTTCCAACCCCCCTGCCATGGGCAGGGATACCTCACACTAGATCACGTTGCTCAGAGCCACATCCAGCCTGGCCTTAAAAACCTCCAGGGATGGGGCTTCCAACCACCTCCCTGTGCAGCACATTTCAGTGTCTCACCACTCTCATGGTGAAAAACTTCTTCCTAACATCCAATCTGAATCTACCCACTTCTAATTTTTTTTTTCCATTCCCCCTAGTCCTATCACTACCTGACACCCTAAAAAGTCCCTCTCCAGCTTTCTTGTAGCCCCCTTCAGATACTGGAAAGCCACAATAAGGTCTCCTCAGAGCCTTCTCTTCTCATCCTCATCTTTTCCCTAGTGTCAGATGAGAGAAATGGCCTGGAATTGTGCAAGGGGAGGTTTAGGTAGGATATTAGGAAGAATTTCTTTCCTGCAAGAATGGTCAGGCTGCCCAGAGAGGTGGTGGAGTTTTGGAAATGTTCTGGAGGTGTTCAAGAAACATGTGGACATGGCATTTTATGATGTGGTTTAATGGCTATGGTGGTCTTGGGTTGATGGTTGGACTTGATCTTAGAGGCCTTTTCCAACCAAAACAATTCTGTGATTCCATGATCCTACACTCAATCTTTTCACTTAACCAGCAAAATAGACCCATTTCTAGGACCTATTTCCTTTCCTTATTTCCTACCACATGCAACATACACACTCATGACAGAGAGTCACGGCTCTTCAGACAGCCTCCATCATCTCCTACCTCTCCACTCGAGTAGTAACTAGATCCCTCAGATCCATGAAGTAGAAGTTCTCACAATTTAAGAGTGCAGGGTGTGGGAGTACAACGAGGAGATGGTTTTAAAGGTTGTTGCATCGATAGCAGCCATTAAATGAAAAAACAGGAGTTTTGTTATGAGACAAGAACAACCAGGCTGTATTTCCCAGGGAAGGTATATTCAAAGAGGTGGAACAGACAGAGGTGGGATGGGAAGCATGGGAAGCAGAAAACCTATGGGCTGCCCCTGTGCATTTGCTAACACCTTATATTAAGACATCTTGTTTTGCAAACTTTTAGAGGCAAATGGTAGACTCATAGTTTCTGGATGGCTTTTTAATCTTTCTCTCTTTTTTTTTTTGTTTGTTTATTCTGTTTGTTCTGTTTTTGTTTTTCCCTCAGGACAACTGGTGACGTGGTGTCTGCAAACCCATATGAGGTAAATGTCTAAACAAGGCAGAATATTTTTTTTTTTCCTAGCAGACTACTTCTTCATAATGTGGGGTCAAAATAAAGGCAAGATTTTTATTTCTCCTCTGAGCTGGGGTTACAGTATGTGTTTTGGTTGTGGGGATTCGTTACATATCTCTATGTCTTAGTTTCACATGTACTTTTGTGTACTTGGGCCCCTGTGGCTCAGCAACTCACTCTTGTAGACCTGACTGGAACATGTTAAATTTTCCTTCCATGTAGCATAGGTAGGAGAAGGTAGGGAGTGCACAGAATGATAGTTTCCACAGAAAGAAATTATTTTCCTGAAGCCCAAGAGAAACTGCAAAAGCAGATTTCCAAGGAACTGCTGAACTGCTATGGCCAGGTGCAGCAACATTTTCACATTTGTACAACTGTCCTGGTAGCAGAAGAAAGCTTTTTCATTAATCTTAGAAAGTATTTACTCCCAAATGAAGCCAGCCCTTAGCTGGCTGTGATTTAAGTAGGTGAAAGGAGATGATTCAGCTGCTCTGCTCTTTTCTGCTGAGACCTAACTTGGAGTACTTTGTGCAGCTCTGGAGCCCGCAGCACAGAAAAGGCATGGACCTATCAGAGTGAATCCAATAGGAGGATCCCAAAAATGATCATAAGGCTGGAACACTTCTCCTATGAAGAAAGGTTGAGAGTGCTGGGGTTTTTCAACCTGGAGAAGAGAAGGTTAAGAAGAAACCTTATTGTGACATTTTAGTACTTAAAAGGGGCCTATAAAAAGATAGGGACAGTCTTTCATCAAGGCCTGTTGCAACAGGACAAGAATTAGTGTTTTTCAGCTAAAAGAGGGGAGATTATGACTAGATACATAGAAGACTTTTTTTTATAATGTGGGTGATGAAACACTGGCACAGGTTACCCAGAGAGGTGGTAGATGTCCATTCCCAGAAACACTCAAGGTGTGACTGGATGGGGCTTTGAGCAACCTGATGTAGTTGGCAATGTCCCTGCTCACTTTTAAGGGTCCCTTACAACTCAAACCATTCTGTGATTCTCAGTAGTGCCTCTACTTTGCCATCACTGCAGAGCATGTGGTCATTTTCTGTGGCTGTAAATAGCCTCCTGTAAAGCTCCTTTATGTTATCCATAGCTTGCTTTCTAGAACCACCTTGTAAACCACACTCTTGTTCATCTCTTTCATCTAGCCTCATGTTGATAACAAAGATATAGATGATGAGTTCAAGACTCTGTTTCAAAAGCTCTCTGGAGAGGTAAGTGGATTAAAGTGAAAGAAAAAGACTAGGACTTCTCTGTTATGATTATGTAAATATTTGTCTTGCTGATTTCTTTTACTGTCTGGTCTTCAAAAAACCAAGCAGTTCTCCCCTTTTATCAACTCACAGCTTCAGTTCAATTTATTTCACAATAGAGCAGTTTTACAGAATTGCTCCTCTTACGAGTGCAACATGTGATTTGTGCCCTTGGGAATGCAGGGCATGGAATAACTTTGAAAATAGGAGTGGTGGATGTGAGGGCTGCAAAAATGTTATCCCACAGTGAAATAAATTATCTGTGGAGTTAGCATATAAGTCCAACAATTGCTTCGTTGGCCAGTTCCTTCCGTTTTGTTTTGAACCCCCAGGAACTGGAAAGCCATCTGCTGAACTTTCTATTTATTGTATTTGACAACCCTCAGTATCTACAAAGCCTTGCTGTGCCAGCCTGTGGCTGTCATGTCAGATTTTCTCTTAACGAACAGGTGGTCACTGGCCTTGGAGAGGCAAAACATCTTGTTACTTAGGAAGACCTTTTTGAGAGGGCAATTTTAGTACTGCCTGGTTGCAATTTCTGTAAGCCTGGAAAATCTCAAATGCTCTCCTGATCCTCTTTAGGTGAGAAAGAAGACAATTACTCAATTCAATCAAATCTGTCAAAAAGACAACATTTACTGGGTCATGTCACCATGGCACCTAAAAACGATTTATTTCCCACTTGAAGAGCTAAGAAATAGGGTTTCTGAAGATCTCCATTTACATGCCTTAGATATGGAAGAAGAGTAGTCTCTGAATGTTATATGGTTTAATGGCTGTGTTGGTCTTAGGCTGATGGTTGGACTCGATGGTCTTTGAGGTCTTTTCCAGCCAAAACAATTCAGTGATTCAAGGGGATCTCATCTATGTGTATAAATATCTGAGGGGTGGGTGTCAAGTGGAGGGGCCAGGCTCTTTTTGGTGGTTCACAGTGATAAGACAAGGAACAATGGATACAAATTTGAACACAGAAGATTTCACCTCAACATGAGGAGAAACTTCTTTACAGTGAGGGTGACATAGCACTGGAACAGGCTGCCCAGGGGGGTGGTGGAGTCTCCTTCTCCGGAGACTTTCAAAACCCACCTGGATGCATTTCTGTGCAGACTACCCTAAGTGATCCTGCTTTGGCAAGGGGGTTGGACTCTATGATCTCTTGAGGTCCCTTCCAACCTCTGACATACTGTGATACTGTGTAACGATTTTATGTTTGGCAGCAAATTTTGTGTTTGCACCTAAAGTATGTTTTGTTTTCTGTTCAGGACTGTGAAGTGACTGCAATTGATCTTCAAGCTATCCTAAACCGAGTTTTGGCAAAGAGTAAGTAACTTCATGCAGTTCCCATTGAATGAGCTGAGAGGCACTGGCTGAAATGGTGAGACATATGGTTGCTGCTTGGTCAGAGTGAAAGTCTGTGCCTGGGTCTATCAACACACAAATGAAGTCTGTGCTAACAAACCCCACCTCTATCAGCTAAGGGTGATGAAAAACCGAGTTTGTGTCTTCCCTCAGCTGAGTTTCTTCTGAATTGTTGAATCTCTAATATGGGGCAGGCTGGGGAAAAATACCACCTGGCACTCCATTTCCAAGCACTGCCAGCTGATATCCCACAGAGGCACTCTATTTCCTGTACCTTCTTGAGAGGACAGTCATGGGATGATACTAACATGCTGCTTCTGTGGACAGATAGAGGTTTACCACGCTCAATCAGCATCCCAAATTCCTGTGCTGACAAAGCCATGTTAATCAGCTGAAGGGAAATAGTAGAGGAAATGACAGAGTGCTTACCTTGCTAACAAGGTTTTAAGGTGGCTGATATTGTCAAGCTTGTCTGCAGAAAAATATTTGTCTAAAAGTATTTCTGACTCATTTTTACTTCCGTTTTGTACAGGAAAAGATATCAAAAGTGATGGATTCAGCATTAACACTTGCAGGGATATGATTAGCCTTTTTGATGTATCCTTTGAGTGCCATTTGATCACCTTTAAAGTTTCTGGATCTCCTTTGCAAATGTTCCTGAAAAGATGGGCTGAGTTTACACTTCCACAATACTGGAGCCATAAAATTCAACCAAGCAGCTCTATCAGCTCAGGGTGGAAGAAACCTGAGCCGTTTAACTATTGTCTGCTTCTCTCACCTGCTCTGCATCTCTCATCGCTTAAAATTTTATCTAAAAATAGCAGGGAGAAGAAGCAGGGACCTTCTGCCTGGATGCACCTGTGCAGTTTTGGATGCATAGACAGCATGCTTGGCAGGAGATAGGTTATAAGCAAAACCTCAACTGCCCTCTCTAAGTCAGCTATTGCATATAGAGCACAGAGCTCAAAGCAGCAAAGGCAGGCTGGAAAGCCTGTTCAAAGTCCACAAGTACATGCTGTGTTTTCTCCTCTGCATAGCCTGCATGACACATGGGAGCTAATTAAGTTCTGCATAGCCAAAGGAAAAGAAGAGGTTAGCACATCTGCCCAGTATTCCTTTGACATGCTGGGAAGGTAGCCAGTGCACTGGGAGGGTCAAGAGATATGCTGCCAGGATTACATTAGTGCTGGTCTCATTACATGGTCATGCTGTGGTCAGCAGGGATGAGCTGTGGATCTTGGGGATCACTGGCAGCTAGGAGAGGTGATGTCTTTGCCCTACACTCCACAATCTCCCAAACCCAATAGGGAAACACACTAAATACAGCACCATGGGGGCTAGCTCTCTGTTTCTGCATAATTGTTCATAGGAATGGATGTTCAAGGCCCTGAAGGACATGGAGACTATTGACTCTCTCTGTTCACTTGTGGTTCCTGCCTCTGGTTTCTAACACTTGTCTGCTGTGAAGCCAGCCTGGGTTTTTGTTTTGTTTTGTTTTTCCCTAAAGGCTCTAATCTACTCTTAACTGTACAAAATATGAGTGAATCTAATAGTGCTTATAAATTTAGCAATCCCATATATCATTCCCTGAGAGTGCAGATAGCCTAGAAATTCTTGGCATGCTTTAGCTAAGCAAATGTAAAGCTGTGGGCATGTGCCTATGAGATGGAGATGCATTACAAATGAGAACTAACATGGCATTAAGATGACAGTGTGTTGGGTGATTTGTTTTTATCAGAACTGGTTGCATTCCAGTTTTGTTGATGTTAGAGGAATCCTAATTTTTGAACCAATCCTTAACACCCTAAGACCAATGGGACTGGCACCTTGGGACTTAGAGAATTCAAGACACTTTGGATGAAGATTCAAAAGTATTTGGTAACATATTATTTCTGATTGTCTCCCCCTCCCTCTCATCTCTCAAACAGAGATTCAGAACTGAGACAGGGTTAAACCAGCATAGGCAGATATACTTTGAAGCCTTCTTTCTCATGGCTGGAGTTTGTTCCAGGCCTCAGAAACACCTCTGATTTGAAAGGACATCAAGCAGATCCTCTTTAACCTTGACCCCACCACTCCCTATAATTTTCAATAATTTTATGGAAAGCCAGATTAACACTCTTTCATTGTGGGCAAAGACATTGCTCCTTTCTGCCTGCTGTATTAAAGCTGATATGAACATATCTCTGCTGTTGCAATATGTTTCATTACCAACTGAGCACCAGCAAATAATAAGGAACACACAATTTTAGGACCTACAAAACCCTGGCTTTGTATTCTTTAAATCTTAAAGAAGTGCTGGATTATTTTTCTGGCAGGGGGTTTAACTATCCCCCAAAGTTCACCCAGAATCAAGCAGTTTAAAGGAAGGAAAAATCTGGACATGCTTGGTTTGACAAGAAACGAAGGCAACGTGCTGCTGCCATACCTGATGCTGGTCAGCGTAGATCAGCTGTCCTGGAGGTTCATGAAAAGACTTTGGGTTCATGAAGTAGTCTCCCTGTCCTAGGGATGGTGTCAGCAGAGCAAGCCCTGCGAACCAATTCCAGCCTGAGCTGCTGGCCTGGGGAGCATCTAATTCTAGATAATAAACCTACTGGCAGTAGAAAGCATCTGTCATCATGTCTGAAATATTAAGCAAAATGGACTTTGCCTGTTGCAGTGTTTGCCAAATGATAGGATATTTTTTCTCAATGGCTTGCCTGCCACCATGTAACATGAAGGCAGGCAGGCTGCCAGCCCATGGGAACGTGTTCCCCAGTCTGCTTGCTTGCCAGTAGCTGCTTGAAACATTTCCCTTGCTCATTAACATTTCAAAGAGCTTGGGCTGGAAGAAGCAGCCCCTGTCCCAGCCATGAGAAACCTGAGGCAGCGCCCACACAGCAGAGCAATGGTGTGAATACAGTTGAGGTAGGCATGATTGTTAATCTAGCCACACAAGAGGGAGGATGGCAGGCATAGGCCTGGAACAGCAAACGAGGGTTAAACCCTAGAGGAGCCCTGATTATTTCATTCTGGCTGCTAACTTCTGGTGAGTCTCCTGTTAACCATGTCTTCACTCCTGCTCTTGCCTATCTGTGAAAGCCAAAGCCCTCCTGCCTATGCTCACAGGTTTAGATTGGGTTTTAGGAACAATTCCTTTCCTGAAAGAGTGGTCAGGCATTGGAACAGGCTGCCCAGGGAGGTGGTGAAGTCACAATCCCTGGAGGTGTTCAAGAAACTCATGGACGTGACACTTGGAGACATAGTCCAATGGCCACAGTGGTCCTAGGTTGGGAGTTGGACTCAGTGATCTTAGAAGTCTTTTTCAACTGAAACAATTCTATGATTCTATGATTGCTGCATGGGTGCATACCAAAAAGTCATCTCCACATTCTCTTGTTCCCTTCTGTTCTAGGCAATCTATAAGAAAGTGGACAGGGACTACTCTGGTACCATTGACTCCCACGAGATGCGAAATGCCCTCAGAGAGGCAGGTGAGTATGCTGCAAGGGGACACCCTCAGATCACCAAACACTGGAAGGGCAGTGGAGCCTTTTAATGGCTTTTCTTCCCTCCTGTGTCCTAGACCACAGTGCCGACAGTGCCATTCTCCCTTCCTGACAGTCACATGCCACTATGTCCTTTTGCTGTGATATACATCAAAACCTCTCTTCTGTTCTGCAGCATGAACCACTGATACTTTTGTCCATGTTGTGACCATTGCTTATCCGTTTCATTATTACTTGCTCTATTTTCAGCCTTATTATTTCCTAATTTGATTATGCTCTTTCAGAGCTATGTCCAAATCCTCTTCTTCCTTCATTTTCTCCCACCACCTTTCTCTACACTAGAGAAGGTACAAGCCTAATCAAGGCATGCCCCAAAGATATCCCCTCTGATGTGTGCTATTCACTTCTGGAGCTGTGCTTGCCAGCTCAAAGACATGTAGAGCAGCACTTGTCTTGTGCTTGGTGGAGTTTTTGTGAATGATCCAGAGACAGAAATAGCACCAAGATGGGCCTGAATAGAGCCCAATGTGTTACACGAGCAGTTGGCTTTACTGCAATCACAGCTATTCAGCTTCAGTGCCAAGACTCTCCAATTAGGGGTTTATGTGGGGAACACAGGACTGGTCATGCTGTGAAACAATGTGAAATATGCAGTCTGACAAAATACTGTGAGGGAACTTTATGCTTCTCTTCATCTAACACAATGGGTTTTGGAAAAGACCTGAATCAGAGGTGGGTGATGGAGTCCAGCAGACCTTCTGGAAAAAGTAGTCCTCAGTCCTTCACCCAGGTCTGTCTGGGGCTGTAGAAGTTCATGGATAAGTCACATCAAGGACAGCATATTGCTGGGTCAGTGATTTGTGTGCTTCCCACATCTTCAGGTTTCATGCTCAATGATGAGGTGCAACACAGCATTGTCCTCCGCTATGCCTGCAGCAAGCTGACCATTGATTTTGATGGCTTTGTGGCCTGCATGATCCGCTTGGAGACCCTCTTCAGTAAGTGTCTCCACTCATCAGCCAAGGGGAAGCCCTGAAAGCTGTGGGGTTTCATTAAGTATTTGGTATCTTTTAACTGTGAACATAACAAATTCACGTAAATGTGAGAGTGCCAGCAAAGTGGTGTCTGTTGGAGAAAGCAGCAGAGAAACAGCAAAAGTCTTTCCATCTGAATGACCATGGAGGATGGGGGGACATGTTTTCATAACCTACCATGTTCTTCTGCTTTACAGCTATCTGCATTTTATGGTCAGTGCTCTGGCCCACTAGTTGTTCCAGCTCTGTAAATAGTACCATTTATCATTTATAATCCTTACTCAGACCTGATTTACAGGTTTGTCCCTAGATCATACCAGATGCTACCACATCAGATTTATAGTTGTCCTGCTGCCAACTCTCAGTTTGCTGCTGTAGATCTGACTATTCCACCCCATGAGGCAGCTTAGAAATTACTTGTAGGAGGAAAGAAGTACAGCTGTAATATTACCTCATGGAACCAGTCTAAATTTCCAGTAGATCATGGCAAAAAGCCAGACCTCTATATTTCGTCAGACAGTATCTCTACATGCTAAACTGTGTTTTATATCCAATTTCCCCCCTCACCTTTCTTCTACTTTTCAGAAGTGTTCCATCTCCTGGACAAAGACAAGAGTGGAGTCGTCCAGCTCTCTCTGGCTGAGGTAAGGCTCACATTGCAACACTATCTGGTTAAGCTACAGAACTGAAAGCCACTAAAATACATTGATTTAAACTCTCTACTGTAAGTGGTGAACTTAATAGTGCTTCAAAGGGAAAACTTGTTTATGTGAAAAGTTTCTTCAGCTCAGAAGGCTCATCCTAATTAGTAGAATGAACTTGTGGAAATCATTTTAAACCCTTATTAAATGGAGCAAAAAAAAAAAAATAAAAAGAGTACCTTTCAAACCCTTAGGGATTCTGCTTGAGTATGGATGCCTTAAGCCAAGTGTGGAAGTGATATGAGAGGACCTACGGTTTGGGGTGATAGGCAGTGGGGGTGTGGATGGATTGCAAGGTTCATTGTAGCAAGATGGTTAAGCATGGCCAGGGGTACCGTTCTTTGGCTGGGCTGATAAAGAAATGTGGTGATTCAATACCTGGGCCTGAAGGAGGAGGAGGACATTTTAAAGGGGCAGGCTGTTTTTTTCCCACATTGTTAGGAATGGCCAAGAGGTTCGCCTGGCTGAAGCTGTGATAGATAAGGAAGTGGACACGGCAGTATGTTCCTTTGGAGAGATGGTACAAAATTATATGTCAGGGAAAAGTGAAACAGCTGGTAGGGGGGCCCCCGAGGGGGGGTACCCGACAGAGGGCCATACCAATTGTCTTCTCTGGCTGAAGATGAAGCCTGACTTGTAGGAGTGGGGGAGGATGAGCTTGGTAGAGCCCAGTGGGGGAACCCTTTCCAGCCATAAAAACAGTTAGTTAAATTTCTAGGGCTGAAATTGTACATTTTGGCCCATTATGATTCCCTTGGGACCCATAGGATTTTTTTCAAAAAATGGTTGGACTGACAGGAGGGGGCATTATTCCTGGAAGAGGCAATAAACCCAAAGAACACCCCACTTGGGATGGTTTCCGGGAGGGGGAAGGATTTGTGTTCAAATATATTTTTCCCCCAAAGGTTTTCCAGACGCAGATGGATTTTCCTTACTGTAACAAAACAAAGGATTGTAGAACTCAGAATTGGTTCAGCTTTGTTCCCAGCGTTGAATTGCTTGCCAGAAGCGGCCGTACATTGAGGTATTGTACCCTTGTTGGGCATCCCATGGGGTTACCTTTCCTGAAACTTGGAAGTGGAAAAGGTAGGAGGGATCCAGGAAGGGGGTTGAGGGAGAATCCACGGTGTGGTTAAATAGGTGGAGATTCAGGCGGATGGACCACCAAGGGCGCTATTCTGGATAAAGGAACTATTGCTTGGCATGGCTAATCCGTGTGTTATGAAAAGCAGAGAGAGAAACTTAGTTTTATTACTGGCAAGTTATATTAAACCCAGCAAAACTAAAATGATCTCCTACAAAATATAGCAGATAATTTATAAAATAAATGCACTAATAAAAAATTACAAACAAAAAAATCAAACTCAAATTCAGCCTCTGTTTGTTACTCTGTGTCATGCTGAAAGTCAGAAATTTTGACTTAACACAAATGGGCCGAGGTGGCTTTGGTTTGGCTTCTGACGGTGTGTCAAATTTCAGCAGTGTTCAAAATCTTGGAAGGGATCTCCATTGCCTACAACATCCAGCATGTATTTCACTGATAGAAACCCGTGCTCAGAGCACAGGCAAAATGTGTGTTGCTGCTCTGGTTACCCCTCTTCCCCGACAGTTGTCCACTTTGGCTGTGCCAAGTGTCTGCAGATGCTGGAGGTAAGGAGCACGAAGGCAGATGATGAGCTGCTGAGAGCATCAGGGCATGGACACAGCCCTGAGGATGAATAGGGAATCAGGCAAATGTGATGGCACTCCTCCACAAGTCTTTTCTCAGTCTTCAGGAAGAGGAGAGAGGATGGAAGGCAATGCAGCTATTTTAACTAAGATCTTCTCCTGTGAATGCTTGTCCATACCTGTATTTCAGTGCCCAGAGATGGAGTCTGGAGTTCTAGGAGGTAAGTGACTGGACCTCAGAATCTCACAAAGGCAATCATGAAGGCAAGAACCTAAAATGCATGGGTAGGAGTCTAAGAGCATGACTGTGTGAGGGACATGCTAGTGTATACCATGATTTAAAAAGGAAACCAAAGCTGATAGTCATTGTCTAACAATGCTGTGCCTTTCTAAGATCTTGTATACCCTTTTTTCCTTTAAAAAAATTTCTCTGCCTTTAATTTCCCAGGATTACAAGGAGGCAGAGCAATGCAGACAAGATAATGCAGCAGTCCTTTTTAGCAATTGGAAAATATTGCTGGAACTTGTAGTAATGATCTGACAAGATGATGTGTCTTTGATGCTTCTCCTTGGGAGCAGAAAGAGTGTAGGCAGAGATTTGTGTCCCCAAGGCAGATGTGGGGACAAGGCTCCCTCCTGCTCTCACTTCAGGGCTATGTTTAAGATGGGCCTTCCTCCACAGCTGCTTGTTGCTAAGCTCTTTCTTTAAGCAGAATGAAAGCTTTTGTTTGCTTCCTGTCTCAGAACATCTTGTGACAAACCCTGAGCCTCCATTTGACATCTCCCAAAGTTTCTTGGCCTTAGCTGCAACAGTCTGTCTAAAGTGGATGTATAACCTGTTCCAGTGTATAGTTCCGACTTTCTAATAGATTGTATTTGCTGCTCTCATTTAGAGTTCCTCTTCCAGTAAAAGAGAAATAAATACTTAGTCCAGGTTGCAGGATTAAGCCATAGTTGTTCCCCTGCTGTTGCTGTGTGTCTATCACTGGTCATGACATTCATGCAGTTGCCTTAGATTACATCAGTTTCTCATAGTAGATATTTGACTGCTGACCAACAATAGACCTCCATGTACCTCTACCTGCCTGGAAGACAGAGCTAGGTGGGGCAAGCTGAGGTCTCCAAAATGTTGAGAATGTTCTAGTGAATGCTCTACTTCTTCAGTAAGGAGAATGTGTCCTTCCCTGCCCTATATCTTGAGTATGCAACATGTTTCCTTACCATGCAGCAGGGTGAGCTAACAGCTTGCAGCTTCAGATTTGCTTTCTGCTCACATGTGCTATTCATGAGTTCATTCCAATTATGATCACAGAGAGGCCTCTCTCCACAGGAGTAGGAGAACTCAAATATATGCAGAAATGCATTGCATGCTCCTGTTTCTTTTCCCTTTACATCAAGTGAGATGTCTCCACCACAACGATTCTTATGGTTATCTCAATGACTTTCACCCTCCTGTACTGGATGGGCAGAGTGCTGCACTCCATCTTCCTTTATCTTTGGGAAGCAGGCAGCTCCAGAGGAGCCACCTCCTCTTTAATTTTTTTCTTTAAGCACAGCACTTGGCTATCAGGTCTCAGAGAACAACAGCTCAAAACCAAGCCTTTTCATGGAATTGAATGCACTTTTCAAATGCACTTCTCATTTTCACTTGAGGCATCTGCAAAAAGATGATTAATGTCCACCTTATTTTTCTTCCTTACGCTGCAAGCTGTCCTTATGTCTGCACTTGTCAGTTCTCCCAGTTAGTCCTGATGGGGCTAAAATGCCTTTTGACTAAAACACCTGCAGCAGTTCCTGTGGAAGAAGTGGACATGGTGGACTGAGACTCTGGTGGCATGGTGGCTTGGGACTCTGCACTGTGACACCTTGCGTGTTGGCTCTGCTTCATTTTTGGAGCTGTAAAGCACTGCAGCTCCCATGAGATTTGAGTGGTTCAGTCATGGGGAATTGTAATGCAGGGAAATCACAATGGTTCATTAATCTGTGATGCATTCCCTGTCACTATGAAAACTGTGCTGCATGATGTTCTCAGCACTTTATAAATAAGGTAGGGCAAAAGAGACCTCCATGGAAACTCTGCAGTGGCTCTCCAGATCTTCTCTTTCTCTATTTTCCCCTAGAAATGTTCTCACTTGCACTGCAGCCCCATAGACTGAAACCCTGAACTCTGTGCATTGCTCCTGTAAAATGTGATTCACGTTAGACCGTGTTCAGAGTTCCAAACTCCTTATGCACTAATTGTTTTGTGGTTGCCTGCAGAGAAACTTCCCATGGGTTTAAATCCTACCACATCAGCATCTAACACCAGCTATGCACCAGAGTAAATATCTGCATGAGGTGTAAGACAACCATGGAGATTTGGGATGTTAGCTAGGAGGATATAAAGAATCAACCTCATACATGCAATTATCTGCCACCTGCTCATCCTCCCAGAATGGGAGATTTAGAGGGGAATCTCTCCTTTCCATCACTGCAGGATAATGATCAGATCCATGGTGTAGCACAGAAGGAGCAGTCCTTTGCAAACTGCTTTTAATTCTTCAGACAATCCTACTGATCCTGACTCAACGCTATGTTTCAGTTCTTCATTTCCGTACAGTTCAGACAACCTGGCAGGCCTGAAAGCTCTGAGATACTCTGAGCATCATTTTTCTTTCCATCTTATTCATAACGCATCCAAAAATCCCAGCCTGCTGTCCTTGTTATCCCAGCCTAAGCTTAGAAATTGAAGATTCCAATAAAGTCCACAAAAGCAAGTGAGAATCTAGGTGCAAAAAAGAACCAAAATTCCAAAGCTTTTGAAGTTTCTTTACCACTAATGATGTCCCCAGTGATAGTTAATCCTCAAGTAGTGCCCTGCTACTGCCTGACAAGCTTTGTTGCCATGGTGTCTGTCTCTCTCGATATAACTGGCACGTAGAGCAGATAGAGCAAATTACTTCACTTGTTACTGTTGGCCACTCATTAACTCCTTCCTCAGTCTCTGAAATCCTTGATATCCTTGATGCAGCTGTCACCTGAAGTGCAGGCCCCCATCCAGTGTGGCCAAGCCCTCCTGCCCACACAGGAGGGCTTGGCCAGTGTAGCTCTTAGGGAGGGTGGTGTGGGAAAAGAAAGAGAATGAAGCAGAAAATAATTGGTAGGAATGATTCTGGGAGATGGACTAAAGAAGTACCTGAAAAAACACTGGGGTAACAGCTGGGAAGAAGGTGAATAAACAGCCAACCCTATTCTGGGCCACATCAAAAGAAGTGTGACCAGCAGGATGAGTGAAGAGATTCTGCCCTTCAGCTCTGCTCTTGAGACCTCAGCTGGAGTCTGCCCCTCAGCTCTCTCCTTGAGACCTCAGCTGGAGTCTGCCCCTCAGCTCTCTCCTTGAGACCTCAGCTGGAGTCTGCCCCTCAGCTCTGTCCTTGAGACCTCAGCTGGAGTCTGCCCCTCAGCTCTGTCCTTGAGTCCTCAGCTGGAGTCTGCCCCTCAGCTCTGTCCTTGAGACCTCAGCTGGAGTCTGCCCCTCAGCTCTGTCCTTGAGACCTCAGCTGGAGTCTGCCCCTCAGCTCTGTCCTTGAGACCTCAGCTGGAGTCTGCCCCTCAGCTCTGTCCTTGAGTCCTCAGCTGGAGTCTGCCCCTCAGCTCTGTCCTTGAGTCCTCAGCTGGAGTCTGCCCCTCAGCTCTGTTCTTGAGAACTCAGCTGGAGTCTGCCCCTCAGCTCTGCTCTTGAGACCTCAGCTGGAGTCTGCCCCTCAGCTCTGCTCTTGAGACCTCAGCTGGAGTCTGCCCCTCAGCTCTGTCCTTGAGACCTCAGCTGGAGTCTGCCCCTCAGCTCTGTCCTTGAGACCTCAGCTGGAGTCTGCCCCTCAGTTCTGTCCTTGAGACCTCACCTGGAGTACTTCCTCCAGTTCTGGGGCCTTCAGCACAAGGAGGATGTCAAACTGTTGAGGTGGGTGCAGGGAAGGTCACAAAGCTGGGGCAGGAGCAGCTTCCCCATGGGGGCAGGCTCCGAGCTGGGACTGTTTGCTCTGGAGAAGAGCAGGCTCTGGGACACCTTGTAGTGTCCTGCCAGTACCTGATGGAGGCCTGCGAGAAAGCTGGAGGGGGACTTTTTACAAGGGCTGGTAGTGATAGGATGAGGGGGAATGGATTGGAACCGGAAGAGGGCAGATTTAGACTGGATATCAGGAAGAAGTTCTTTGCAGTGAGGGTGGGGAGGCACTGGAACAGGTTGCCCAGGGAGGCTGTGAGTGCCCCCTCTCTGAAGGTGTTCAAGTGCAGGTTGGAGGCAGCCTTGAGGAACCTCCTCTGAGTCTCCCTGGTGTCCTTGCCCTTAGCAGGGAGGTTGGAACTAGATGATCTTTAAGATTTATTCCAAACCAACCCTTTCTATGATTCTATGAAATCAATGTTTTTCCGTGCAAGAGTGGAACAGTGTCAGGAACTGGACAAAAAGCTTCTCCTTTGCCTCAGTGCTTTCAGGGAGGAAGGTGTGTGTGCTCCCTTCATAATACACAGAACTGACTTGGAAAAGCAAGTACTCTTTTCTTGTTTGAAAAACTCTGTAAATTATTGCTGGTTGAAATAGAATGATAGAATTGTTTTGGTTGGAAAGGACCTCTCTCATCGAGTTCAACCCTCAAGATGGAGTAGCTTCATCTTGCTCTTACACGGAAGAGAACACTGAGAGACTTCTTCCAATGTCTTAGAGCATTTCAGGGTTCCCTAAATTCCCACATCCTTTCTGATGTTCTTTCGCATTCTCCTAACTGCACAGACAGTCATATTTTTATCTTTGCTGTATGCTCCTTGTTATCTGGTGTGGTAAAACGCTTCAAGTTTCCTCTGTTATACGTAAAAAAACCCAAAACACCAAAGCTGGTTTGCAAGGGAAATTTCCATTAACCTCCTCAGTTGCCCACTCCCTGACAGCCAAGACAGAAGCCATATGCAGATAACAAGGTCCATACCTGTGCTCCTAGTACACCACCATAGAATCATAGAATCGTCTTGGTTGGAAAAGATGTCTAAGATCATCAAGTCCAATTGTCAACCTGACACCACCATGGCCATTAATCCATGTCCTGAGGTGGACATTGCTGAGATTGAGCAGCAGGAATATGTACAATCGGTGGCAAAAGTAACATCACCCAGGTGCTGTGCTGAGGACACATGCAAGTAGCTCACATAAAACAAGTACATGGGGCAGACTCCCCAAGAAAACTGCTACCCATGTAGAGAGCACCACAAATCTTTCCAAACACATGCCTTCATTGTGTCTTAAACACATAAGTACATTCAATACGTTTCAATGTAAGTTGGTGTTTTCTATGTGTAGCTCCATGGGGACAGTACTGAACTTCCCACCACAAACATCTCTGCTCTGGCTGTGGTATCGCAGACCATGAAGAGAAAATAAGAAACTGACCTCCACACAACTGAGAGCCTGCATTTAGACACAAAAGCAAAGAAGCTGGTTTGTTACTAGGTACCCATAGCTCTCCTTGTCTTTCACATCTCTGAAAGAAGTCAGGCTACTGCTAGGTCTGATGAAGCTTTTAAGGGAAAAAGAGTAGACAGGGTAGTGTGACATTGCTTTGATTACAAAATCATCAGTGCTCTCTTTAAAAATGAATGGAATCCTTTTGCCACAGTTTAGCTACAGAAAGCACAGGATTTGGGATTTCCAGAGATTTTCCATTTCTGTGTCCTGTTTTCTCTGCACTCCTTAACTTCCTCATTACCCATCACTCTTAGGCCAGTTCTTGGGTGCAGCTCTCCAGATACATGAACTTCAGTGGCATGTGTTGTAGAATAGAATCATGAAATCATAGAATCATTTTGGTGGAAAAGACCTCTAACATTGGGTCCAACCATTATCTAACTCTACCAACTCTAGTGCTAAACAATGTCCCTCAGCATCACAGCTCTGTCTTTCAAACACCTCTAGGGATGGAAATCCAACCACCTCCCTTGGGGCTCTATTTCAGTGTTTGAGAACCCTTTCAGTGAAGAAGTTTCTTCTAATATCCACCCTAAACCTCCCCTGCTGCAACTGGAGGCCATTTCCTCTTGTCCTGCTGTTTGTTACTATAGACAAGAAACCGATCCCCACCTCACTGTAATCTCCTTTCAGGTAGTTGTAGAGAATGAGAGGGTCTTTAATGTCATCCGTGTAGGCTTGGCTGGAAAAGAATAACTTTCCCTCTATTTAAAGAGGTTTATGTGATAATTGATATCAGTAAGATACCTGGCACAGTCACTAAAGCTAGCTTAGCTCTATGTGTTTGTAAAACAGTCTGTGTATTCTCAGGCTGTAATCACACTCTTAGGCTGCTGTGTAAATTTACCTGGCACACATGCTGAAGCAGGTACCATCTCTTGGGAGTTTTAAGGCACTTTGTGACCAACACAGTTTATGGCAAAGTGTGTCTTGCTTTGGCTTAAAAGCTCATCACATTTGCTCATTAATTTGCAGGCAGTTTGAGCTCAGGAAACACAGTCCTTGTCAAACACAGGACTGATTGCTGTTGGTGACCAGAGTTGTGGCATTCCCATGGGACATCCCTTGGGCCCCTCACTGTAAGAAAGATACCAAGTTACTGTAGAGTGTCCAGAGAAGGGCAACAAAGCTGGTGAAGGGTCTGGAGAACAGGTCTTATGAGAATGAGCTGTGGGAACTCAGATTGGTTAGTTTGGAGAAGAGGAGGCCAAGGGAAGACCTGATTGATCTCTACAGCTCCCTGAAGGGAGGTGGGATTGAGACGGGTGTTGGCCTCTTCTCTCTAGTATCAGGTGATAGAACAAAAGGAAATGGCCTGAAGTTGTGCCAGGAGAGGTTTATATTGCATATTAGAAACAATTTTCTTACTGAAAGAGTAGTCAGGAATAGGTTTCCCAGGGAAGTGGTGGAGCCACTATACCTAGAGCTGTTCAAGACATGGCACTATGGGACATGGTTTAATGGCCATGGTGTTGTTTGATTGACAGTTGGACTTGACCTTAGACGTCTTTTCCAACTGAAACAATTCTATGATTCTATGATCCTATCCCTGGGGGCTGTTCCAGCATGAAAGTTTTGTCACGTGAAAGATACTCTGCCTTGGGTGGCATCTTCTGTTGGAGAAGTCTTGCCTGAAAGATGGTCACTATGAATACAGAAAATTAGGAAAATATTTCTTGTTTCAGAAAGAGTCAGCATGAAATTAATTAAACAGAAGGAGACTAAAGGAAAAATGAGAGAATTATAAAGTACCAACCAGACCTCTAATTTGTAAAGCATCTTAAGACAAAATCCTGAGAGAAGGAGCTGTCTGAAGCAGCAGTTGTGAACTTAATAACAATGAAGTTGATTCCAGCAGAGAGTGCCAGCCTTCTACTTGTTAATTTAATTTGAACTCACCTCAGTTTGGGGTTGGGATTTTTTTGTGTGCGTGTGCTGTTATACATGCTGATAATGCTTGAGTTTAAGACATGCTGGTCTGGTGCATGAAAGCTTGAATAAGAAATTATCTAACCAAATTTTACTGCCCAAGCTGACTGGAGCACAAACAATGAACGAGCTTCATGGGGAGAGAAAATAAAATGAATTTCACAGTTCATGCCTTACATCATATGGTGGCACTGGTAACATGGTTAATAAGAACAAATTATGGCTTTAAAAATGATTTGGGTCACACCAGGGATTTCCTGCACAACCTATCAAGCTAGTAGAAAGGTTAAGTGCAGCCTTCTTAGTTTGGAGGTTGAGGTTGAGTTTTCTTCATTAGTTACTTCAAGGGTTTCCTTGGGGCATTCATTTAAACTGTGCCCCACCTGCATTTAGATCCTGACTCCAAAGCTACACTGCTCAGACTCACCTACGTCCAGTTGCTGCCTGCCTGTGGAGATACCTCCACTCAGAAGTGCTGCAGATGGAGCTGCTGGAGGTCCCTGAAAGCTGTGTGCAGAAATATTCAACTTTTGCCAGTTTTCAAGTCTTACCATTTAGCTCAGACTGAAGCCTACTCAGATTCCAAATAATAGATGATTCTCTAGAAAAGAATCCTCTGAGAGGCTCAGTCCAAGAGGCATGTCTGAGAATGGATCAGGAGGATCCAGTTCATTTTGAAACACAGTGGCAGCAGTGCTTTAGTCTGAAATATGTCTATGGAAGAATTGTTTTCCTGTACTGTCACTTGTCCCTCATCCCCCATAGATGGTGGTGTAATGGTTTAAGCACTTCTCTAAGATGGATGTGAGAAGCTTTGCTTCAAGCCCTCTTCTCTTCAGATGATGTAAGTCAGAAGAGACTCTGCTACCTGGCCGAGAGGGGATATGAAAGAGAAGATGCCTCTCTGTTCCCCCTCTGGAAGTTATGCCATTATACAAAATAAATTCAAGTATTTACATGGCAGAAATATAGAAAGCCTTGGTGAGATGGAGCACTCTGAGGGGTAGATCTCCACGGTGCAGTGTAGCCTGCGGCCTGACCCTTAAAAGATCTGCTCCTCATGCGTGGGAGCTCAATACAGATGACTTACTGGCAAATATCTGTGTTCTGCATGCTAGGGGATCTCAGTGACCCCAACACCAGGAGACTCAGTTTTGCTTGTCCTTGTAAGAAGCCTTGAACCAACTGTGTCAAACATTATTCCAGTTATTCTGTCCAATGTTATATTCTTCAGGACCTGATATCCTATCACCATTCTGTGGAGCTATGTAATAGTGATGTCCTATTGTCAGTAGGGATGCATGATTTTTTTTAAGACTAGGAAGTTTTTGGGAACAGCTTATACATGAGCATGTCTTGAAAGATCATTATATTTGTCAATCAGGATGTTGCCTCTCTAAATTCCTACAATGAATGAAATTCAATCATTCCTACAATGATGAAATTCAATCAAATACCAGGAGTATGATTTTGTTTGTTTGTTTGTTTGTTTGTTTCAACTTTGTTTTACTCTCAATGAACACTTCTGGTTTGGGATTCCTGGGGAAAAAAAAAAAAAGTAAGTAAAATACTGTTGACCAGGTCTCCTTTATTTAATTTAAATTTTGCTGGCAATATAGTGCTAATTGGCTTGAAGGTACTTGATGAAGAAATGCTTCCATTCCTGAATGCAAGACCATTGCATGGGTAGATGGAGACAGCTTAATCACAACTCAGAAGATGAACGAACCTGGCTGAACCAAAGAGGTTCAGTTATTGAGCAAGAAGAGAACAGTAATGCTTTGCTATCGGTTTTGGTAGGTTGAGGTATTCTCATGTATGTAGTAGATTATGCTCCATGCCACTGAAGTGGTCAATAGAGAAGTCTGTGAATACAACTCATTCAGGGATGCTGCAAAACCAGTTATACCACCAGCAGATCTTAAAAGTACCACAGAGCTAGACAAGGCTGTGCTGCAACACATCTTCAACCTCCACTCCCTAAACATTTACTTCTAATTAATTTTCTTAATCGCATAGCAGTGCACTTCCTAATTACACCGGGGAATCGCTCTTGGACTGTAACAGAGTCTTTATCTATTGCTCAGATTCTTCTGGCTGTCACTCTAGCAGCATACTCCCTGGTCTAATTTTGTGCTGGCCGTATGTCTGTGTGCACAGACTGTTTGGGGAATGCTTGACAGATCCTTCAACTGGTACAGCTACATCTCCAAGGACCAGATGGACACCTTTATTCACACTGAGTCACCACTTGAGCAGTGCCATTGAAACCACTAGGACTACTGTAGAGACACTGCTTGATGTAAGGGTTTGGTTAAGAGCTCCTATAAACACAAGCCAGAGGAAGCCTTTTACTGTGCACATCAACAGTTTTATTGTTGACTCCCAGGAGCCAGACTGTATGTTCTTGAGTGCCATCTAATTTGGTAACTAAGTCCTTATAAACAGATGTCATGCTCTTAAAAAAAGGACCACAATCAACCCCCAAATTAACCATTTTTCATAGAATCATAGAATAATAGGGGTTGGAAAGGACTTCTGGAGATCACTGAGTCCAACTGCCCTGCCAAAGCAGGATCACCTAGAGCAGGTCACAGAGAAACATGTCCAGACAGGCCTTGAAAGTCTCCAGAGAAGGAGAGTCCACAGCCTCCCTGGGCAGCCTGTTCCAGTGCTCTGTCACCCTTACAATAAAGAAGATGTTCCTCATGCTGAGGTGGAACTTCCTGTGTTCCAGTTTGTATCCGTTGCCCTTTGTCCTCTCACAGGGCACCACTGAAAAGAGACTGGCCACTTCTACTTGACACCCACCCCTCAGATATTTCTAAACATTAATAATTTTTCCTCTATTTTCACATGATACTGGCAGAAATGAGATGCCCATACCCTTAGATACTGCCATTGAACCTGCCATTGTAACTGGCATAGACAATGGTACAGGGAGGTATGGAATAACACCATGTAAGGGTAACTACAGGTAAACCAAAATCCAGGCATGAGGAGTCTGCTTTTGCAGGAACAGACATCCCAATGCTGCCCAATACGTCTGCCAGGCAGTAGTGTTCTTTTTGCTTCACTCAGCTGCACACATGATGGAGGTTAAACACCTGAAGAGTATTTTGTGTTTTGCAATGGCACCAACATGCTTTAACACAGTGTTGGTGTCTCTGGGTTTCCACCACTAATGGCTAGTAGCTGCATTTTAACTCATCCCCATATTTTGCTGAAACCAACCACAAATTTCATAATAATGCTTGGTAGATTTGGTATCTCTTTAGCTCCTTTGTTTTCAAATTCTGTAA
Organism: Indicator indicator; assembly: GCF_027791375.1. Classification (NCBI taxonomy): domain Eukaryota; kingdom Metazoa; phylum Chordata; class Aves; order Piciformes; family Indicatoridae; genus Indicator; species Indicator indicator. The sequence goes on along the minus strand of NC_072011.1, from coordinate 56,782,248 downwards.
AATAGGACTCTTTAGTTTACCAGCAGCTCTCCCCAAAAAAACCCCATCTGCTTCACTCCAGGAGAAGGCGTTCAATATCATATTGAAGTAATGCTTTAAAACCTGATCAGAGGAAATATATTTTACAAAATGTTAATTAAAATGCAGAGCTCATTGTCACTGGCTGTTGTTTGTCTGTGATATTTGGCAAAATGAGAAAAGGGATCAGACATCTGTATGGATAAAAAGGGTAATCAGTGTTTTAGCAATTATTGCTAAAACATTTTTTGGAAAAGTCTGAAACATGATTTCAGGCTTTGAGCTGACCTCTAGTATTACAGAAAAAGTGCAAATCTGCTGTGAAGTTTAAAGTATCCTTTCATCTGTGTGGCTATTCTGAAACACTTGATCTTGGACACTTTGAGACAGTATAGCCCACTGGATGGACCACAGATGAATTTTTAGTGCTTGCTTCACTTTGTACCAAGTAGACTTGTACTCATTTGCTGTGCATTTACCATCAACGTTTTGCTCTTCACCCCTCTGTATTGTCAGGAGCCTGATGTCAGCTTCTGCTTTGCTGGGCAGAGAGGATTTGACATACCACAGAGCAGAAGGAACGTGTGGCCTCTCAGAAACATTTCACTTCACCTCCTCCTTCCTTTGCTGCTTTTGTTGCATCCTACAGAAATGCAGCTGAGTGGTAAGTTATATATTTATTCTTACTTACAGATTTATAAGGCAATGGAGACTGTGAAAGGTATTTGCAAAGCACAGTTCTGGCCTGTTATTGAATTGGCTGAAGTGTTTGACCAGTAACCATTGCTCTAAAACAGAGGACACCCTATTAAAGTGCAGTTGTCATTTCCTATAAAAACAACTTACAATGTGTGGGATTGAGGGAACTAGGACACATATTAAAAATATTTCACATAATCCTGGTCTCTGCCAATTGTGAAAAATCTCTCTAGATACCTAGGGCTCCCTTCAGAAGTGCAGTGTGGGGACAACCCACGTTTCTGATTTCTGGATCTGATGGTAATCACAGAATCACAGAATGGTGAATGTTGGAAGTGTCCTCTGAATATCAGATATCTAGTCCAACTCCCCTGCTAGAGCAGGATCACCCAGTGTAAACCACACAGGAACACATCCAGGGAAGTTTTGTATGCCTCCAGAGAAGGAGACTCCACAACCTTTCTGTCAGCCTGTTCCAGTGCTCTGCCACTCAGAGAGTAAAGATGTTTTTCCCTTTTTCCTTATGTTTACACAAAACCTCTTGTCTTCTAGCTTGTGTCCACTGCCCCTTGTCCTGTGACTGGGCACCACTGAGAAGAGTCTCCTATCCTCCAGACATCAAACCTTTAGATGTTGGTAAACATTAAGGAGATCCCCCCTCAGCCTCCTCCAGGCTAAACAGCCCCAGCTGTCTCATCAGGCAGATACTCCAGTCCCCTAACCATCTTAGTGGCTCTCCACTGGACTCTCTCCTTGTCTTTCATTACCTGGAGAGCCCAGAACTGGATACAATACTCCAGATGAGGCCTCATCAGGGCAGACTAGAGGGGGAAGAAAACCTCCCTTGACCTGGTACCTGTAGTTCCGGGATCACTTGAAAGCATCCCCTCATAATTCCTGCTTTCTAAGAACCCTAGAAAATTCCTTGTGGGGCTGAATAATCACAGAATCATAGAATGCACTGGGTTGGAAGGGACCTCTAGAGGGCGTCTAGTCAAACCTCCCTGCGGTAAGCTGAGACATCCCCAACTAGATCAGAGCCTACTGGAATTTTAAATAGTCTGATAGAAATCAGTCCCCAGAGGGATAGCACCGAGAAACCCAAAGGGACATACATCCCTGCCTGCAAATGTGCTCCTTAGTGATGTAGCTCTATAAGCTGTAATGCATCCTTTTCATCTAGCTCTTTTCACATCAACACACAACTTCAGCCTGGTTTTCCCTGTCAGCCATTCCAGCGACCCAGACCTGTGAGACAGATTTGCTTTCAAATTGGATAAGACATGTACCAGGTGTCGCATCCATGAGCACTGCACAAACAATGAAACCCAAAAATTGCCTTTCGGCACAGCCTGGTTAGAACCAGCATAAAACAACAACCAGGGATGCCTGAACCTCAGGATCCATCTTACTGCTTGCCCTCTGCAATGCACTTCAGTCTGTGCTGCTGGTGGCTTTCCCACCACTGTGCTTTCTAACAGTATAAATGAAGGATGGCAGGCTGTGAAAGCAAACGCTGGTTATGCAGTTGCTATTAAACTGGAACTTGGGAGATGTGGGTAGGACTCTCCACTGTGTCATAAATCACTTATGTCATTAGGAGAAGTGAGTGAAAGAGAATCTCATGAGGTTCATTAAGGTGAAGAGCAAGGCTCTGCACCTGGGTTGTGGCAATCCTCAATATCGATACAGGCTGGGGAATGAAGAGATGGAGAGCAGCCCTGATAAAAAGGACTTGGGGTCCTGGTGGACCAGAAGCTGGACATAAGCCAATGATGTGCACTTGCAGTCCAGAAGGCAAATCACATCCTGGGCTGCATCAAAAGAAGCCTGGACAACAGATTGAGAGAGGTGATTCTGGCCCTCTGCTCTGGTGAGACCTCACCTGCAGTACAGTGTTCAACTCTGGGGCCCCCAACACAAGAAGGACATGGACCTCCTGGACCGGGTCCAGAGGCAATGAAAATGATCAGAGGGCTGGAGCACCTCTCCCACAAGGACAGGCTGTGACAGTTGGGGCTGTGCAGCCTGGAGAAAAGGCAGTGCTGGGGAGACCTTATAGCTGTATTTCAATATCTGAAGGGGACCTACAGGAAGGCTAGGGAGGGATTGTTCAGAAGGGCTTGCAGTGATAGGATGAGGGACAATGGTTTTACACAGCAGCAGGTAGATAATGAGGAAGTTCTTTACAATGAGAGTGATAAAATTCTGGAACAGGTTGTGCAGAGATGTGGTTGAAGCCTTGTTGCTGGAAACAATCAAGATCAGACTCAGTGTGTCCCTGGGCAGCCTGATCTAGCTAGAGGTGTCCCTGCTGACTGCAGAGGGGTTGGACAAGATGACATTTGTGGGTGCCTTCCAAGCCAATGCAATCTGTCAATCTGTGAGATGTCCTTGCTCACTGCAGAAAGGTTGGACAAGAGATGGACTTCAAGGGTCCCTTCCAGCCCAATGAATTCTGTGATTCTGTGATTTGGAGAAAGTCGTTTCATCTCCCTCTCTCAGTTTCCCATATTTGTTGCCTTTTCTTCAACAAGTTGGCTCTCCCATCTGCATGAATTGGATATATATTGTTGCTCAGCCATCATTTCTGCACTAGCACCATGATTCAGAGATCATGTTGGGATCTCTCTCCATGTGTGATGGTCTGCCATATTGGAATGCGGACATTCCTGAAGGTTACACACAGAGAGTTAATCTTTCTCTTTGGAGTTTAAGTTTCATAGTTCAAACCAAATCCTAAAGAGGTTGGTTAAGCCTTCTTTTGACAGCTCCTAAATTAAGCTCTGCCTTAGGCTACAACTCCTTGAATTCAGGAGCTTAAATCAGAATTGACCAGTTGTATATTCTCTTCAAGAAAGTTATGAAATAGTAATACCACAGAGCAAGACCTCAGAAATTACAAAATTTATTTCAGTTTAGCAGTGTAGTTTCTAAGACTGTAAAAACTGTGCAAATCTAGATGTGGTAGATCGCAGCATCATGCCAACTGTGCAAGTCCTGTTTTGGAAATTAAGAGCTCCTCTGCATGCAGGATGGCAGAACCCTATGTCTTCTGTCATCCACAATACCCATACGAAGTTATATGCTCAGTTTCCAAGTAAAAGAGCTGTTAACTTTCTCAGTGACACCCATCAACCTAGGCAGATGTCCTTGACCATCAAGATGAATATGGGTTCTGTTCCACAAAAAGAGTTCTGATTAATTTTTTTTCCCAGCTTGACATCTTTGCTTTAAGTGAATTTACAAAGTGTTAACATTTGAAGTCAGCACACAATTTCTCTGGTGGTGTAGAAGGGAAATAAAATCTGGACCATGCTTCTCAGGGTTTATAGGAGGAGCAGGAATAAAAGGCAATAAACCATGGGTTATCACTGAAGTCACAAGTTTGACTCTAATACAAGTAAAGGTCAGATCAGCTAATAAAACAGTTCATTCTTTCCAGTTCAGATTAGGAGACTGCTTTAATCCTCAAAACATCCTTGTCAAATATACTCACATATGCCAGTGCCTGTGGCTAGTTCTAAAAATAATCATGATGATTAAGTTTTGGATATAAGTTGAACTATGAGGATCATGACTCACAACATGGGAAAGAATCAAGGGGATATCACCAATTCATACTCAGGTGAAGGAGTTAGTCCCATCACATCAGTTAGTGTCAACTGTTGAACTGCAGAGATCCAGTGAGTACTTGTGCATGGTAGGACTACTGAAATGATAACATGCCAGCTAGTTTTGGCAGGGCCTGGAAATTTTCAAGCAGGGTTTTTCTGGAAGTTTTATTTCCAGCTCAGATGCTCACAAGCAGTGGAAAACTTCAGCTCCCCTTGGGCTCTGCTGTAAAGTGCTGCTGGGTGCTTTTGACTGGTGCATATTGGCACTGGAAAGATACAGGCTTTCTTGGAGTTCAGGACAACCTGTAATAGAGGAGAATCAAGGTAAAAGACCCTTACATAAATGTCAAGCCCATTTTTAAAGTTCCTTTGCTGAGAAACCTTTATTTTTTAACAGGTTTTGGCTTGGAGGGAGCCAAGCTCTTTTCAGTGGAGTGCAGTAATAAGACAAATAAAAATGGATACAAACCTGAACATAGAAGGTTTCACCTCAACACGAAGAGAAACTTCTGTACAGTGAGGGTGACAGAGCACTGGAACTGGCTGCCCAGAGAGGTTGTGAAGTCTCCTTCTCTGGAGACTCATGGCTCAAAACTAGGACAAGCCCTGATGCAAGGACTGAGCTTGCATGTTCTCTTGCCTGCTGTGTGGCCAGTGCCAGTCCCCTGGCTCAGTCCTCTAGCTCTACACACCATGGTAGGGAGCCAAAGTCTGAGAAACAAGGTATCATAGGGCATGGAGGAAGATGATCCACTAGAAAATCAGAAATTCAGGGTGAGGGACTAACAAGGAGCATCACTAGATGAAACTCTCAGGGTCGAAGTATTGTTTTTTATAAGCAGCTCAACGTCACTGTGACAAATTTTTATATTCTGAAGAATAAACAGAATCTTTTTATTGCTGATTTGAATCTCTTTCTATGCTTTTGCCATGCCCCAAGGCTGACATTTCATGTTCTTATTATATTCATTCTTTTTTTTTTGTTTTGTTTTGTTTTGTTTCTTATTTGATAAAGGTTTTCTGTATGTGACCTGAACACTGCAAGATAAAGTTCAGCTGGGTAGTTTTAATGAAACCTGGGAGGGTGGGAGAGAAAATCAGGTAGTGTTGTTTGAGAAAAATGCTTCTATTTCATACTGTGTTTGTCATGGGCTGAGTTGAATCTGCTGCTGATACTCAATACCATGCTGAAATTAAATTCTGATTGATCTTGTTCACAACCTGTAGTGAGTGCCCATATCGACCTTCGATTATCAGTAGTTTTTTAATACAGGTCAGAGGTCAAATAAGAAAAAGACCAAGGAGGTATGGCCAGGGGGCCTGATGAGGAGAAAACACGGAGGGTGTATGAATGTATTGCAAGTGGCAAGTACGTGCCTACTATTTAACTACAGTTCAGTCCTACTTCATGCCTTCAGGCAGCCTGAAGCTAATAACTCTTCATCTGGAGAGATAACACGACACTGATCATCACAATTTCACTAAATATGTAATTTAAAATTAATTATATCACATCTTAATAAGACCAGCTCTGGTTGACTCCTTGCTTATCTCACATTGCTTTGTCACTAATGGAATACAAAAATTTTAGAGATAAAGCTGTGTGTACTTGCATACTAACTGATGCTGAGTGTCTGATGCTCTGTGTTATCTACTATCTGCACCTCTCTGACCTCCTGGAATCCTGATGAACTAGACTCACTGGGCAGAGAAAGCCTGAGATTTTTTCCCTTCTCATTTTGCACTGGCATGCTGCCATCCTGCAGCTGTGCACCCTTCCCATTGAGGTTGATGTTACACTCACCTCAGCTATGCCAGTTTATCTCAAGGCTTAAAGGCCAGCCTGGAGCTTGTGGTTCAGCTTTCCTACATGCAACTATGCTCCTAAGCATTTTGATAAGCCCAGAGTCTGCTGGTTGATAATGTAGCCTGTTGATTTTGATAGCCCAACGATGTGAATGACACTGACAAGCTGCAGAGAGGAGGGCTGGAGTAGTGGGCAAGTAGCAGAGCAGAGGGAGATTCTGGCTTGCCTCTGTGATAGCTACTTGAGAAACATTTCTCCAAAATGGCTGTTTTTTGTCAGCAAGAGCCTTTGTACTGGGCTAGTGCATTTTCAGTCTCAGAGTACAGCTGAAGCAGGATTGGAATATCAATTAGTTGATTCACTTTTTCTTTTTTTGTTTGAAATCAAAACATTGAAATGATCGTAATGCCATCTTCAAGCAAAAAAACAAAAGCCCTCATAATTTTGGCCTTTAAACCTTGATTTGGAATAAAGGAGAAGAAGGGATATTTAGGTAATTCTCTTGGGCCAGCAAAAAATTCTCTGCCATTTTATAGCCTGGCATGGTATCAGTTGGACAATTTTTAGGATTGGAAATATTTTCAATAATCCAGTTAAATATTCTCCTTAGAGATCTTCTTGGTCCATGAGAGGTCCAGCCTTCAGAGACTTCCAAGCCAAAGGCATGCCACCTCCTCTAGCCTTGTTCATCTTCTGCTCTGTTTTCACAGAATCATAGAATTGTTTCTTTTGGAAAAGATGTCTAAGACCATCCAGTACAACCATCAATTTAAGACCACCATGGCCATTAAACCATGTCCCAAAGTGCCATGTCCACACATTTCCTGAATATCTCCAGAGATAGTGATTCCACCACCTCCCTGGGCAATTTCCTTCAGGAAGGAAACTTTTTTCTAATATCCAGTCGAAACCTGCCCTGGCACAACTTCAGGCCATTTCCTGTTGTTCTATCATCTGATACTAGGGAGAAGGGACTGACCCCCACCTCACTGTAACCTCCTTTCAGGGAGTTGAAGGATGAAGTTTTATAGGATGATATTTTCTAGAATAGGGCAACCAGGGTGAGGGAACATGCTAAGGGAATGGAATTGCAGAGTGTTACTACATTCCCAGTACTTCTGTGTGATGTTCTTTTTAATGTCATGGTGCATCAGCAAGTCATAAAAATGGAGGCTCATAAATAGTAGAACTTGCTAAAGTGGAGAACAGCAATGAGACTAGGTCCTGCTTCTGTTGTAACTGTTAGTCAATATTTCAAAGAAAAAGTGTTCAATGACTTATATGGAAGATCAAGATGCCACCTGTGAAGAAATAGTTTAGCAAGACTTGGGGAGAGCAGTGCTTAGAGGATCATAGAATTGTTAGGGTTGGAAGGGACCTCAAGGATCATCTAGTTTCAACCACCCTGTCATGGGCAGGAACACCTCACATTAGATCAGGTTGCTCAGAGCCACATCCAGTCTGGCCTTAAAAACCTCCAGGGAAGAGGCTTCTACCACCTCTCTGGGCAACCTGTTCCAGTGTCTCACCACCCTCATGGTGAAGAACTTCTTCCTAGCATCCAATCTGAATCTATCCACTTCTAGTTTTGCTCCGTTCCCCCTAGTCCTATCACTACCCAACACCCTAAAAAGTTCCTCCCCAGCTTTCTTGTAGGCCCCCTTCAGATACTGGAAGGCCACAATAACATCTCCTCAGAGCCTTCTCCTCTCCAGACTGAACAGCCCCAACTCTCTCAGTCTGTCTCCATAGGAGAGGAGCTCCAGCCCTCTGATCATCCTTGTGGCCCTTCTGTAGACATGTTCCAGCACATCCATATCCCTCCTGTAATGGGGGCTCCAGAACTGGACTCCAGATGGGGTCTCACCAGAGTGGAGTAGGGGGGATGAATCACCTCCTTTGACCTGCTGGCTATGCTTCTCTTGATGCAGCCCAGGATAAGATTTGCTTTCTGGTCTGTAAGCACACACTGATGGCTCATACTGAGTTTCTCATCCACCAGTACCACCTAAGTGTGCTGCAAATTTCAATCCACATTTTTAGTCATCCTATGTTTGGGAAGATGAAAGGTAGGTAGGTAAATGAGAATCTGGGTTCCTGAGAAGGAAAAAAACCCCAAATCTGTGAAATCTAGCACAAGAAAGAAAATATCTGGTCATACTCCCACAAACAGTCTAACCAGGCTGCCACAGATAAGTTAGACAAGCACTTCTCTTCTCTGGAGGAACTTTAGACTGCCACTGAGCAACACACACAGTGTGCAGGATTTTCTCCCCCAGCACACAGTGTTCTCTAAGGCAGTGTGCCCTGCAAGCAGTCAAGAAGAAAAGACAATTCTTAAATGTGCTGTGAGGTGCTGAACTCTGCTCTTATGAAAACAAATGATCAGTCTTTAGCTAGTGTTCAAACTATACCTGGAAGTACAAATAGGGGCAAGTAGATGCCATCATAAACTGTGTACAAAACAGTACATCCCAGCATTCCTTCAGGTTGTGCTTTGGGACCATGCTAAGAAGGACTTTCTCCCTTCATATCATTAATTGTGCTTGCTGATGGGCTCTGAGAGAAATGCAAGGTCAACTAACATTGCCCCCTTTTGCAGAAGTTTTTCTCTGAGGAGAGACTGTGGCAAAAGCTCACCAGACACAGCAGTTCAGAAGGAGCTGCAAGAATCACACCCAAGTTCCTCAGGATTTGTATTCTCTTAGAAGTCAGATTTTCACTCTAGAAATTGAACCATTGCCCCATTAAGAGGATTTTATCACTTGTAGTATGGAATCATAGAATTATAGAACTCTTCAGGTTGGAAGAGACCTTCAAGATCATCAAGCCCTACTGCTTACCTAGAGCTCACAATCCCACCACTACTGCTAAACTACTACCACTAAACCATGTCCCTAAGCACCATATCCATGTGTGTTTTAAATACCTCCAGGGATGGTGACTTCACCCTGGAGGTGACCCCTGGGCAGTCTGTTCCAATGCCTGTTGACATTTTCTGAGAAGAAATTGTGCTATTATCCATCCTGAACCTCCCTTGGCACAACTTGAGGCCATTTCTTCTTGTCCTGTTACTTGTTGTATGTGAGAAGACACTGACTGCCACCTCACTCCAAACTCCTAGTAGTTGTAGGGGACAATGAGGTCTCCCCTCAGCCTCCTCTTCTAGACTAAACAACTCCATTTCCCTCAGCAGTTTCTCATAATACCTGTGTTCAAGGCCCTTCACCAGCTTAGGTTTAAGAGATTTCCCCTCTTATCAACTGTTTATATTTTTTTCCTAGTGAAATACTCATTTCTTTAAGATACCTGAGCCTAATGATCTAATTGGGAACTGCCATTAGATGTTTTAAAAAATTTAATCTGAATTCAAGGTTGATAATAACAAGACTGAGTGATAGACTTAGTTGAAGGAAATAGATTTCATTGTATCCCCAGAAGGAATCTGGTTGTGATTAATGCGAACAGGGCAGTACAACAGTTGATGAGAGCAAAGATTGCTTACGGAAGACAAAATTTACCGTCAGAATTAATTTGCTGTCTTTACTGCCTAGACCGGGTATGAAAACTCTTTCTTGCACAGACATAATAGAGAGAAGTATGATGTCCCATGACAAAGAAGTTTTGGCAAAAGGAAGGGTTTGCTTTGGGTTTCTTTTTAATAAGACTAACTTTTTCCATACAAGGACATTTTAAACTTATTTCACCTCTGTGTTTTCACAATGAAGGGACCCATCTACAGAGGCATTGCACAGTTGGCTAAGCCTGCACTGTAATAAAAACTGCTTTTACTTCTAGGCTGGGGAAAGAGATTTATTTATTTATTTGCCAAAGCCCCTAAAGTTACACAAATCAACAAACTTTGTAACTTATATAACGTCAACTTTTGAGTTCATGGGAGGCCTGGACAATCCAAATTTGGGCTAGGAGCTGCTCTAACTTGTATTTTGAAGCTCATGGAATCCCACATTATTTCTGCATCAGGATAAAAACCTGAAACAGAGAGATGCTGTGACCTTCAGCCCTCATCTTCTCTCTTGCTGCTAAGATATATTTGGGACATCCACCAAATGGCTCCTTCACAAAGCACATTGAGGAACTACAGGGTCCAGGCTGATACTTCATGTCCTGTTCGGCAGGGCTGAACAAGAACCACACGTTTGCCAAGGGACTAATTTAAAATGTATGGTTTGTTTTTTTTTTTCTCAGCCACTCCACACAGACACGGAGGTCTTGTCTGTAGCATTGTGGATGGCCTTTTTCTTCTCCTCCCTGGGCCACATAGTTTTAGGATGCTTTTATCTTTTTTTCATATAGGATTTTTGCCCCCTGCCATAGTCATGGATGCCTCACCTAGACTTGGTTGCCTCATCCAGTCTGGCCTTAAACACCTCCGGGGGGTGGGGGGCACCCACAACCACTCTGGGCTTTGAGAATTTACAAATGCAGACATGGCAAAGGGGAAAATTATGCAAAAAAAAAAAAAAAGCAATGAGGGTGGTGAAAGATGCAGGAGGTTTCACCTTAACATGAGGAGACACTTCTGTACTGTGAGGGTGATGGAACACTGGAACAGGCTGCTCAGAGAGGATGTGTATCCTCCTTGTCCAGAGACTTTCAAAACCCACCTGGATGTGTTCCTGTGTGGCCTGCCCTGCTTTGGCATGTGGTTGGACTCAATGATCTCTGGAGGTCCCATCCAACCCCTATGATTCTGTGATTCTGTGAAAGTGGAGGACCTCAAAACTCCAGGCTTGTGCTGTTGCACAGCTGCTCGAGCTAGTGCCAGGTGAATACAGAATACAGGTGCTCTGATTTTCTGTCATTTCCTACCCTTTGTGCATTTCATATGAGGGTCTTCTAAAACAAGAAGCAAGGGAGAGAGTCACTGGAATGAAAGTATAGAAATGATGTATGAAGATGGCTTTCCCTTGAGAAATTAACAATAACTGTTGCCTTTGGCAAGCAATCAGAAGGATGCATCCGGTATGCTATTAGGAGATGAGTACATGGAATAAAATGAGACTAGATATATTTAAGTCTTTGAATAAGATAGAGGAGCCAGTGATGGCTGGAGGAGCTACAAAATGAGACCTTCCTAGGTCTTCATTTTGTGCAAGGTTATATGGTAAAGATGCAAGAAAGGGGAGACGGGTTTGTTTTTCCTCTTTCTGTTAGATCCCAGGGGTTTGGGTTCTTTTTGGTCTTCTCATCCAGGGGCCTGCTGACACTTCTGTGTCTGAACATGGAGAGATTTTAATTGAACTGCTGTAGCTTTTGAAGGCAATCCAAAGCATAGCCTTGTACTTACAGATCTGGTACAAAGCATAGAAATAACAGACTTTGAGAATGGCCATAGTAACCAGACATGCACAAAGAGTTTCTAAATCCCAGCAGCCCAATGGATAATAATGCTGGAGGCAGGTTCATGCTGCAATTTGTATTCAAAGCCTGAACACTACAGAGAGACCATCTTTTGTACCTGGAATTCAGCACAGGCCCACTATAAAGATAGGGCTGGATGTTAACAAACAGATGTGATCTCTTATAACCTTAATTTTTGAGATGACTCATTTCAAGGTTTAATTTTCTCCAAGTCTACAGGAGGAAGTGAAAATTGGAAAAAATGACTAAAGAAAGATTGTTAGCTCTTATAACAGTAATTAATGGGCAACACATGAAATTATTAATCAGAATAAATGAAAGAAAGAACATCTGCACACAATACATAATTAAATTGTGAGCCTTCTTGCAACGGGATGTTTTGGATATCACAACTATGAATGGGCTGAAGAAGCAATTAGAATCAAGGGGAAAAGGTCTCTCACAGGCCATTAAGCTCTGGGAAATGGGAACAGCTTCCAAAAATCCCTGAACTAGTGACTGTCAGTAGGTGAAGGGTACAGTAGGGGAAGGATCATGCTATGCTTATCCCATTTCTTAGGCTTTTTTCCTGCACGCCTTTCACTGTTCAGACTCAGAGACAAGAAACTGAGCTAAACAAACCTTTGGTGTGACCCCGTGTGGTTAATCTCATGAATTATACAAGGCACAGTTCTGTACATGCTAGGGATGCAATTCACATTCACGTGGAGGAGCACCAGCTCATGGCCTTGCAAATTCTGCTGAATATTTACAGTGAGAATTTAAACAGAACCTAAGTGGCTGAGTTCATGCATTCACATGGTGCCATTTCACCCCAACTGAAATTACCTGCCACCACTTCTGTGAGTGGTTTTTGGCTTGGGTGCAATTTGATAGGCAATTAGTCAAACATCCTCTCCTGCAGTATCTGTCCTGTTGTGAACAATTAGCATTGCATGAGGGAATACATACTGAGGCTTGAATTCTGGGGATTCCTGTCAATTTGCATTGGCAGCATGCTTACAAGAAAGGAGCTGACAGGTCCAGCTGGAGTTGAGTGTTGGCAGCCACAGAGGCAACCACACACCAGCCCACAGATGGTCCACTTCTTGCTCATATTCTTAGCTTTGCCTGCCTTGAGCATCTTTTTGATTTTATATAAATGTTATGCAAGCTACTGAATGTGTTTGAATGTCCAGTAATGAACTCCTTGGTGTTTCAGTTATGGGCTAATACCCTGAATACTGGGTTCAGTTTTGGGCCCCTCACTACAAGAAAGACATTGAGTTGCTGGAGCATGTCCAAAAAAGGTCAACAAAACTGGTGAAGGGTCTAGAGAACAGGTCTTATGAGGAAGTGGCTGAAGAAACTGGGAACTGAGGAGAGACCTCATTGCTCTCTACAACTACCTGAAAGGAGGTTGTACTGAGGTAGGTGTCAGTCTCCCAAGTAACTAGTGACAGGATGAGAGGAAATGGCCTTGAGTTGCACCAGGAGAGGTTTAGGGTGGATATTAGAAAAAACTTCTTCACTGAAAGGGACATGGCTTAGCACCAGACTCAGTAGAGTTAGATCATGGTTGGGCTTGATGATCTCAAAGGTCCTTTCCAACCAAACAATCCTATAATGCTATGATTCTGCGATGGTGTATTTTTCTCCACTCATGAGTTAGCTGGGCATCTTACAAGGCCTTGAAGAAATTATTTATTTTCTTTAAATGCAAAGCCTCTCCCAGAACCTCAACCAAAACTAAATTTTCAGGGTGAGTGCAAGAAGAGGTTATTTTTTTAGTGATCAGAGCCCATCTGTTAAAGAAACTGTCAGATGCTCTCTCTTCTTAGCTTTGTAAAGCCATTTAGCTGTGCTCTGCAAGTAATTGGCTTTTAGTACTCTGGCTAATCAGATTCCTTCTTGGTTTACCCTAAACTAATTAACTCTCATCTCTTCAAATTATTCCCAGTGCAGCTGATCACCTAAAGACCTCCAGTCCCTGTGCAACAGCTGCTGTCCATAGCTGACAAAATGAGACATTCTTCTTCACGAGATGTCTTCCCAAACTGAACTAGATCAAAATACTAAACAGTGCCAGATTATTGTACCATAGAACAGCCTTTTCTCCAGTTGTAAATCCTTCCTCTCTGGTGGACTCTGCCTAGAGTTCTGTATGCTGTTTTGTATAATATGGTCTGCAACACGGTACCAGGAAGCAAGACTCGAAGTACATGGAGCACATGGCTGAAGATCTGTATATGGTAAGAGACTACAGACTCAGATGAGTTATAGGGTGCAGAATACAACATTATTTTCCATGAATGAACAGGATCCCTCAGTTATATGCCATTGTGCTCCCCTGCAGCTCTTAGGCAATGGCTTGGATGCAAAGAATGGTTACATTAGTTGAGTATGTAAGAGGAGGCCAAAGCTACACACCAACGCTAAAACACAGAATTTGTTGTTTCTGAGACCTTTACAAATGCCAGGCACAGGCAAACAGAAATTATGTACTGCTAAAAGATACCATGAAGTGGGATGTTCTTTAAAAAACAGAGAGCTAAGACCATAGAAGGAGTTTGAGTTAAGCATGCTTATGAATGCCATCCCAGGGGTTATGTACTTCCAGTGTCATATATGTGACTGTATGGCCAGCAACTTCCCCCAGACACCCATTCCAGAAAACTTTTGTTAATATTTCTCTCTCGGATGCTAAAACAGAAGCTATAGCCTGTTGCTACTTGTACCTCAATTCAAACCTTCCATCATCCTTTCCTTGTCCAATCAGCTTCAGGTGGTGTCCATTTAGGAGACTCAGTTTCTCTCTTCACCTCTCAGATGGCCATGTTATCTTTCAGTGTTACTCTTGGTCATTATTTCCATGCCCAGCATTAGAGTTGTCAACATTAGCATCTCTAGCACTGGAATCAGTCCTTGTTAAAGCCTTGACATAGGACCCAGACTTTCAGAAGGTGTCTTTTCTCTGCAAACCATCCCAAAATGCAGATCTGAACAGCTGCTGCTATCAGAAGCATGTGAAATTCATCTTTGGATCTGAGTGTTGCAGCACAGCCTGCAAATCTGTCTGTTATTAACCTTCCAGATGGCAAGCTGAGGAGACATCCTTCAAAAGATGGGTGTAGAATGAAATTTAATTAATGGTCACTGACCTTTAGGATCAAGGCATAGCAATCTAGGTACTATGCCAAGCACCACAGGTATCTTAGGAAATTGTGGAAGGGTTGGAAAATATATTTTTTTTTCTGAGCTGGGACATTTTTCTAATTAGATTTCAGCAATCTACTTCAGATTTTAAATGCTGTTTATCTGTTTTTCTCTCAATGATCTTAATAACTTCTCAGACCCCCATCAGACTGCATCAGGATAATTGGAAGGTCCCCTGGTGTAGATTGATCAGAGTCTCCAAATCTGTTCTCAAGCCTTACTTCTTTTAGGACACCCAGGGGAAGTTGATCAACGTTCAACAGAGAGAAACTGGAGGGGATAGTTAAGCAGGAGGAAGTTTTCAATCTCTTTTTTTTCCTCCCATTTTCTGTCACTTAAAATTTCAGTCACAGAAATTACTCTTCTGTATTGAACTTCATGAAGCCATTAGGTTTCAAATGATGATCTTGCTAATACTCTGCTGTTTCCCTATGCCTGTCTATCTTGACTACAAGCATTTTACAGACAAAGTCAGTAAGCAACACCTTCAGCTCCTCTCCTGAAGATATTTATATTGCTTTATCATGAGCTCTTGTCATTCCATGTCCAAGTGTAGGTCAGTTCTTGGCTACTTCTTGAGTTAGACTCCTAGTGAAACCCCAGATGCCCAGGAGACTACCATCAGTTTCTGAGGTGAACAATTGAGTTGACTCAATATCCTTGTTCAGAGGCAGGTGGCATTTGCCTGGTGTTTGTTGTGGCCAGAGTATATCTATTTGTCCTTGTGTGTGTGGGTATGAGGAAGCTTATCTGGGGTTCAGACCTGTCTGGAAGCCTGGGTTAAGGAAATAGGCCTGTATCACTAAATTCTGCTGAGAGATAACACCATGTCTCCATGCTGCTTTAGAGCATGAGTGGGTTCAGTCCTGCCTAAGCAAGACTGCAAAGATGTACTCTACAGACCTCTCTCAGTACACCAGAGCATTTTACATAGCTGCTGGTCTTCCACTCTGCTCTTTAATGCCATAGAGGCTGCTGAGCTGAGTGATGAGCCCTAAGACTCCCGCGTCTTCTTGAGCAGACCAACATAATAAGGAATGGTTCAGAGGGTACTTTACTTGATTCTATACCCAGACTCTATTCAAATCTCCCTCTTACTCCGCATCTTCCAGACACATCAACCACAGGGCTGAAGTTTGTCAAGGTCAGTAATTCTTTTGGAGTTTTGCTTGCAGAATTGTCCAGACCACAAGGAAGCCTTTGCAAGTACATCAGTCCTGCTATAAGTGCCGGGCTGCATGCCAGGCCTGGTGATGAATGCTGAAGAGAGAGGGGAGATTTCTGCAAGCCTGATCCCACCTGTGTTCAACACAAGGAGGCATGAGGGTTTACAGTGAACTGCTCCACTGATGTAATTTACCTTGCATGTTAGGTACATAGCTCTTGAAATTGCAATCACACTAATTTGATAGTTTTAAGAACATGATTCTTCTTGGCTGCAAATTTCTTGGACAAAGCAGAGGTAATTTGCATAATGCCATAATGTAAAAAGGGTACCTGTTCAGTTTGCATCTAGTTACTTTGAAATTGCAGAAGGCAAATGTGCAAACTGGAGTTTGGGAGCACAGCTTTGTCCATAAGACAGTAACTAGCTAGCTAGAAGTATCTGAATGGATGAGATTTATGCCATCATTTTGTGATACTGAACAACCTTTACCCAGAAAGACTTGATATTTGACAAAAGCCAGGGGATAATTAGATTTCTTCCTGCTCAACTGTTGAATTGTTATGTCTCATCATGGCCAGTTCAGTTCCCCTGCTGTTTAGGGATTCAGTGACAGAAACCTCAGGCTCATTATATAAAGGCAAAATAAAATTCATTATCAATTGATACACTACAGTTTTCCATGATGAAAAGGAATCAATACGATGCAAGCTCATCCAGTTATCTTTCTATTAAACCATTTGCAACAACCATCATTGCTGTTATAACAACAAATCCATTTCACCATACCACTGTGGCATTCCGAGTTCACTCTGCTCAAAGACAAAAAGATATATAACTCACCCATACAGATTTGGAAAGGAAATAGATGATCTGAGTATTGAGCTGTGTAGATTTCCTGCTACAATACAAAGAAACATCCATGTAGAGAGCAAATATCCTCATGGCAGTGGAAGGAGTGGCACTTGGCACTTGGAGCCATGGTTTAGTTGTCATGAGATATTAGTTAGTAGGTAATAGGTTGGACTCGATGATCTCTGAGGCCTTTTCCAACCTGGTTGATTCTCTGATTCTGTGATACACACCACAAGAAAATGGGGACTTATCTCCCAGTCCAGCAAATTTGCAAAATATTATCTAGGAGAAGAGCAAGATCTCAGCACTAGGGAATGGATTTACGTTTTGGCTGTTCTGTTCAAGATATCTAACATATATCTGATTCTCTTCGAGCCCAACTAAGTGTGATTACTGAGATATAACCACATGAACTTTAATAAGGACAAGTGCAAGGTCCTACATCTGGGGAGAAGTAACAACAGGCACCAGTACAGGTTAGGGGCTGCCCTGCTCAAAAGCAGCTCCACAGAGAAAGACCTTGGAGTGCTGGTGGACAGCAAGTTCTCCATGGAACAACAATGTGCTCTTGTGGCCAAGAGAGCCAAGGGGATCCTGGGGTGCATCAAGAAAGGTCTGTCCAGCAGGTCTAGGGAAGTTCTTCTACCTCTCTACTCTGCCCTGCTGAGACCACACCTGGAATACTGTGTCCAGTTTGGGGCTCCCCAGTTCAAGAAAAACAGAGACCTGCTGGAGAGAATCCAATAGAGAGCCATGAGGATGATGAGGGGACTTGAGCATCTCCCCTATGAAGAGAGACTGAGATCCCTTGGGCTGTTTAGTCTTGAGAAGACTGAGAGAAGACATCATCAATGTGTGTAAATATGTGAGGGGTGGCTGTCAAGTGGAGGGGGCCAGGCTCTTTTCAGTGGTGCACAGTGATAAGACAAGGAACAATGGGTTCAAACTTGACCGTAGAAGATTTCACCTCAACATGAGGAGAAACTTCTTTACAGTGAGGGTGATGGAGCACTGGAACAGGCTGCCCAGGGGGGGTTGTGGAATCTCCTTCTCTGCAGACTTTCAAAACCTACCTGGATGCATTCCTGTGTGGACTACCCTAAGGGATCCTGCTCTGGCAGGGGGGTTGGACTCATTGACCACTTGAGGTCCCTTACAACCTCTGCTGTACTGTGATACTCTGATATACTGTGATACAGTATATCATTGTTACATGGAGTAACTTTTTTACCCTTTGTGCTGGGATTCACAATAGAATGCAGAGTAGATTTTTCAGAAGTTGTTTGAATAAGAGTCAGTGAATAAGTGTCAGATGCATAATGTCATCCTTTTGTAGAAGTGAGTTACGACTTCTCAACGTGTTTTCTGCTTTAAGCTTTTTGGTGCTACTGGGTGTGACAGCTTGTAAAGTTTTAAACAAATCCTTTTTTAAGATAAATGTAGAACTATATACATGGGTTTTCTTTTTGTTTGGGTACTTGAGTTGTTTTGTTGTTTGTTTTGTTGTTGTTGTTGTTGTTATTTTACGTTTTAATAGCATCAACAGCTTGCCAGCTTCTCTCTCAAAACGAATGCATGTTAGACTGCTTTGTAGAGGATGACATACTTTGCTCTGACAGTTCAGATTCTTCAGTGACTACACCCCAAACAAGATATAAATCCAAATATTGCTGCAAAAGGATGCTGTTCTGTAACTTGTTGAGTTTTCAGTATCAAACTTACCGTTACACAGTTGAAATTGTTCATTTTCCTACAAGATTAAAGCACTTTCAGATTTATCTCAAGACAAGGTTTTTGTAGAAGAAAATGAGTGTAGTGAGATGGTGTCAGAGCTGGTATCTTTCAAACATGCTTCTAGCGGATCATTTCAATGAAAATAAGCAAATAATCATTCTTCCCACAGCTTTCCTTCTCATCAGAGCCAAACTTTATAGAGAGCGAGACATTTATGCAAGACATAAGCATGAACACTATAATGTGATTTGGTTTTAATGAATTTCCTCCTTCTGTAGTCTGAATGTGATTGCAGATTATTTCTCCTGCAAATACTGTACAGTGGACAAGTGTTTGTTCTGTTATGCATAGAAACTGTTATTTTACTGGTGGCTATGCACAGCCTTTAACTTTCCAATCTGTAACCCTAGGCAAGTGTGAGTGGCATGAAGCCTTGGATTTCAGATGCACTTGAAATGGAAATGCCCACTCGTGGATTCTCTGAGCAGGCAGTATGCCCTCAGACTTCTTTGGTGTCCACAACGGCAATGGCCATGGCAGTTCTGTTTTTCTCTTCACAGCTGGAGTCTTCTCTCAGATCCTTAAACAGATTAATCCATTGTCACGGGAAAGTAATAGGAAATGAATTATTGATCTCATAAACAAAGGTAGCAGCAAACTTTCTGGTGGAGAGCAAGGCCTGTCTAAACATGAGGGGAATTCAGACAGAAGGAGAGACACAGTTTCAGGGCATTAACCAGCTTAGCTTCTCAGAGTGCAGGAGCTCTTCTATTTTAGAATTATTGACAACAATTGCACCTGAAAGGCAAGAAATAAGAGTTTAGGATGACTTCAGAATGACACAATGAACGTTACAATGGGGATAAAACGCTGCATTACAATGTAACAGCCAGAGGTGATAGAGGCTCTGCAGAGGCTGAAAAGAAAGCCACTTAGATCAGCAGACCTATGATGCTGTGTTACAAACAGGATCAGGACCATGCTCCCTAGAAAGGCAGCCACACCTCACAGTACACACTGGTATTTTGCTTTCAAGTTTCTGTGCTCAGCTTCATGCACCATCATCCAAAGAGGCCTTAACTCACTGGTGAGAACTTAGAAGGCAGCAAAGACAATGACCAAAGATCTAGGAAAAAAAAATTACATTTAAGAAAATACTGGAGGAACCAAGAGGGACTGTTTATGAAGGCCTGCTGTGATAGGATGAGGGGCAATGGTTTGAAATTAGAGAAGAGTAGGTTTAGATTGGATGTTAGGAAAGAATTATTTACAGTGAGGGTGGTTGAGCACTGAAACAGGTTGCCCAAACAGGTGGTTGAGGCTCCATCCTTGGAGGTATTCAATGTGAGACTCGATGGGGCTGTGGATGACCTGATCTAGTTGAGGATGTCCCTGTTCAATGCAGGGGGATTGGACTAGATAACCTTTAGAGGTCCCTTCCAACCTGGCCGATTCTATGATAATCAAATCCAACTGTCAACCCAGCACCACGATGCCCACTGAATGATGTCTCAAAGTACCATGCCTACATGGTTTTTGAACACCTCCAGGGTGTTTTCCAGAACTGCTGGAAGCAACGTGCAAGTGTGTGAGATCACTCTTCTTCTCATTGGTAGTGTGTAATTAGTGACTATTTCCCATTCTAGGAGTTAGCTGAATGATAGTTTTCCACTGAAGGGGAGCCACTTTTGGGAAGGTTCCTCATTTGTTCTGCTATTAGGAGGATCAGAAGCAACTTTTTATTTCTCCTTCTTTAAAGTCATTCATGATGTTTCTTGATAAGAGTTGTAGAGAAATCAGTGCTAATGTAGAGTGAGCAGCACTTTGGGTGCTGCTTAGGAGAATGCCAGGGCTCTGCTCTGAACACATTTTCTCAAAGAACCAAAGTGGAGGCCAAATTCAGCAGCAGCTAAAACCTTGCTGCTGTACAGCTGAAATTACAGATCCGTGGGCAGTGTTAAATAAAGGTTTCATTCCTCAGCACTTTTAAACAGTCTAGCACAAACGTGACAATTATAAAAGGCAGATAGGGGTGACAGCTTAGGAACTAAATCTGGTCTAATCTATTTGAGCATAAATCACTTACTTCAGTCACATAGCTCCAGAGAGTGATTCCAGGGTGAGAAAACAGAACTTTGCCCCATTGTACTCCCTGTTTTATTGTCATATCTTTTTGTTTGTGAGGCTACACCTTGAATACTATGTTCAGTTTTGGTCCCCTCACTACAAGAAAAACATCGAGGTGCTGAGGTGTGTCCAGAGAAGGAAAATGAAGCTGGTGAAGGGTCGGGAGAACAAGTCTTGTGAGGAGTGACAGAAGGGACTGGGATTGTTCAGCCTGGAGAAGAGAAGATTGAGGGAAGACCACATTGCTCTCTACAGCTACCTCAAAGGAGGTTGTAGTGATGTGGAAGGTAGTCTCTTCTCCTTAGTATCAGGAGAGAAAATGGCCTGAACTTGTGCCAGGGTAGTTTTAGATCGTATATCCGGAAAAAGGTCTTTAGTGAAAGAGTGGTCAGCATTGCAACAGCTTGCCCAGAGAGGTGGTGCAGTCCCTGGAGGTGTTCAAGAAATGTGTGGGCATGGCACTTCAGGACATGGTTTAATGGCCATGGTGGTCTTAGACTGATAGTTGGACTTGGTGGTCTTGGAGGTCTTTTCTAACTGAAACAATTCTAGAACTTTGTCTTACCTTGGTAGTCAGAGCAGAGCACCCCTAAAGTGAAACTGTAAATTGTAGTTCCTCATCCAGGACTTTTCTGTGCATAATATAGGTATGTGTACTCACCTGTGATCAGGCATAGGAGGTATAAGCATCAACATGACCTCTGTGAGAACAAACAGGAGTAAGCAGAGAGGCTAAAAGCTTCAATAATGATCATAGATTCATAAAATCATAGGATTGCTTAGGTTGAAAATAATACTTTGCAATCATTGAGTGCAACCATTATCTAACTCTACCAAGCCTGGTGCTAAACCATGTTTCTTAGCACCACATCTCTGTATCTTTTAAGCACCCGAAGGGATGGGGATTCAACCACCTCTTTGGGAGCCTCTTCCAGTGTTTGAAAACTTTCAGTGAAGATATTTCTTCTAATACTCCCCTTAAAACTCCCCTGGTGCAACCTGAGGTCATTTCTACCGAGGTCAAAAGCAAAACTCCATGAGTTACAAAGGACTTGTGATCTTGGTTTCCAGTAGATGCCTAAAACTGCCACATCAAACCTGCCTTTGCTTGGATAGCAGTGAGAAGAGACAGACTTCTGTAGGTATCAGCAAAAAAAAGCCTCTCCCAACCAGCACAATTAACCAGTTATTTCTCATTTTATGCTTGCTGATTTTATGTGCATGACCCTTTGCAGATTTTGTGTGGCATCATCATCAATGGCTGGAACATTTGCAGCTGTGATGCTGCTGAAGGAGGCAGAGAGATGAGATGCCTCGGATGGGAGGGGGCTTGAGGGACTCAGATGGATCACCAGTCCCTCTGCTCTCACAAAAACTCGTCAGATAATTATAATCATTTAGGATACTTTCTGAGTAGCCTATAAATTCTTATGAATTAAATTGCCCTAGTCAGCACTGCAGCATGTTAGCATTAAATCACCATGGTACATAATCCAGAAGGTAAAACCTCTAAATCTTCTGAAAGGTTTATTCTTCTGACTAGTAATTTAACAATCTTGTAAGAAGCTGAGATATAAGAGCTTTCTGGCAGAGAAATAAAGAATAGGCAATGGGAAAAAAAGTGTCAAATACATTTCTGAATCAATTGTTCTCTCTAACTTACATTTCTAATGAATTATGCAAGGTGGGATGACTTCTCTCTTTTTTCTTTAAGCTAACCTGGGACCAGACACTGTGATTGAATCTATATAGAGCCCTGCTCCCTATCGTGCATTAGTCAGATATGTAGGGGAATTTGCAGGATAAAATATGTATAAAACCAGGATTTTAATGTAATGCATATGTTTAGTTGCATTTGTATTCCATGCCCTGTACCTGCTTATGGAGGTAGCTGGATGATTATCAGTATTTGATGAGCAACTTATTTTCAGTGCTCCTAAACATATTTCTCAGGCTTTGCTCGGTTTGGGTTTCTCACTGGTTTTGTAGATAACAAATTAAAATCTTGACCCAAAGCCCAGATAAATAATTGTGATTCACAGAATCAGAATTGTTTTGGTTGGAAAAGACCTCTAAGACCATCAAGTCCAGCTGTCAATCTAACACCACCGTGGCTGTTAAACCTTGTCCCCAAATGCTGTGTCCACACATTTCTTGAACACCTGCAGGGATGGTGACTCCACCACCTCCCTGGAGAGACTGTTCCAATGCCTGACCACTCTTTCAATAAAGACATTTTTCCTAATCTAAACCTCCCCTGCCACAATTTCAGGCCATTTCCTCTTGTTCTATCACCTGATATTAGGAAGAAGAGACCAACCCCCCACCTCACTTCAACCTCAGTTCAGGTGGTTGTAGAGAGCAATGAAGTCTTCCCATAGCCTCGTCTTCTCCAGACTAAGCAATCCCAGTTCCCCCAGCAGCTTCTCATAAGACCTGCTCTCTAGACTCTTCACTTCTGTTTATTTGGCCTTGATTAACTAAATGACTAGACAACAGGCTAACTCAGTACAGCTGCTGGGTCAGGCAGATTTTAGTTTTCCTTTTCCTATGCTGATATTTTTTCCTCCAGGAATTCAGTAAATGTTGCCTAGAAACACCTGTGCCTCAGAAACATCTGAAGCACAGCAAAATAGCCATAGATTCAGGAAAAAATAAAACAAAACAAAACAAACAAACAAACCAAACTCAGCCCATCTGTCCCCACCACACTGAATTTGGGGAGACAATTCCCATAAACCTATTTCTACTAATCAAAATGCTGTTTGATCTGTTTCACCCCCAAAGCTTTTTTAACTGTGGCTTGCATCACCCCCAGATTTACTAGTCAGCCCTAAACATTTCATAAGTGCTGTGCATTAATATAATGTGTTCCTCACTCCTGAATTGGTATAAGTAAAGGTTTTAATTAGTAAAATGATGCAGTTATAAAAATAATGTAATAAAATTATTCTTCCCATTTGCATTCATGGGCTGCCTGTATTCAGGCATTATGAGACACAGCAAATTGCACCAAACTGTGTTGGAATAATTCTCAGTACCAACTCTGCCTGAGGACCATTCACCTTAATGGTTTCAGTTCACAGCAGAATCAAATCCCAGGGAAGTGGACTTCTTGTATTGTAAGGAGGATTAAACGTAATGCATGGATTTTGAAATCGTTCTCCTCTGTGTTTTGTTGATGGACCTATGACCTAGGCATAGGTAAAATTATTTCACTTTAATAATCTAAGAGGACCAGTTTCTGTGTTCAGTGAAGTCCTTCATTGTAGCAGTTTTAAGCTGTGCCTAGTAAATTTTCACAGATCTTGAGCAAAACTTGGCAAAATGTGAATAAATTACCATTGGATGTAAAAGGGAAAATAATGATAAGGTCTAAATAATCCCATTGGTCTGATATCAACCCACCACATTCACGTAACATCTTTGCTGTCACTGGTACAGAATATGTGCCTTACAGAATGTGTGCCTTGCAGAATATGAAGCTTTCTGGATGATGCCTTAATTAAAGTGCATCCTCTCTAATCTGAAATGATGTCTGTTTATTTCAAAAGTAATTACTTCATTATGCTTTCCTCTGCTAAAGAATCTTTGGTGCCCGAATGAGGCAGAAAACTCTTTGGGGCAAAGACCACACGTAATGAGATAACGTTATGTTTGCTAAATAATATATTAGGGAAGGAAGCTTGTGACTAAAATGCAGGCTGAAGGTTTGTGATTCGATTTCCAGTGCAGGTAAAATTTTACAATCTATCCCATATTCACAGTCATGAATAATCTTTAATCCTCAGGTTCATAAATAAATCATCAGCTGAAATACAGCCTGTTACCCAAACAGTCTCAAATGCAAGGAAAATAATTTCTGACCTGTCTCTAATGGACCAAACAAGAACTCCTGGATTCAAATCACTTGTAACAAAGTTTTTCCTGCACGATTCCTCTTTTCTCCACAAGCATTGTGTATGGAAAGAAGAGAAATATCCTCCAAGACTCTTTTTAAGGCATTTTTTACCCCCCTCTAAAAGTTCCAGGGGTAACTTCCTAACCTGCATCAAATCTATTATGCATCCTTCTGTGACAGGTAAAACTAAGTGGTCAACCAGGAAATTATATTCATTGCTTGTTAGTATTCAAACTGAGTGAAAAGAGGTCAGACTTTTCCACATTTTTAGTACTTCAGAAGGACTAGTTTCCCAAAGATGAAGAAAAATTGGTGAGACTTGAGACTGATTCGGGGCAGGGGGGGGGGGGTGGGGGTGGGGCGGGGAGGGCAGAATCAGAAGCAGCAAATGTGGTGAAGAACTGTGAGTTCTTTCAAGAAGAGCTCATTAAATAGCCAAAAAGCTGTGATTCCAGCACAAAGAAATGCGACAGCATTGCCTGAAAGGCCGTCCAGACTCTGGGAAAGAAATTAAAACAACTATTAGGAATAAGCAGTGATGTACAATCAGTCAAAAAGGGTAACATGTAACAATCAATTATAGATGAGAATTTGTGATGCGTAGGGAATGAGGAAGGGGCCAAAAAGACATGACAGTGAATTATTTCAGTTCCTTTCTGGTTGGGCACAAGACAGTTTGGGCTTTTTGTTAGGAAATTTGTAGAGAGAGACTACTGTGCAGAACAGTGGTAACTCCCCACAAAGCCAGCATTGGGGTTGTAGGCTGTCATCACCCAGCAGAGAGTAATCCCTTTGAAAAGGGTTGTAGGCTACTATGAGCTTCTCAACAGTGAAAGCAAGACTGAAGTTTGTTGTTCCAAAGAAGAGAAGGTGCCACCTTTCAAAAGAAGAGAAGGACATTTCTCCATGTCTTTTCTTCCAGCACTGAGAAAAGCCTTTTCAAATGCAGAACAGGCTTCTGTATTCCTTGCACAGGAACTCAGCAGAGCTGAGCTGATGGCAGTGGCTAGCAAAGATGGGGACTCACATGCCCCCATTCCCTTGATTGCAGGACAGGAGCAAGCTCAGCTTAGGCTATCTCTGCCCAGCAGAGTATTTGCCTTACAGCAATAGAAAGTGGAGTGGTGACTTGAGCAGGTCCAAGTCACATGGACTGCTGGCACTGGCAGCTAGAACCCGGCAGCCTGGTGTGCCCCTGGCATCTGGGAGTCCTGCCTCTCCTCAGGTGGCCCTGGAAGTGCTCAAACAAGCCTCTGTTTAATACTCTTGGATTGAGAAATGTAGAGAGCTTGGCCTGACGAGCTTACTTTAAAGAATCTCATGAAGTGTTATTGGAATATTTTCATGGGAAGAAGCATAGTTATAAAGGGAATCTTAAGTCCAGACACAAAAAGGCTCTGAGAAGTCATTGTTTGGGGGCTGAAGTTGACAAATATTAGTTGGATAGTTGGGAATCTTACACATGGAAAGCAACTAAATTAACTAACTGCCACAAGAAAACTGGATGTCCTTTTGAAAACTTAGATTGACCAAACACTGATATGCTTCCGTATACAGAATACAGTTGGACAGCTGAGAGAAATGTAATAGCCAGAGACACACAGAAGGTCTCATCAGGTGAAGATCTAATTAGTATTAGGTTTTCAAAGCCTGTCATCTGAACTTCTCACCATCATCACCACCATACATAGACCCATTCATGTATATAATACCTGATGCTTGATGCACCAAAAATGCGTTGGCATTGCTATACCAGAGAAATTAGTTTATGTTTCAGTTTGTGTTCTACACTTCAAAGCAAGCAATTGCCTCATATAAATAATATAACCGTAGCACCTAATTACAAAGAAGGGCAAAGCTTTTAAATGGCATTGAACTTAATAAAAAAGAATAATTAATATGATGTCAATTAACCTGTTGATGAAGACTAGACCTGAATGGATCTGCTTTTCATTAGCAAGCATGAAGTATCAGACAACACCCATGGGGACCCAAACACCTGAAAGTCATCTTACTCAGAAAAAAGATAGAACACTTTCTTCTTTGTAGCTAAGTGGGTTTTCAGTCCTTGCTCTGGGGAGATGTTGTCCCTGGAGGGTGCAGTAGACCTTGTGCAGAGGAAGACAGCGTTATTTCAGAGGCTTTTCCAGTCCATGCTGTTGCCATGCTGCTCTCTCCTCCTACAGACTAGAAAGGCCTTGCTGTTTCCTGTCTTCCATTCCCAAACAGTTTGTTACAGAGTAACTCATCCCAATTCCAACGCTGCCCTTCTTCCTCACCCTCCTCTCCTGCTTTCAGCTGCCCAGTGACTCCTCACCTACAGCTTTCCTTTCAGGGACTATAGAGGGGAGGGACTCCCATGAAAGTCACACATGGACTTATCCTGCCCTTCTTGCAATGCCCCCTCCACACTCTTCACATTGCTTTTAGAACTGCTGATGTTCATATTGTTTGGGTATTTTGAGGATTTTGGGTTTTTTTGCTGAGAAAGAATAGCTAATCCAGCCTAATCTAGTGTAGCTTTCTCTTCCATCCAAGCTAATCCTCTTGTTGCTATGAATTTCAGGGTGGCAACAGTGTGCTGTAAATGGTGATAATTTTTTTCTAGACAGTTTGAGATTTGTTATCATCTCACCTGACAAGAGCTGACAGAGATTCAACTACAAAAATGCGGCACTAAAAAGGAAAAAAAAAAAAAGAAAAGAAAAAAAGAAGCATCACATGCAAGGAGAAACCTGAATGAACCTGAACTGCTGAGAGCAAAATGAGCAGCTGATACAGTTGGCACAACTCTGTAGTAATGTTGCTATAGCAGAATCAAGTTATTTTTGTGACTACATGAAAAAAACAGTAGAAAATGCATTCAGAAATTAGAGATGATGTGTTCAGGCTGGAAAGTATACAGAGAAGGGCCACAAGAATGATAAAAGGACTGGAAGCCTTGCCATATGTGGAAAGGCTGAGAGAACTGGGTTTGTTCAGCCTTGAGAAGAGAAGGCTTAGGGGGGACCTTATTACCATGTACCAGTACATAAAGGGTGGCTACCAGGAGGATGGAGACTCCCTTTTTACAAGGAGTCACATAGGAAAGATGTGGGGCAATGGGTACAAGTTACTCCTAGGGAGATTCTGACTGGGTTCCAAAAAGAAAGTTTTTCCCCATGAGAACAGTTAGACACTGGGAATCATCTCCCAGGGGAAGTAGTGGGTTCCCCTACAATGGACAGTTTAATACTAAGATGATAGGGTGCTGGGCCATCTCATTTCAACTCTGCTATTACCTAGAAAGTTTGGACCAGATGATCATTGAGGCCTCTTTTCTTTTCTAGTCCCTTTCTTCTGGCTGCACAAAGTCATGCTATACAGTTGTTGCTTTACATTGTGGATTTTCCTGAAGGTTTTGCAGCTTGATACTGTACCTGCATGAGCAAAGATGTAGAAAAATCCTAGTGTAGTATCAATGACACAAACCATCCTTTTGTAGCTTTTGCATGCATGGATTTGCTGCAAAATGGATGTAAACTGCTGCATCTCTATCAAGAAACCTAAAAATGTGTACATATGGATACAGAAGATGCATGGAAACCAATTCTTGCTGAATTCATATTTGATCGTGCATTATGAAGTTAAGGTTTTGCATGGCATTTGGTTAGGACCCAATGTTAAAGATCTCAACAATTTACAAAGCCATCATATAGTGCTATAAAATTGTGACATTTTGGCTTTTTTTCGGTTATTCTGCTTCTAGGATTAGAAAGGTACAGGTATTTGCACTGGAAGAGTGGGCTCAAACAGCAGCTTTATTCTTGTCATAGCCTTTCAAAGAATATGTGTCAACACATCTTTGTTTTAGCAGTAGCTGTGGGATTGTGAGCTCTGCAAAAGTGCTTGGAGGTGATGATCTCAAAGGTCTCTTCCAACCTCAACAGTTCTATGATTCTCTCTGCTTCAGATCTTTCGTTCTTCTTCTCTCTCACGGGAACTCCACTCTGATTCCTTCTTCTTTCTTTGTGTCCTAAAGGAATAGATAGAGCTGCTCTTTATGCGAGGAAAAAGGTAGCACACATTACTTTTCTATATGGTTAATTAGATGCTTTCAGGCAAACACTGTGTCTACACTAACCCTGTGGAGGCATGAGACACAAGGACCTGAGTCCCCCTGGGCTGTGGAAGCAGATTTCTGTTGCACCTGGGTGGAGAGCTCAGCTGCTGTTTGGACAAGGGAGAGCACATCCCTTCTGGTTTGAAAGAGACCCTTCTTATTAAAAGCATCTTGGTAGTTTACACAGGCATATCATTCTGGCACGTGGAGGTACAGCACTTCCTAGGCAAGCACAAGATCCATGCTGCTGAGGGTGAGCTCACACCCTGAAACATACCCCCAAACCCTGGGAATTTTTGCTAAGAAATAGTGAAGGGACAGCTGATCAGGAGGCTGGGGACTGCAGTTGTGAATTCGAGTACCCTTTGGGGGAGCTGCCTGTGGCTCTAAGTTTAGGCAGCAGTAGGAAGGAAGGAATTTGTGTCTTGCTGTCCTTGTGTGATTTCCTGTGTATCACTTTAGAATCACAGGATACATTGGGTTGGAAGGGACCCTTGAAGTCATCTTGTCCAATCCCCCTGCATGCAGCAGGAACATCTCCAACAAGATCAGGTTGCTCAGGGCCCCATCAAGTCTGACCTTGAATGGCTCCAGGGATGGGACCTCAACCACATCTCTGTCCCAATCTGTTCCGGTATTTCACCATTCTCATTGTAAAGAACTTCCTACTTATAATTAACCTAAATCTACCCTGCTCCAGTTTAAAACCATTGCCCCTCACCCTGTAGCTAAAGGCCCTTCTAAACAGCTCTTCTCCAGCCCTCCTGTAGGTTCCCTTCAGAAATGAAATGCAGCTATAAGGTCTCCCTGGAGCCTTCTCTTCCCCATGTTGAACAGTCCCAACTCTCGCAGCCTGTCCTTGTGAGGTGCTCCAGCCCTCTGATTTTTTGTAGCACTTCTGTAGACCTGCTCCAGCAGGTCCATGTCCTTCTTGTGTTGGGGGCCCTAGTGCTGGCCACAGTACTCCAGGTGAGGTTTCACCAGAGCAAAGCAGAGTGGCAGAATGACCTTTCTCCATCTGCTAGCCACACTGCTTTTGATGCAGCCCAGGATGTGATTTGCCTTCTGGGCTGCAAGTGCACATTGCTGGCTCATGTCCAGCCTCTGGTCCACCATGTAATGGCTGGGCTGCCCACCCCAAAGGTGTGGTGGCAGTCAGATGTGTGCCTTCCCGTTCTGCTCTTGGTTCCCTCTGCCAGCCTCCTCAAAATGGATGGAAGGTATGATTTGGGAACTTCACTAGTGGGAAAACTGATGGGGTCAAGGACCTTAATTTACACAGACCAACCTTCAGTAAACAATGAATTTGTGAGCTGGAAGTGAAAGACACTGGGTCCTCATGTATAACTTCAGGTATCATAATACAAAGAAAACTGACTGTGTCAAGTGTGCTGTAGGCATAGAAAAATTAATTGTGAGTTTATACTTAAGGGTGATGAGTACCATTCATGCTTAGAACAGTGCTGCAAATAGAACACTGCATATTGTGTTTTGTATTTGCTAGCCTCTTCCTGTCCAGAGGGATGAAAAGAAAAGCACTCATAACAAATTTAAATTGGTCCTGGAATTATTTCACTTTATGTTCTCCTGCTGGAAATTACTACTTAATGGAAAGTGAGGGGCAAATGGAGTCACAGGACAAGTGGCAAGTACAATTTGGCTAGAATCAGAGAAGTAAAAAGATGTTCATCTGTTGAGCTGAGCAACAGAACTCCCAGTAAGTGTTGACGGAAGTGAGTTCTCCAGTTCTCCAGGTATTTCCGCCCTCCCTGTAATCTCCTCTAAACTATGTTGATGGAAATAAAAATATAGTTCTCTGTTAATTAAAACTTTTCATTAGTTATGTAGGTCAGTAGGAAGCAAGAAAGTAGTTCAAACTCCACCCTCCCTATGCTGCCAGTTTTTCTAATGAAATGTAATTAGCACTAATTGGTAAAACTACACTGATGGCTGGTTATTAATGTTTGTGTATTGGTCCCAGATGTGGTTTTATGGCTGTCAGTGCTAATGGTTCAGTGAAGGAAAAAGAGTTCTCCTTTCATACTGTTGTCACTTTCTCCAGGGTGCCCCTCCTTTCAAAGAGCAGTGATTATGTTTAGTGCAGGGAAAGCCTCTTCCTAAATCCTGATGTTGTCAGAAACTGAATGCCTTCAACTCCCATTTGAATTTGGTAGGAGCTGAAAGCAACCAGCACTTAACATCTGCAGAATCAGGACTCAACAATTTAAGGGCTGCTTTTCTTGAGCCATCATAATTGCTAGTGAGTGGTTCAGAATTTATCAGAATAATTATCCTCCTAATTGCATACCTGTTCTTGAAAGCACACTTATGAGGCAAGCCTCTCTTCTAAGCAATCACCTTAAAGTATTCTGTTTAGAATAATTGCTTTTCTGCAATCCCTACAATTACTGAGTGGATGGTAATCACCTTCTTCTGGCAGTCATAGGTGAGAAAGTTGGCCATTTTAGACAGAGATGAAATGATGAAATCCAAATTTCCCAATACAAATCTACCTAGAGTGGCGTTGGGTGTAGCCTCTCACCGAGTCAAGCAAAGGCAATGTCATGGTGAAGAAGAGGGTCTCCTGGCATGCTTTGGTAGGGTTCAAAGCACACTTGATGATAAATTGGAAAATGCTTAGGAACTCATTCCTTCCTGAATATTAACAGTAAGACCTAACATTAACACTTAAAAAGTTAAAACCTTTTATTATTTTTTTTTTGTTGCTGACAAGCATCTGTGTTTAATAATGTATACCTCCTCAGGTCACCCATGCACCCATCTTATTTTTGTGAAACCTCAGCTCATTAATATTTCTAAGTTAAAACAGAAATATAGAATACTCCAGGTATGAAGAAAATGTCTGACTGCCTTATCTGATTCATAAGAGGGTGGAAAAAATGAGTAAAATCAGCAGTCATATATTTATTTGAAGATGCTTGAAAACTTGAGCCTGTTAGAAATAAAAGAATTGCCACATAGCTTAAACTACTATCTGCCATAAGGACACAACAAGGTCATTATTAAACCTTAGCCTTTAATAGTTTTGGTCCTTACAAGACATTCAGAATCCCCTTCAACACCCATCTGCATTTTGTTGGGTGATGTTTTAATGATTTTTCTTAGTTTTACATTCAGAATAGTTTTCTTAGTTTTACAACAACATGACACCTGTGGTCTGGGAAGTATTAATTCTTCCTTGTGGTTGGTGAAAAAAAAGAAGCTCATCTGTGACCAGGAGGTCTAAGAGCATGTCTTGCAACAATAAGGCAGCAAGGGTGGTGAGGGTTCTGGAACACAAGCTCTATGAGAAGCAGCTGAAGGAGCTGGGGTTGTTTAGCCTGGAGAAGAGGAGGCTCAGGGGTGACCTTATTGCTGTCTACAACTGCCTGAAGGGAGGTTGCAGCCAGGTGGGGGTTGGGCTCTGCTCCCAGGCAACCAGTGACAGAACGAGAGGACACAGTCTCAAGTTGTGCTGGGGGAAGTTTAGGCTTGATCTTAGAAAGAAGTTCTTCACAGAAAGAGGGATTTCCCAGAAAGAGAGGGCAATAAAATGAGGCACTTAGTACCATGGATTAATTGTTTAGATGGTGTTGGGTGATAGGTTGGACTTGATGATCTCGAAGATCCTTTCCAACCTGGTTAATTCTGTGATTCTGTAATATGTACCTACAGCCTGGAATGATGTTCTGGCAGGCAAATCTCAATGGTAGCCATCACCATTTAATATTTTAAAGTAATTTATTGCTTTAAACTGCTCGTTTTGCCATGGACCTACCACCACTGCACTCATTCAGCTGCAGCTAATCTGTCCTTGTGTCTTTATGTACAGTCTCACATTGCTACAAATAAATTCTCTCTTCACCCTCTGCTGAAATCATGGCTACAAACTTTACACCTTTACTGGAACCTAACTACAGGACATACCCTATCTACCCAGCAGCCACATCAGTAGGACATTTCCTTCTGAACTTGCTTTTGAGCAGGTAAAACATGCAGAAGGAATATCTTGATGGGATAAATAAATAACTCAAACAATCACACAGATACACAGTGCCCCACATTTGGCTTACATTTTTCTTAGCAAATTAAAGGTGTTCATGACCACTCTCATGCACAGGAGGTCAACCAGAGTGTTAGGTAGCCCACTCTAATCTTGTGATAACAAGTTAACAATACAGAGAAAGGAGACTTGGTGTTCTAGAACTCTTTAATATTCTTAGGCAGATGTAGCTTCAGTGTCTATGGTGTCTGTACACTGACAATAGCAATGAGATACATGTTTGAACTCCTTCAGACCCAGAAATTTGGTTTCCCAGCTCCTGGATGAGAGCTCTGTTATGTTGTCCAGCAAGCATGGGCAGAACCACATTGCTATGACCCAGTTTGCAGTTTGCTCCACGGAAAGTGTGAGCTGGTTGGCATCAAGGAGTACCCTGGCAGTGCAGGTCACATGCAGCCCCTTGTGTGTCTCCTGCTCTTGGGCAGGCTCAGGCTCTGGAGCTGCTGAGTGTGGGGCACTGCTGGAATAAGTGCAATAGTGTGTCTAAAGGCTTGGGGTGAAATGGGAAGAACTAAATGAACTTGGGCATATCCCAGGCTTACAAATAACTATTTCAGTTGTGGCAGGAGAGCTCTACTGCAAACCTGACCTTAAAAGCCTTCCTTCCATCTGACTCCTACCTTAGCTAGTGAGCATCTTTTTGAATGTGTCTTCCCTGTTTTCATTCACAGGTCTTGGTCCCACATTGTTCACTCTGCAATCATGTTAATTTATTCCCTAGCTCTTTGCTGGAGTGAAAAAATGTTTTCTTCTTGAAGCAATATATGTCCTTGTACATAACCTAGTGTGAATGAGACTATACCAAGTCTGGGTCCTCTTGTCTCTCTTTCATCCTGGCTCTGCATCCTTGAGCATTCTCAAGCACTTTCCTGTGGTACAGCACCAGCCAAGCGACACCAACCATCAGGTTCACTCCGCAAGAGCACCACTTGAGCTGGTGATGGCACATGTTCTCACATTGCTTTGGATGCTTGGATGGCACTTCTCACACCTTCACAGACACAGAAAACTATTGTATTGTATTAAGGACCCAGGGCCAAATGCTCTGTAAGGTGGGCACGGTCTTCTAGTTCTCCAGTCTGGAGCAGACTCAACCTTATTGTTCTTGTCACTTGGCTTGGAGTCAGGGACTACTTTTTGGGTTGGACGCACTTAGCTGCAGTTTTCAATACAGCCTTTTATCCAGCATGTATCTCAGAACAAGATAATCAAATAAATGTGTGTGGAAAGATAAAAATAAGATAATTAATTAGACATGTTTGTATGTCAAGATAAAAATAAAACTCTGCAACTTCAAATACAGGCAGAATGTTTTACTCATGAAGATTATCAAGCTCCAGGAGGACACCAGCCAGAATCTAGCTGAGATGCCCACCCTACACTTACTAGAAGCAGCCAGGAACCTGCTGTGTGCACCAGCTGGAGGAGAGCTGAAGCCCTCTCCCTCTGATGAGGGTGCAGCCAGCCAGAAATGCCTCTCACCACATGGCAGCACCCATGGTGATCTCCCCCTGCTACTGGCAGCACTGCCTCAATGTTTACTTGCCTGAACAACAGGAACCTGCTTCTGGTGGGTGCAGATGAGTGCTGGCACTTTTTATCTTCATTCTGGAGGACGGCTGCTCACAAGAGGCATTTTTAGCTGCAGAGGCAGTGCAGGGAGATGGAGGCAGTTCCATGAGGATATACAGAGAGAAAAAAAAAAGTCACATCATCATTCTGCCTTGTTTCCACCTGCTCTATGCCAGCACTGGTTAGGGGTGATCCCCACTGGAGACTAAGTCAGGGTTAGTCCCTACAGGTTTGAGGCTCAGCTGTAAACAGGCTTAAAATAAATAGTGGAGGGGTAACTAAGTGTGGGAAGGCAAAAAAAAAAAAAAAGAAAAACCACAAAATCTGTGCTTGTGAAGCACTTGGGAAGGTTGCTGAGGGACGAATCCTTCTGTAGTTTACAGTCTGTGCTGTGTAACAGCAGCTCAGAGCTTCAGGTCCAGCCCATTAATGCTGCTTTGGCCCCACTTCGGCTCAGGAGGATGCACTAAAATTGATTGTGCATGTCAGGTTTGGTCACCAAATGCTGTAGCCCTTCAGGTAATCTACCCCTTTCAGAAAAGTGCAAGTTGAAACAGAGCAGCCCTTTCTCCTCTGCCTCACTGTGGTTGGCTTTAATGTAGGCTCCATAATCAAACCACAGAGACATGGAATTGTTCTGGTTGGAAGAGACCTTTAAGATCATAGAGTCCAACCTAAGATCACCATGGACATTAAACCATGTCCCAAAGTGCCATGTCCACACATTTCTTGAACACCTCCAGAGACAGTGACTCCACGCCATGACTCCATCCTCCTCCACCTCTTGCAGCTCCTCACTCAGTTTGAGCTTTCTGGGGCTGCAGGAGACCTACCCTGCTTTTGGCTGACAGGGATGCCCACCTTTGTCCACTGGGGGACAGGCCCTCCAGCCCTTTGGGTGCCATCACCATCTTGCATCCTACATCTACAA
This sequence comes from Indicator indicator, assembly GCF_027791375.1. Classification (NCBI taxonomy): domain Eukaryota; kingdom Metazoa; phylum Chordata; class Aves; order Piciformes; family Indicatoridae; genus Indicator; species Indicator indicator. Next base: position 56,747,077 of record NC_072011.1, on the reverse strand, counting down.
GCTACTTGGCAAGAGGTGAATTTTTACATTTCATTAAGATTGGAAAGAGCTGCTGCACAAGTTAGCACAGATTTTCTGGTGCTGTTTGGAGTGGTTGTCTTCCCATTTACCTGGGATGGCTGATGACTGACCAGAGCACTTGGCTGCCCTTCCTCAAGCTGAATGGTGTAAGCTGCAGGGCTGCACACACATGCAGGTAGGAGCAGAACCAAGGGTCAAGTAGTGCCTATCAACACTGATAGATGTTACTTCATTTATCTCTTCCTCCTTGGAAGGCTGCTGGACATCTGAGAGTAAAGCCCCAATCCATGTTGAAGGCAGACTTTGTGTTTTAATGTGTGCAAAACTGGAATGAGCTAGCGTGCTGGGGACATTATCTTGTCCTATTTTGATTTCAAAAATCAAAGCTATCAAGACAGTGACATAAAAACAAAGATCCTACTATTGCAGGTCATAGAATCATAGCATCACAGAATAGTTTGGGTTGGAATGAACCTTATACACCTCATCCAGTCACTAGATCTGGCTGCTCAGAGCCCTGTCCAATATGACCTTCATTTTTTTTCCAGGGATGGGACATCCACCACCTCTCTGGGCAACCTGTGCCAGTGTTTCACTGACATTGTAAAAAATGTCTTTGTTTTATGTAGCCTAAATCTCCCGTTTTAGTTTAAAACCATTGCCCCTTGTCCTGTCGCAACAGGTCCTCCTAAAACATCTGTTCCCATGTTTCTTATAGGCACCCTTTAAGTACTGAGAGGTCACAATAAGGTCTCTCTGGAGCCTTCTCTTGTCCAGGTTAAAAGGCCCCAACTCTCTCAGCCTTTCTTCACAGAAGAGGTGCTCCAGCCCTGTGATCATTTCTGGACCCACCAGAACAGGTTCATGTCCTTCTTTTCCTGAGGGCTCCAGAGCTCGACACAGTAATCCAAACAAGGTTTCACCACAGAGGAGCAGAACAGCAGAAGCACTCCCCTCAACCTGCTGGCCATGTTTCTTTTGATGTATCCCACTGTCTATATCATTGATGAAGATATGAAACACTGCTGGTCCCAGTACAGACCCCTGAGGGGCACCACTTGTCATGAATCTTCATCTGGACATTGAGCCAATACAGAGAGAGATTAGGAATAACAACCTGTCTTGGCAGGGGGGGTGGATTTAATGACGTCCAGAGGTCCCTTCCAACCCCTACCATTCTGTGATTCTGTGAATTGCTGCATTATTGTTCTGTCCTGCCACTTGTAGAAGCCAACAGCTTACTGCCTCAGGGGAACCATGCCTATCACGTAATTATGCCTGTGTGGTATTTCCTCAGTTTAGGAGAGCTGTTACTGACCTGAACTCCCTCTCTAGGCTGGCTGGGGAGTTGAAACTGATCCGGTCAGGAAACGATGCCTGGGTGAAGGGGCTCTGTTAGTTTCCAAATTTTCCTCTTTAAAAGGAGCAGCAAAGGTATCTCAGAGGTTGAACACTCTCTTAGCTGAAAATTTGCCACATGGTTTTCCTTTCTTAATGGAAGACCTGTATTTCACTACAAGATGCCCATTTTCTCCAGGGGAGAGTAAAGTGAGAAAGAACTATATTCCTCACGCTGCTCTTTGAACTGATACATGATGCACTGATTCGAGTTGAAGTCCCTCTTGAATAGCCTGCATTTTAACACAGAGGAGACAGCATCAGGTATCTGAGACATGCGAAAGCAACCCCAACTTTGACTATTAACTTTGATGCATCCAGATGTTCTGTTTCCACATGCCGTTAGCAGAAGCCCATGTATCTTTTGGGTACAAGTTTGCATTGAGTCCAAGTATGTTTTGTGACAAATGTGCCTTGTTCTAATTTCTTCCCCTTGCTGTGCCCCAGGAGTGTGCTGCACATCTTAATCTTCCTCACAAACACCATCTTTGCAAGCTCCTCAGCAAGAGGGCACCCTGCATGACCTCTGAGCAAGGGAAGGGTTGCAATGCCCAGCAGAGTTGTTCATAGTGCAGTATGAGTAGCACTAGAAATCATGGAGCTATGTCACAGTGTCTTAGGCCACCAGACGGTGTCTCCAATTCAGTGGTTCCAGGCAGTGAATTTCACAGATGGATTAAGTCCAGCTGAGTGCTGCTCCTAACAGGCCAACTGCTTCATCTGGCAGGCAAGAGCATACTGTCTTTCTCCAAAAACACCTGATGGGACAAAGTGCTCCATATGATACTTTCTCACTCCAACCATCTGGGGATGATGCAGCACTGGCACCCTGGGGGGTTGGTCTATTCTCCTATGTAACTAGAGATAGAACAAGAGGAATGGCCTCGAGATGCACCAGGGGTGGTTTAGGCTGGACATAAAGAAAAATTTTTTTACTGAAAGGGTTGTCAGGCATTGGCACAGGCTGCCTAGGGAGGTGGTTGAGTCACCATCCCTGGAGGTGTTTAAAAGCCATGTAGATGTGGTGCTTGGCGACATAGCTCCGTGGTGGACTTGGCAGAGATAGTTTAACTTGATGCTCTTGAAGGTCTTTTCCAACCTAAATGATTCTATGATCAGCACTGACACAACCCACACCTCATACCCACCGTTCTGCCTATCTGGTGAAGCACGGGGCATCTTCAAGATGCTGCCTCAGAGCTGCTCACCCTTTTGAAGTGCAAACTGTCTGAAACTCCCAGGAGTAAACCTTAACTCCGCGCTCCTCTGCTCTTGGAAGTGTTTGGGCACCGCTCCAGGGGTGCTCCCTGCTCCCTCCGCTCGGGTTTCCTGCCGGCAGCCCCCCTACCCCGGATGCCTACCCGGCGGGACGCCGTGCCGAGCCTTGCCGAGCGCGGCGGGGCGCCGCAGCCTTGCCCGCGGCTGCCATGCGTGTGCGCGGTGGCGGGGCTGCCCGCGCTGCCGCTGGGCGCCGGCGGTCCCGCATCGCAGGGTTCCCCGCGGCGGCTCTCGGCTTGGCTGCGCGGCCGTGGCCGGGCGGACGCGGGCAGGTGCGCGCTGCGGCTCCCCGCTGCCCCCCTCCCCAGGTAAGGGCCGGCTGTGCCTGCGTGTGCCGCGATGCGTGTGCGCGCCCGATCGCCCGGCCCCGGCAGCCTGCCGAGCCGCAGCGGCGGAGGCGGCGGCAGCAGCCGCGGAGGTGCCCGCCGGGGCTGGAGGGGGGGAACCCCCGCAGGTAGCGGAGGGGGTTGCGGGGCCGGGAGGGCGGCGGGGCGGGCGGAGAGGGAGAGGGCGGTGCGGGGGCAGCCGCGCCGCGGGTTGCGGGAGCGGCGGGGGCGACCTGCGGAGCCCCGGGCAGCGGCGAGGCGGAGCTGGCTCTCTCGTTGCAGGCGGCGACGAACCGGATGCCTTTGGCGGGCAGAAGATGTGTCATGGGAAGCAGGCGAGCGGCGGCGGTGCCCTCCCGGCGGCGCAGCGGCGGGCGCTGGCCGCGGCGCTGTGGCTGCAGCTGGCTCTGAGCCTCGGCCCGGGGCCGGTGGCGGGCGGTGAGTGAGGGGCCCCGGCCCCTGCCCCCCTTCCTCCGCCTGAGCCACCCCTTTCCCTGCCGCCCCCACAGCTCCGGTCCCGGGAAGGGGTTTGGGGCGGGGTGGGGGGATACCAGGAAAACTTCCTCCCCGGCTCCCTCCGAGGGAAGAAGAAGCGCCGCTCGATCCTGTGTGTGTCCCCCCCACCTCCGCCCACCCCTGTCCGCAACCTCCAGTGCCTCTCACGGGAACCCCTGGAAGAAGGGAGCCTTACCCCGGCCCCTGGTAGGCAGCAGTAGCTCTGTGTAAGTGCAGCGTGATTTTGAAAGAGCGTCATGTTTTTCATCGAAAAAGAAAAAAAGCAGCGTTCTCCTCCGCTCCCCCCCATCCGTTCTCCGTCCCCCCCCCCTCCCGTCCATTCGCTCGGACACCTCTCAGATGACTCTTAGTGCAAAAACCTCATGCAGCTGGGGGCAGCAGGAATTTCGGGAGGACGCAGTCGGGATTTCGGTCTGAAAATGCAACGTCCTTCAGTACTCGTGGAGGAGCGACCCAGCCTAATTTGGCTTTTTTTTCTTTCTTTCCACCCCCCCCCCCCCCCCCCCCTTTTTAATTTTAATTACATTTTCACACTACCATTTTACATTGTTGAGCCTGTGAGATATTATCAGCAGGTACATTTAATCACAAAATTGCTTTAAATTGATCCCATAATTAGACTTGGATTGCTGGAAAAGTCTTAGAATAAACTGCTTTGCTGTAAAAATGAACTTAGCTATGATAATCAGAGCAAGCTTCACATTTCTACTCTGGCATGGTATTAGATATTTGTGTTGGGAGAATAAGCCATTTTATGACAGAATCACATCACTAATGGTAGACAGAGTCTAATCTAAAAATTGCCTGGGCTTTTTCTCACACCAAAGATGCCAAAAATTTCTAACTTGAATGCCTAAGCTCAAGCAGCTCCAATTCAGATGTGTTTTCCGTCAGTGATTAGAGACTTACAGAAACACGGCTGAAAAGGACCTCAAAAGATCATCTGGTCCACCTCCTCTTGATGTGATTCAGTCCTAATTTTCTATATGGAGGTGATAATGCCATTTTCCAATAGAAATCCCGTGAATGCAAAATTTGATTCCAGCTTAACAAGCTTTTGAACTGTTACAGTCGCTAGGAATCCCTCTTTAGAAATCAATGGCTTTTTTTTTTCTTTTTTTAATCTGCAACCGTGTTACCCTTGGTTTCCTGCCCAGCTTGCTTTCAGCAGGGGGATGCCATTCTGCCTGTCCTGTGCTTTCCTTGCCATTGGAGTTGTGTGAGCTCCTGCCCTTCTCTACCCTCCTTCTTATGCCTTGATTCATAAAAATGAGACTAATCCAAGCCCCCCATCCCCACCCCTCTCAGAGACTGTGTCCTGCGGTTTGATTGTTGGCATTTATTTAGCTGATTAGTGCAAGAGGTTCTTCAAAATATGGTTTATGACTCCCTTGGATGTATTAGTTTTCATCACAGCCTGCAATAAATTCTTCTGTGATGTAGATCGTTATTAGTACTGCTGCCTTTCACCTTGGCACTATAACTAATTCTAATTCCACTTGTAAGGCATTTTAGGATCCTTCACAATTTTTTTTAATTTTTTTTTTTATATTTTCAGTCCAGAGTGTAGGAAAAGGCAATACACTGAGTGCCAGTGTGTGGATAAAATAATCAGTGAAAGATACTCATTGCCGTTCTTACTTTTATTATCGTTATTATTTTCCAGTGGGGTTGTGCTTGGAAGTTAGGCACTGTGTAAATACTGGTTAATGTACAGGTCTTTCATGTGGTCAAATGGACGGTTGTTGTGTTGGGTTTTTTTCACCTTGAGTCATTCAAGTAGTAAAAATAATGAGCTTTGTAATGATAGCAGAAGACTGTAAATTAGAATCCCTCCTGTTTTGATACTCTGTAGTACCTGTGATCAAGCTTGCTTTCCATGAAGCCTCAGCTGTTGACTCCCCAACCAAAGTTGTGTTTCCCTGGGACCTTTAAAAATGTTATTTCTATAGGACTCTCCTCACCTTATGGATTCATGTATCCAGACAGAAGGCACCAAGCATTACTGACTGCTTTGGAAAATGTAGCCCAAATCACCTTCTGTCTTCTCATTTTCTGTTAAATAAAGATAATCATACTTCTCTCAGAGATTTGAAAAGAGGTTTGATGGCAGTTAATGAAAATACTATGGAGGTGGAAGGAATTTGTTTCAAAAGCTTTAGAAAAATAGTAGTGACAATATCCTGAAATAAAAACTATCTCACATACTGGGAAATTAAAATGAATAGTTTAGGCTTGTTTTTTCAATAAAGCAATCCATGGCTTACATTTTGGGTCCCATTTATAGCTTCCTCCTTTCCTTAGCTGATAGAAGGATTTGGCTGCTGGAATAATCCTGTCATGACATGTGTGACTCCTTCTATTTTATATCTGACTAAGCTGTATTGATTGTCACGTTCTACCATTTCACCCCAAATCAATACTACTTATAACTCCTTTTTTTTTCCTGTCAATAACCCTACAGAGAATAACTCTGTTTATTACTTTCAGACTTTCCCAAAAGTGGATCTAGCAGAAAATTTGCTGTAGAAGTGAACTCAAATGAACAAACCTTTCAGCTATCAATATACCTCATTCCTCCCTGATGTATTTAACTCTGCTGATACCAGATGTCTCATGCATCAGCTTGTGGCTTTCATCTAATGATCTTTGTTTATCTTGCTTTTTGCTATCGTGTCATAGTGTAGGGGAAAAAAAGAAAGAAAATAAGAAAGTAGGAGCAGTCTGGGAAGGCTAGCAGGAGGAAATTGAAATTCACAAGTGGATGAAGTTAATGAGAAGTTATTTGGTCCTTTTAAGGCATTGTAAGTCATCTGTAAGGCACTGTTAGTATGGAAATAATAGCTGTAAGAATATATTTTTATACATATATTTCAAATATCTGGAATTATATTGTGATGGGAGGGGGAATCTGAAAGGAAAGTGAGACCAAAAAAAAAGTTCAGTAAGCTTCTGGTTTTGAGGCTTGTTATGTGGCTTTAGAATTTTGTCATTGTAGCCAGACATCTCCTGGGTGCATGTCTGCGTTATCGTTGTAGCTCGGTTATTTGAGCTATGCTCTTCTACAGTGTCGTCTGCATGGCCTCATGGAGAGGCTCAGGCTTGAAGTGTGCATCTCCATAGGCTTGGACAGGATCATAAGCTGTCACGTTGTCTTGCCTCTTGTTCTCAAGCAGGGTCAGGTGTAATCACGTTCTTCTTGCAGGATGTTTATTTAATCTTCTTCTTAAAAGGTCTCCACCTCTTCTCTAAGCACCCTCTGCCAGTGCTTCATCAGCCTTTACTCGAGCAAGTTTTTCCTGAGGTCTAACCTGAAGCACCCTGGCTGCTGTTTAAGCCTGCTAGTTCTCTTCTTGTTCATAGCAGCCATTCAGCAGAGCCACTGCTCCTCAGCTTTCTGGCTGTCTTTCATGTTCTGTTCCACCTCTTTGGTCTTTTGCTGCATAAATGGGGATTCCAGTTCCTTCAGACTGTATGGCTACAGTTTCTCCAAGCATTTCTTGAGTCTGCATCACTGGTCATTCAGGCCATGAACTTGCTCCCATGGGGCCATGTCCCTGTGAAATACGCTGCCCAGCAGCCTCACGAGTGCTGAACAGACCTGAAGGATACCTGCCTGTGCTTTGGAAGCTCTGACCCTGTTCAGACATCCTGAGTACTTTCGCTTTTTTTATATGACATGGTTTATATCCAGCTTCTGATTCCCTGTAGCTCCCAGGCTTGTTTGTGCAGGGCTGCTACCTGGCCAGTTGTTCCCATCTCATCTCCCTCCTTTTATTTATTTATTTATTTATTTATTTATTTATTTATTTATTTATGTATGTTCTCGCTCTCTTTTTTTTTTTTTTTTGGCATTGCAATCCATTTATTGAGTTTGCCTATTTTTATGTCCTGCAGCCAATGTTCCTTCACACTGTTGGATGCTTTTTAAGATGGGAAGCACTGTACCTCATGCGTGATGGGAAAGAAATCTGTCACATTGTGAAGCCTTCAAACATTATATTGAATATTAGTGATACCATGCAGAATTGTGTGGGGGTTTTTTAATAGACCAAAGCTGAATTTGTACTGTTCTGTGATTTCACTGCGTTTGATTGAAGTCTTTGTTATGCCTTGGTTATAATATCTAACTTCTGCCTTTGGGTGCAATGGCTACCAAAACCACATCCATCAGGTTTCTGAGAACAGTAGACCTGTTTCATTGTACTACACAAAGTTTTGTGTGTGCTGATGATGCAGACCCACCATAGGACTTACTTTTTGTTGACCTGAAGTTGTTTTTGGCAAGAGAAGCCAGCCAAAGATTCTCCCTAACTGCCTTGCATACACTTTTCGAGATTATAAAGAAGGCTTTCTGGGAAAAAAAACAAAATCAGAATGTTTTCTGATACCCTCTCGCTAAGTCTGCACTTAATGTATTTTACTCACTCCCTCTCAGTGTGTCTGGCCTCGAATCCTCTGTATATTTGTTGAAATCATCAGTTATTTTGAAGGATTGTTTTTAACCTCCATCTTACTGGAGAAGCTCAGTATTTTGACAGCAACTGATTTTTCCCACTGTGACACAATCTTATTCTCAATGCCAAATCTGCCTCATACAAGCTTCTTTCCTCTCTCTACATCTTTGAATTAGCAGTGAAGTACCATTTTGCAGCCATTCTGACTGCAAGTGGCAGAAGACAGCTCCTCGTTTGTCTTGGTGGCACATCCTTCTGCCCACAGCCTTGCGAGAGGTGGATATATTTGACAGATTAATCTTAAATCAGTTTCTTAGCATCCTGAAGGAAGGAGGTTTATCCCTGATTTACCATGGGATTTGGAAACTGAGGTTAACTTTGCTTCTCTGGTTTGTTCCCTTACTCCTGGGATTAGAGTAGAATATCTTTGATCTCTGTATTAGGGATGATTACAACTTTAGGAGAATGAATTAATTATGCTTTGCTTGATTTTCCCATCGGTAAAGTAGATAAGTGATGTATTTCATAGCCATGTTATTAGGTAGATTGAGAACATCCCAAATGAAATATTACAGGGGTGAGAAATAGGGGTTTTAACAAAGTACAAGCTAAAGTCTGCCAAAGTAGAAGGTTTTTTAACATTAATGATTTTTGTTGCTGTTATTGTGTGGATTAATAATTAAATTTTCTTACCAGAATTAGGAATATGCTTTTTAAATTCACTTTTACAGCTTCTTATGGATTTTTTTTCTACAGTGCTACTCAGGTACTCCATTAAAAAAAAAAATCCCTCTACCTCTGATTACAATTTTTTTTTTAAACAAATACACATTATTAGAAGTAGAAAACCTTGCACTTATGCTGTGCATTTCAGTGTGGTTTTCACAGAATCACAGGATGTTAGGGTCTGGAAGGGACCTCATCTAGTCCAACCCCCCTGCCACAGCAGGATCACCTATACCAGATCACGCAAGAACCTATACCAGATCACACAGGAACACACCCAGGCATGTTTTAGGCATGAAAAGAACAACAAAGTGTGACCCAAATTAGTATTTGCTGTATGCCACTGCAAATGTGAATGAAAAACTGTCCTGTGCTTAGTGGTGAACATAGTAAGAACATGAGCTTGAGGGATAAAGTGGTGTAGTGTATACAATTTGATTCAGTAAGTGTAAAAATTTGCTTTGCTGACGTATTCAAGGGACGAAAGGTGCCTGTATCTTGCCAAATTCAGCAATTTAACTGTGAAACCAACATCTCCTCACTTGGTTTTATATCTTCTCAGTTGCTTGCTTCAGTAGGGCACAAGCATAGCATTATTAAACCAATTACAGGCTGTACATCTACCGGATTTCACAATGGAGCAGTTTAAGACAGCAGCTTTTAATGTCCATGCTTCCTTTCTGGCTATTGTAACCCATTGCTTTTTGTCCCCACCAAGTCTGGCCAATTGTTTTTCAGGGGGGTCTCCTGCTGACTTTTCCTGAACAGCTGGGCTGATGAAGGGATTTATCCAAATTGGGGTTTTTATTTGTCCATGGACTGAAAACAGCAGAAGTGGTTGTTGGTGCTATGCATGCTCACTGAGCTCTTACTGGGAATCACAGAATGGTAGGGGGTGGAAGAGACCTCTGCAGATCATTAAGTCTAACTCCTCTGACAAAGCAGGATCACCTAGGGCAGGTCACACAGGAACATGTCCAGACAGGCCCTAAAAGTCTGTAGAGAAGGAGACTCCACAACCTCTTTGGGCAGCCTGTTCAAGTGCTCTCTTACAGTAAGAAAGCTTTTCCTCATGTCGAGGTGGAACTTCCCGTGTTCCAGTTTATATCCATTGCCCCTTGTCCTATCACAGGACACCACTGAAAGGAGATGAGCAACTTCGTCTTGTCCCACCCTTCAGGTGGTTGTCAATGTGTTGGATGTGCTTTCATGCTCATGATGGGTGACCCCTGAATCTATTGGCTTTAAAATTGAGTAGTGTCCATCCTGGGTTGTTCCTCTGCTCATTCTTAAGTGATTATACCTTGGGTTTGCTGTCTAGAGAAGTTCCAGAATTCATCAGGAGAATTTCTGTATTAAATAGGCTTTGTTTGGAACATTTCTGTATTAAAACAGCCTTGGTGTTGTGTGGGTTTGTTTTTGGTTTTGTTTTTGGTTTGGTGGTTTTGGTTTTTTTTTTTTTCAGTATGATCAGCTTCAGAAAGTGATTTATGGGGCTTTTCTGCCAGGGCCACTACTTACTTTAGCTAAACATATCATATTAAAAGAAAAAAAAAAGCACAACATATAATTTGGCAAACATTCTTGTTTATGCAATAGTAACAATAGGGATAAAAATGTGGCTTTTTTTCTTTTAATATAGCCCTTCTCATCCATAGAGTTCAAAGTACTTTATAAAGGAAAATGAGTTTTATTATGCCCCTTCAGAGATGGGAAAATTATATAGAAAGGTTAAATGACTTAAAGCCATGTTTCACATAAGAAACAGTTCTTGCCTTAGACTGGGAAGAGATCTTCTGGATCTTTATCCAGAACTTTCTTCTGTAAATAGAGTTTTGGGAAATCCATGATACTGCCTTTATACTAGGATTTTTTTGGCTGTGGTTGTCTTTTAACTAAAATGAGCGCTAGATTTCCTATTGACATAAATTGCTACTTAAGCAAATCACAAAGGGAATTTTTCCAGTGTGGTTTATTTGCCTGACTCTTTTATGTCTGAGATAGCACACGGCATTTTTCCAGGCACTAAAAACGTCTTCTGACTAATGAAAAATGGTGCAAAGCACATATTAATAGGAATGCTCTTCTGCCTTGCTCAGACATAGAATCACAACATTGTTTCAGTTGAAAAAGACCAATAAGATCATCGAGTCCAACCTTCAAGCTAAGACCACCATGGGCATTAAACCATGTCCCAAAGTGCCATGTCTATACGTTTCTTGAAAACCTCCAGGGACGATGATTCCACCACCTTCTTGGGCAACCTATTCCAACACCTGCCGTGTGGTTGGTGATCAGAGTTTACAAGAAAAGGCAACTTTAGGAAAACATGGTGTGTGATTCTTAATTAATCCTAACATACTTGAGAAGTTTGAGAGGAGAGCATTGCATGACCAGGTAGTTCCATAAAGACTGGCATGAGTGTCATTGCCTTATATACTGCCCATTGCAGTTTAGAAGTATCACAGCATCACAGTACATTAGAGGCTGGAAGGGACCTCCAGAGATCATCAGGTCCAACCCCCCTGCCAGAGCAGGATCACTTAGGGTAGTCCACACAGGAATGCATCCAGGTGGGTTTTGAAAGTCTCCAGAGAAGGAGATTCCACAACCTCTCTGGGCAGCCTGTTCCAGCCTCACTGTAAAGAAGTTTCTCCTCATGTTGAGGTGAAATCTTCCATATTCAAGCTTGAACCCTTTGTTCCTTGTCTTATCAGTGCGCACCACTGAAAGTCAGTGGATGTGTAATACTCTAATGTAAAAATTAGTTCTGCTTACAGCTGGTTGCTTGCATTGGAATAGGTTGCCCAGGGAGGTGGTGGAATCACCATCCTTGGAGGTGTTCAAGAAATGTGTGGACATGGAACTTTGGGATGTGGTTTAATGGCTATGGTGGTCTTAGGTTAGCCGTTGGACTTGATGGTCTTAGAGGTCTTTCCCGATCGAAACAATTCCATGAGGTGTAATGTAAAGGATGGATTAAACAGGTATAGTGCTTTGTCTCTCGCTGTTTCTTTTGCTTACTGCAGGTGGTGAAGCCATGCAGAGCTGGGAAGCATACAAGGGCTAATGGTGCAGCAGAGTTTCTGTGTGAAGCCGAATTCTACACTTAGTAAAATGTTATAAAATCTGAAAGAACAACTTTGCTTGGGAACTGAAAAGAGAAGACAGGGCTTACAATAGATTTGAGAAGAAAATAGGTTAGGTTACTAAGGGTTAGATTATGTAGAAGTTGGGTTATCAAGGGTATCTTGAGAAGGTATCCTAAAAATAAACTCTCTTGTACACTGCTAAAGGAAAAAGCAGGATATGGCATGCACATGAATCAGGGGAATCATTATATCACTGGACTCCCATTCTGGAGATCTAGAGAACAAGCTAAAAAGAAGAGGCTGTCTTTGAAAATGCAGAGCCTTCAGATCTTCTCTTTTGGTACTGCAGAAAGGCAGCAGCATGCATAGTTGTTGATCTGTCAAGAGGCTGGAGAGCACCATACACATTCAGGAGAAAAGCTCCCATATGTGCTGGGAGGGAGGAGTAGATGCTCAGAAGTGGAAGCCTGTAAACGTGACATCCTATTCTCACTCCTGTCATTAGCACCAGTGAAGGCGTACACTGGAAAAAAAACTATGGCATGAAAAATTCATTTCCATCTTCCTGGAGATGGGACAATAGCCTTGAGAGCAGAGTCCAGAAATAGGACTGGAAAAGGCCTCAGAAGCACCTGTAGTTCATCCTTCTGCTCGGAACAGGACCCACACACACACACCTTAGGGAAGCTATCCTTCAAAACTTCATGCTGGACACTACAAATTTCCTGAGTATCTATCCCAGTGCTTCACTCTCTTAACCATTAATTTATATATTTTTTTTCTGAACCATATTTGAATCTTCCTTGCTGTAACATAGGATTCTCAGAGGATTTATGGCTCTCCTGTGAGATTCCCAAGTATTAACTTCCTCCACTGTGCAACTCACAGGATGATAGGGGTTGGAAGGGGCCTCTGAAGATCATTCAGTCCAACTCCTTTGCCAGAGCAGGACCTTAGAATCTAGCACAGGTCACACAGAAATGCATCCAGATGGGTCTTGAAAGTCTCCAGAGAAGGAGACTCCACAACTACTCTGGGCAGCCTGTTCCAGTGCTCTATGACCCTCACAGTGAAGAAGTTCCTCATCACCTTGAGGTGGAATCTTCTGTGCTGTAGTTTACATTCATTGCCCCTTGTCCTTTTACAGGGTGCAACTGAGGAAAGCCTGACCCCTCCCTCTCGACACCCAGCCCTCAGATATTTATAAACATATATTAAATCCCCTCTCAGTCTTCTCCAGACTAAAAAGCCCCAAGTCTCTCAGCCTCTCCTCCAGTGTCTTCACCATTGATGTGTCTTTAACCATCCTGATTGTTGCTACCACATCTCTGAGTCAGGGTGGAAAGAATCCTGACCGCACTAGCCCTGCAAGTATCTCTGGAAAGTTAGATGTTAGTTAACAGGCTGGGAGTGAAGGTTTAGCTCTAGCTGTCCTATATTCATATGTTGCTACCAACTTAAAAGGAGCTGTTGTGATCCTTCATGTTGGAAACTAATATTTTTAGAATCATAGAAATTTTTTGGTTGGAAAAGACCTCTAGGATCATCAAGTCAACCTAAGACCACCATGGTCATTTAACCATGTCCCAAAGTGCCACATCCATGTGTTTCTTGAACACCTCCAAGGATGGTGACTCCACCACCTCTCTGGAAAACCTGTTCCAATGCCTGACCACTCTTTCAGTAAAGACATTTTTCCTAATTTAAACCTCCCCTGGCACAATTCCAGGCCATTTCCTCTTGTTTTATCACCGGACGCTAGGGAGAAGAGACCGACCCCCACCTCACTATAACCTCCCTTCAGGGACTTATGATGAAAGCCTCCTCTTCTCCAGACTAAAGGTTAAGGTCACAGCTAAGTTTGCATATAACACAAGAGCGGATATCTTACCAGCAGCTATTGAAAAGGTCAGCTTTGCCTTGCTAGTTTGGAAGGGCTTGCAAGGATATTCCCTAGTCACAAGTGAAAAGAATCAGGAATAAATCTCAGAGCCCTCCTATAAAAGATGCTTATTTACACAGTCTGGTCTCCTTGGGGATATCAGACCAACTCCTTGTACTTGATCGTGATGTAAACAGTATGTTTATTGCCACACTAAATTGCACCCAAGTGAATTTATATTTTATTTCTGTAGGCTGAGTGAAGTTGTGTATACTGAATAGCCCCCTGGTAATAGATTAGGTCTACACAAAAGCCTGTCAATAGCTTAAGACTTCCATGTGTGTTTGCAAACACATAACCTGAAGTGCAATTTTTTGAAGCAGCTACTTACAGGTGTTGCTTGAGTTCCCATTCCCAGTAAAATGAGTGCTGATGGTGGGTGATCAGAAAGGTTGTGTCATCCAGGAATCTGGAGTGGCACAGGGAGAGGTGGGGGATATTAGAGAGTGTGTGGGGAGGAGGTGCTTTTTTAGGCTAAAATGGAAGTTTGAGAGATTTAAAGCAACGTTGAGAACTGAATTATCAAGAGGAGGAGTGTGGTGGTGTGGGGATTGAAGTCAACAGGACTACTTGCTTGAGTAAATCTTTTAGCTGTAAGAACTTTATGGCACAGAGTATGTCTTTTATCTGTTTCTAATTCTGGCAGGTTTAGGATGATGCCTAAGACATTTTCCACAGATCTTGGGTAGAAAGTGGTAGAATGTAAATAAATCACCATTGGATGTAAAGGGAAAATAATGATAAGGTCTAAATAAATCCCATTGGTCTGATAACTAACATAAAGTTAGTTGTATAAACTAACTTTGTCTCTTTCTTGGCTCTTCATTCTAGCTGATACTAGCTGGTATCTTTTGCTTGGCTGTTGCTGACATTGGCTGTGTTCTTGTTGTGGCTAAATACTAACAACCTCCTCTCTGCTCTTCTCTTTCCTCTTTTCCCTTGTACAGGGTGGGGAACTACAGGTATCCCCCTGGTTTTGTCTGGGGGGGTTCTTGTGTTGTTTATAAGTTGTAAATTCATGTACATAATGTATATTTTGTACATATTCATTGCATTTCATGTTTCTAGATTGTAGTTTGCTTGTAAATATAGCTTTGTTTGCTTCCATCAACTGAGCCGGTCTGGCAATTTTATTTCTGGGGATACTTTTCTCCAAATCAGTTGAGGGGTAATTTCAACCCACCACACTAATACTCTGTGCAATCCTACCATGCTGTTCCTGTGTTTGTGTAATGATGATTTGTGTTCTGAAAGCCATGGGTACTTACGAGACTGGCAGTCATTTTTCTCCACTGAGTCGACATTTTGAGGGATATTGTGTACACATCACATTATGCAGAGAAAACACAAATGATCCACTTAGAACTCAAAATAAATAATAAATAATTTGGTCTCCTGTAAATTGGACTTATAAAATAGCTTGATTGCAATTACCAGCTTTGCAGTAATCTTGAAGGAATTAGGATAAAATTGTGTTATCAACAGCAGTAGTAAAAATGAGAAGACGCAGGCATTTGTCTTGCTCGTGTAAAATGCAGAACATCCTTCTCTCCTCTCAAGGGGGATCATGATTCCCCCAGAAAAGTACAGTCACAGCCATTCTGGGGCAGCACCACATTGCTGCAACTGCATCACTAGCTCCTACTCCACCCCTCCTTAGCTTCAGAGATAATCATCCCAGGCAGTTCTTCCTGTTGCTGACTTGTACAAGGAGATGCTCTCTTTTTTTGCACTCCTTTTTTTTGCTCACTTCTCTGAGACCTGAGGGTCTTCTATAAGCCCAGGGAAGAATTGTGGAAGATTCACCCTCTCTTTGCATTAAATGTAATTCCAGGTCAATACCACTTGGTTCCATGGGTGAGCTGGAGTGGATGACATGGTCTCTAGGTGAGTGGTTGGGCTTAATGATCTCAAAGGCCTGTCCCAGCCTCAAGAGCCCTATGGTTCTATGGTTGTGACACAGCTCCCTCACACCCCCCATGGCTGTAGCTGCATTCATCTGGTGTCCCACTGTTGTTTCTCTTTTCCCAATTCGGGCCATTAGGTAATGAATGAAGGCACAAACTCTGTCGCCATATAGCAACGAGATTCCAGAGCAGAGAATCTCAGAAGTCCTCCCAGAAGTCCTTTATTGCTGCATTGTAGAATCCCTTGCATGACAGAGCCTTAGAGTCCCACTTACAGAAGAAGTCCTGGAAGCCCTTAACAGATGAAGCAGCTAACAGAAGTCTCAAGAATTTCCCTAGCAGCATCCCTACACCAAAGCCCTTACCACAAGAAGTAGCAAACTAACAGAAGCAGAAGTACCTAGCAGCCCTAACTGAAGCCATTCCTACCTGAGTCCCTAACCCAAGAGTAACCATTGCACAGAGTGGCTGTTTTTTATACTCGTTGTTATCAATCCCTTAACCAGTAAAACCCAACCACATCTATAAGCTAAAATCTTTTCCCAGTAGGAGATGCCAGCATGTCAAGGAGGTGGCTTCTGCAGCATGCTCCAATCCAAGGGTGCCAACCTGAGGATGTTGTTCTTGGCACACATGGAATGTTAGTGTTTTGCTCTATGCAGTGTGCTAAGGAACTGGTCAGCTAAGGAATCATGCACTCTGTACATGTCCAGCAATTGCCCTCAGAACAGTGGCTGCAACACCCCACCTCCTTTTAAGCTTCATAGCTTCAGTCACAGCATCAGGCTCAAAAAAACCCATAAGACATAATCCCTACTCCTGTCTAGAAGCATCAATGTTGTAGATTTATCAGAAGCTACAAAATCCTTGCTTTACACACCTTATTGTCGTTACACCCTGCTTTCATGTCTTATGTGCCCCTCTGCAAATTATGCTGCTGTAATCTGGTCTTTTGACAGCATTCAGATACCTTTCCCAGCATTGTGCACACATTTTGATACTCTCCTTCTCTCTCTGCTAAACAATTCATGTCCCAAAGAGTGGGGTTATTGTTTCAGGCTTTAGCTCCTTCTTTTCTGAGGAATGTCACTTGGAAATAGCTGCCCAGTTGGAAAAATCCATCTTTGAAATCTATCAAGGCCATTCACTGCTGATAGCCTGTGCAACATCTCTCACTGGTGCCCTTATCCAGTACATCCATCTTAGAGACCAGTAGAAGAAAAGTACAGTCCAGAATGGATTTTGTCAAATTGAAGCTTGTTTGCAGAGCCTAGGATATTTCAGTCCAAAGAGAATATCCCAGTGAAAATATTCACCAAACAAAATACATAGACTATTGCAAAATGAGAGTAGATGAAGCCCAACTCCATTATACTTGTGATCTATTTGAAAGCGAATTGTGATGGGACACATCACTGCACACTGGCTGTAAGTGGTGCTCTGGAAGAAATTCCAGAAGGTGACACCTGAGCTATCTGGTTATAAAGGAAGGATGGAAGAGGGGTACACAGAACCAGAGAAGGGCAGCAAAGCTGGTGAAGGGTCTAGAGCATAAGTATTATGAGGAGTGGATGAGGGAACTGGGATTGTTCAGCCTGGAGAAGAGGAGGCTGAAGGGAGACCTCATTGCTTTCTACAACTCCTTGAAAGGAGGTTGGAGTGAGTTGGAGGTTGGTCTCTTCTCCCTAGTATCAAGTAACAGAATGAGAGGAAATGGCCTGAAATTGTGCCAGGGGAGGTTTAAATTGAATATGAGGGAAAACTTCTTCACCAAAAGAACGGTCAGACATTGGAACAGGCTGCTCAGGGAGGTGGTAGAGTGACCGTCCCTGCAGGTGTTCAAGAAATGTGTGGACATGGCAGTTCAGGACATGGTTTAATGGCCATGGTGGTCTTAGGTTGATGATGGGACTCAATGATCCTCGAAGTATTTTCTAACTGAAACAATTCTTTGAGTCTTTGATTCTATAGATGGATGCACGGATGGATGGATGCATATATGCTCATTAAGAGTAAGAAACTAAAACCAAATCCAGCAATGGAATTGTAAAAAATATACTACTCTCGTTGACATTTGTTTCAAGGTTCTTATGCCTGTTCTTAATATTTACAAGGTTGCTTTTTACACTGCAAAATGGATGAGCATTGCCTCTAGTGTTTCAGTTTGGGCACAAGAATTATATTGGATTTATGTGAGAAGTGGAGAGCAGAATAGTGTTTGGTATATTTAGATTCTGTTTCATTTTTATTTCATGTATTGTAACATCACAAAGAAGGACCTCATTCATCATTTCAAAGAGAAATCCATCAGATAAATTGCATTCACTGTGGGGAGAGAATTTTTTGTCAAAACAGAGTGAGAGATGCCCTTTTATGTAGTAGCATTCATGTGATAGGAGGTGTGGATCTTCCTAACAAATGCATTCATTAGCTCTAGGGTTTGGAGGGAATGTCATACAAGGAGTGGCTGAGGGAACCAGGGTTGTTTAGTCTGTGGAAGAGGAGGCTGAGGGGCGACCACATTGCTCTCCACAATTACCAGAAAGGAGGTTGTAATGAGGCTGGGGTTGGTCTCTTCTCCCAAATAACCAGTGAAGGATGAGAGAAAATGGGCTTATGTTGTGCCAAAGGAGGTTTTGGTTGCATATTAGGAAAAACTTCTTTACTGAGTGCTCAGGCATTGGAACAGGCTGCCCAGGGAGGTGGTGGGATCACTGTCCCGGGAAGTGTTCAAGAAGCATGTAGATGTGGTGCTTCAAGATATAATTTATTGGTCATGGTAGCTGGATTATGGCTGAACTCGATGATCTTAGAGGTCTTTTCCAGCCTTAGTGATTCTGTGATTGTACGGTAGAGTTTTCTTGGTTCTTCCAACAGGCAAGCAAATCTATGCAGTTTAGAAACTTCCTGTGTCAGCCAGGCTAAGTTTGTGGGGATCTGACTTGATAAGGCAGACTGCAAAATACTGAGTTTTAAACAGCTTTTTTTTTTTTTTTTTTAAGGGATGCTAGCAATATTAGAATGTAAAAAACAAAAACAAACAAACAAACAAAAAACACCACCACCAAAAAAAAAAACCCAACACCAAAACAAAACCCAAACCCTCCCCCAAACCCAAACATAATTAGGGGACACTCATTTAAAGTAGTTCAGGATTGTGTCCAATAAAGAGATTTTGCCACAGTGCATTTGTGTCATAGGTGATTCATTACATTGGCCATTCTGACCTGTTTAAAGCTGTGATTTAAAAATGCAGATTTTCAGAGGAAAGAGTTACAAACCTGATCTGAAAACATCTCCCTGTTGCAGTTGTGCAAGTCACCTTTGCATTTGCTATTCATGGTCACTTTTGGCCATACTTAGTTCAGTTCTTTGATTATTATGATGGAGAGGAAAACGTCCTTTGAGAGTGCATCTATACATATATTGTTAGGCAAAATTCTTTTCCACCTGCAGATTTTTTTCTGTCTTTGCAGTGAAGTGATTCTGCTATCATAAGATCTCTGAAGAGCAGAACCAAAGCAGTGTGGGGAGCTGCAGCAGTGTTTCAGGAGCCGATGAGATGAGCAGCTTGCTGTGAATGTTAACACAATACTGCTCTTAGTAAGCTTGGAAATGCTATTTGTTTTTTTTTTCCCTTGATCCAAATGTCTTTGGAAGTAGGATGATGTAGGGATTTTCCTGTTCATCAGCTTTCCATTTCTCCTGTGAATTTCCTCTCTCACTCTGAGGCAGTCCATAGCCACAGCTCAGCCAAATTTCCTGCAAGAACAAATTTGGATCCTCAGTTTTATCTCCTATACTTGACCTTGGGAATGAAGGAGATGGGGGGAGTGTATGTTGTATGAGATGAAGAGGTTTGGCTTTATGAAACAGTTCCAAAACCATGCCCCACCTCAGTATACATGCAGGTATGAAGAAAATCTCATCTTTCTGGAACAGAAGATGATGCTGGTCCTTCTGATTGGATATACAGCCTGTCCTTTCAGTATCTGAAGTTCTCTCATACTTGCTATCTTACAGCTTTGTCAGTCCATGCTTATCTCTTCTGACCTATTTTCAAAAGTACTTCCCTGAAAATAACATTGGCAGAAAAATGCCTTTTCTGAGAAGTACTCTGAGAAGCTACAAGGCACTTAAAAAGTGTTTAATATGTTTATTTAGTAATTTTGCCCATGTGCAGACTTCTACAGATCATCTTGTCTATCTATCTAGATCCGATAGCTGTTAAAAAATTCTTCTCAAACAATTTATAACCATTTTCCTTGATTTGAAATAACAAATAAAAGGCAGGGGGTAAAAAAAAAAAAGTACTAGATGGGAAAAAGAGAGATTGAGGGATGTACCATTCAGAGGTTTATGTATAGCTTCTCTTTTTTTTCCTACTTGTAATGGCAATTTCAGTCTTGACTTCCTTACCGAACTCAACTGTATCAATTTTGTTTAGCCCTGGACTATCTTACTGAGTTTTGAAACCAAGGACTGGTCAGTACCCAGTTCCTGAATGTTGATATCCTTGCTATCGTTTCATGGTCTCTGGTAGGAATGGAATAATTCTGTACATACAAGCCTAATGACCTGAATTTGTAAAGCTAAATAGAAACACTGCTATTGGCATGAGTCACTATTATTTTTAGCTCTGAAGGGGAGACAGTGGAGCAAAGGTTCATCTTTCCATACCCAGCTGTGTCTTTTGTTGAATAATCTGATATTGCTGAGAGGTTCAATCTTCATGCTTCTGTTTTTAATCAGACTTCTGCAAGGTGGTGTGCTTCTCATCTGTGAGTTTCTTTTCATAATAGGCTGGCCTCTTGAGAGAATGGATCTCTGCTCTTGTAAGTTACACATTCTCGGTTAGCATTTCTAGGGAGAGAGACTTTGCAACTTGAAGTATTGTTAGAAAAAGCTGAAGCAAAAAAAGTGACATTTAACTGAAACAGCAACACAGAAGTCAGGTTTGTGCTAGTCAAAACATTTTCTCCATTTACCTGCAGAATGCTAATTATTTTATTTAAAAGATACCTTTCAGGGGTGAAATATTTGTCAGTAGTGATGCAATAAAGGAAGAATCGTGTTTTCCTATAGAATCATTAAGGTTGGAAAAGACCTCTAAGATCATCATGTCCAGCTGTCAGCCCAACACCACCATGGTCACTAAACCATGTCTGAAAGAGCAATGTCTACAGTTCTTTTTTAACAGCACCAGGGACAGTGACTCCATCACCTTTCCGGGCAGCCTGTTCCTATGTCTGATCACTCTTTCAGTAAAGAAATGTTTCCTAATATCCAACTTAAATCTGCCCTGACACAAATTGAGGCCAATTCATCTTGTTCTATCACTAGTTACTTTGGAGAAGAGACTGAACCCCACCTCACTCAAATCTCTTTTCAGGGAGTTGTAGAGAGCAATGAGGTCTCCCCTCAGCCTCCTCTTCTCCCCACTAAACACCCCCAGTTCTCTCAGTCACTCCTTGTACTACCTGTTCTCCAGACCCTTCATTAGCTTTGTTGCCCTTCTCTGGACATACTCCAGTTCCAGATAGGTACCAGTTTGGACAATTTCAATGACTTCTGAAAGCTTTTTCTCCTAGTCTTGTTGAGTGCTGCAAAGTTTAGGAGGTTGTGTAGCCCCTGTGCTCCTGACAGTATTACCTGGGAAATAAACTGGTCAGTAAAATACCCTGTGGAACACAAACAATTCCAGTTTCTAACACTGAATTACTAAGTAAAGGTGAATGGAGTTACTGTCAGTTTCATAAGAAAGAAACATGCTTGCATCTTAAAAAAGGAGGCAAGTGACTTTGGAGTTTAAGAACTGCTTTAGAACTGGCTTAGGCACTGAAGTAAATTTAAAGTCTGAAGTGAAACTAAGGCCCTGTGAAGGTACAGGCCAGACCAGAGAGGTACCACTGCCTCTGAGATACTTGCTAAGAGTATGAAACCAAAGCAAAACTCAACATTCAGGTTACACAGGGGTTAAATCTTGGACTGTAGCTCATAATGGTGATGCAGCATATTTGATAAAGAGATGACATTAAGTTGAAGAAAATATTTTTTTTTTTAATCACAATGAGAAACTGCACATATAAAAACCTCTTCCTTGGAAAAAAAAATCTTAGCAGTATTTAAATCTAATCTGAATTATTTCTTAAGAAAGACATACAATAGTGAGCCTTAGCTGAGTGATACTAACACGTTCTCTGTAATCAAGCCTCATTCTGATACACATGGAAAATTTGTCCCAGCCAAAAAAGGAAGTAAGGGTAGGGAATAAGGAATATGGGGGAAGAATGTGCCTTGCATTATCAGGGGATTGCAAACTCAGATGCAGTAAGATACAGACATTTTGTCAAAGAAGTCGGGTCTGTAAGTTTAAAGCTTGCTCTAGGCAGTTTTAACTTAGCCAGCACTTCCAGCAGCTGATAACCTAAAGTGACACTGACCTTGGCAGACTTACAAGGGTAAGCTTCGCACAGGGATGAATTATTTCTTGATCAAGTGTATGAGGCACAGTCCAGCATTCCTTCAGTATTGATTATGGATGTTTGTTTAATCCCAGAACAAACATACTGATTGTGGATAGTAGAAGCAGACTCTGTCTCACTGGATATTTGAGCAGTTCTGTATCCATTATACGATATCCTGGGGCACAGTGATGCTGCTGAGCTTTTGCTGTGCCTTTTTTTCTCGTTGCTTTTTTTGACTGACTCCTTTTTAAAGCTGTAAAGTGTGGAATAGGTAATATTGGTTTTGTTCAGTAGCTACCTACACAGTCAAGCTTTTCTGCTAGGTTGTTGTTCTCTTGGCCTTGTTGTGTTCATGTCCAAGGGATGCACCTTTGTTTGTGGACACACAATGGCGATTGCACAGGTAGTTTTCAGGTATCCTAAGTGGTTGTTTGAGGTTAACAGTTTAGAGACACAGTGGAGGCAATTTAGCCACAACATCACTATTTTTAATCCATCCTCTGTGTACTGAATCACTGCACCTCTTGCTAAATCTGTCAGGGCCTGTGGGTGTTAAATGCTGCTAGGATGTAAATCCTTTTTCTTCTGAGGAGCCACCCAGACTCAGGAAATAAAGTGCCATAATGGCTACAGAGCTCTGCTATACCCTTCCCATGCTAATTGTAGTGGTTTCTATTAGCAGAATTGGGCATCTCTGGAGTCACATCATAATCCAAGCCTTTTTCTGAAAGGTGACAAATTGTGACCCAGTGGACAGAGACTTTTCTTGGACTAACAGAATGACGTGAATGCCAAGAATCCCACAGATATTCTCATTTTTAGGCTTAATATATTAAAATACTTGTGATTAAAAAAAAAAGACAAAAAAATCAAAACCATCAACAAAAATGTTATCTGATACTTTAGGAAATGTGGCAGTTGAAGTGTTCCTTCTAGGTCTTCTGCTGAGTGACTCGCTGGATTCAGAAATACTCTTGCACATGCTACTTCGCCCATCTGTTCTCTCTGCTCTCTCAGATCCCCTGAGCAGGCAGGGAAGCAAAGCTCAGAAGACTTCTGTTCTCTCTGCTTTTCAGAGAAAAGAAATTGTGTCAACTGCAATACATTGCTTAGATTAAAAAAAAAAAAAAAACAAAAAAAAAAAACCCAATCAGGCAGGAAAGAAACCCAGATAGTACCTCTGACTTATGAGGCTGATTTTAGCAGTGGTCATTGAGTTACAGACCTGGATGCTAACATTCTTGGATTCTATGATTTTTGTTTGTGTCTGTTCCTCTGTTTAACATTTAAATAAAGGATGTAATGCTGTGGTGAGAAATGGCTTCATTTATACACATATATATATATTTTTTTTTTAACCAGCATGACCTTTAAGGCAGTAACATTTTCTAAAACTCCAGCTCTTTGTGAGCTAACTCTCTGTTGACAGCACATGATTGATTCAAATTTGCAGATGTCACAGGTTTCCTTCTTGTGTCTCAACCTGTCTTTTGATTACTGTCACACAGACCTAGCCACTGACAAACTAAAAATGTTTATATGGATGAATGCTCACATATAAGTCTTACACATAGGTGAACGCCCACTCCTTTATGCATTGCTTGAGGAAAAAATATCCTTGTGCACAATAACCCTGTTCTTTATACATGTGTAGTAGAGAATGAAAAGTGATGAAGCCAGTAATGGGAGCAGGGGGTTGAAAAGCTGATTTATAAAAGAATTGAAAATGGAGGTGGTTGTATATTCAAGGGAGCTGAGCACAACAGGGATTTATACTTGATCACGGATCCTTCTTTCTTCAATAGGTCATCACTTGTTAGCTCCTTTGCTGGGTTACACCCATACTGGATGAGGCTGAAAGAACCCAGTCCCCCAGGTGGACAAAAGAAACTTAATCCAAGTGGGACTTGGTTCCCCCAGGAGAAGGGGTCTCCTGGCTCAGAGGTGGTCTATTCCACTCTCCCTTCCTGTCTAGCAAGCCTATAAAAAGGGTGAACATCTCGCTGCTTGCTCTCCTTCCTGCCTCGTCCGCTTGAAAGAACATCAGCTGCTGCCGCTGCCTCCTGCACTGAACACATGGCCGCGGCCTATTTCTTCCAACAGAATCCACTCGCATCCAGGGGAATACAAGCCCATCCAGGCTTGGTTTTGTTTTGTTTTCCCATTTACCCTCATTCCTTTGTGAACCCTCCCCATTACTGATACATACATACATACATATATATATTTTTTTTTCTTTTTTTTTTTTTTTGGGGGGGTGGGTGTAAAAAAATGTACCTCTTCTACTTCCAAACTTATTCCAGACTATTTCTTTCACGAATTTACTTCTCCTCTTCCCTACCCCTTTTTGTTTTCTTTCCTCCCTCTCTACCTTGCCGGGAAAAAGGGAGGGGGGAGGAATCTCAATCAGTTATCATTTGAGCTCCTAAACTCCAGTCAGAGCTCAAACCAGCACAGCTCCAATTCTGAAGTTGCTTTCACCTGAAGGCCTTCTGTTACTGCTTGTACTCCTATGGGATACCTATCTATCTATCAGCCCCAGACCACTTGACACTAATTCCAAAGAATTGCTGTTGACTTTGAAGGAAAAGCCAGTACTGAGCAGGCAAAGAGAGTGAATTGTTCGTCTGCCCCTGAAAGTTTTACATTTAGCAGCCCCTTGTCACACAAGGCTGCTACCATGGCCTGTTTGATATGTGTGGTCTTAATGCTACCTGTTTGGGTGGAAACCAGCACAGGTATGCTTTGGATTGCATCAGAAGTAAAATGGCACAATTAAGGAGAGAAATTCAGTTTCCATATTTTCCTTATAGGATCATACTTCTAGAGGTACTCTATAAACATTGGAAGCATTTTGAAATATCAAATTTAGAATCAGAGAATTGTTTCTGTTGGAAGACCTCTAGGATCTGAATGTTAACTCTCAATCTAAGACGACTATGGCCATCAAACCGTGTCCCAAACTGCCATGTCCACAAGTTTGTTGAACACCTTCAGGGACAGTGACTCCTGGGCAACCTATTCCAATGCCTGACCATTCTTTCAGTAAAGATATTTTTCTTCATATCCAACCTAAATCTCCCCTGGCACAATTTCAGACCATTTCCTCTCATTTTATCACCTGATACTAGGGAGAAGAGACTGACCCTCGCCTCAGTCCAACCTCTTTTCAGGGAGTTGTAGGGAGCAATAACGTCTCCCTTCAATCTCCTCTTCTCCAGGCTAAACAATCCCAGTTCCCTCAGCAGCTACTCTTAAGACAGGTTCTCTAACTTTTCAGTTTGCTTTATCTTAATCTTAATGCCAATTAAAAAAATTATATTTCTGCTCAACAGACTTCAGTTGTAGCAGGCTAAAGCTTACAAAGCAAATATTTTCTGTCCTGATCCTGCACCTTATAAAACTGAGCATGGGAGATCCTTGGTCTCTCTGAAGGCTATATTATGACTGCAGTTTATCTGGATAACTGATGGCATGTGTTTGTTTTAGGTTCCAGAGTTTGTCCTCTAAGAATGTGTTTTCCCATTTAATGTAAAATCTTTGCCTGAATATGAGCCCTGACACATGATGTGGCATCCCAAGATCGAATGTTTTTAAAAAAAAAGTAGTGGAGACCACCAGTTTAAACAAAAGACTTAATATCCAGAGAGTGTTTGCAAAGCTTGGTTTTTGGCATGGGTTCCAAAACACCCTGTGGTACAACTTACTCCATGGTAAGCTACAGACTTGGAGATATGTGGTTGGAAAACTGCAGCTTGGGGTATTGGTTGACAGTCGAGTAAATATGGGTCAGCAGAGTGCCCAGGTAGCCAAGAAAATGAATGGCATCCTGGCTTGGACTAGAAACATTGTGGCCAGCAGGAACAGGGAGCTGATCATCCCCTTGTACTCAGCATTAGTGAGGCTACACCTCAAGTACTATGTTCAGTTCTGGGCCCCTCACTACAAAAAGGACATTGAGGTGCTGGAGCATGTCCAGAGAAGAGCAATGAGGCTTGTGAAGGACCTGGAACACATGACCTGTGAGGAGTGTCTGAGAGAGCTAGGGTTGTTCAGTTTAACAGCAAAATTGCAGATTTTTAGTAGGCAGTGAAATAATCTTAACATGGCTCCAGGGTTGATTTTGTGGGGTTTTCATGCAAGTTACTTCTGGAGCAGAGTGGGATATTATATTCCACCTACTCATTCTTCAGTTCTTCATGTAAATATATACTCAAGCGCTTGCTGGAGGCAGTGATTTCTCAAGTCAAACAAGTTATATATATTTAAGCATGGATCTTCTATCCCCTCTACTAGAGCAGGTAGCAGTTCCTTAGACTGATTATTCAGGATGAACACCTCTCGCTTTCTCAAAGCTTACATGAGTGGTCTTACATTCTGAAGTGGTCACCACTCTTGTTCACAGATACTGTCTGAGCTGTGGCCTTACCACATGGCTTCTTCATACACTGCTTGTGCCTTGGAATCAGTAGCCATGATGTTGGCTTTGTCTTCTTCTGCAGTTTATATGGCCACATCAAAAAGCTGCTGTTTGAAATAAAGGCTTTTCCATAGTCTATCTTAAATGAACTGTCACTGCAATTCCAACAAATGTTGGACTTGTCATGCAGAAGCAGTCTCTGTTCATCTTATCACTGGGACATAGTGGTGAGATCTCCACCTGCATCCCACCTGTAGGATGAGTTTATTTCAAGTGTGGAAAGCTGTGGGTTTGTATTTGAAATCTAAGAGGGCTAAACAGCTCAAGTAATTGTCACCAAATTGTGTTTCTATTCAGTTTCAAAATGGGTATATGATTTTTCAGTGATGTGTTAGCATTGCCAGCTGGGAAATCTCCTTAGGCAAAAGATCTGACTGTTTCAAATGTATAATGGTACAGAATAGCTATGCAGAAGATGATAGTTTTGTCCTTTGGGCATGTGTCTCTATAGGTTGAAGAAACTAGTGGAGCTGGTCTCCTGCCTGTTTCCTTAATGCTTTGTATGTATTTTATAAAATGTTTTGGTTTTATCTTTCACACATCTGGTTTCTTTCTCTTCTGTTTCTGACTCTGGAAAGTTGTGCTTTGTATTTCTGGTCTAGAGTTCATGAGATATTAAAGATTTAAATTGTGAAATATCTGAAATGAAGAACATTTTTCTTCAGAAACATCCTCTAACCTTAAGACTTCAGCTATTCTTTGTTTTGAGTGCTTCTTGAAGACTAACCTTCCCTGTATCACTGTGTTCTAAATCTCCTAGAAGGAGGATCCAATAACTTGTAGATTCGAATTTGTCCTTGTACTAGGTATAGTCCTTAGAGATGCATTGAGGTCACTGGTAATCATTCCTGTATTCATTTTCCAACCAAAGAATAATCTGACTGATTTTCAGTAGAATTTTGCATTAAGAGAGAACTGTGGAAGTAGTGTGAACCATGCACTTTGCCTTTCATATTTTTAACCTCAGTTTGCCCTTGTGCATCTGTCTTATCTGTAAACATATACAATGCTAGAGCTTTCTGTGCAAAATAAGTCAAAAAAGCAATCACCAGCCATATATTATCCCCCTTTCCTCTGCAGCATATTAAGCAATAGTGCAGCTTAGTTCATTTTTTTCTTGTAGCTTTTCCCACTTGTGCTCATTGAGAATAATTCCCACCATGCCATGAGTCTTTTGTTTCATTCAGTAACAATACTTTTTGAGATCACAGCCATATTCCATACAGGGTAGCTCTGCAGAAGAGGTGAAATTCTGACCCCCTTTGTCACCCATATCTGTTGCAGTTACAGGTCTGGTCTTTTTGTTTCTCAGTCTTAGGAACATTGAGAGATTGCAGGTGCAGTGGTCATAAAGGGGTCATAAGGACAGGTTGGAATTTCCTCACTTTGCGATTTGAAAGATCAATTTGATTCAGGGCCCTGAAACAAATATGGCACGCTGGGTCATTGGAAATATGTTCTTCTTTCTCTTGGTTATAAGCTCTGTAGCTTCCTTGTCTGCTCCCATCTGTAGAGTGATATCATAGTTGAGCCCGAAGATGAGAAAGATGTCATGTGCTTTGGCCACGACTTCAAGTCATAAGTGACTTAACAGTGGAAAAAGTACTTGTAATTACAGAAGCCATAGGGATATCAAGTAAAGAATCCAGAAGACACATAGACTGTAATAGACTACCTGCCATTGGCCTTTGATTGAAAACAATCTTCAGAATTTAGCAAATTCTTTAAATGAGTCAGAGTCAGCTGTAAAAAATGCCACCACCTGGCCTAGTCTAACATACCTTTTTTTTTTTTTTTTTTTTTTGGTATTTGTGCACATGCTTCCGAATCTGGTGTGATGCAAGCACACATCTTAAAGGTGCTTAAAAATCCTGATAATAGGGTCTGACATTTGGGACTGACTGATGGAAAGCAGCTCTGCAGAGTCCTGTTAGACAACAGGCTGACCGCGAGCCAGCAATGTATCCTTGCAGCAAAGAAGGCCAAAAGCATCCTGAGCCTCATTAAGAAGAGAGTGAGACTGGGGCATGCTGCATGTGAAAAGAACCTGAAACTGTTTGGCCTAGAGAAGGGTCAGTGGAGGTTCTATTGATGTATAAAAATAATCTGAGAAGATACAGCAAAGAAGACAGAGTCAGGCTCTTTTCAGTGGTGCCCAGTGGCAGCACAAGAGTCAGTGGGCACAAACTGAATCACCAGAGGTTCCCTCTGAACATCCACTCACTGTGGATGACCAAGCACTAGTGGCTTGGAGAGGAAGCAGAATCTCCGTCTGTGGAGACACTCAAAACCTGACTGCATTCAATACTGGGCAGCCTGATCTAGCCAACACTTCTTGAGCTGTGACATTGGACTAGATGATCAGAAGGTCCCTTTCAAACTCAGCAGTCCTTAAATTCTGTGATATACAACATATCAACATACATCAGAGGAAGCTTCTCTGTCAGATTTGCCTTTCAGTCCTGTTGAGGATGTGAGAGGATGTGGGAAGTGTGTGAGACATACTTCATTATATAGCTGTGAAATATGATGCACAGGTCATGCCCAAAGCACATGGACTTGTGGCAAGTTGGGTGCAAGGTTGAAGTGTGTTCCTAATACAAAGAAGCAGCTGAAGATCTGAGACCTGATCCTTAAATTTTTCAAATGTATCCCCCAAGATTTATGTGCATACACATGTGGACATTTTTGTTCATGTTCAAGAGCCTGAATGATTCCTGGCTGATAATATGGCCTAAGAAATAAGTAATTCTGGTGGCATGTGATCATCCTTTCCTCCCTTTTCTTTCATATCTCTCCTAACTTTAGTCTAGAATGAATCACAGAATTGCAGAATCATGAAACCGCAGAATCACAGAGTGGTAGGGGTTGGAAGTGACCTCTGGAGGTCATCAAGCCCAACCCCCTGCCAAGGCAGGTTCATCTAGAGAATGTATAACAGGAACATGTCCAGGCAGGTTTTGAATATCTGCAGAGATGGAGACTCTACCACCTGTCTGGGCATCCTGATTCTTTGCTCCATCACCCTCACATTAAAGAAGTTCCTCCTCATGTTTAGATGAAACTTCTTATGTTCAAGGGTGTTCAAGAATGTAATACTTGATCAATGTGGAGCAATTGAGCAACTCTTTCAATACAGAGTTAAAGTTGTACAGTGCAAGGTAAGCAAAGGGAATGACGGTTGGAAAATAAAAGTCTATAGAGACATTATGTACGGCAGTGCTGTTGCAGTCTGCTCTTACTATTGTCATCACTGTTATTGCTATTATGACTGACACAGTTGTTTTTAACAGTCTAGCTACTGTCCTCAGATGATATTAGGAAGAGTTGGTGGAACTGGTGTCTTTATGAACACATGACGTGACCGTATGCTGCCTTGGCTCAAATAGGACCAAACTGCTAAGGCACGGCTCACATTCTTCAATGTCCTTGTGTTGCTGTTTTCATTATAGGAACAGATGGCTTAGCAGGAGTATTCCCAGCTTGGTTAAAACAAAGATGCAGAAGGTCAAAGGAACTGGCTTTTATTGGAATATGCTGGCTATTATAGTTAGGTGTTGTTTAACAGTCAGCGCTAGATGTATTTTTCCTCTATTTCACAGATAGGATCAAAGATCTCACATGTGTGGGAAGCATATGAAACATAGAAATTAATTGAATGGTTTTAAGAAGTAAGATGCAAAATCACTAATTTCATAGATATATATGAATTTTGAGACATTTCTTCCCATATCTGATTCTCAATGTGCAATAAAACGGCTGCTCTGTTGGCAGCATTTCATGTTTGCTTACATAAAAGCCATGATGGCCTTGAAACCTTGAATCTGAAGAGAGGGATAAAGAAAGAGCTGTATTTTAAGCTCCTGGTTCAGCGACCTTAGTTCAACAGTGACAAAAGAATGCTGCCATTTAAATAGACATTAAGTGACCTCACCAAGTAAAATGGATTCTTCAGTTGTGCAGGTGTCTGCACTCATGATCTCTTCATGACCTTTCACAGTCTCAGCAGAGATGTCAGTTTTGCATGAGATATTGGAAGTTGAAACGTACTTGGTTGTAGAAGTTAACTATTTGGGAGTGGAGTGGTGCTGCTGGGGCCACAGAAGAAATTTACAATCCTCCTCTAGTAAATATAATTATTTTACCTGCCCTAGGTGATCCTCTTTGTCAGGGGGGTTGGACTCGGTGATCTCGAGGTCACTTCCAAACCCTACCAGTCCATGATTTCATGATTCTTTCTAGTACTCTACATCTATGCCAAAAGCAAAATCCTTGTAATGTTTTTTACACTATTTTCACTGACATTTGCTCACTGTATTTTGACCTCATGTGTTTGCTATTAGATAGAGACTAATTTCTATCAGCATGTAATAGCTTGCCGTACTTGTTCCTGAAACTGAGGAGGGGGTGAAATGTTAGGAATGAATCTGCAAAATGATTTTATCTCATTTTCTCCTCTATTGCTTTTGCATTAGATTGATCTATATTATTTTCTTTGTTCTGACATGTATTTCTTCGTCTCTTAATTTTTGGCATAAAAAAATAGTTACTCATTGATCCATATATGTATCAAAAGGTGGAAGAGGTCAGTGAGGGAAACTAATGATAAGAGGGAGAGGAAAGGTGGTTTTGAAAATATGTTTCTAGTTTGATTAGATTTTGCTCCGGGTTCTAAATATAAAACCTTTGCAAACTTTTAGCTCCTGCAACCTTGTTAGGTTATGTTCCCAATCAATTGAATCTTCTGGCCAGTGTGCCATTAAATGGACATTTTCAAATTTATAACTGTAGTAGAAACAATGCAGCAGACTTTGTGAGGAGGGCCTTTTGTGACTTTAAAAGGGTCCAATTTTTGTAATTATCTTAACTGGTCTAGCAAAATATATTTACTTTCCTTACAAATGTTGTCTTGGTGCATGGTGAAGTCAATCACAGCTACAGCAGTATTACTGCTGCTCTGAAAGTCACAGCTGAGTATGTTCAGTGGGAGTGAAAGTAAAAGGTGCAATAGA
Source organism: Indicator indicator (assembly GCF_027791375.1). Lineage (NCBI taxonomy): Eukaryota > Metazoa > Chordata > Aves > Piciformes > Indicatoridae > Indicator > Indicator indicator. Next base: position 56,715,455 of record NC_072011.1, on the reverse strand, counting down.
AATGTTATGAATTATTATTAAGATGCATGAGAAAGCTCTGCAGGGAGGAACTGGAACATCTTGGGAAATAGTCTGCAGTCAGCCAGCTGGGAAAGCCAGAGACAGAATGTTAATAGAAATGTTGTTTTTAAAAATCACCATGACATCAACACTTGTATCAAGTGTCTTGTGCTGGAGCTGGTTATATAACTGTGATTATATTAGGTGTGATGAGCAGCTGTGTACTTGAGAGTGGCTGTGCTGTTGTGGAGAAAGTGGAGTTGATAGGGATGCTTGTAGCTAAAGTTGCTTTAGTAGGAATCCTTGATTTTGGTGCCTTATAACATAACTGTTTAGCTGAATTAATTGTTTTTGGGTTTGGTTGGGGGTTTTTGCATTGTTTGTTGTTGTTGTTATTGTTGTTTTGTTGTTGTTTTTCCCCAGTCTCTGGCTTTATTGCTTTGGATTTCAGGAAATACCAGAACAAGATTTTTTTTAAATACCTAATGATGGCCAATGTGTTACTTCTGGCTCTAATTCATTATCAGAGCTTGCAAATGCTCAAAAGGCATTTAGGGGCTTGTGAAAGCATCACAGTATTCCTGTGCTACATGTCATCCTGCTCATCCTACACATTTGGAGCTTCAGGTTGCAGAGATAGGTGTAGCCTCCCCTTTGTAATCTAAGGGAAGGAGTAGCTGCAGTTGAGTCTGAGGCAGAAGCTACCTTTTTGTCCAGAGGAATATTGGTTGGAATGGAACCACAGGAAGGAAAACATCAGTTTGCCTTCTCAAAGTCATCCTCAGTTAAAGACATACTTGAAGAAGTTGAAAGGACTTTGGGGTGCAAAAAACCTTGGGTTACAAAATACTGAAATTAGGCTTGCTCATGGGTGTTCTTTTGGTCCTCTTATATCTGTGCTCATTAGTTGTGATCTTTCTTAAGATTATCACTTTAACCCAGGCTGACTGTGTAGAGTTATTTCAGATATGTCAACAAAAGATAGCTCCAAATGATCAGTGCAACCAGTATGGGTTCCAGTAGGACATTCACTTCAGTTATGAAAAAGGAAAATCCAAACTGAAGTCCCCTAGCATACAAGAGAAGCATCTTGAGAGACTATGGTAAGTACCATAAGTCATCTAGCAATTGGTCTGATATTTGATTGGCAATGTTTTCCTCCATTAGTAGGAAGGGAAATGTCCCAGTTCCAGTCTAAGTAAACTAAAACGTAGGCTATTTGGCGTTGTAAAGCAAAGCCCCCATGGCAAAATCTCTTGGTTAAAAGGATGATACTTAAGAATAACAACATTCAAGGTCTTTGTGTGGCAGGCACCTTCTCCAAAGCAGCATAAGCCATTCAGAGGGAGTTCAGGGACTAGAACAAGTGATGAATATTTCAATAAATACGCTGTTGCAGATACCAGATACAAACATACTGTATCGTTTTTCATCCTTTCACAAATATATGCTCTAAGGCAGATTTCTTCCAAAAAGCCACAGAAGGAATAGGATATGAAACACAGATGCTTCTATGTTTTAGCAATTTTTAATATTTCATATTTTTAATGACATTTTGAAGGTCAGCTGTCTAGGGAACATAATAGGGATTGTGCAAGATGTTGAGAGGCCCGAGAAAGCTCTGCTGTCTTTTCTGAAGAGCTCTGCTTTCATTCATCTGCTAGGCAAGGAAGTTGTGGTGCATATAAAATCAATGTTCACGCAGGCTTCATGCCTAGGATACAAGGTATATGTTTTCTTTTGCAAAATTCATTTAAAAGCTTATGTCTAGAAAATTTAATACTGTTTTACTACCTTGGTGTAGTTATATGTTAATATCTGGTTGAAAAACATGAGCTCTCTTGAGTAATCTGAATTGCTTCTAGCTACTCACTGACACTGAAGAGTTGTTGCATTTTTAAGTGAGGCAACAGTTAATCAAAGTTGTTCTCATCCCAGTCTGATTCTTGTCCTTGCTCTGCATGCTTTATATATTGAAAGGAGCCAGTTATGCCATAAATTGCATCTTTATATAAAACCTTACACTGAAATAGAATTTACTTTTAAGATCAAAGTTTCTCCCTCTCGGAACTCAATTTCTGAACCATAATTATTTTCATTAATTTTTCTGTCACTTTCAATATCTTTTTCTTCTCTATCAAGATATCAGAGACTCCCTCTGGTGGCTATATTAACTTAATTTTGCTTTTTCTTTTCTCAAAAAGAGATGAAAAATGCAGAGTACCCTGTAAGAGTGAAATCCCTAACTGGAAGGAAAAATAATATTAATAATAACAATGACAACAATGAGAACATCGCAGCTGTTGTAGAGGAGCGGCAATGTAGATCCCCATTGAGGAGGGAAAGGGTGATTTCTTGCAAGGAGAGCTGAAGGATTTTCAGCACAAAATGAGCTTTAAATTAACACATTTGTACACCGTTGCTATTGAGCAGTGTGCTCAAATAGGAACAGGATATGAGATCTACTGTGCGAAAACACAGCCTCTCTTTTTTATTATCTGAAGAATTAGACCTGCTATCTCACCTAGCATGGCAAAATACTTTGAATTTTGACCTTTTTTTTTTTTACAAGTAGAATTTTTATGCACAGAGGTTTTTAGAAATAATTCTGGAGTCTGTTGCACTCAAAACCACATCACTGAGTTCCCATTAATTACTTTTTTATGTTAATTTTTCTCCAGACTTTCCAAGCATACATAAAATAATTCAGCAACAGTTCTGGATGCAAGAAGTTAAAGCTAATGCATTCATCTCATGGGCAAAGAGTGTGCAGAGCCTGTTGGCTCAGATCAGCTGCCACACACCACCTAGGTAAGCCACAATAGCTTAACATCAGCTTAAAGAAGGCTCCAGGCAGCCTCTGCCAGCCTAAGAAATAGGATTGACATCTCCCTTAGTTGGCAAAACAAGGACTAGTTTTAAGCTGTGCCACTCCTGATTGTATACAGAGAGCTTATGTTGTCCAGTTCTCCATTTTCTCTAGGTCATGAACAAATACTCGAAAGGTTTCAGGTTGAAAGTTGCACTCCCCATTCTTCACCTTCTGCCTCTCGGGAACTGAAAGATGCTTGTGAATGTAGCAGTCATAATTTACAGCAAAATCCCTTTAAATGGCCCACTGGGTTATGTATTTGGCAAATTTCCACTGGTTGGTGGAAGTTTGAAGAAGCCTACTATCTACAATGTAAGTCAAAATGGGGAGAACATTGTGGTTTGTTACTGGATTTACAGACAGTCCTGATTCGGGTGAGGTGTCCTGGTTTGAGCTTCCAGCTCTGGACAGAATGTAGATTCACCTCAGAGGAGTAAATAAAAACATTTGCACAGAATTGGAAGTTAATAGCAGTAATATTTACAAAAGTAAATAAAGTTCAAAAGGTATTAAGGTAAAAGGAATACACAAACCCAGAATCGGCAATGGACTAGGGCCCACCACATGCTCCTGGCCAGCAAGAAGCCTCCCTCCCAACCAGCTGAAAGCAAAAGCAGGAGGCAAGAGAGCACTGACCAGAAGGTCTGCCTCTTAAATAGAGAATATGCAGGAAAAGGAAGGGAATAATATGTTACATTATCCGGTGCCTCCCCCTTGGGATGGACTTTCCATCCTCCCAGGAGAGTTCCATTCTATGGTACAACAGTTAACCCTTAACTTGTGACATGAAAATGTCACAATTTTGCTGAAGTCTGTAGCAGTAGATGAGACAGATTAAAATACCTCACACACTCCCCACTGAGAAAATGTATTGCACAATGTCATTACCAAAAAGCATATCACTTCTCATTACTGGTATAAATCACACTGAAGCAATTTCCTCCCTCATTTGGGTATGGTGTATTTCAGAAATAAGTGCCATAAATGTGGGGGGTTTTGGCATCAGATTATGTTTACCTGATTACTCATAAAAACAAATTTAGAAAAAATGCTGAATTCATCTCAGTTTGGAGTATCTCCTCTTGTACTTGCACCATGATGTGTAGAACAGCTGATAATGTTGAGAAGCATCTCTCACCACCTACGAGAAAGCTGAGGTGTTTCAAGCCAGAAACACCTAGAGAGGCTTTGAGAGGTAGTAGTTTCCTCATTTTTTTCCATGGAATGCATTAATTTTTACCACAATCTTCACTCCAGTTAGCCTTATTTATGTGGTATTTTTTATGCATAACTGTATCTATGGTATGCTGACTTTTAAGATGTACAAGGATATACATATACATAGTTATTTTCATTCAGATAGCTGAGTTACAAGGCATTAAGTAAAATCTGGATTTTTTTTGTGAAGTGCTCGACATGCTTAGCTTTCGTATTTCCCTTGGAGAATCATGTGCAATCGATCATAGAATCAAAAAATCATTAAGGTTGGAAAAGACCTCAAAAGTCATCAAGTCCAACCATCAACCCAGCACCACCATGGCCATTAAATCATGTCCTGAAGCGCCATGCCTACATGTTTCTTTAATACCCCCAGGGATGATGACTCCACCACCTCCCTGGGCAGCCTGTACCAATGACCTCTCTTTCAGTAAAGAAATTTTTCCTAATATCCAAAGTAAACCTCCCCTGGCACAACTTGAGGCCATTTCTTCTCCTCCTATTGCTAGTTGCTTGGGACAAGAGACTGGCCACCATGTGACTCCAACCTCCTTTCAGGGAGTTATAGAGAGCAATGAGGTCTCCCCTAAACCTCCTCTTTGCCAGACTAAACAACCCCGGTTTCCTCATCCACTCCTCACAAGACTTGTTCTCCAGACCCTTCACCAGTTTTGTTGTCCTAAATATCATGGCCTAATTGGTTTAGTTTCTGAGGACTCCCTTTTCAACTGAATTCGCTTTCAACTTACAACGTAAGTGGATAAGGTAGTCTGGGAAAAGGGTGAAGTCATGGAATAATAGAATCATAGGATTGTTTGGGTTGGAATGACCACCAAAGGTCATCTAGTCCAACTCCCTCTGCATAAGCAGGGGCATCCTCAATTAGATCAGATTGCCCAGAGCCTTGTTGAGCATCTCCTTGAATATCTCCAGGGATGGGGCCTTAGCTACCTTCCTGGCCATTCTGTTCCAGTGTTCCACTACCCTCATGGTAAAGAACTTGTTCCTAACATCCAGTCCAAATCTATTCTTCTCTAGTCTGAAACCATTGACACTTGTCCTGTCACTGCAGGCCTTTGTACACCATCTGTCTCCAACCTTCCTTCCTTCAGGTACTGGAAGGTAGGTTACCCCAGAGCCTTCTGTTATCTAGGCTGAACACCCCCAGCTCCTCAGCCTGTCCTCGTAGCAGAGGTGCTCCAGCCCCTTGCTCATTTTTGTGGTCCTCCTCTGGACCCACTCCATCAGGTCCATGTCCTTCCTGTATTGAGGACTCCAGAGCTGGATGCAGTACTCCAGGGGAGGTCTCACCAGAGCAGAGTTAAGTGGCACAATCACCTCTCTTGATCTGCTGGCCATGCTTCTTTTGATGCAGCCCAGGATGCTACTTGCCTTCTGGGCTGCAAGCACACACCGTCTGTCCCTAGAAAAATCCTTTAACCTTCTGTTTCAGTTGAAGCAGAAGTCCAGGGTATCTGTAGGTTCTGCCCTTCACCACAGTTCCCTTCTGAGTGGCACACAGGGTACATAGCATTGAGTTTACTGAGTCAAGCCTAATCCTGGCATAGAAAAGCATTCGAGTTGCTCCACTGAGAGACTGCTTTGACAAGGGATAATAAATGACACTGGTCCTTCTTTAATGGCTGTGTAATATCCTGTCCAAGGGGGAGGTTACCTGTCTCATATTAAGACAGCTACTAAGCATGAGGTTGGCATTTATCCCTTTACACTATTGTACATATGTCTTTTAGCCTTTGATTTAATTTTAACTTTAACAAAACAATATAAAGTTATCATTCCTACATTCATGGCTAGTGTCAGATGATGCTGATAAGAGGCACAAAGTGCTGAATTTTGTGAGAGCAATATGTCTAAAGACATGGAGGACAGGCGTGCTTTGTGAGTGGGAAAGATCTTTAGGTCAAGCCATATGCTTTGCACCACGCAGTGATATCTCAGTATGGGAACTCGTAACTACCTGTGGAGGTCAATCCTGCCTGATGTGTAATGATTGATGCATCTTTGCTGAGCAGCGTGTGAGCTATGAAATGGCTTGAATCAGGAATCAGGAGCAGAGATACTTCTTTTCATACCGGGAACAAGTATTTCTTTACAATAAGACAGATCAGATGAATGGCAGTCTCTCTGATTTCAGGTATGGCAACATAGTTGCAGGAAATTAATCACAGGTGAAGAAATTCCAGAAGGTTCCTGTGGGCTTTATCCAGGAATGCAAAGAATTGACTAAAAGATGAAAATTTCCATTTCCAGGCCACGGTTGGGGCATGCTATGTAAGAGACCACCAAGTATGGCAAGATGCTTTCTTGCCTTTGGGTTTCATAGCCTAAACTCAAAGGCCTCATGGACAACAACCTTCAAAGTTGAAAGCAGCTGTGCCAGGCAAAAGATAAATGAAAGAAGTTGGGTGTTTGAGTAAGGGGTATAAAAGACAACTGGACAAAAAATGGGGAGATAGGGAAGTTTCACAAAAGATAAATTAAAGCCTGAGAAAGAACAATACATCCAAAAGCATATCCTGAGGAGAATCTAGAAAAAAAGGCAGGGCACAGGAAGAACCATGAATAGGGGTGTATGGTGAGGAAAAACAGGATGAAAGGCTTGAATGTTGCAAAGGAAGGGAAAGGAGTGAAGGGAAATGGGGCTGTGCCCACACAGTCTCAGTGTCTTAGCAGAGATGGGTGCTGTTGTTGGGCTCCACCAACAGCCTTAGGCACAGTCAAGGGATGAACCGAGTCAAGGGCCCACCCAGACAGAGCAGCAGGAGACAGGGCTAAAACATGGGTCCAAGGTCCGCCCAGAAGACAGGGCCAGAGACAAGCACACTTACAGCATAGCCAAGGCAAGGTCTGGGAACTTAGGGCTGAGCTGCTTGGAGCTCCTGGGCCATGGGCTAGAGGGTGCCTTTCCAGGCAAGCCAGTCAGTGCCGTTAAATCCTATCAACGGCCCCTGGTTCTCGGCAGAGATTTACATGAGAGCAGAGATGTTGCTGGGAATAACAAGGAGACATGGGTTTTGGGGCAGTTCTAGAAAGGCAGATTTATCATCAAACATGAGATGCCAAGCCATGGTAGGTGAGTCCCATCAGGCAGAATGGGAAGGAAAATATTTTAAGTGAGATTTTTTCAAAAGTGGCGCCCAAGAGAGCCCCAGAAGAAGGTTAGTAAGGATAGAGGACATAAGGAAAGAAAGGGTTGGTATTGGTCACAGAATGACATGAACAGGTTTTATGGGGACTGGCTGAGGGAGCTGGGGTTGTTCAGTCTGGAGAACAGAAGGTTAAGAGAAGACGTCATTGCTCTCTACAATTCCTGAAAGGAGGTTGTAGTGAGGTGGGTGTTGGCCACTTCTCCCAAGTGACTAGTAATAGGTTGAAAGAAAATGTCTTCAAGCTGTGCCAGGGGAGATTGAGATTGGATATTAGGAAAAAATTTCTTTACTGAAAGAGTGTTCAGGAATTGGAACAGCCTCCCCAGGGAGGTGGTGGAGTCACCATCCCCGAAGGTGTTAAAAAAACATGGTATTTCAGGACATGGTTTAGTGGCCATGGTGGTGTTGGGTTGATTGTTGGACTTGATGATCTTAGAGGTCTTTTCCAACCTCAACAATTCTGTGATTCTATGATTCTAAAACTGGTAATGCTGAAGAGCAAAGAGACGAGATAGTGCAATGGCCAGGAACTGGGACAGGGACCCTATCAATGCATTATCAACAGCCAGGTTCAGAGTTTTGTTGTGAAACTATTTTTGAACTATTGGAGGCAAAAAGCACCCATGAATTCCATGCATAACCAAACAAGGCTATTAGCCTTACCTAATCAAGTAAGGCCTACAAGAATTGTCTGACCTTCTACAGCCGTTCATCTCAAGTGTCGGAAGAGTTTCTAGATGGTGTCAGACTATGATGAAAATCATTCTAAGGTGGCCAGAAACTGAAAGTGGCACTATATTCAAGTGTGTTCTGCTCAGCTTTAACCTCAATGTATTAAGGCATAGTGGGCAATATGGTAGCTGACCGGGGGTTGACTTTTTGCTCACCCCTAAGCCATTAGCTTGTTCCGTTTATGTCCTGCTTCTGTTTGTCTCAGTGCTCCTTCTGTAAACAAGTAATACACATGCCTGTCTTCATTACAGGGTAATCCGTAGTCTGGTTATAGGAGCAAAAAATAATTTATAATTATAAAATTAGTACTGGCATGCTGGAGTCATAATAGCTACTGAAAGGCCATGCCTATTTACTAAGCTGCTGAACTATCTCAGTATTTTGGGCTATATTTATAGAGGCTGTAGATGTAAAGAATAGATATAATAATCAGGAAGAACATAATTGTCTAAATAACCCAACTGTGCTCTTGCAAGTCAGGAAGCTTGATGTGTTGCTTGTATCAGTAGAGACTGCAATTCACTAGAAGGCAGGCTCCAAAGTCTCTGCAGTTATAAAAAAGAAATGGCTGAGCCAATTTTTGTAAAAAACAAGTAAGATTTGAAAAGAGAGACCCTGAATTAAATCAGGCAACCCATTACGTGCATGGCTGGAGTCTATGGTGCAAGGAGGGAGCCAGACTCCTGCATTTATTTAAGTCTGCTTTCTACATAATTCAGGGTACTGAGGTGAACTAAGGATGAAGCATTAGCTTTAGCATAGCAGTTTTATTCTGATCACTGAAGCCTAAAGTTATTATAAGAACAAACACAATTATGACATCCTAGGGAACTGGCACACATATAAATGTGGATATGCTGCCTGTTTCTCACAAAGCATATGTATGGATCTGTGTACTGCCTGCTTTTTATTTTGACTAGGTTTGCTGCAACTCTTGTTCTGAAAAGAATCGTTCAACACTCAGGGAACAGAGAATCTGCAGAAATCCTTGTATTAATATCTATTAAGAAAGATAAGTTTTAAATAAATTGCTTGTTTATGTGGTTAAAGCCCTTGTCCCGTGAATGAGAACAAAGAACTATCACTTTGCTAGTTCTAGACCTTTCCTAGCTTCCAGCTAATCAACTTACAGTACCATAAAAATTTAATAACAGCTCATTCTTCCTCTAGTCCTTCAAAATGATGAGAATCTATTTTCATGATAGGTAAGGATGTGAATCCTTTCTGAAGAACAAAAGCTCATAGTCTTTAAATGTAACCAATATATGTGAATTTCAGATTGGCTTTTATGAAAATATTGTGAGCATCAGGTAGCTCAGCATTACCTATTATCTGTGCACATGAATGCCATAACTCTCAATCTCTCAGCTGACTAATAGTGATGTGTATATATTGTACAAAGTGCATTAGATTTCATCTGACAGTCTCAACTTCAGTGTTGTCAATGCAGAGTACATTATGAAGTCTTCATTTTTTAGAGGTGTCAGCAGAAAAAAAAAAAAAAAACAACAAAGCACAGAAGGATAGACCATAAACCCTTGGGAAGGCTCTAATAATGTATTGCCAGCCTCTAAAACTGTCCTGTCAAGCATCTTGGCATTGATTCCCTCTTCTTGTTTCAAACACTGTCCATCCTCTTAGCTCTGCTTCCTGTGGCTCAGGATTTTCCCCTCTCTTTCCTTTTGTCCCTCTCCAGCTCCCTGTTTTAGCCTACTGGGAACCCTGCTGAGCTGCTGCTTCTGTTCCCACCTCCTTCTCTCTTCTAGTGATATCACCATCCAAACAGCTATCAGCTTCCAGGGTAGCATATTTCTGGATGTCACTATAACATATTTCTGTATGTTACCATCTCTGTACCTTTGCCAAATCAATTCTGCTGTTCCTGCTCCAGTTTCTTTACTTTCTCTTCTGTCCTCAGCTTACTTCTCTTCTGCTTAAGTTCACTTTGGTATCCATAACTGACAGTGACTTCCAGACATGCCTTAGGACACTGTCAGTAATATTCACTGATTAATGAAAGATATTAAAAAAAAAAAAGAATGACAGAGAGAAAGAAAAAAGAAAATAAGACCCCATGATCTGGGCCTTCAGGGACTTGGTTTTCTCACTTTAATAATTCACAAGATTTTGGAATTTCTTTAAAGTAGGGACATCAGACATCTTGAAGCTATGATATAAAATAAAGCATAGATGTATTAAAGAAATACATCTTTCAGGCTAATGTATTAAATCTCTTGAGATGACAGCTGGTTTCCCAGGGAAGTGAAATGGAGCAGATACCTGTCTATTGTGACTTTAGTAAATTGCCACCCGGGAAAGTATGTGTGAAGATTTGGATTAATAGAAGTATTGCAGAATTGATAGGAAACTGGCTAGAGAGGAAACAGATTATGTTGAAAGGGGAAATACTGGACCAGAGCTGACTTTACACACCAACGGTCTCTTGATGATGCCATAAAAAACTGAGATTGTGCCAGTGAAATATGGTATTAACATTTCTTTGGAATTATTTTTAGGGGGTCAAATACAATGGTTCCGTAGTGGCATGACATTTTAATTAGAAATGTTTCTGTCTTGCTTACTAGCTCCTCCGTGACTGTGTTCCTTGAGTTGCTTGTTTTGATGCTGTGTGCAGATTGCCATCACTTTCCAGCCATTGGGAGGTCCTTGGGTAGGACTGCACCAGCGGAGTAGGCACGTTAGGAGATATCCCTGCAGCTGGACTGTCTGCTGTTACAGTCCAACTCCTGACCAGCTGTTTAAGCAGAACACATTTTAAGGGTGTTTTTACCCTCTATTGAGGAATTAAATTGAACACAATTATGATGCAGTGGTAGTGGCTTAGCAGTAGTGGTGAGACTGCAAGCTCTAGGTGAGCAGCTGGACTTGATGAACTCAAAGGTCTCTTCCAACCCTGACAGTTCTGTCATTCTGTGAATCAAAAAGAAAGGAAAAAGTATGCTTCATCATCATCTTCACCTACTACTGATTTTTCCAGTCTGAACAGAATAACTCACAAGGCAGAGCATTTTAGATTAGCAATTTAAGTAAAAAGGATTTTGGTGTGATGCCTGTGCTTCGTTATCAGTGCCCACCTGGATTCCTGCTTCTTTTCTATGCAGTTTTGTGGGTTTATCTCATTCTTTGAAAATAACATCCAACTTTGTTTCACTTTTCTTCTGTAAATGCATTCCCATGAAGGGAAACAACAGACTGAAAGCTGTGGTGGTGCTAACAGTACTAGCAGAATATAGGGACATGAAGTCACTTTTCTGTATAGAAGGAAATCAGAAGTTCTTTTTGAGTTGAGAATAGGACCATAATCAGTTAGAGTGCTTTTTTTTTTTCCAGTGGGTATTATCTGCTTGCTTTCTGAAATCTTTACTTGAGTGTAAGTGCTTTGCAGTTGCACGGTGATCTGAAGGAAATGTGAAAAGCACAATGGCAGTCATCATGTGGTAAATAAACAGTGAACCAGCAAGACCACCTCATCTTCCTTTACATATTCTAGACTTGTAGGTACATAATTTCCCAACTTTGCAAGACTGACCCCATAAGTACCAGCAAGCAAAACATATGCAGGGAAATAGGAAATGAAAAATGGATGTCTGTGATGAGGTGCCCATCTAAGAGGGAAGGTCACATGGAAAGGTGCATAGAGAGAGAAATCATTGTAGGGCATAAGAGCTGTCAAGAGTATCCAGCAGCATCAGAGGATTTGTGGTAATGTTTCAAGTGCAAAAGCTGGAAACTGTCGTCTGTCTGCTTTCCTGCTTTAAGTATGTACCAGCTTTTTAAATCCCTTGTTTCTCAATCTTCTCTAGTGTGCACTTTGTTTAAAAGTTTAATGTTGTAATATTCACACATTAATCCTGATTGTCCTGATATACAATTCTGCCTGTTCTTGTCAAGCTATAAAATCAATTTCTATAGCACAGCTGAAAAGCAAGAAATTTTTTGGATTACTGTGCCGTTGTGTGCAATAAAAATGTACCCTCATCTGGGGAAGGCTGTAGTTGATTAGAGTATAAATATCAACCCCCCAACTCATACTTCTGAGTATTTGATTCCTGCATCTTATAAAAATGAAGATCTTTGCTGAGCGGTGTGACATTTCATTACTTTGGATTTGCTATGATGAATAAAGTTATATGTTGTTGGCCTGGAAGAAATATTACTATAGTAACTAGCTCATGATTCATTTTTTTATGCCTTTTTTTTTTTTTCTGTATTTCCTAAGGGATGCCTGTCTAGACTAAAAATGTTTAAATTAACACATGGTAACAGTAATTAATTTTTTTTTCCCCAGAGTGTTAAAAATATGAGACAGATAAACAACAATACTTGGATACTGCTTTTTAAGAACACAGCAGGCCCATAACATTCTTGAAATTGTGGAAGTAGAGTTTTGTTTGGTTTATTTTATTTGACACTTTTTTTTTTAAATTAGTAGCTTTCTGATTGTTATTAATCCTGTTTAGTGACCTAAGGCAGGATTTCCATATTGACACTACTGCAACTCTAATGAAATCCTTAGACATAAGATACATAAAATGTTATATAGGAGGGTAAAAATATAAGTGGGTTTGGTTGATTTAAATAAAAGTAATGAGCTCATTTATTCATTTAGATCAGTAAAAAGGGAATATTCTCATAAATGATGTATCAAGTTTTTATATTTTGGATTTGTGCATGTTTAATTCTTTATGATGATTATTATGGGCCACCAGTCAACAAGTATATGTTGGCAAACATCATCTTTATTATAGTGCCTTAACAGCATAAGGAATAGGAGGATCTTTTAGGTATAGGACAGGGTTTAATGGCCATGGTGGTCTTAGGTTAAGGTTGGTGATCTTAGAGGCCTTTTCCAACCAAAAATATTCTAGGATTCTATCTTTCCCTTTATTAAAGCATGTAGAAAGCTTAATGTGTGTTTACTTCACCCTTTTTATTATGGTAAAAGATGCAGTTTGATTTCCAATTTTTTTTTTAATTAAAGTGTTTCAAAAACTCAAAGTATATTTGTCTGCTATTAGAATTCAGAGTTACTCAGGGTTCAGGTAAGACTTGTGGAACTAGCATTTTAAAGAATAACTATTTTAAAGTAGTTTAAATTGCCTTAAGTATAAAAATAGGCATAAAATAAATTTAAGTACATTTTATATTTTAAGTTAGCTTAGAAATGTGAAATATTGCCTGTAACAAGGAAATTGAACAGTCATTCATTCTCACCTGCTTCTTTTTACACAGAATAGAAAAGAAAAACATAGCTTTATGGTGTTTAATTCATGGTAGAGTTCACAGTTTAAATAGAACTAGGCGTTAAACTAAACTAGATGAATAAATGGAAATGAAGAAAATACTCACTTTATAAAGCAGAACAGTCTTTGGCTTCAGGTTTTTAGATATTTCTGCCTGATGCTGACCTGGCCTGTTTAGTCTTCAGCATGCAAAGACATTTTCAACGTCTTTCTTTGAAAACTAAATATCCAGTTAAAATCTTTGGGAACTGGGAGGAGGTTGTGGAATTTTTTCGTGTGATAAATTAGTTTTCATTGCCCCTGAATCCTACCCCAGCATAGCCATGGTAACTTTCTGTAATAAAAACACAGAAGAAAGGAGCTCTGTCAGCAGAACCACTAGCAGATTTACTTTGTGCCTTTTGTTTTCCTTTTTAAGTGCTGGGAGGTTGAGGGGATCATGCAGCAGCGTATGACATTTCATAAGGTTCATAAATTATGCAGTCAGACTTGTTGGGTTACAAAAGGCTGGAAGCAACAAGTGCTTCCTGCATTAGAAATGAAATGGCTTCTTTACAGAGATGACATAGCTATATTAATTGTGAGAAGTTATGATTAAAGGGGCAGGCCTGTGCTCTTCAAGATGTTAATTAGAAGGAAATCATTTTCGAGAAGAAACAAATGCATCTTTCTAGTTTGCCGTGTGTTTACTGGAGTGCTCTGCTGACTGTAGTCTAAACCATCTTCCTTTTCCAGCAATTTTTAAGTGGTTTTTCCTCATGCATCAGCTCAATGTCAAAGCAATAAAAGAATCCCATGTCAAAGATCACATTCAGAATTAAAAAATGGTGATTGCCTCCATGGGTAGAATATTCTGCTTGTTCCCTGCTGTGTGACACTGGTCAAGCACCAGCTGAGGTGGTCATCACTGAGTGCTGAACAGTAATTGGAGTAACTAATTGGAGGCACGACCCCTGAAATAAAGATGCTGTTATTACATCTGAAATCTTCTATGCTGGGCCCTGGAACCTGCCCTGCTGACGCTACAGCATTTCCTCCTTTCTCCCTGGTGATGCTCCCAGGCAGAAGCAGCCTCAGCAAAGCTCCTGGAAGGCCCATTTCGTCCTCCATGGGCACTTTGTCCTGCCCACGGCTCCTCATGTTCCCTGCGTCCTCTCTGAGGGGAGCACCAATCCTTAGGCTTTCTAGGGAGATGTCAGTTTGATTTAGTACAAAAGTGCTCAAGGACCATTGCTCTTAGGAGCTTCTCTGGGTGACAGCTCTTTTCTAAGTGCACTGAGAAGAGGAGAAAGGAAGGTGGTGAATATGGTGGTGGGCAAGATTTGGGAGCATGGAGGTCTTGATAGAGTGTGCAGGGGTAGGTGGTGAGTTAGTTGGGAGTGGTGCGGGGATAAGAACTGGGGTGAAGGAGTATGGGGAAGAAGGGGATATGAAATGGAATGGAAAGATAAGAAAACTAGGGAATTGCAAATGAGGCAGTGTTTCAGTGTTTTGAATGATCACTGCCTCTCTTGGAGCCTGTTGCCCTTTATGCAGGCCTTGCATTTTCGTTTTTTATTGCAGATGGGTGGTTTTAGTGCTCGTGAACAGTACTGCACAGTGATTTTCTTACTTTTCTGCTATGACACTCTTGGGTTATATGAAGAAGAATGAAGCTTAATGGTGTTCTTGATTTTATAGATCAGCTTGTGGCTTAAGCAAAGTACCCAGCCCCTGGAGGTCTTACTTGTTGTTCTGTTTCTCCTACAAAGTAATTTGAACTTCTCCCTTTCTTTCAGTGGCTTGTTAGGCTGCCCTGGATAAGGCTTAGCTGTCTGAGGAGGGATATTCATCAGCACAGGGAGTTGAGAGTATGTTCTGCAAGGATAGCAAGGGGGGTTGTGATTCACATCTTAAACAGGGCAGGGTTTTACAAAGCTGCTGAAGTCTCAGGGAAGCTTAAGTATTAGTGACCCTTAAGGGATTAAAGAGAGTTTAGATTTTAGCAGACATTTCACTAATGAAATCACAGGTTTATAATTTCATTTCACTGACAAGGCTAGATGCTAATCGGAGCACATCCTTCCTTTTCTTGTTACAGGGGTATGTGGATAGTTCAATTAACGTCATCAACAGCAAGCAGGTATAAACAGCCAACGGCACAAAAGGCTGTGCCTGTGTGGCTTTCACAGCAAAAAAGGGGCAGAAACTCTTCAAGAGAAGAAAATTACTTTTCTTTTGTATGAGGCAAGCAAGCCCTCAGCACGTTTATATTTCTGGCCCTTCTGCTTTATGTTCTGCCTAATGTGACTTTTTTACTGAGAGCTGACCTAAGATAACCTGCTCCTGCAGTGTTTACAGACTCCTTCTGAAATGTGCATGCTGGCAGTCTGGTCCTGCCACAAGCTGCAAAGCCTCTACCCCCGACTGAGATAGAAAGGACTTGCTGATTTAATGACCCCAGATGCAGGTGTTGCTGTAGAAGCCCATTCTCCATCGTATCGAAGAAAAATACTGAAAATGCTCTGTATCTTTAATATTATTACACATTATATGCCACTTTTCCTTCCCTGTGAGGATGTAACAAATTGGAGTGAGAGTGATGTCTGTGTTCAAGAATGAGTGCAGCCATTTCTGAGTAGCATGCATCAGCAGTGTGTCAGTCAAATGCTATATAGCAGCTTTAGAGGCAAAGAAGTCCATCAAGTCTAGATTAGAAATCACCTTGCCAGCACCATAAATTTACAAGGAGCTGTAAGATATGGAGGTGATAGAAGAGGGAAACTAGGAAAACAAAAGAGGAAACTGAGAAAAAAGGTGGAGAAACAGAGAATGAGAGGAAGAACTGAAAGATTCTTCCTCCAGCCTTTCTTTAGGCATGTCTGAAGTTTAGTCATGGCTATCACGATTTCTTGTCATCACCAATATGTAATTTTCCCCTGGCTTCCAGTATTTCAAGCTTTTCATTGGGGATGAGATGAATCACTATATATTAGAGAACATATAACACAGAATTCTAGAAATGCAGTCTGGTTAAATGAAATACAGTGTTTCATTTTACATTGCTTATTTTTCCGTCTTCTGATGAATTTGTCATCATATTTATCTGACTAACAATTCCAAGTAATTTAGGTAAAATAGGAACCCATATAAACTGTTTAGCTTTTATCCAGGATAAGAGCATTTACATTTTCTGATGATCTCCTGTTGTTTCTACAGTAGAAATATCTTAAATATCACAACCAAAAGATATTCTTTATCAACTGCATGTTTTACTGGTGAGGATGGCCTCACTAACCTTATCAAAAGGTTTCATTGTTCATTATATTTATAAACAACATCCCTTAAAGGTGCCATGATGCAGAAAGTCTGCAACTAAAGACTAAACATTAAAGTCCTTCAGTTATCGAACTCTCAGTTTCAGGAGTAATTGTGTGGTCTTTACTTTAGAGATTTAAAGCCATAGAATAGCATCCCATAAAGTTGTTGCTAGTGATGCAGTATTGATTATGATGATGGCTGGTGGCTTTACAGAATTTTTATTATGTGGGTAACATGAAAATTTACTGCTTTCACAACTGTGTTGTATAGTTTTTACTAGCAAGTGCTGATGATTCCCCCCTTCCCTCTTCATAACCATGAGAAAAATCCAGTAGTCAAAGTAAGATTTCTTTCTTTTCTCCCAAAGACTCATTAATGGTTTTAGAAAGAAACGAAATCTGTTGTAGTTCTAAGTTATTTTTTTGCCTTATCTGACACACTCTTTTCCTGCAGGATAACACTTTCTGTTATAACCTTTCTGCTATTTTCTTTCCTATTTATGTAACTTTTGTGGCTCTTTCCAAAGTCTTATCTTGCGGCTTTGACTGAAAAATGTTTTGACTGGTTCTATCTGGTTCTAAAGGGACCAAAGCAAAAGATGTCATATCTCTAACATGAGAATACTCCTGCCATTATAAAAATGTTTTGAGTAGCTGCTTTTAAGTGCATAGCTTCAAAAAAGGAAAGAAACTAAAGATTGCAAGAAAAAAAAAGACCTAATTTACCAAGCTGCATTTACTCATTTTTGATAGGGTGAAGCTTAACGAGATGAGATCACATGAAAAGACTTTATTATGTAAATGGTCCAGGCCTACTATCATTAAGGACAACAGGAAAATGCCAGTTCTCAGAGGTGTTTCAGCATTTTTGGTCTTGAATACTGTTACTAGACATTTTATACTTAAATTGGAAAGGGCTGGTAGACTTAGCTCTTGACTACAATAACTGTTGAAATACTCAGCACACCTCTTGTGCAAGAGAGAAGAAACTGTTGTGAAGAAAATCAGAGCAATTCCTGGCTTGTCTAGAATGCGAAGACCATGTGAAAACACCTGCAGTGCCCTCTCAGCGCTGTGGTCAGCTTCACTATACCTCCCTTGAAAGCGTCCTTGCCTCCTTCTCAGCCAAAGCACAGGAAGAGATGGCAGAGCACTGGCTTCACTGCTTTGTGCCTGAACCATACACATCTTCTAAAAGGAGCTTGCTGTACAACTGGCTCTACTTATGGTCCTACTAAGGTAGGACCATAATTTGGGCCATAGGTACTGTAGATATCTGCAGAGAAAAGATGGAGCTGGGGTTTTGTTTGCTTTGCCTTCATGATCATGCCATGAGAAGCTGCCATACTGCATGTGTAATCCTCCTAACTGGCTATTCCCTGGGACTTTTCCTTCTTCCTAGCTTCAGGAACAAGCAATGGAGAAGCTGCATAGAAGCAGTGATCCTGTGCTGATTCCTTGTGTGATCTCTTACTCAGTAGCTGAATAACAGCTGGCTACTGGCTTTTGTAGAAACTAGAGGATGCATAATTAAATTTTTCCATTTGCGTTCCAGTTCCTTCTTGGGAATTTCCCTTGAGGACAGATTTGTCTGTTCACAAACTGTGCTCAAGAAAAAGAACCTAAGAGACCAACTTACTGCAAAACAATCCCTAGGAGGAATGAAAATGTTTGTGAAAGGTCACCAGAAAAGTGGCAGTAGGGTCACAGAATGAGGCTGCACTGGTAAAAAAACCCAAAAATATTTTGCCTTCTGTGTTGGGTTTTGTGCTGACAATCCCAAAATCTCTAACTTTGCATATTTGACTTAATGAAAACTGATAAAAGACCTTGGCTTACTTTTTTTTTTTTTTTCTTAACAGGCAAATTGTATGTGACCTCAGCACCTTTCATTTTTTTTTCTGTTGTTGCAGAGGCACAGTAGTAGGCAGTTGTGTACTTTTCCCTGATGCAGCTAGTAAGAAAGGACACATATTCCAAGGTGGGTTATAATATTCCTTGCCTGACTGCAAATTCTGAGATTACCAAAGTAACAAAATTGAACTAAATGTCATGTAATCTCCTGGCTTAATGGAAAATAAATAAGATCATCACTGACTTCACTGAAGGATATGGATTTGTTGCCTGAAGCATAAAGAAGCTTCTTTTGAATCTCCAGTAAAAATGGACAGCCCTTCTCTATTACTAAGTATTGCCTACAATATGTAATCCGATGAACATAATGATTGTACTTCTCCTTGTTCATCATGTTGGCAGATGATAGAGCATCTTGGCCAATTTGCACTGGACATCTTGAGATGAGTGAGCAGATGAGCAGGAGTGAAATTCAGAGATTTGCTTGACTTGGCTACGGCAGTGACGCTTCAGTTCTCACAGAAGACTTCCTTGGGTGGAGGAGCAGATGATAAGAGCAGATGCCCTGCTGCTCTTGTGCAAAGAGGGGACACTCAGCAGTGCAAGGAGAGGGGACGCTAGTGCAATTGCCTTAGGTGAAGTGGCCTGAGTATTGGAGCACTGCAGAGGGGCAGAGGCTGGGTGTTTAGTGATGGCTACCTCTGGCATGCACGGCGTGTAGCTGTTTGGGCTGGGTGCTGACCATCAGGTCAGCTTCTGGAAGTTGTAGCTTGGTGGAGCAGTTCAGAGCAGTGATCTGGACTCACATAAAATCAGCTGTGTATGGAGCCAGGAAAACGCAGTCCTCTCTGGTGACCTCCATAGTGTTCCCTATTCTGCTAGCAGGGGCAGGCAATTGGGCATGCAGCACTGTGGTTTGGTGTGTGCTTCCTCTGTTCTTCACTGGCAAGCCTTCAGACAGGGCACTGAAGGGAGAAATTCATTGTTCAAATGCAAGAGCCTTTTACCACCTTCAGTTCTCTCCATTTGGCTGCCACAGTGTCACATTGAGCCCTTTGGTGGAAGGAATGATTTGGCCTCAGGAAATGGAGATTTATTTTGAGAAGTCTTCTACTGTAATATTTTCCTTCTCTCTGACTGTACCATGGAAGCACTTCATCCTTATCACACAGAAAGTAGCTGGGGCTCCCTGATACCATTCTTTAAAAATCAAAACATTAAAGCTACAGTACGATGATTTGCAAATTTTCCAGGCATCCCTCCCACTGGCATTAATTGCCCTCCTGCTGTTCCTGTTGCAAAGCTGTTTGCTCTTTCAGTATGCAGTACTTGTTCAGTGCTGCACTAAACCTCTGTTGCTTTGCAGGGAAAAAAAAAAAAGCTTCAGTTTATGCAAATGACATTGAAATTAGCTTGATAAAGTAATAAACAGTCCCATTTTATGATTGCAACTGTTGGGGTTTTGTTTGTTGTTTTACAGTTTATATTGTGGAAGTAAAGGGCTGTGCAAACTCCCTTCTGGCATCAATGCAGTCATACAGCACTCTCATATCAGCTTTTTAAAAATCTGGTAGAGCTACCAAGCCAGTGTGGTAGGGGATTCACATACATCCAACATGACAGTTGTGCTGGTTTGAGGCCAGCCAGAACATCTCTTGCCCCGAAAGGGACAAAAGAATGACACACGCAAACGGATTGAAGAGTGATGGAAAAAGTTTAAATGGAAAAACTAATTGGTGAAGCTACAGAAAACTACAAACTACAAAGCATAGTGGAAAAGAACATCCTAAAGCATACAGAACCCCCTCACAGAATTCCCAAAAGCTTCCCAGTCCTCCCTTCCTCTCACCTGAGGGTAAACCCAATCCCTCAGGGCTCTTCCTTCCCCCCCCCTCCTACTGCTAGGCAAGTCTCAGGCTGGCCAGGTCTGAGACTGCCCCCCCCCCTCCTCCATTCTCCTCCTGGCATTAGGCCTAGACAGGCCTAAGAGGCCTTGAGGATACTCCCCCGGCATTACCCGATAAGAGAGGACATCTCCCAGGGGAGCAGAGGGAAGAAAGAGGAAGAGAATGACTTTGCAGATGGCCTTATAGGGTGCAGGATTTATGGGTAGAAATACGCCATTTCCTGTGTCCACCCCTCTGGGTGGGCACCCAGGACACCAGAGGTGTATCTCATGCAGCAGTGGCAGGGGCCACCCAGCCTAAACTGCCACAACAGTGTCCCTTTTCCCTGTGGTACAGATCCCTCCCAGCTTGAAATCTCCTGGCACCTAATAGAACTGCAGAATCTCATCTTCTGGTTTAGTTATTTTGTCTTTGTATGGCAGATAGGTTTCATACCCTTTTCTTTATTTCCTCTTCCTCTCTGCTTCTCACACATTATTATTTTTTCCAGTGACTGCAGCAGACCTCCAAAATCCCATAGTCCCCAAGAGTAATTACAGATACATTACTGCACAATCCCCACTGGTAGGTTGGGTCAAGTGCTTTATTTTTATCCAGGTCAGCTGCTGAGGAGTATGGTTGACTTCCTCAGCAGCTGCACAACAAGATCAGAGTATTTCTGTCACCTGAGTATTTCTGCTGTAGCTGAATGTTAGTCCTGTCCCATCTCTGGCATACCTGGTACCCAAGTAGGGTTGCTCGTGGTACATTAATGGAAGGTAAGAGGCCCCCTGAAGATTAAACAACAAATGGGAAAACCTCAAAAAAGCACAAATGCAGCTGCATGAGGAGTAAGTGAACAAAGTTTGATTGTATCTTTGTTTGATATAGGGTTTGATGACTTACATGCTTGTGCTGATCCTGGAGCTCCTGAACATGGATACAAGACGCCCAGTGCAGGTGTTTTCTTTGAAAGTGTGGTAGTCCGGTTTCATTGCCAAGAAGGATACAGGCTTAATGGTACTTCAAAAAAACTTTGTGTGAGACACTTTAATGGCTCTCTGAGCTGGAAACCAAGTGATAAACCTGTGTGCCTACAAGAAGGTAAGTCAGTTTTCTTAAAGCACTTCACCAGTGTCGGTTTTTCTCACTTGTCCATGTACCACATCTGTGTTTCTCAGCACAAAACACAAAAGACTGGAGTCCATTTCACTCTGTCTTTTTTGACACATGCTTTAGTTTCCCGTCCATCCCATCCATAATTCCCATTTGTCAGTTAAATTTACACTGTGAGAGGTTGTGTATATGCATGGATGCTTGTGTTGGAAGGGACATAAATCTGAAAAAAAATATACATAAATTATATATATACATAAATTATATATATACATAAATTATATACATAAATATATTTAATTATATATATACATAAATTATATACATAAATATATTTCTCCTTTTAACTAGTTACAAATTGATGGAGAGAGAAAAAAAACCCAACTTATAGTATATGTAAACTATTTGTAACTATGTATTCAAATTGCCTCCTTAATACTCCTTTCTACAGTATTTTACTAGGAAAATATAAGGAATTTCCAATGCTTCTTCTTCTGTTAATCAGTAGTTTTAAATAATTATATTTGATGACGTGTGCATGGTTCAAGTAGGAAAATCAAATATGCATGGACTGCATGAGTTTAAAGCCACAGCAGAAGTTTGCTTTGAGATAATTCAGTCTATAATGGCATAAATCAGTTTCTATTATATTGCATTTTTTAAATTGTATTTGGTTTTAAATAATTAGGATATTAAATTGCTCTCATCTTCTAGGAGTTAGATAGAGGCAGGATTAATCTGAATATCATAGAATCAGACAGAATCACAGAATGGTGTGTGTTGGAAGGGACCTCTGGAGATCACCCAGTTCAACCCCCCTGCTAGATTGCACCTAGATCAGATTGCATATACCATAAGTGCAAATTTTGGTCAGAATACATTCAGGCAGCACGATTTATTTCATCAAGCATACTAAAGACGTCCCTTGTTTTTGTGTTAATTCATTTTTGGTCAACAGAGCTGTCAAAATCAACAGACATGAAAGGTGTTAGCCAAACCAAGCATGTACATTTTAGTCTTGTCACTTCTCCACTGAAGTCATTCACCACTTCATTATTGTCTTCAAGGTAGAGCAATATAAATTCTTTCAAGACACCTTCCATCATTTAAAATCAGATAAATATATGATCTTCATTCAAAAGTAGCTGAAGACTTATGTGGGTCTTAACCACTTGGCACATAGGCTCATGCATCACTCAGCATGTGTAAAAACTACAGATACTTGTTTGAGCTGACGAGTGGGTGGGCATTAGAATCCTGTGCCAAGACAGCAGGGCATGAAGTTAGATGTCACAACAAGAGCAAGCAAGGACTGGGAGGACCACACTCAGGACATACATGTGAGGGAACAACCCTAAACAGTGGTCTGTGTAAAAGCGTTGCGTGGGATACTGGAGAGAGTAGCCAGAAACAACTGGAAACTAGTCCATAGTCTTCTAGGTAGCTGCCCTGTTGGCAGGAGAGGTCTTTGTAAAATACGGACTCCTGGACATGTGAGGCCACAGGCTACAGAGCTGCAAGGGGCCCAGTTGTGAGCTGTCTCATGGTATGCATTGAAATGACAGCTGATGTGTACAATGTAAGGGCAATGGGGCCCAATAACACCTGGTCATAATTGTGGCATGGGTCTGCCTCAAAGAAACAACCTGATGCCTTTAAAAATAAAGTATGTTTGCAAATCATGCCCTCTCCTGTTACAGCCACCTTTCATAAATGCCCCCGTCTCTCATCTCATGGTTATTTAAGAGAAAAACACTTGTAGAATGACAGCACCTTTGTCTAACCTGGGCATTTGACCTGCAAGAAAAAGCTATAATGCTTGGGAAAACTGTTTTCTTGATGTCTTGGTTTGAGCTGAAACGGCTCGGGATTGAGGACAGAATGCATTTTACCCCAAAGGGGTAAGTAAAAACACTTGCACAGAATTGGAGGTTAAATAGAAATTCTATTTACAAAAGCAAACAAAATACAAAAGGCACCAAAGTAAAAGGATATAGGTACATTCAGAATCGGCCCTGCTCAGCCTTCCCCAAGCTAGGCTCCAATTAGGCCTCAGCTAAGCCTCTGCTAGGTCTCGATTAAGCCCTGAGATAGGTCTCAATGACACAGCAAAGAATATTCTCCAGCCAGCCAAACCTCCCCCACACTGCAGGCAAAAGCAAAAGCCACAAGTCTGGAGAGAGAGAGAGAGAGCTGGAATGGACTGCCCAGGGAGGTGGTGGAATTGCCATCACTGGAGGTCTCTTAGAAAAGATTGGATGTGGCACTTGGTGGCAGGGTTTAGCTGATGTCGTGGTGTTAGGTCATAGGCTGGACTTGATGATCTCAGAGGCCTTTTCCAGCCTCATTAATTCCATGGTTCTGTGTGTGAGAGAGAGAGCTGACCAGAAAGTCTGCTCCTTATATAGGGAGATACAGGAAAAGGGAATAGAATAAACAAATTACCTGTGTGTGCCTCCCTCTTGGGATTTTCTAGTCCCCTGGAGGACTTTTATCTCTGAGGTTTTACATTTAATCCTTAACCTACAACACTTAACTTCTACAGGTAGCTTCTAGGAATTTTGATAAGCATCTTTGAAACAGTGCCTGTATCATCCACTGCAGCTGTCAAAATTAGCATTGCCATATTTTGCTGAATATTACAAACCTCTTCCCAGGCCCCCCAGTCCAGTGGAAATCTGTGGAGGCAGTAACCAGTAGGTCACAATGCCATCAACAGCCAACCTGCTGCTGATGTCAGTGTCATCAATTCTCAAGCCAGGTGTTTTCAAAAGAGAAAGAAATGGGAAGATGAGAATGAGATGGATGGTGTGATAACAGTGGCTTAAGAGATAATCATTACTTTACAGCACAGAACACTTAAAAAGGATTGCTAGCCAATGCTCTGATCAAGCAAAGCACTTAAGCTCCAGCATAACTGTAATTATGTGATTAGTCTTGTTAAAGTTCTGTGCTCAAAATTAGGCATACACCAAAATATGCTTTTTATTATTAGGACTGAAGAGTAGGACTCTGATTTAATGAAGCAAGTGCTTAAGTCTTTTCCTGACTAACTGTGTAATAATACCTCAGGTATTATTAAAACCCTCCTAGGGTTTACCAATGGGAAGCAAAAAAAAAAAAAAAAAATAGATGACAGAACCTTCTTTCCAACATACAATACAACCACTGATCCAGAAGAAATAGGAACCAAAGGTTCAATGGCAATCCATGAGAACTAAGTATTTGTCTATGTGCTTTTTAGAGACACCATTTTGTGTATTGGGAGAAGAATCATAGAATCACAGAATGGTTTGGCTTGGAAAGATCATCTAGTCTCACCCACCCCTGCTTTGGCCAGGGACAGTTTTCACTAGATCAGGTTGCTCAAGGCCCTGTCCAACTTGGCCTTGAACACCTCCGAGGAGGGGGTATCCACAACCTCCCTGAGCAACCTGTTCCAGTGTCTCAGGACCCTTACTGTAAAGAATTTTTTCCTGATAGTCAGTCTAAATCTGCCCTCTTCCAGCTTCCATCCATTCCCTTCACCCTATCACCACAAGCCCTTGTAAAACTTCCCTCCCCAGCTTTCCTGCAGGTCCCCTTCAGGTACTGGAAGGCTGCTATAAAGTCTTGCTGGAGTCTTCTCTTCTCCAGGCTGAACAGCCCCAACTTTTGCACCTCCCATAGGGGAGGTGCTCCAGTCCTCTGATCATCTTTGTGACCTTCATGAGAGAGCAACGTGACAGGGAGGTGGGCTGTATAGGAACCTGGCACATCTGGAGAACAGTTAAGGAGGAATTATAACAGAATTTGCCATTCTCAGCTGTCTAATGGCATACATAAAAGTCCTCGTTGCAGAAATTCTGTAATGATATATAAAAAGACATTTTAAATTTGTGGCAACTACTGGAGAAGTGCCAAGTTGTGTTTAACCATCCATCGTTAGCCATCACACAGCCAAATAAACTTTATATTGCATTTAGCCATTTAAGGCAGGGG
Organism: Indicator indicator; assembly: GCF_027791375.1. Classification (NCBI taxonomy): domain Eukaryota; kingdom Metazoa; phylum Chordata; class Aves; order Piciformes; family Indicatoridae; genus Indicator; species Indicator indicator. The sequence continues at coordinate 56,690,063 of NC_072011.1, read as the reverse complement.
CAGACTGCCAAGTGTGCTATGTATGCTGTACACACCTCTCATCCCAGGCTGTGCAGATGTCAGGTATAGCCAGCCTGAATAGTAAAAACACTCAGCACTTTGAAGTTCATTTTAAGTTAATCTCAGGAGCTTGGATTCAACTAAGGATGATGAAATACAATTTTATCTCTGTGTGTTATGCATGTTTAATTGTCATTATGTGTTTACTAGAATGATCTCTAATCACAAACGAATGCTATTTACCTAAGGAAGTAAAGCAACCTGTTTCAGAACGTAATTGATTTTAAAACTAATACATGTGCCTGGAGCTCTTCATCCAATCAATTTGATTTTATAGGTCTGTCATTTCTTGTTAAGAGGCAGGAGGTTTTAAGTGTCAGTATGAGAGCAAAGTTGCATGACTAGGTGCCCAATGAATGCCCTGTCAAAAATCTGTGTGCTTAGAGTTACAGTCTCGTGTTGATCTACAGCATGTTGTGACTGGAACTTACATCAATTTTAACAGTTATGCATATAAATACCAAAGCTCTAAGGCTGAATCTTGTATTTACTCTTGAAGAGCAATATGTCATGTTGTTCACACTTTAATCTAATCTTCTCCCACTGTGATAATGTGGCTGCTGAGTCTGTTGCCCTAGTTGGAACAAATGCTACCTCTTTCCTATGAGATTGAATCTAAATTTACAGTCTGCATGGAGATGGCAACCAAGTGAAGAACCGTGCCCTTTTCTCCCAGTGCTTCTACAGACAGACAACTTCATGATGTCTTTAGTGCCTCGTTCTGCCACTGACAGGGATGATGAACCTGCAGTGAAAGTAGTGGACTAGTACAAAGTTTGGCTACAAGTTTCCTGTAGGACATTTAGCCCTCATTTCTCTTTGCCTTTGTCCCTGGATCTGAGATGACTGAGGTATTTTTATTTCTTCATCTTTTATCTCTCCTGCCCATTGCTGATTCTTAAGCCTGGTTACAAGCACATCATCCATGATGTTTTTAACCTGCGCTCAGCATGATGGCCACAGCTGTTGAGTGATGTCTTTGTGAACTGTTATAATACAATCAAAGACAATAAAGAAAATGTTATTTAATATGCACTGAAATAGTGCTTGCCATTCACAGAACTATCCTACTAACACAGTGCTATGGATTTAGCTCTAGTAAAAGAAACCAGACAATACTGATCTTAAATGTTTGCTTTTAAGAGGGCAAGGTCCAGGTGAGCTGCCCTTTCATTTAACCCATTCTTCATGATGTTCTTTTCATGTTTCCTTGCTGTTCCTCTCTGTTCCAGCCTGCCAGTGTTGTGGGTAGATGTGGTTGAGGCAAATTCAACAGTTTGCTACACAGTAAGATACATAAAAGCACTGGACCTCTGCACTTGAGTTTACATACAGATCAGCAAACAAACCTGACAGAGCCCGGGCCAGGGCACTGCTCTGCAGCTGCCCATATTGTTACAGTGTTAGAAAGGTCCCTCACAGTTTTGACCAATGTCAAGTAGTGATCCCCAAGCAATTCCTACAAGCACCTTCCACGTTAGTGTGGACCAGGGACAATTTTTGGAGGATAAAAGTTCCCCTGCCTAGACGTCAGACATGACAAGGCAGCTGCTACCCATGGCTGGTGTAGCTATGCCCATAGTGTCCAGGTCATGCCTTCCTTCTGAATTGCTTTTATTATCCAGGTACTCTTGTGAGGAAAGACAGTGGTCCTCCTTCCCTATGGGCTGGAAAAACAAGTTTTGAGAGAAGGTGTGTACTTTGCCCATAAAGCCCTATAACTACAGTGCTTAACAAATTTTCAGATCAGTCTTCTTGTGATAGGGAACACCCCTGGTTTGCTAAAGCCAAGAGCTCCTAATATACAGAATCATAGAATCATAGAATCAACCAGGTTGGAAGAGACCTCCAAGATCATCTAGTCCAACCAATCACCCAGCCCTAAGCAGTCAACTAGACCATGGCACTAAGTGCCTCATCCAGTCTCCTCTTGAAGCTGCATCGTCATGAGTTAGGTCAGAATCATAAAATCATTAAGGCTGGAAAAGACTTTAAGATCATTGAATCCAAGCATACCCAACTACCATGACCACTAAACCATGTCCTGAAGCACCACATCTACACACTTCTTGGGCACCTCCAGGGATGGTGACTCCACCACCTCCCTGGGCAGCCTGTTCCAATGCCTGATCACTCTTTTCAGTGTTATCCAACCTAAGCTTCCCTGGGCAAAGCCTGAGGCCATTACTTCTTGTCCTGTCATTGGTTACTTGAGGGAAGAGGCCAACATCTTCTTTCAGGTAGTTGCAGAGAGCAAGAGTTATAGAGGTCAAGATGAGCCCTTGCACCTGGCAGGCTGTTGGGCCTGCTGGCTGCACCCCATCTCTTTGTGTCTTTGCAAGATAAGAAATGTATTCCTAATAAGAACATTCTTTTGGCTGACCCATTTTAATACTCACATGGTGGACATAAGGAGATCACATAAAACTGCCAGGAAAGAGTGTAAGTTATACCCAGTGCTGTTCAGTGCTGGTTAAAGATCCTGTATTCCCTTAAATGGTTTAGCATCTACCATGGATTTGCTGCAAAATACTTAGAATAAAGCAGTTTATTTTCTAGGACAGGACATTTTAAATCCAGTCACTTACTCACAGCTTTTCCAAGTAGAATTCATGCCAGCTAATCCAGTTGTCTGCAGTAAGGTGGCTGCTGCAATTTATGCCTAAGTGCTAAACAATACAAATTCAGCCAGTGGGGAAGTGTTTCCTTGCAAGGCATCAGGAAAAAGAGATGTAATATTGTGCTCTATTGGTCTCACATTTATCTGGGGCTTGTAATAGACCCTGTTATCAAAGTCAGCTAGGATGTCTCAGGCAAAGGATGATACAGTGAGCAACTTATCACTGTTCTCTGCCACCATCTAGACGATTAAAACGATTCGATCTGTAGCTATTACTTGGAATAAGGGGGGTGAAGTTGCTGTAATAGGTCATTGTTACAGAATCAATTTCCCTTGCTTTGAATGCGAAATCTCAACTTTCACTGCTGTGTATGTGCATACACCTCTTTCATTTGTATAGCAACAGAAAGCTGTTATGCCAAGAGAGTGAGCTGTTCATTGACATTATCTTCTGGCATCCATCTCTGATCTCCTCGTGCACGGCCCCGGAGCAGGATCCCCATCTATCTCATCCCATCCTCCAGGATGCCCAGAGCAATCTCTTCATGACAACATTCAAGGCTTAACATCAGACATTTCTTATGGGGTATCCTCTCCTGACTCCTCTGCTGATTAACTTGCCAAAGAGAGAAAACTGCAGTCTTTGAAGGTGATGTCTGCAGCCTCAGCCCAGTGCATTTTACAACCTTCTGTTGGAGTACACATCCTCTCAGTCTTGGGCAATTATAAATGAATACATTCTGGTAGAATGTCTTGCTGCAGGTTCTGAGTGCCTGTCAGTGCCTGACTAAAAATGTCTTCAGAACCCATACTAGAAGTATCAATCCCAATTACCATGTCTTTTAGAAAACATCTCTATAATAGGAAGGTACAAAGGGAAAAATGTTTTAACTGGGGAAGCAACACTCTTCATATTAATAAGATTTAGTGATGGAGTCTTGGAATAATAGATCCTCTAGCCTGCCTAAATAAATAAATACGTTATGAAATGCACTTGCTGTTAGTAGTTTGCGTGTGCTATGCCGAATGATAGTTTATCTTCCTCCTAGTTGTACTTTTATGCAAACAAGCCAGCTGTTGCTACCACTTTACTCTGTGCATGCTGTCAGCTAATTGCTAAATACAAATTCAGAGATGCTTCTTCCTCTTTAGAGACAATTACCCATGAAAATGGCAGAAATCTCAAGGGAATTCTGAAGCTTCTTTTTTGAAAAATATTGCATTTTAAAATGCAGATAACTGTCTCTTGTGTTGGAAAAATACCCAGCAAATGGCATAAAACAGGCTTACATTTTATTATCATCTCTGTCATGGATTGACTGCTGGCAGACAAAGAGATATTTTTTATTGTATTTTCCCAATATTTAATCTTTTCCTCTCTTCTTTTTAATTTCACTTTGCATTATGAGGAGAATGAACTTTGAGTCACCTGAACTATTCCTTCATATATTCTTGGCTGGTCTCTTAATTATTCAGTATTAGCAGAGGGATTTTTACCCTGCCTCACCCTTTCCTCCTACTTTCCACATCTTTCATTTTTCAGTCTTCTGGGGGTTGTTTTATATTTTGGTGTCTTTGGCACTGGTTTATACAGTGAAATAGAAGACTTTCTAATACATCTATCACAGTCAGGTAACAGAGCCTATGCTTGTATATCACCAGACGTTTGCAGCCATTTCCCCTGCTGAGAGTCTTCTACAAGCACTCAGGCCTTAAAAATCACACCCTCTAAAGCCATATGGATTCAGACACATAATTTTCTCTGATTTAAAACAGAATCAACAAGATTAAAGTGAAGAAATTCTCAATTAAAGCAAAGACATTATCATTACAAACTCTGTGGAAAAGAGCTGGATAAACCCTTGCAAATACATCTGATTTTCATCTGTCTCTCTGCTAAAACTGCAGGCTTTTTAATGTGTTCCTCATGTCATATCTGTACTTTATCTTTTCTTTTGTCCTGTCCTTAGTGCTGTCAAAGAGTCTGCCTTCAGATGGGACTTTGGGATAGTCAGACTGTGTGGTGTAATTTGAATGGAAGGACAAAATTAAACCCGGTCTTCCTAAACACCCTTAGTTTTGTTTGTTTATAAAACTGGGGGGATGATCCATGATTGTAGAACATCAGCTTCTATTAAAGTGCTGTAAACTTTGTTTGATGGTTAGCTAGAGGAAGGACATACTTGCTGAAATGCATGTATTTTCCAAATGGTTTAAGGAGAGCACGTACATTACCTGATAATTTTTGCTTAAGAGCTTGATTATTGAATAGTTAGCCATGTTTTGGGGGTTTGTTTTTGTTTTTTTAAATTAAGTTACTATTTTTTGTTTGTTTGTTTTCATGAAGTCACAGATTGCCTTGTTCCACATGTTGAAGATGCAGAGATTCATAACAAGACATACAGGACTGGCGATAAGTTAATAATCAGCTGTCATGAAGGATTCCAGATCCGTTACCCTGACTTAGACAACATGGTTTCAATATGTCAAGACGATGGAACATGGGATAATCTGCCCATTTGTCAAGGTTTAGTACACCAGCACGTCCTGTTTTTATAGCTCATGCACCTTGTGGTAGTTTGCCAATCTTTTTCCACCGTTGTGAGAATGTTAGTGATCTGTACAGTATTTGAATAGTGCTGCTGTTAAGATTGTCTTTGATTTCTCTTCCCAGTTGCTCACTGCAGGAAAGAAGATCCCACTTTCTGAACCTACCCATGCTTAAAATGTTACTTTAAATATTGAATATTGCTTTTTTGTTTGCTAGGCTAAAATCTGACACAGATGAATTAAATTTTTCCAAAAAAATCAGGGTTAAATCAGTCAGAAGTTCAGCAAAAGATCTGATGAGCAACTGGCAGCAGTTAATTTCTGGAAGGGTTTAAACTTCTAACTGTCATTTAACTTTCTTTGCCTTGTGCAGTGGGCAGGGGTAGAGCAGAGAAGCTAGTCTCTCAGAGTTTCCAGCAGAGCTGTTGATCAGGTTCACAGTCCATTAAACCCATAGTTATTGACTGAACATTCAGGGTGTGCACAGGAATGGTTTTAGCCAGAAAAGCCACTAGTTGTAGAACTAATAGTAGTAGCAGCATGGGATCCCAGTTTCACTCAGACTGTGAGGAATGACTGAGGGTAAGCTAGTTTAGTGAAGTGAAATTCAATTACCCTGGGGTGCTGTTATCTTTGAATTTCTAACGTGCCTGTGTTAGTACCATTGGATTGGTTTTAACCAGCTCATATCTAGGTAACAAGTTTGACCAGCTGAACAGCATCGTGAGATCTTAACTGTCTGTGCTAAGGAGAAGATTGGGTTAGTATCAACTTTCCTCAAATGCATCTGTCATGTCCTAAAGCTGAAAGTTCTCTGTAGGTACTTGACTACACTGTCAGCATTGGGGCAGGCAGGCAGGGGAGCTAGGACACTCTTGGGAGTGACAGTGACAGGGTGAGATGTGTAAGTCAGGGTGTTTCCACTGTACACTGATGAGATCAAGGGGCACCAGACCCAGAAATGGCTGGAACTTAGTTCATATGGGTCCTCATAGTTAAAACCCTCAGTCTGGGGCACACCAAACTGTCCCTCAAGGTCTTGTCTTAGAGTATGGTACAGACATGTAGAAATTTAGGCACGTTAGAAGGGTTAGCTCAGTGTTTTAGACACACACATTGTATCTGAGCAGGCTAAACAGAAGAGGGGAATTCTCAGAAACCCATAACAAAGTGGGCACTAGTTCTGGGGTGTTTTATCAGCAATGGCATCCTGTGTGGCAGTTTGAAGTATACAGCCCATTTTTGAGAGTGGGTGTACCTCAGAAGTAATTAGGGTATCACAGTGTGCATGGGGTTTGAAGGGACCCTCAAAGGTCATCCTGTCCAAACCCCCCCATGGCAAATGGGGAAATCTCCAACTAGAGCAGGTTGCTCAGGGCCCCATCAAGTTTGATCTTGGAAGCAGATTAAGACTTTTGCAGTTAGGTGAGATGAACACTTAAAAGATTAAATTGCAGGTACTGTATTTGCTAAAGATCCAGGTGGAAATTTTATGACAGCCAGTATTAACTGGGGAAGCAGAAGTACCCCAAGTACCCCTTGGCTTGTTACTTTCTTCTCTTGCTGTAGGAAACACAATCCTAACTAGGAAACGCAATCTACAGCTGCAGCTCTTTTTCCAAAAGAAAAGCAGTGCTAATAAAAGCTAAGAAATCAGTTGCACAAGAGCCAAGTGCTGCACCTATCACACAGGTAGAGAATAGGCAATTCAGATTCAAATATCTGCCACATTTTGCCCAATTCTTTAAACCTATTCCAAAATTTCCTTCAGAATTTTGTTTTTGCTGTATTAAGGACTAATAATGTCAAAGGCACTTGTCTACTTGCACTAGGTTGGCTGTCAGTTACATTTCTATGGCCCTTTGATTACAACAGGCAGGGGAGTCTCATGACACTAAGAAGCCTTTTTGTCTGTCAGGGCAGTGGGAAAGGACTGTGGAGCGTATAAGAATCCAACCTTGAACTATTTTTGCCATGAGATAATAATGATAACTACTGATCTCAAATTATCTGATTACTTAGCAAAAAAACATCAAAAAGTGAAGTTTTTGAGAAGCCTGAGATGTTTGGAGACCTAGGGATTTTCACAGATACTTGGCTGTCATGCAAATTCAAGTAAATTTTTGTCCTGCGTTATAAGGAACCCAATGAGCATTAAAAGTTTGAGCCAGCAGACAAAATTTTCCCTGATACTGTTCAGGGAAGTGTAAGCTTGGTCTTGCTCAGGACAGTCTGTGCTCTTTCTGTCCCACTGGAGGCTGCTTATTTTGTGCTGCTCAGTGTCTGCTTAGTTTGCAGGAACTGGTGTGTGGGGTATACACAACCAGGGGTACATGTCGTACCAGTAGATAGGATTCTTGGAGCTTTATTTGAGCAGGGAGATAACCAGTTAGGCAAACAGCTGTGAAAACCATTGCATTGACAGGAAGCACAGTGTGCTGTAAAAAGCTTTTTCTGTTGTTTTCTTTTGCTTTCATCCCTCTCCCCCAAAAGACCACTGCAAGGAAATAACCACCTGAAGAGCTGCAAGAGTTTTTCTTTTAGATGACAGTATCTTAGAAGAAGTTCTCAAACTGGTATTAGTTTCCCCCTTAGGCTTAAAATTACAAGACTTTTATGAACACCCTTCACAAATTCCTAGTAGTGGCAAGAGACCTATTTATGGATTGTCATGATGCAGCTCATATTAGACTCATAACTTTATAACATTATTTTTAATTCCCTGATACTAATCATCTTTCCTCCACATTACTGCAGATTTAAAAATCAACGGTATTATTACCCAGAGAGTCATTTCTAAAACCATGAGGATTTTTTTTTTCTCTAGTACCAACTCTTGCCTAGGTGCCAGCTCAAAACAGTCTTTCAATGTATATGAATGACATGTTATAGGGTCGTGTCATCTACTAAGTTCACTGCTCTTTTATGAACCAAACATGGCTGGTGACCATTTAGCTGTCACCACTCAGTACCTTCCATGGTACAAATCCTTCAGAAGTAATTCCAGACATAGAACACAGTCCCTTGACTACATTTACAATTTCAGGTGATAAAGGGAACCTTAACTTTTGGATAACCTAATCTGAAACCTTGTTCAGTGTTTATCGTGGGACTGCTTATAGGAAGTCATGTCCCTTTAGACTGTCTCAAACTGGAATTTCAAAATCATTACTTTTGTCTGCAAATCTTTTACAGTTATGTGCACTTGGTCACCAGAGCACTTTTAGTATTAAAGATGGCTTGTATGCCTGTCAATTTTAAGAATAAAACTCATGGTTTGTACAAATGATAATCTGTATTTATTGAAGATTCCACCTCCAAATAAATTGCCATCTGCTAAACCAGTCAATATTTGTGAAACAAGATACTGTCATTTTCAGTAAACCTTTCCTGCATTTGCTGAGAGCGAATCCCACGCTAGCAAAGCGTGTGGGCTAAACAATAACAGGGTTTGAAACAGGATAATGAGGCATTATGTGTCTGAGGGAGATCATGCAGACATGCCATTCATACTAGAGAAGATAAAATACATTGTACTCCTCGAGTTAGGAATGATAACTGAGATGTGTGAAGATGATCGAGATAAGCACTTCATAATAAAAGATACCTTCCTCTTCTTAATTTGCAGGTTGCCTGAGGCCATTGGTTCTTCCTCATAGTTACATTAACATATCTGAGTTCGAGTCCTCCTTCCCTGTAGGAACAGTGGTGTATTATCAATGCTTTCCTGGATATAAACTAGAAGGGGCAGAGTTCCTTGAGTGCATGTATAACCTTATCTGGTCAGATAGCCCACCTAGGTGCCTTGATGTGGAAGGTAAATGTCTCATTGTTTATTTATCTTTTAATGTTCCAAAATCAGCATGCTATATATGATTTTAACTCAGGGCCACAACCATGGTTCCACTATTTGCAATGTTTCTGCAGGCCACACAGAGCCTATCTGTGTGCAGCCTGCTGTGGTTCACCTCACCATTAGCTCTTGGTGTTCCCTAACTAATGTTTGCTCTCTCAACATCCAAAGTGCAAGTAGGGAAGACCTTAACAATGATTGCTTTGCCCTTAAAATGTAAATTCTATGCAGATTTTCCAATAAGAGTGCTGAGGAAGTTATGGAATTCATATTTGTGTGCTGATGGCCAGAGTTTCTATAGATATGGATAGCTTTCTATAGATAATGGATAGATTTCCATGATAAACTGAAAAATACTCCATAGAAACTCTTAGTTTGGGCTGTGTCAGCTGCAAACATTATTCAGTGCCACACAATGCTGCATGCTTGAATATTTGTTGTCTCTCGTAGTAGTTCACCTTAAAGAAAGATTTACCACTACAATGGGTGAGCTAATTTATTGATGAGGAACATAAAAACCATTCAGTGTGAAGCAGGTAAATCATACCAAGCTGAAGGGAATAATCTGTGACTGTAGCTGCAGTACTGGAATGGAGGATATTGTAGTACATTTATAGTTGCATCCCATGTATATAAAACAAAGAAACTGAGTGGATTGCTCTATGCACTGTCAAAACCTTATGAATTGCCTTCCTCCATCTTCATACTGCATCTTGGAAGTCATCAGAATCCAACTACGTTCCATTCCCTTAAAAGGAGTACATTTTTTGCTCTATTTCAAGCTTGTGAGGAAGCTATCTATCTGTCGAATTTATCTAAAAGCAATTATAGGAATTCACATGTGATACTTACGTCACTGAGCTAAATGCTAAGCATTCTGGAAGTGCAAAAATTTGCCAACAGCATCAACAAAGTGATATACTGCACAAAACTAAGAAAATTATCCTTATTTATAACTGACAATTTAGATTCTAAAATTAAAAAATGCCTTTGCAATTTTAGAATGACATAACAAGATGATTTTTTTCCCAGTTAACACGCATAAAAGATTAATCCCAAGCCAACTCTATTTAAGGCATTTTTGGAAGGGTTTTTTTTGTTGTTTATGGCATGGCAAGTACATTAAAAAATCAGGAGAGCTATGTTAGGATTAACCTAAACAGTATAACTGCTTTGATAAAAATAACAGTTCTCCATTTAGGAAGATAAAACCATTAACATACAGAACCCAAGCAGGAAAAACAGTGTTTTACCCTCACTTAACACAGGTGAGCATTCCAGCTCCTACCAAAATTCCCTCAAAACCCCATATGGTCATTGTGTATTGCCTGGATTACATAGTCATGGAGAGGCTCTTTTTTTTCTCCCCCCCCCTTGATAATTTAGAGCATGAGATAAGAACTGCTGCCCTGACACGTCAAATAGCACATCAAAATTTATCATCCCCAGTCAGCTATGAGGATCTGTGATCTACCAGATGCTGGGTCAAGGCCATCTAGGAGGCTTGAGTTTTGATTTAGGTACATCCACCCTTTTAATTGCTTTCATATTACTCTCCTTAAAGTGTTCCATGGTGACTTCATGTTGGTGGACATCCACAAATTGGTTGAGTGAACCAACGGAGACTGAAGTCTAAGACCATAACACTTGAAAGAGCAGATTCTCCTCAGCTTTGTGGCTGTCCCTGCTTCTGCTGGGGCAGGAGAGCGAGCAGCATCACTAAAAAGTCACTCCAACAACTCTGTTGTAGTGTTGCTTTAGCTGGTACTCAGTGAACTTCAAAATTAAATCCAGACAGGGTAAATCAACCTGAGATGTCCTTCATGGAAAGTGTTTGTTCAAGTGATTTATGCAAGGCATGTTAATCTCCAGGAATCTTGTTACAATCCACTACTCTTAATTAACAGACAAAACTCCCTCCCTGCATATTTTTTATTCTGCACCTTGCATACCAATGTCAAGCTCATTTTTCAGCGTTCCTTCTAGGTGTGAGGTATAATCTCACTAAGCAGTGTTTTTTTCACAGAGGAAATCTGTCAATAACAAACTCATTCCATTTATTTATTTCCATGATTAGTTCAAAATTTATTCTAATGACATTTCCTGCTCAGTATTTTATATGTGGTAATGATTAAAAGCAAATTATTTGTTAGGAAGCTATAATAAACCATTTCAGAGCTTTTATTCTTCAATAAACAATGCTGCTTACAGCTTTCCTGGTTTCGTATATGGTCCTGAAGCCTTCACAGAAGGAATTTCTTAAATGTGTGTGTGATCACAGAAATGAATCACATAATGCCAGGTTGGAAGGGACCCCAAGGATCATATGGTCCAACTGCTGCATGTCAATCTCATGAATTCTTCCCTCTTTGTTTGGCCAAATAAATTCTAAATGAAGGGTTTGTAGCTCCATTTAAATAACGAGTTACACTGGGGGCCACTCAGTTCCCACCATTACAGAATGCTTTGTGATGATCAGTCCAGTCTTATTCCCAACAGCCTCAAGCACAGAGCTTTAACCAGCTCTGGTGAGAGGCTAATTTTTGCTGATAGGGAAGAAGATTTTTATGACAATTATAATCACTCTTGCTGCTTTATCGCAGCACTGCATAAAAATTGTGTTATCTGGTACTGAACTGCAGCCAAAACTGCAGTTACACAGTGGCTTCTCAAAAACAGCTGTTTGCATCTGATCAGGAAAGTTGTTAGAGCTTGGACAAACGAGGGTGCTTCTAGCTCAGATAACTGAGTATTTACTTGTATGAGATCTTCTTAAACGCTTGTATCTTTGCCAAATTTAAAACATTTGGATTTATTTTTGAGTGTCTGCCTCAAGCTGAATCGCTTGGGAAGCTTCAGCTGAAACGGTTCAGCTATATCTGGGAATCATGTTAGAGGAAATTGTGTTGTTTTACCAGTGCTAGAAAATTTTACACTCACTTAGAGGACAAGAGGAAGCATCTTAACCCTGAATTTTCTTCTCCTTTGAGTCCTAAATTTGAATCTCTAACTTCCTTGATATCCTTGGGTTTTTCCCTAGTGGAATTCCATAATTATGCAAAAGCTTTAAACACTTTCTTTTGTACTGAAACTCACTAGATACTTCCAAGGATACATAAAGACTTAAGGAATTTTATTTTTATTAGTATTTATAATAATAATATGGGTTTTTTTAATTACTGGTTTGGGGTTAATCATCCATCTGTAGAAATTAATAGAAGTGAGTGATTGTGTTCTGTAAAATTAGATATGCAAATGATGGGTAGATGGGTAGAAACTCCTTAAAATGAAGATTACCACATGAGGGATAAACATTAAAAGTAAAATCAGATGGCTTCCAAGAAGACTGGAGGAGAACAAACACTTGAAAACCTACTGGTGTGGAACTCTGTGAAATGAAATGTATAGAACTAGGAAATGTTTATGGTATGATACTTTAAGGTGAATAGGGAGAAATTAAAAACAAACAAACAACAAAAAAGCCTGTACTTTGGGGATGTCATCTGCATATGATTACACACTTTGCCATCTGGACTTTCTGCTTTAATCTTTCATGTCCTTTTGGAAGACTTCCAAGAAGCTGTAAGGAATAACTCTTATAAAGGACTGGGGGGAAAGCAGGCAAAGAGAGGAATTTGATTATAGTGTTAATGCTCAAGTAAAAGCAGTTGTATGTATAGTGTAATTGGGAATTCCCAGTTTTGTGTTTAAGAGTAAAAGGGAAAGCAGGTTGATTGAATTTAGAAACAACAGACATGGTCCTCTTACCTAGAATATCTGTTTTCAGCATCAACCCAGCTGAACAGGAAAGCTGGTCCCTCAGGAAATCAGATATTTTGCAATATCAAAACCTAATTCTGCATGCCTCTAGCTGAGGTAAAGCTCAAGGTGAAGCTTGAAGGAATGTAAAATAGAAAATACTTCGAATTTTTGTAGGTAGACTCGAAATGAAGCAAACATGAGGAATAGACTTCAAAGGGGAGAATCAATGAGTAGAAGGGAGGAAAAACAGAAGAAAATTGAAAGCATTTCCAGACTCTGGTATATAAACCCACCTCATCGTGAGAATAGGTGAAAAAAGTAAAATACTAAGCAACCACCAATTAGCAAAAAGATCATGAAAATTATAGAAACTATTGAATAAAGATAGGAAAAGGGAGGAATTAAAAGAATTGCACAACAAAGCCAGAAGAAGTGCAAAAGGAACTCCCCAAAGAAAACCTACCTGGAGCATCAGGAAATTTCTAAGGAAAAAAGAAAAGGAGGTTATTATATGAAAATTAAAACCAGTGAAGTATGCTACAAATTTTTTAAAATAGTAAAATTCTGGAAAGACAGGCAAGAATACAGGACAGAGCTTGAAAATCATTCTCATAAACCTGAGAACAGCCCCTCAGGGTCTGGTAATTCTGATATAGAACCCAGAAAGTAAAGAGCATGAAAAAGCACTGGAGGAGAGTAATACTACACATGAAATGCCACAGATGCTTAGTATTTCCAAACAAAGCAGCTTTAACTTTCTAACTGACTTCACTTCTTCATTCTTATATAACAATTGCTAATGCCAGAGACACTGACTGACACTGAGACATTTGATAAACTATGTCCTTAAAACATTTTCAACTCCTGATGGAGCATAGAGCCATATAATGAAAGAAAAAAAAAAAAGATACAAGTCAGCCTGTAATCAGTTTATGTTCAGGTGTCAAAATAAAGTAAGCAGCCCTAAGCCTGAGATATTGTACACTGGTACAAATGGATTTCTCTCTGTGTGTCTTTGTTGACATTGAGAAGGCTTTACATAAATTCCAACATGACAGACTGATGTGTATCCTCAGGGAAGTCAATGTTGATGCAGCAGATCTCCAACAGATACAAATCCTGTAGAGGGAGCAAAGGGCAGCAATACAAGGTGGTTGTGAAACACTGTGGTATTAAGAAATTAAGAGAGGTAGACACCAGGATTCTGGTCTATGTTTACACCTACTCAGCTTGCAGGACGGGGAGAGAGTAAATGAAATACTGCTCAACTGTCAGAGAGGTCATCCGAGTTAACTGAGTTAAAAACACAAGACATATTGATAGCTTTGTTTTTAACAGCTCTGACTAGAGTGGCATTTCAGAATATATTCACTGCCTGCAGCGATACTTTCTGCAACTCAAGAACAACAGCCAGCAGTAAATACTCAAACTGCTGCAATCAACAATACTTTAAGCACCTTTACTTGGGCTGTTGCTCAAGTGACACCAGTAGCCTGATGACCAAAGGATGAAACAGGCTGACAGCACTTCACCCCAGAGGTGATTAAGTCATGGAAAGCAAGAGTGATTAAGAAGTTTAGAAGGATTATTTACTTTTTAAAAAGTCATTCAGTAATTCTATATGTCTCTGCACTGTACACAGTTAATTTATTCACCACTCAGGAGTGCAGAAATTATTATGTACCCTACCACCTTGTATGAGTGTGGCACTGAACACCTGAAGGAGCTGCTCATGGTGATTTGGAATATCTGGATTTTGTGCTGTTGGAGAACGCTGAAATTCATCTGTACACCTTTGTCCACACAGCTGAAGAGGCATGTAAAAGAACTGAATTCAGAAAGAGCACAGTGACATGAAATACTAGGCAGATAGATCATGTTCTTCCGTGGATATTCTGCTTAATAATCATCCAGCCTCTTAACTCCAGCAGGTGTATTGCAAAGTGAAACAGGAAAAAAAAAAAGGAAAAAAAAAAAGACCACATTCTTGAGACAGAATGATACCCAAAAGTTGCTTTCTACAGCTCTTGTTACGAGGGATAGGGGATTTAGAGAACACTCTCCAAGCTGAAGACACTGTTTGAAGAAGATAAATACTATTGTATTTCTAAGAGCCTGCTCCTTCCTTACATTGCAGAAATCTTCTTTGATCTTGGCTGTGATTGAAATAGATGCCTGATCCACTGTTCATAATTTTTCAAGAAAGCAACAGAACAACAACTTGTAATCTGTTTCTTTTATGTCTTCTGTTTCTGCTTGACGCACAGGACTGTCACAGTAAATCATTGTTTTACACCTGCTCTATCACCTGGGTCTCTTTCAGAAACTCCTTAGTGTTTCCAGGCATCCCAGCTTCTTTATGAAGCTGTAATTCCTGCTCTGAAGTTCTATGTTATCTGGCAGATGCATGCAGTGTTTTATCCAGGGTGATTTAAATATGCCAAGGATTAGGTGGAGGAAAGCAGACAAAATTTCTCTCCAAAGGCTGTCTTATAATATTAATCTTTAGCTTTACCTGGCAAGGGCTCCTCAAAAAGGAAAAGCACACTACTTTGTCTACCTTGAAATCAGATATCTCTGTGCTTTATGGACATGCTCATTGAATTTGGCTACACAGCACAATCACAGAACATCCAGAAATGGAGGGAACTGTAGGTACAGACTCTATGCATGAGGAAGTTTACTCACTGTGTAGGTTTGTTCCCTGCCAAGGATAAACCCCAATATTTAAAGGGTGGCAGTTTCACCAGTTAGGCAGGCACCTGGTAACTACACATAAATAACCAATGCTCTTCCACACTTTCCTGGTCTTGTAAGCCAATTTGTGGTATGATAGTGCTAAGATCATGTGCTGGCCTTCCTCAGCTCCAGTGGGAATGGGACCTTCTGCTTTTCCTTTTCCCAGATAGCACAGCTCAACTTCCTCAGCGTTCACCTAGGCCCTTGTCTATTCCAGCATTCCTTCTCTCCCATCAACCCCTGATGGCTGGTGTAGTTGAAACCTTGCCTATAAACAAAGAGGGAAAAGCTATTAAAGAGAGGAGGATGGAAATAACATAAAAGCATTGATATGTCCAGCTCACAGTGAGCATTGCCTTCTTCAGGCATCCCTGTCAAGTGCTTTATCATATCTGTTTTTCTCCATCAGCTCCTCCACCTCCATTCTACTTCTATGCACTTTGACGTTTTCCAGGTCTGGGGTTATCCTGTGACATCTGTCAAATACCCAAGCCTTGACTTATTTTGAACCTCTGATTCCTTCCTGCTTGGTGTCTCTGCAGTCCTCAGCATCTGCTTCTAAAAGTCCTGAAAAGACCATTACTTGATCATAAAGTCAACCACTCACAAGAAACAGAAGAAGCAAAATTAGAAGGAAGTAATGAAGAAAGCTAAAATGACCTACCTGAAATGAAACCACAGTGCTCCAAGCACTCCCATGTGAATAATGATTATAAATACCTCTTTAAAGAGAATCATGGGCCTCTTGCTAAAAGAACTCCTAGCTCTCTATTGCTGCAAACTCACTGTCAAGTTCTTGCAGTTTAAATGAAAATCCAATTTGAAGTTACAATTTATAGGAGAAAGGTCACTCAGGGTTTGTTTCATCCCATATCTGTTGTGAAACTAAAGACCTTGGCATTAAGATCAATGTTTCACAGGTTGCTGTGCTGGTAACAGCAGGGTTGTTGAGGATGAGTATGAATGTGGTGTGATGCTCCTGTAGGAGCTCAGCAGACTGGAACTCCAAAACAAGCTCTGTAATTAGTAACTCCAGTAACAGGGAAGCTCTGTGCACAAGTAGTGATTGTAAATCACCTTCTGTTTCCATTTTGGAATCAGCTAATGTTAAACTATTACTAAAACAGGCTTGAAACTAGTTTCATACTGTTTCGTTCAGGCTCAAACAGCTGGTGTCAGTGATAGCAATTTTCATCAGGGCAGTGTTTGTCAAAGGTAGACCAGAAAAGTAGCTTTTCATTAAAAACTTAATTTTTCATTCATTTCACACATCATAGGAGGTGAAAAGTACTTCTCACTGTGTGCACATGGAAAGGCTTACCTTGCTATAGTAGCTGATACAGAATTACCCACAGGTGATTGTTTTGGGGTAGAGCAAAGAGCAGGGAGGTGTGAGATCTGCAGTGTATGTTCCTAGCTGCATGAGGATTGACTTGCTGAATGGTCCAGAAGAAGTTGGTTAACTGTTGGCTGCCTTGAGAAGAAAAATTGTAAGTGGCAGTGTGAAGGCTAAGTAACTGAGAAAGGGTAAGATTCAAAAGAATTTGGAGATTATTGGCTAAGAAATCAATATTTTTAGTAATTCTTGCTGTAGCCTTTGAAGAAATAAATTTGCTGGCAACTTCAGAGTTCAAACTAAGCATCTTGTAACTTCATTAAGTTATGTCTATTTTCAGGCTTAATAGGAATTACTAGTGCTCAAAGAGTTATTTCCACTAAACTCTCTATTCTGGTATTACTATTGATGCTGTTGTTTTGCTGTGGGAATGTGTAATCAGAAAAGTTCCTCAAAGCATGCCTTCACTTTTAAAACACACATTCAGTGGCCTCAAAGACTTTCTTGCTTGTTTCAGTGCAGTTATACCATGCACTAAGACTTTCTTCGCAATACCTGCACCATCTGTTATAGGAAAGTATTGTTAGGATATTGTTAAGCTGATAGTCAGGATAAATCAAAAGTTACTCTAGTAACTTTTCCTCTTCTGCTCACATTTGTGAAGGGTGTCATTAGGATGAAATTCTCATTAAGCAGCTGTTCCAGATGGAGATGTTTTAACAGGACTTATTTTAAAGCAAATCGGTTTGATACCTCCTTCCTTTTACAAACTTCTAACTCCTTCTTCAAGGTGGATATGAGTGGTTGAGTCCAACAGTTGTTTTTTTCCTATCCTATTTGCAGTACTGAAAACTTAATGACAATTTTTGTTTTGCAATTTTAGAATTAAAATGCTTTTTGACGTTACTATAAAGTGAAATCTAAGTATAGAGTAGAAAATTATATTATATATTTATATATATAAATATTTGAAGTGTAGAAGTAATTTCCTTAATTTCCTATGCCTCTTCTTCTTCCTTTGGGATCTCTGTAGCCAAGCATGTGTTTGTATGAAGGCAATATACTGAGGTTCCAGAAGCCAGGCAGTAAAGACCCAGGTTAGGACCAGGCCACCCTAGATGGAGAGAGTCAGATCTGCTGGGATGTGTACTGCTGCAGTCTTATGGAGTGAATCATGGCTCACATTTAACGTTTGGTTGGAATGCAGTAGCCAGAGACAGGTGTCCAGATTTCTGGTGTTAATTTGTGTTCTGATATGTAGAAGAATGACAAGTGAGGGTAAGAGAAGCTCTTGTGCTTTTCCAGTTTGTGCTCAAAGCAGACGGTGTGTCCACCTCTCTGATCACTATCTCATGATTTTTTACCTGTGTCTTTCTCATCATGAAGTTTCATCTCAAATCTTTTCTCATCTTTTGCATAATGAACAGATATTCATGCTGTGTTTGGGAGAAGCATAATTTTTCATCAGGGGCAGATATCACTAACTCTGTCCATCCCTGTGTCAAACAGAAAATGGCTGGCCTTCCACTGGGTCTTTCTGCTGATCCACCTAAGTGAGCAACTAATGTCCTACATGAAAGGCAGGCTAGTAGCTAGAGAAAAAACCCCTATACTATTCAAAAAATCAAAGATACAAAATAAGTTTCTTGTTTATTTCTACCCCATTTTTAAAGTAAGTGCCCTATATTTCAAGATATTTTTGCTTTTATTTTCTGGCTCATGCACAAAAGATGGGTAAAACCTGAATAAATGACCTCCCACCTACTCCAACCAAAGTCTAAACTGACCAGCCATTGAACTGATTGACTAACAAGAAAATGTTGAGCATTATAAAGATTCGTAACTCCACTGTTACCTCTCCAACCAGTGGCCATTAAAAAGTGATGTGACATCTTTATTCTGTGCCACCATGTTAATTGCAAATATATTAATGCCAAAACCACTATTTCTCCCTCCTAGAGTTCCTGTGTCAGCAATGTAGAATTACTGCAGCATCCTCTGAGCAGAGTTTAAAAAGCCACTTAACCATAATTGGTAGGAAAAAATACTGGGTGAACCACATTTATTCCTCCAGTGTCTGGGCAGTCCGAGGGATGCAGCTGTTGCACTGCAGAGGCTGTGTTGGAGGGGACACGCTGTGGAGCAGACCTGCCTTTGCTTTTGCTCCAAGCCAGTATGTGACAGGGTTTGTAACAAAAGGTTACCCAGTTTTTAAGATCTTCCTGAGAGTGTTAATCTTTCATTACAATCAGTCAGAGCAGAAAGCCCATAGCTGAGCTCAGAGAAGAGCCCTTAGCTCCAGCAGCTCCTACAAGCAGGCAGGGAAGTCCATCAAATCAAGAATTCCTCCCTTCAGCTGCCTTGAGTAACAGGCTTCTTGAGCATCCTGGAAGGGATTTGTTCACCACATAAACACATTTGTTCTTTCTTTATGCTGAATGATTCAGCTTTTCAGCTGAGAATGCTGAGCTGTACAGTTCCTGTAACTCCCCACAGACTGTAACAGTCTGTGGCCAATTGCTCTGCAAAGATAGATCTGGAGAGCCAGGGTCATGTGCTGCAGAACCACCAGCAGATATTGCCTCAGCTACGTCCATCCATCCGACAAGCTCCAAACTTAACAACACACACATGTGGTCTTTTCATGTTGGTTGTCAGAAAGTGCTACTGCACGTTGTAATTAGTGCACTGAGGTCTCAAAAGCCTTATAAAACAAAGATGCTGAAAGTAGTGGTAGGAAAGATTTGGTGTCATATTTAAGAATAACACCTATGGCTTTTTTTCCAAGCTGTGAGAACTTCCTGAGGGAGAATTAATTTGTTTCTATGATTATATAGTGTTGGTGTTGCTGTTGACTTTGACAGTGAAAATGCACTTGTCAGATACACTTTTATTTTAATCAGTTTGTGGTTCTTTTAATTCTCTGAGTTTGATGCGTTTGTCAGAAGCCCATAGCCTGTCATTTCCAAATACAAGTAGGGCTGGGAATGCCAGAATTCAAACTTTCTTAGAAAACTTCAATGGGCTTAGGTTTGCCACTTGAGTTTTCCTCCATATTTGATCTGGCACTTTCCTTTAATCTGTGTAACCAGTACCATACACTGGTATCCAGCATAAATAAGGGATATGACCCTGTAACATCACTAGGTCTGCACTAAAAGTCTTCTGACTTTGGAAGCCAAGAGTGTTCAGTGGCTCTCCAGAATTTCATAACCTTGCTTTTCTGTGATCAAAATTAAGGCCACTTCACGGCTGCCTTTCCACTGACTTCAAAGGATTTGGGGCCAGTGTGACCACAGGACTGAAGAGAGTTGAGAAAAAGACTGGGTGTATGACTAACTGCCTAAAGTGAGTTAATTTTTGGCTGTTTGTGCTGTGTGTCATTGCACTTGATTTGGAAAAATCAGCTCCTAACTTGAGTGTTACTGATTGTTCATGGGGGTCATTTTGCCCATGCAAATGCTGAGGGATCCTGAAACTGGATGAACATTTATGTTCATAGGAGATGGTGAGTGATACCCTAAATGAATGAGAACCTCTGATTTTGACAGTCCACTTGACATAAGAAAACACTGTTCCAGCTGAGCTAAATACCCTCATTTTAAAACCCACTCCACTGTATCTGCTAGTTGTAAGAATGCTTAATGCAAGAGCTGCTGGTAGATATGACCACTTAAAACTTGACTCTGATTCATGAATAATGCTCATCAACTAACTCATTAAAAAAATGCTTGAAGAAGTTTCCAGGCAGCACCAACACATGAGTATTTCTCTTGAAATATGGAGGGTGTGTTGTAGTTTGGATTGCATGGCACAATTTGGAAATTTACCCTAAGGAGTAAATTTACCACTCTTACTCACAATCTGGAAGTAAAATTAAATTGTATTTACAGAATATAAAAGTATAAATGGCAATATAAATATAAAAGTATAAATGGCAATAAAAATGTAAATATAAAAGTATAAACGGTAATAAACATATACAAAAATATATTTACATATATTTACAATTCAACAGTAACACAATACCCCCTTGTACAAATAATCCATCTCTCTCTCTCCCCCTGTACAAACCCACCCCCCTGATAAAAAGTCCAGAGGGCTGTGTACAGCTAAGTTATCTCTATGCATGCTGTACCTTACCAAACCCAAACAGAAATCAATCAGCCAAGCAAGTAAGGTCAAAGGCAGAGACAGAGAAGCAAGAAGCCAGACAGGAGAAAGCCCAGAGAGAGAGCAAAATAAGCTGTGCTACAAAATACAAGAATTTCTTCAGACCAATGAAATGAGATAAACTTATCTCTTATTCTGTCCAGCTCCTAGACTTGAATTCTCTGGAAAACTCTTATTTACAATTAGGACACAATTAGGCCAGGCACAATTAGGCACTAGCCCTAAACTGTAACAAGGGTGTCAGTGGAAGAGGTGGAACTCTGGTTTAGCACTGGGTTCATATCACACACAAAGAGTGATGCCTTGTTTCCAGGTTTCATACCATTTGTAAACTGACTGACAGCTCCATGTGTGGGTTGTTCCCACAGTGTACAGTTTTCAATCTGCCTGGAAATGTGTCATTCCTGAGATGACCCATATTGCTGGAACATGAACTTTGTGGCTTTTTTGAATTCAGTAGGCTGCTTTGGTTCTTAATGACATTGAGAGGTTAGAGATGAGGTAGCAGGCATATTGTTGGAAAGGAAAAATTTGTTTCTCTGAGTGTTGCTCTTTGTGATAAGGTGTGCTCTACTTGCTGGTTGCTAGAAAGGCTCTGGGCATCTACACATCTCTTGCAGCCTGCCATAGCTTGGCAAAACTCATGCAAAGAAGCTTAAGTTGTTCTCTTCCTTTGTTCTCATGCTTTTAGTGTAGCTAATAAAAATAAACCAAGTTCCCTTATGGCAGGCCAAAACTGTTGCCGACAATGGATATGGACAAAAGATGCTTTCTGACACCTTTGCCCTAGTCTTAAGAAAATTTCTTTGACTCTTAAGTAAAGCATTCCTCTTCCTTGTGGACCCAGAGACTTTGGAGAGTATTGAGGGTGTGAATTTTTATGTGAACTACTTGCTCTGATTTCAAGTTATTATTAAGCCTTGCCAGTGAAAATGCAAACAAAACCATGTCTCCAGGGAATGGGGAATAGGCATTGCTGCATGTTGTAATCAGTCTCTCTTGAAGATTCATTTAATATCTTGTGTATTTTTTTTTTATCAAATGCATTATTCATGTAACAAGATTCACAGAGAGAAGCAGCTGAATTGTAATTTCTGTGAAGATTCTTCTTCCAAGAGATGGCATTTTCATTATTTAAATCAATGCAGTAGGTCTTGCCTGCATGAGGGAGGCATGAAGTGAAGGCAACAGCCTGCAGATGGGGCACTGAGCCAGTTAGTTACTGCCTCTGAAGGGAAATAAAACAAGCCATCCAGAAATTTAAGCCCTTTTTGGGTCAGTATGTAGCTATTTGAAACATCATTACTTTTTGTAGGTGTCTTTTCCCTCTATGTAAGAAGCATTTAGGAAAATAGTAATCGACTAATGCTTAGTGGAAAGGTTTCCTCTGTTATAAAAATGCTGCTTGTGAACTGCTTCCCTCAGTGCTGTTTCCTGGAGAGTGAACTCTCAGTTCTCCATTGAGTTCATCTGCCCAGCCATGTGAGAGGACTTTTTTCATTTCAGGGCCTACAATAAAAGTTCCACATGTTTACATTGCAATTCTCCCCTATTTACCTAACCTTATGTAAACCACTGCACACAATTAACACAGGCTCAGCCTCTGTTATATTTAAGACCTCACTCCACCAGTGGTCCCACTGAGATCAGTTGGGCTGTTCAAAGATAACAAAACACAAATAACACTGCTAGAGTTTATAAGCTCAACTTAATAATATTACAGTGCTACAGATTGTACGTGCTTAAGCAACATGGTGTGCTGTGCATTTCTAGCAGCACAGTTGATAGCAACTTATTTTTTAAAGTGAGTATTTAGGAATTTAATTAGTGCATACAACCATTTAATTCTATAAATGAAATAAAAAAATTAGGATGTTACAGCTAAATTTGAGATGCTTCGTAAGGAGAGCAGTTCTCCTTATTTTGATTGTCCCACTCCATCCCCACATAACCATCTTCTAGCTTATAGTCCCCTTTTGTCTTCCTCTTGACCTCCCCTTGCCCAAGAGGCTGGAAAGCTCACCACATCCTGTCTCTCAGGACTTTAAACAAGCAGGTGACAGCAGAACTTGCTGGTGTTGATGAGAACCAAAAACCACTTCCCAGCAGCAGTGGTCTGGTACCCCTGAGTATAACCCAAAATTGAAAGGGAGTCTGAAGGGCGCCCTGCGTGTTTTGACAGTGAAGCTACCCAGTGGTGGGTTGCTAGAATTAATGTCTTTATCCTTTTCTCTTTGTTTATTTGCTCAAGTTTGTCCACTACCTCCAATGGTGAGTCATGGAGACTACATCTGCCACCCGCGGCCTTGTGAGCGTTACAACCATGGGACAGTGGTGGAGTTTTACTGTGATCCTGGTTACACCCTCACCAATGACTACAAGTACATCACCTGCCAGTATGGAGAGTGGTTTCCCTCCTACCAAGTATACTGTGTCAAAACAGGTGAGGGAGAAGCAATGCATTATTCTGATCCTCTTATTCTGATCCCCTCATTTTTAGGCCAAATTCAGTGGTCTGTAAATCATAGAATCATAGAATGGTTTGGACTGAAAGGGAACTCTAATGGTCATCTAGTCCAACCCCCTCTGCAGTCAGCAGGGGCATCCTCCATTAGATCAGGTTGTGAGCCTCACCTTGAATATCTCCAGGGATGGGGCCTCAACCACCTCCCTGGGCAGTCTTTTCCAGTGTTCCACCACTCTCACAGTAAAGAACTTGTTCCTAACATCCAGTCTAAATCCACTCTTCTCTAGTTTGAAACCATTGCCCCTCATCCTATCACTGGTGAACTTCATGGTTCATGGTAAAGTGATGAATATATCTTTTAAGATGCTATTAATTATAGTACCCTTTCAAGATCCTAAATGATCCTAAACCATTTCAATTTCACCACAAGAACAGTTAGACATTTGAATAATCTCCCAAGGGAAGTAGGGGACTCCCCAACACTGGACAGTTTTAAGACTCAGCTTGAGTGGTGGACCATCTCATTGAAACTATACTCTTACCTAGAAAGGGTGGACCAGATGATCCTTGAGGTTCCTTCTAACCCAGCATTCTATGATTCTATGATTCAATTGTTAGCTCTTCTCCATATTTTTATGTGTATATAGGCTAAGGTCATGTTTGCATGTATAAAAGAAGATGGAAAATCAATATCCAGCCCTTGTGACAGAGCTTTATGTTAAGGTTGCTTTTGGCATGTAGCATTGGGATCGTGTGACTTTGCAATGGATGTAAAAAAGATGTCTTGCCCTAATTACCATTTCTGAGTCTTAAAGTATTAATCCAAAATAACAATGGTAATAATAAAACACAACTCTTGTACTGCCTTTTTGTTACAGAACAGACCTGGCCAAACACACAGGAGACCCTCCTGACTACATGGAAAATAGTGGCATTCACTGCTACCAGTGTTTTATTAGTACTGCTACTGGTTATTTTAGCCAGGATGTTCCAGACCAAATTTAAGACACATTTCCTTCCAAGGTTTGTACTGTTATCTTTTTGAAGATTGAGGGCCTTGATTCAGTTTTCACATTCAGCACTCCTTGCTGAGGAGATGGAGCAGCTCATGAGCCTTGTAGATAATAATCTTCTGCTCTGAGTGGAAGTCTGAACCACCGGTATGAAAAGGGCACTCCCCAGTAGCCTTTTCTGCAACTAAGATAAAAGGAAAAGTTTCACAGATTCACTTTGGGAACAGTTATAGCCCTGCTACTGAGAATTGCTGCTTCTGCATGTAAAAATAGCTGACAATATTTTTAAATACTTATTTTCAGGTGCTGGGGGAATTATTTTTTTTTAATACTATAGAGTTAGTAATGTAAAGAAAGGATTTTTTTTTCTATATAGACATATTTGTATTAAAAGTTTATTATTCCCCTTTATGAGTACTATTTTCACCACAATTTGTAAACATCTCCTACATCTTGCTTTATTTCCATTAATATGAGCCATGAGCATTTGCCATTAATTCTCACAGCACTCCTCACACAACAGGTAGGTGGGTATTATTATTCTTATTCTTCATATTACTACTTCCAACTGGAAAAACATATCACCTTCCAACTGGAAAAACAAGGCAGGCATGCTGAGTTTTAGGCAAAGCTAGTACTGTATTGGAGTTTAGACTTGTTTCTAGTTTTCAGTCTGCTAAGTTTGCTATGGACCTTGGCTGTGTGATTTCTCCTCTCCTGTGCCTGGTCTTTCTTGTGTCTTTATGCTGCCACATACAGAAAGGAGAGGTGAAAAAGCTGTATGTCAGTTGACATGCCCCCATTCCAATGCACCAGAAAAGGACTTTAGTTAAAGTTAAATAAACACATGTAGGTGAAAGTATCCAGATTATATAAGTAATATGTACATTTGTATACATAGATATATATGTACATATATACAGCAAGTGAGGACTAGTATACGTACACATTTACATATAAAACTAGGAAGATCTCAGGGCAGTGTGCTGCACTATGGATAGCTTTATAGCCTGTCCTTATCTAGCTTATTGAAAGCCATCTTACAAGGACTTGTAGTGATAGGACAAGGGAATGGCTTTAAGCTGGAAGAGAGGAGATTTAAACTGGGTATCAGGAAGAAATTCTTTACAGTCAGGGTGGTGACACACTGGAACAGGTTGGCCGGGAAGCTTGTGGATGCCCTCTCTCTGGAGGTGTTCAAGGCCAGGCTGGAGGCAGCCTTGAGCAACCAGTTCTAGTGGAAGATGCCCCTGCCTGTGGCAGGGGTGTGTTGGAACTAGATGACCTTTAAGGTCCCTTCCAACCCAAACCATTCTATGAAACTATAAAATTGCTTTCTGTCCTCTCCTTTTCAGATGTTTTCATGTCCCAAAGGTATCTGGGATCAATTCCCTCTTGCCAGGACTATACTGTGATTTAAATGGCTGGAAATCCAATACTTAAGGGTTTAACAGAACTTCTGAATGAATAGAAATGTTTAGCTTAAAAAAGAAACCAGTTTAGTACTGGTTAAGGAAGCCTTCATCCTTTTTAAGCAAGACCTGAAGGAGGCTAAAAATCTGGCAACCAAAGCCCTGTCATTCAGAAACAGTCATCTCAGTGCCTGCTTACATGGGCTGTAAACATCTTTATGCCCTAGCACATCTCTTTCCAGGGGTTCAGACACTATATCTGTGAACTACATCTGTGATCTTATCTCCATGATACATACCTTGCACAGCACAGCAAATGGTACTCGTTATCTCTTCTAAGCACTTCTTTTCCTTCCCCTCTCAAAATTGCTCTTCACACTCCCTGACAGGAGGTTGTAGTGAGGCAGGGTTCAGTCTCTTCTCCATAGTATCAGGTGACAACGAGAGGAAATACCCTAAAACTGTGCTACAGGAGGGTTAGGTTAGATGTTAGGAAAACATTCTTTGCTGAAAGAGTGGTCAGGCGTTGGAACAGGTTGTCCAGAGATGTGGTGAAGTCACTGTCCCTGGAGATGTTCAAGAATTGTGTGGACATGGCACCTCAGGACATGTTTAATGACCATCATGGTCTTAGGTTGATGGTTGGACTTGATGATATTAGAGGTCTTTTCCAACCAAAACAATTCTATGATTCTATGATTACTGGTTTACCTTTTTTGCTTGTAACAGATTCAGTTTGTCAGCTTGAACAGAGTTTTGCAAACCCATGAAGCAAACATTTCTGTGACTGGTAATGACCTTGTAGCTTCATTTTGCATGACTAGAAAGTGCCGTGGTTACTTAAGCAGTTGCTCTGACGTGCTTCTGACATGCTCCTGCTCTCTGTGGTAACTCATCTGTGTTTGATGTAGAGGCAACCAGGAGGGCTCCATGGGTGACCCCGACTTTGTGGTGGTGGATGGTGTTCCTGTCATGCTGCCTTCCTACGATGAAGCTGTAAGCAGTGGCTTGAATGCTTTGGCACCCGGATACTCAGCTACCACAGATCAGGGGCATGTTTTGCAGACAGAAGATCAGAACCCTCCTGCTTACCCTGGCCCCAGGATTGCAGACACGCTGCCTAGTGAATATGAGACCTGTGACAGCAGGTCAGGCTCCTCTGAACTGCTCCAAAGTTTGTACTCACCCCCAGCAAGCCAAGTGGCAGCGCTTCCTGGTTCAGATCGAACTGACCTATCCCATAGCACTGCCACGGAGGCTGTGTCCACGAGTCCACAGATCGATATTGCAGATGGTGAGTCTTGCATAGGGGTAACAGATGAGTCCTGAACAGAAGCCATCATTTGTTTGCACTATCAGAGCAAGAATAAACCCAGAGGACTTGCTTGTACTTTCCCCATGGTTTTGTCCACATTTTGATGTGGGCATTTTTTTAAACCACACTGCTCCATGATCACAAAGCTGCTGTATGTGTCTGCTGCTGCACACAGCAGCAAAGCCAGCTATCATCTTGCCTGTGTTAGTTTGTTCATCTGCTCCTCAGCTCCTATGCTCACAACCTCCCTTACACAGCCTCCACAGCAAAGAATTGGATTTCCCCCTTGAAATAGAAAGCAAATGCTGTTTTCATACTCAGCCAAAATTAGCAGCCTTTATTACCAAACTCATCATGTCTATCTGTACAGATAACTGCTCAGTCTGTGGCATGTACACATTAAGCCATGGCCATGGGAGTCACAGCATAAGGGGAATATGCCCATGGGACCACATCTGAGGATGGAGATTGCCATAGATTATTGTGTGCATTTGAATCAAACATGAGCACACATTGATATAATTTCACCGAGTTCTAATGGAGCTCCATGGTGTGCTGCTCAGCATGTTAAGGAAACTAGATAGCTTTCCTTGGAGACATTTAGGAGTGGCTCTGATCCTGCTCTCCACAGCCACTGAGAGTTACTAGGCAAACAGCTGAAGCCCAGTGGCCTAAATTCAGTGTAAATGGAAGTGTGGGTGGAGAAGGTCTTTCTACTTCACAGCACAGCTAAAGAGAGAGGGAAGAAATTCTGGTAATGCCAGTAAACGTCCCTGTTTCAGTGATTAATGTAGTAGAAAGGATGTTTGAATTTAGATTTTGTGGGCCTAACTTCTTTAGAAAATCTGGGTAGTTTGCATTTTTCATACAGGTGTTCGAGCATAAGTGGGTGTAGAACTGGTAATACTGCATGCCTTGTTCAGATCTTTGCAAGATTCATTTCTGGGTTTTGTAAAATTGCTAATACTCTGCAAAAATATAAAAGGAAGTTACAATCAACAACCAACATTATTTCCTCTTTTCCCCTAGAGATTCCTTTGATGGAAGAAGACCCTTAGCCTGCACAGAGACCTGTCTGTGTCACATTGCACTGTGGGGTGACACAAATCACAAGGATTTAGAGATAGAAAAGACTCTCTGTGGATTTGGGGAGCATGTTTTCCTACTTAGCAATCTTCCACGCCATGATGTCACCAGATTGGGTGAAAACTTAATCCAGGGCGGGGATAACAGCGACAGCATTTGGAACAGCAATGGTTTCATGAATGAATCCTGGGGATTTGATGAGAGCAGATGTAGAAAAAGAACTGTGGCTTTTTAGAAATGAAATGTGTATCTGCATCGCAGAAAGTCATGTGGTTCTGTAAGAAATGCTATTGGATTTTGATACTAACTGCCTCACAAAAGCATGTCAAAGTATGTAAATTTGCTTATAAAGACTGCTTTAAATGATCTACGGACCTCTACTTTATGAAGAATCCTTACAAGCTAAAAAACAACCTAGTACTGAAACACACACACACACACACACAAAAAAAAGAAAGATCTTCTTTGGCTTTCCTATGGTAACTAGGAAGCTTTTGATTTAATTGTTGGTGATTTTGTTTCAGACCATGTCTGCAGAAAATAGAACAGAAATGATGGGATTCGTATATACTTTGATGTATGATAGCAAATATATATATAAATATATATATATATTTAAAAACTCTTAAAGAGAAAGAAAAGGGAAGACTCCCAGGTCACATAATGATCTGGAGAATTTTTTTAAAGGTAAAGCAGAATTTATATCCTATACAATATTCAAGGTAAAGTATTGATATTTGTATTTATGCAAGTCTTCTGTGACTACATTGCATTTGATAAATCCTGCTATAATATGAGAGATCTAGAAAATGTTAAAATTATGAAATATGTGCTTAAGAAATGTTGAACTGCCCTGTTTCAACCTTTCTTAGGCTCTTACAAATATATATATATATCTACTAGAGTAATCTACAGTCATAGCCCAGAGCACTGCCTTGTCCCTGTACCTTGTGGTAGTATTCTGAGCCATTATTGTAGAATACTTTAAAAAATAATAATAAAGTTCCATTTTGGTTCTTTTGACTTATCTGATTGTGTGTAGTTGGCCTGGTTCTTGCCTTCCTTGCTTCTTTCACCAGCTCCCATCTGAAGGCTGAGATGGCAGCAGAATACCTGCTCTGTGGCATTTTCAGCTTTATATTCCTTATCCAGCTACAAATGGAGAGAGTGGTGTTGGTTAAGCAGAGCACAGGAAATGGGAGCAGCTTCTGTAGATGCTACACAGCCTCTGCAGATGCTGCACAGCCTCTGCAGAGGCTTTTCCTTCCTCTGCATGAGCACTGTGCTAACGCCTGTGTGTCACCTCTGTGGAGTTACAGGCTCACTGTTACTAGTCAGGAACAATCCTGGCTGTTCCATACACTTACTGAAGGCCAAGTAGATTTTCTCATCTTATTTTTGTCATTGAGCAAATGATACAGATGTAAAACTGGTGTTTGAAGAACTCACTCAGCAACTAGACCAGGTTGCCCAGGGCGGTGGTTGAGGCCCCTTCTCTGGAGATATTCAAGGTAAGACTCAATGAGGCGCTGGGCAACCTGGTCTAATTGGGGATGTCCCTGTTGACTGCAGGGAGGTTGGACTAAATGACCTTTGGAGATATTTATTTGCATTGTGGTAGCACCTAGTGGTCCCATTCATGAGTCATGCTGGTAGCATGGTAGTTGTGCTGCAACCAGTCAAGAAAGTGTTTATTAGCATCCTGCCAGCACCTGTGTATGATAGCAAGAAGCAAATGGAGACAGAAAACTGTGCAAGAGAGAGGCAATTATTGGAATAATCTCAATCATTCTGTGGTATCATTGATGAGAACACAGTGGTTGATATTGAAAGATAAGACATCTTCCACATCATCCACCATTCTTGCTCACGTAAGATTTACATTGGTTTCTGCTGAAATGGTCTCAACTGCAATCAGATCTTCAGGTTTATCCTGAACCTATTGTGTATTTGTACTTTCTTTGCTTCCCCTTCCTTTTTAGGCCCCATCCTTTCCAGAGGTGCTTGCACTACCAGCTGAAGTTCAGGATTGCCATGCCAGCAAACAAGACAAGAGTGCAGTAATATCAGCCTTAAACTGAAGCACTTCCCAAGCCTACAGTCAGTTAAGTGATTTTTGGTTTCATAATGTCATCGAAAAGTATTGAATTTACTTTAGATGCCTTATAAAACACTATGAAATCTGTCTTTGCCAGTCTGCTAACAGCTTGTGAAATTTCATTCCTTATTAAATTTCTGGACTTCCATTTATTAATTTCTGTTATGAAAGCTCCTGATTAATATTTGGAGCTCTACGGTTTTACAGATTTACACTGCTGGACTTATGGCACTGCAGTTATTTTGGCTAACAGAGCCAGACAGGGCAAGGTAAGGAATGTAAATTTATGGCTTATTAGGCCCTTTTTATTTTTAAAAGTGCAGAACTGCAAATACTAGAAAAACTGCAAATGCTAGGAAATGTTGATGTATTAATATTGCTCAATAGCCCTTTGATAGCACCATAGTAAATGTAACTTGCAAAAGTAAAAGAGAGATTTTTATCATTTTTTGCTTATGACATATAAGGCTTCTTGAAAGGGTGTTTGGGGGGCATTACTTGGGTTGTTGAGTTTGGGGGTTTTGCATGCTTGAATATTTTGGAGGAAAGATAAGACTGTTTCTTCTGCTTTTTGTTTATTTTCCACATGGGGTTTGAATTCTCATCAGAGTTCTGCCTGCTCCCAGATTGGCAGCTGTGCCCTGACCCTCAAGCTGGTGCTCTGGGCTTGAGGGCTGCC
This sequence comes from Indicator indicator, assembly GCF_027791375.1. Lineage (NCBI taxonomy): Eukaryota > Metazoa > Chordata > Aves > Piciformes > Indicatoridae > Indicator > Indicator indicator. The sequence continues at coordinate 56,658,900 of NC_072011.1, read as the reverse complement.
TCTCAACCTGCCCTGGCCACCCTGAAGAACCCCACAGTTCCCTGACATAAGGACCTCAGGCTAACCTCAAGCACTCCCTGACCTCCAGCAGCCAAACCATCAGGAGGGTGGATGCTCTTAGGGCCACAAGAGACTTGAGAGCTGGTAAGATCATGACAGTATGTTCACTGGGCAGATGAAACCAGATGAGAAGATAAGCACATCATAAACTATTTTCATTTGAGTTAACTGGATGTGAACAAAAACAAACTCAGAAAAAACATTGTTGGAGAGGGAGCAGCAGCATATTAGTAAAAATGAACAACCCATGTGCCTTTGGGTAGATACTGTGAATTCCAGGGGAAAAACAAAACAAAACAAAACAAAACCACACACACAAAAAAAACCACACCAAGAACTGGCTTCACCCTGCCAATATTTCTAAAAATGAAAAAGGAGAAGGAGAAATGAGCAATGTGTCAGCCTTTAACACTGACTTATGAATGAGGGCTTGACCTGTAGAGTGCTGGGGGAAGAGTGGGCATCCAAGTTCTCTCAGCAGCTCTATAGGGAGTGAATCACAACCTGAGTCAACAGGACCTGGCTGTTGTCAAAATGTCAAATGTCAATACAAAGATGTTTACACAGAAGTGGAATTTATAAAATGCATGAAGCAATCCTTCAGCTCTACTCAGCAATAGCAAAGGCTCAGCTTAGAGCAGTGTGTCAAATGTTGAGCAATTGTTTGTCACTTCAAGGAAAAAATGAAGTAGCTGAAGGGAAGCCAAGCAGAGAGAATTATTAGAAATTTGGAAGAGTCTGTCCTCAAAGGTGACATTAAATATCATGTAGTGTTCAGATGGAACAACAGAGGAGGTTATTCTTCCCCTGTACTCAGCACTGGTGAGGCCACACCTTGAGTACTGTGTCCAGTTTTGGGCCCCTCAATTCAAGAGAGATGTTGAGGTACTGGAATGTGTCCAGAGAAGGGCAACAAAGCTGGTGAGGGGCCTGGAACACAAACCCTGTGAGGAGAGGCTGAGGGAGCTGGGGGTGTTTAGCCTGGAGAAGAGGAGGCTCGGGGGTGACCTCATTGCTGTCTACAACTACCTGAAGGGAGGTTGTAGCCAGGAGGGGGTTGGTCTCTTCTCCCAGGCAACCAGCAGCAGAAGAAGAGGACACAGTCTCAAGTTGTGCCAGGGGAGGTTTAGGCTGGATGTTAGGAGGAAGTTCTCCACAGAGAGGGTGATTGCCCATTGGAATGGGCTGCCCAGGGAGGTGGTGGAGTCGCCGACCCTGGAGATGTTCAAGAGAAGACTGGCTGAGGCACTTGGTGCCATGGTCTGGTTGATTAGATAGGGCTGGGTGATAGGTTGGACTGGATGATCCTGGAGGTCTCTTTCAACCTGGTTGATTCTATGATTCTATGATTCTATGAAAGGGAACATAGAAATTTGGTTTTCTGTAAGAAGCATATTTTGCAAGAAAGGAATTTGTCTATATAAGTAGGACAAGAACAATAGGCTTGAGAGGATTAGGTTAGATATTAGGAGGAACTTTCTTAGCACAGGAATGATTACAAAGCAAGGAGAGATGGCCTGAGGAAGTTGTCAGAAACTTCTGTTATGAGAGATTTTTAAAGACCACTGTAAGTAAATAGAAGCCAGGAAAACACTGGAGCAAGATGCACTAAATGAGCTTTGGAGCCCATGCTCATTCTGTTTCTGTGCAATTCCTGCCTTTTCAGAACTAAGCTTGGCTAATACATGGCTCGCCCCATGTAGACTAATTCCAAACTAGACAAATTGGTCAGCAGTCATCAAAATCACAGCCAGAAATATTCCCTATTCCACCTACAGAAGCTTTCCATGTAGTGTGGGCTGCACTCCAGTTAAATCCTGTGAATTAAACCCCGTTGCATTAAAGTGGTGTTGATTTCAGAATCTTTTTCTCTGACAAATTCAAATTTGGGATTTTGTGGTCTTCGTGTCTATCTTAGGCAGTTAAATGAATGCAGCCCTTCTAATACTCCCTGCACACTAGGTGACATAAATCCTCTCCAGCAATTATCTGAAGACACCTATTAAGTTGAAGGAAAAACAGCAGCTTAGGCACTGGAGTGCAGAGACCATTGTCATGTTTATGCAAAATGTGCTTCCCATGCCCCAAAAGCTGTTTGCTCCTCTCTGTGCTGTGCTGCAGATGGTAGCACAGCTTACCACATCAGCTGTCAGAGGAGGATTGGCACAGATGAGAGAAGCACATCTCAAGCTTCTCTTGTCACTACCATTATATAGCAGCATATAGCCCATCCTTGCAGCCCAAAAAGCAAATCACATCCTGGGCTGCATCAAGAGAAGCGTAGCCAGCAGGTCAAGGGAGGTGATTCTCCCCTTCTACCCCACTCTGGTGAGACACCACCTGGAGTACTGCATCCAGTTCTGGAGCCCCTGTTACAAGAAAGATCTGGACATGCTGGAACATGTCCAGAGAAGGACCACCAGGGTGATCAGAGAGCTGGAGCTCCTCTGCTATGGAGACAGACTGAGAGAGTTGGGGCTGTTCAGTCTGGAGAGGAGAAGGCTCTGAGGAGATCTTATCGTGGCCTTCCAGTATCTGAAGGGGGCCTACAAGAAAGCTGGGGAGGGACTTTTTAGCGTGTTGGGTAGTGATAGGACTAGGGGGAATGGAGCAAAACTAGAAGTGGGTAGATTCAGGTTGGATGTTAGGAAGAAGTTCTTCACCATGAGGGTGGTGAGACACTGGAACAGGTTGCCCAGGGAGGTGGTGGAAGCCTCATCCCTGGAGGTTTTTAAGGCCAAGCTGGATGAGGCTCTGGCCAGCCTGATCTAGTGTGAGGTGTCCCTGCCCATGGCAGGGGGATTGGAATCAGATGACCCTTGAGGTCCCTTCCAACCCTGACAATTCTATGATTCTTCCAGCCCTACCATTTCCAGGACAGTAAGATACATTATTTAATAGGAAGGACCTTAGCTTAAGACTAAATTATTGACTGTCCAGGTGTCAGAGCAGATTTCTAATAATTCACATAGACCCCATACAGAAATTGGACATAAAAGGCTGAGTGGGATTCTTGTGTCAGCTTTCCTCAGCAAGGCAAAGAGACAGGGACTACTGTTACACGGGGATGCTTTGTAACTCAGGAAAACTGGATTCACTGATGAAATATATTAAACAGAAACTTGGAGAAGGAAGAAATGACACATTCTAATACACATTCTAAGAAAGTCCCAGGGTCATGGATAACTTCCCCATGTTCTCCAGTAAGAACAGAAGAAGCTGTTTTCTTTATACAATGGTTCCAAAAGATCAAGAGGGAAGGCAAGTTTACAGGATTGGAGGTCCAGTGGCTCTTTTCCATCAAGTCTGCATTTCAGTGGTCAGGTTGGTTCTGCTTCCAATTAGGGCTTTGGGTTTGGTTTGGATCCACTTTTTTCCATTTTTACTGTGTTTGCCTTTTCTTTCCCCTCTGCTTATCCTTCTCTTGTCTTTTTTTTTTTTTTTTTGGTAACTAATATTGTTGTACCAGTTTCATCCTGGGAAGCAAAATGAGTTGCTTAATTGCAGTGCAGTGCCCAGCAGGACACAGCCCCTCCCTCATAAGAAGCTCCTCTTATTTGCTTTCCTAATTTACATTCTCAGCAGAGAGGATGAGAAGGGACATGGAGCTCCTCACTCTGCTGACAAATGGTCCATGAAAATGGTTGGAGAAGGACACTGAGGGGAGCCCACATTGCTACATGCATGATGTATCTATACACCTTGGTTCTGAGCCTGTCAGCTCATGATCTTTCACTGGCCCAGAATTCACGGGAGCACCTGAATGCTCCTATACAAAAAACCAGGAGTCCAGATTTTTAAGAATTAGTGAATATTTTAGGGTGTTTCAAGGTAAGACATTTTAAAGAGATCCTTCTTTCTGAAACTGGTGAGCTCACACATTCAGAAAATGGGTACTGATATGGTCCAGTTAAGGAGCATGGGGTGCACAGCAAATGACTTCATCTGTCCACTTCCTGGCACTCCCCCATGAATTTCTTGTCGCCAGGACAACTGCTTGAACTAAACAGTTACCAGTTGCTGAGCTGTTGGCTTCACATCCTTTTATTTTTTAACCTAATTAGGCTAGATTTATTTTTAACACTCCTTATTTCCATCTGTTTCTGACTTCCATCCATCTACTGCTGAGCACATGCTGCTCTTGCCAAAGCAAGTGTCTTTCAGCAGCTCTCTCTCAGCCCCCTGGAACCATAGCACCCTGCAGGAGGTCACACTTGCCACCGTTGTCCCTTCTATTAATTCCATGGCAGCACATGCTGTTCGCTTGCCTTCTTCGGGGCTCTCCTGTTAATAACTGTGCAACTGGTTGTTAGTTCTTTCATAACCATTACCAGAGCTGCCTGCTGCTGATAATTCAGGGTTAATTACTTACTGAAAAGTTGAGCAGAACAATTTAGCGTGGCTTAGCCTGCTTATTGATGAAGATACAGACGCTACTGGAATTCGGTGTAATCGGCTGTTACTGGAGTGTTGCAGCAAAAATGAGGCTCAGTCTGACCAGCAAGGTCAGCTGCCTGCTTGTGCACCATCTGCTTGGTTTTCCACTGGATTTTGGGCAACCACTTGGGAAGGGAACTACCCCAGTAACGTAGCAGGTTCACTTAAGCATCCATTCACGTTGCAGCAGTGTGCAGAGCAGATACAGCTACACAAGTGATGAAGCCCAGCCTTAAAAAGGTCATTGTGGCAGCTGCAAAGATTCCAGCATTCCAATTAGGCTTGGGGTGCCAGGCTGATCTATCACAAACACATCTCACTGGAGATACACATACCTGTGATGAGACTTAGATGATAATGTTCTTTCTGTTTTATGGAAAAAGGAGGGGGGGAAATTGCCAAGAAGCATCATTAAAGGTAATGATGCCTTCCAGTCAGTTTTCTCTGGTCTGGCAGTCTCCTGTCCCCTGAAATTTTGAATTCAGGAGCCATCACACCTTAACAGATTGCATTGGGTTGGAAGGGACCCTCAAAGGTCGTCTTGACCAACCCCCATGAAGTGAGCAGGGACACCTCCAACTAGATCAGGTTGCCCAGGGCCACATCAAGTCTGATCTTGAATGTCTCCAAGGACTGGGCCTCAACCATATCTCTGGGCAACCTGTTCCAATATTTCACCTCTCTCACTGTAAAGAACTTCCTCCTAGTGTTCAACCTAACTCTACTCTGCTTCAGTTTAAAACCATTGCCTCTCATCCTATCTATACAGGCCCTTCTAAACAGTCCCTCCCCAGCCTTCCCATAGGTCCCCTTCAGATACTGAAATGCAGCTATAAGGTCTCCTCAGAGCCTTCTCTTCTCCAAGCTGAACAGCCCCAATTCTTTCAGCCTGTCCTCTGCTCCTACCAATGAAATGGATGGGAACTGGGACCCCTTTCAGCAACAAGATCTTTCTGATCATGCAGTTGGGAGTCCCCATCTCATGATTCCCAGAAGCAGAAGAAAGGCCATGTGCTCCCATCAAAGGGAGGGTGGGGTTTAGCATTACACCCCTTTAAAGCAAACCTGGGCTCTGTGAACTCCACCCAGCTCTCTAGTTTTTCTTGCATTACACTATTTGCAGTGAATCCAGGCTGATGGGGTGCATTGTATGGGGTACTCTGCAGTCTCTTAAGCCTTCAGCACATAGGGCTGTGCAAAAGGTCATCAACAGCCTTTGGCTGTTCTATGCAAGGACAAGCAAGAGAAAGCAAGACAGTTCCCCTTTTAGACACTTTGAAAATCCAGCACAGCGCTGTCTTCATCTTTGGACACCTAAGTATCTTCCTATTAAATTATGAGCAAGAAAGTGATTAATTGTTCCCTGACCTTCAGTTTCTTCATTGAGACTGTGTCACCAAACCATATTTTATGTCACTAGGAGACAGTAGACGTAAATCAACTATCTGTCTGCTCCAGAATATCTAACAAGGGAGGAAATTACTTCCATCCGTTAACGCAGACAGATTTTCTTGAGAGGATTTTCTGCCTTCCAGATTCTGTTTTAAAATGCAATTTCATCCTCACAGGTCTGCCTATTAGTTTCCAGCAAAAGGAGCCTTACCTCGGTTTGTTTGCAGTGCTGGCAAAGAACAGCCACCTGCCACTCTCTCTCATCTTCCAAATGCTTTTTCTTTTTTTTCCTTCCCACTACATAATTTAAAAATAATTTATATAAAAAACCTCACTCAATTTCTCAAGAAATTAAGCAATCATTTAATTAGTCCAAAAGCAGACTGAACTCCCACTTTACTTCTGTGGCCCAAGACTGAACATGCAGTAAGTAGAAAGGGGACTTTTTTCCCAAATAATTAGTAAGAAATTACCTTGGTCCTTGTGTCTCTGACAGCACCCATGTTTGCAGCACGCAACACCTGCAGATCCTGTAGTCGCATCTGTGGATGACACAAGAACTGAGAAGCCAACACCTTTGTGTGCAGCACGGAGAGAGCAGTGCTCTGCCCCCTGTACTGCCTTGTGCTGCCCATATTGGTCTCCTCCCCTGGCAGTGCTTTATAATGGCTTTTCTTTGGTTTGTCCTCTTAGGTTTGCCCTTTTAGGCTTTTACATCAGCAGCATTCAACGCTATCAGATCACGTGTCAGTATGTTCCTCAGGCCTGGCTGCATGATACAGTGAGTATTTTCAACTCCAAAGTGAGTATCACTGAAAACTAAACAAACTTTTAAAACCATAAACAAAACAAAAGAAATCAGGCTTAAGGTTGGCCTCATTGTTGTGTTGTCCCTGTGCATTCTTTTTTTCTGTTCAGATTAAACATGCCCTTAAAGAACAAGAAGTGCACAACAGGGCAGCCAAATTTCATAATCAGAATTAGAACCCTGGAAGGTAAAAACAGCCTGTAAACTAGAAAAAATTTTGGCCCATGATTGCATTGAAATCTCAAAGCCTAGTACAAGATGTGTTCTTGAGTGCTTTTGCTGGAAAGAAGCAGCTCCTGACATGCAATTACATATTTAAGCACTGAGGAAAAGATTTGTTTACCGAGTGAGGAAGGCTTACGGTCCAGGCTGCCAGTCAGAGGTAGTTCAGTGTAATCATTACAGGCTGCAACACAAATACAACAGTTTGAAGACCTTTGACATTTAATTAGTACTTTTCTCTATTACAGAGTGAAGAGAGTTTGACCCTTAAAAGAAAAATGAGCTAAGGCTTTAATTAGTGGGGCCACAGAGAAAGAAATGGAGAATGACTGTGGAGGGCAGTAAGTATGCGATAAAAGCTTACAGGGAAACTGATGCCAAGCAGACTGCAACAGATTTTAAATTACACATTTAGATCGACTCACATGAGCAGATGCCAAACAACTGTTTCCATATAACTCTAAGAAGGTAAGGAAAAGAAAAAAAAATCAAAATAACAGATTTGTGATAACTGGGAAATGCTCTGCTTGAGCAACTGCTTTACCCTTTGGCACAGTCACAGAGAATTGATTCTGCTGTCTTAAAACCAAAAGCTGTTTGCTGCCCAAAGCTGTTTCTGAATGTGCACCTTATACACTAGTGTGAAAGAGAGAAGTTTATGCTGTTGTAGCCCATCTCTACTGGGCCTTGACCCACACAGCTCCATCTGGACAAATAGTGGTGTGTTGGTCAGGAAAACCAGTAGCAAAGGTTACTAGACATAAAATTCTCACAAATGTACAAAGTAAATGGGAACTATCAGAAATCTGTGGGGTTACAGAAAATGGCAAGCTTGCTGTTTTCAGGCAAATGTGATTTGTGAGAGGATGGTTGCTTCACAGGCAGCAAGTCACAGAAGCTTAGCCTCCGCAGCACCTCTCCTCTCCTTAGGCAGCACTTTCCATGGCAGGAACAGATAAGAGCAGTGTTTAGGGCTTGTGCTGATAGCACAAAATGAACAGAAACTGCTGTCAAGTCAAAACAGGTAGGAAAAATACAGCAAGAGGCCATACAAAAGTGAAATACATTTCATGTGGGAAAGGTTGGACTCTCAGGTGTGGATGAAGCCAGAATCAATGTCACCTCCTGCTCCAAGCACTTTTCCAGTTACTCCTGGTCAGCAGCTGCTGTCAGCTTAAAAGCAAGAGTGCAAGCAGCAGTAGTTGGAGCTTGGCTAAACCAGGCACTGAGTGAGGTGGAAAGCGATGCAGTACAGCTGTGGTATTTTTCTGTTCTAGCAGGTGAGACCCCAGTCAATGTGGTTACCTGCAATGGGGCAAGAAGCTGGGTGGCACGTCACCCCTCAGCACAACTCTGTGGAAGGCAGGTCTCACTATCTGCAGCATCCAAGGCCTCTCCTACCCTGGGCATAGGACTCAGAGGCAGCAGCAGCAGAGGGGCTCTCAGCCAAGTTGGGAACTCGTGTGGCTGCTCAGCAGTCCTTCCTCTTGAACCTGGGTAGAAGATTTACTTCCTCTTTGTTCTTGGAAAAAATGTGATCTAGTATTGAGGCTTCAGATTATTGCTCTGATGCCTGCAGGCATCTTGTCACGTGAAAAAAAATCAAAAATGTTAGAGATATTATGTGCTTTGCTAATAAACTACTTTGGAGATACTGAAGAGTGTTCCTGGGGAGTGCCAGAAGTGCTGTGCTGTTTTTAAGCTCTCTTCACCCTCAGTACTTTTGAGTGGCACATGACATGTTGCAATTCATCTGTCCTTTTCACATTTGGAGAAGCGGTCAGAATGGAGCAATCCAGCCATCCCAGCTGAATGCGCTGGTGTTAACCCAGAGGTGTCTTGAGTGCAGCAGGAGTCACGAGGCTCTCCTGGCTTTTAAACCCCAGAACCTTGGCGTGCTGTCAGCATCTGTAATTTTCAATTTCACGGGACATTTCTTTTGGTGTAAGCAGTGGATTTTGTTTTACCTCCATTTTTTTTTTTTTTCAGTTAACACTGCAGGAATTATTTCTTGGGGCTCTCTTCTGTCTTACCTGCTACTGTGTGCATTGTGTGATCCCTGGGCAGAGACCTGAGCTTGTGTGTGTTTGTGTATACACTCCCACAAACTCTGGAGAGTTCAGTAACACAAAAGCTGTCACAGGCTGTTTTACTACAGCCCCAACATTTGAAAGGTATTTAGGTTAGTATAAAACCAGGTTTCAGCTCCAGTCAGCTTTTCTTTGCAGAATACGGGGAACAGCTGCCTGCCCCTTGGGCACTGCCTGAACAAAGGTCTCCTTCTACTCCAAGTGGCCTCATCAGAGGGAAGCTGCTGCTGTGCCATGCCTGAAATAGGGATTTGCCCTTTACAGCTGTGGAGGTTGGACAATCAGGGGCTGTAGTATGTATATATAATTTTAAACATGTGAGTACATTTTTCTCCTACAACCTAATCATACCTTGAAGAGAAGCAGAGCAGGCTGAATCAGTTCCTCAGACACCACTGTTTTGCATACTTTTACCTTATTTTTAAGAATCCAAATCAGGGTAAGCACAGCTCTGAGGTTTTTTTTTTTTGCCTAGATCTGACCACACTAATTTCAACAGACCAAATTTTGGCTTCAATGTGCTAAAATGAAAGTATCAGCATTCTGATCTTGTGGAAGGTGTCTGTTTGCTATGGCAGGGGGGTTGAAACTAAATGATCTTCAAGATCCCTTTCAACCCAAACCGTTCTATGAATCTATTTTCAAGCTAATATGTTGAATTATTCTTAGGTTGAGATCAATAGAGTCCTTTCATCAACTGATCAAACTTAGCTCAGTTAGACTTTACTGATCTTCTCTCTTTGCTCGAATTAACACAATCATATCTGTAATTGAACTCAGTGGTAGCCAAGGCTACAAAGACTAAAAATGCTAAAACCTGCCTCTCCAAAGTCTTCAGCAACACTAAAAATGAAGTTCACAGAACCACATTCAGATCTAAATTGATGCTACCTAAACAAGGAAAAAAATTCACTTGTAGAGGCTCATTTTGTGTGCTTCTAGACACATGAGGAGAGAAAAATTATCTTTGTACATGTAGAAATTTATCTTTTCTTGTTCTATCCATTCTGTGGACAAACCTTTGAGTTCACTGTATCGACAAAAGCTTTCTAAAACACTTCAATAATTCCCCAAACATTCAACACAACCCACACTGTTTTTTGTGTTTTTTTTAAAGCTGGAGGTTTATTAAGAACATCATAGATTTTTCCTGTATTTATTGTGAAATCCAGGAGGGGGGAAAAAAATCAAATAATTCTTTCTATTTAATATGATAATTTCAGCTAAGGCTCATAAGGTAAAGAAAGTTAATGTCATTACCTATGCAAGATATGAAAATGTGTGTCTCTAGAAATAATGACCTTATTATAGCATTGATCTTGTGTGGGTAGAAGGCTGCTTTAGAACAAACCTGTGGGAAATGATAATGCTTTTCACCTGCCTATTGTACATTATAGGTGAGCCCAGAGGTACAATAAGATACACAGCTGGTTAAATGTTTTACATGTAAGACATCAGTGATTTAATGCATTAATCACTAGAGTGTGATTATAGGCCTTAATTTAGAAGGTACTAAGTCATTCACCATAGATAACCTTTGTGGCTATTAGAATTTCACAGTCTGAGTTCATTACAACTGGCAAATGTCATTTGCACAACCAGCACACACAAGGGCCTGTTCTTTGGCTGGAAGCACATTTTTTTTCAGTATTAAATCCACTCCATTAAATATAAGAGAGAGCACCTGTTTGGGTCTTAGTTCAATAAAGATTCTATCCTAGCAACATTTTAAGGGAGCTTATAAAGATTGCACATTATTAAGATATTTTATTAGCGTGTTAAAACTGGAGTGGGATACACTGGAAATATTACAAGCACATCAGTAGAAGACATCATAGCTGGTGCTAAATCACGGCAGTAAACCAGCCTGTTGCAGTCAGTATCAAAATATGAGACAAATGACTATTTGTTACCAGAAAAAAAAAAATCTGTTAGAGCATTTACTGACCTTTTATAAATGAACCTTCATGTATGGTATTTCTTGAAAGTAGCAATATGCTTAAAATTAAGTGTCTCAGTACTTCACTTCAAGAAGCTGCATAAATCTAGGACACATTAAAATTCTGTAAGTAACTGTTCCTAATTTTTGCTGGTTTCATTTATACATTGGACATCTTTTCTTTTTCCCCCCTTTCCTTATTCTTCATGGTGCTTGCCAGGTGTCTAGCTCGCTCTGTGTACCTGACTTGCATAAGACAACAGAGAAGCAAGAAACGCGTCTCTGCTTAACACAGACACCTTGGCAGAAAGACAACTTTTGTTTTAATTTCCATCAGTCTTGCAAGTGACAGAACAAAGTGAGATGGTTGTGTAGGTGTGCCTTTTGTCATCAAAATATAACATGCTCATCTGCATCATTTGGAATTGCATTACTTCCTCTCTGCAAGAAGGCATGGAAAGGTATCAGCCCAGTGCTCCAGAAAATACAGCTGCATTAACAGACAAGTGAGCTGTTTCTTTTGAGTTACACAAGCACAGTAGTTGAATACAATAGCATCTTCTACAGAGTTTTGTGATTTACACATTTTAAACTTGGAGGGTTTTAATAACTGAATCAAAAAGATTTAATCCAGAAGCCCGTCTGCAGTGGTAATGCTAGTGTGTGAGCACTGTTCAGTGATAAATCAAACTCAATGCACTGAACTAATGAAAGGGTAGATGCTCCAAGACTATAGTAATGAAAGGAGAGCCAGTCCTGCATTAACTGCTGCTTCAGCCACTTCTAAAGTTTTTACTTACAATCTGAAACTGGCTTAACTGACACCTGAACTGTCACTGGGTTCTAGGCCTTGCTTCACTAACTTCAGCATAAAGTAGCTCAGCCTGAAGCAAGGCCTAGAACCCAGTGACAGTTCAGGTGTCAGTTAAGCCAGTTTCCGATTGTGAATTTATGTGTATGGGCAAACAGTTAGAGGCCCAGGCTGAAGGATCCACAACAACCTAGGCGCTTCCCACCTGCATCAAGTTACAACAGGATTGTAAGTGAAGTATCCACATTAGACACACATTGAGATGTGTAAACTGGAGGCACACATTGGGATGTGTAAACTGTCTAAATCCTGATTCTGGTTCTTACTGTCACCACCTAGAAAGAGGTGTTGTGGTGGCAGGGTCAGCAGATATGACTTACTACAAACTTACTATCTTCCTATTTATTACAGCTAGGAGCAATCCTGGAAGTATTCAGAACTTCAGCTATCCAGCTCCATCTGTACAGACATAAGTAAGAGAAAGAAGCAGGACAAAACAGAACATAAGTGTTAGATATTTGAGCATAAGTGTCACAAGCATTTCCTCACACTAAATTTGTGAAAAGCAAGAAGTGCTTCCACATACTTCTGTAATATCTTATATGACCTGACAGAATTCTGAAGGACTTTTCCCAAACTGGTTTGTTTGCCTTTGTCAGATTCCCTGTGTTTCATTTAAACATAGGATTCAAAATGTAGCACAATCACTTATCCAGATACACAGGTCCTGTTTTCAGCAGCCTTAGAACTGTTGTTTCAGTGCCTGAGTGTGTTGTAATCTAGAATGACCAGAACGTATCACAGGCAACCAGAAAGGTGCATTAACACCATTAAAACTCCTGTATATGAAATCACTTTGAAGTACTTAATACAGCAGTGACACAAGTATCAGTAATTAAAGGTACATAACCCAGATCAGCATGAAGACAGGCACTTTGGTGTCCCTTCTGGCCCAACTGATTCCGTTAAGATTTTGTAAGCAGAACAGCTTACACAGGAAAGAGTGAGAATATTCTATCTAGATTGCTTCATGGTCTGGTGGGACATCCAGGGACACTAGGGATAGGAGAGTTCAGATCTTATTAGGAAAAGTTCTGGAAGGAGTGATCTGACCACTGAGGGATAAGAGATGGGGCTACATTACAGCTTGCTGAGAGTTGCAAGCAAGAGCTGCTTTCAGCGTTCAAGTCCAAGAGACATGAGAGTTGTGCAACTTCAACAGAGTGGACCCTCATTTTATTTACTAGGTGAATCTTAAGACATGACCACAGGACATGCAGAACTGAGGATCTGCATTACCAACTGTCCAGATTAGGCCATGTGTTTTGGCTAATGTGATATATATTGTAGATCCAATGCTTTAGGCACCTATGTCTGCCATGCAATGCTACTAAAACATCACCTTACTGCTATGGGTATGGACAGGCAGCAGTGTGCTCAAGAGCTAGCTCAGAAGTGGCCACTTTTCCAAACAGCATCCATTTCGAGCACTTGTATTTAAATGCAGAATGAAAATTTAAATTACTATAATTCTTGGGTTTTAAAATAAAAATTACCCTGTCCTCTCTTTTACCCCTTCTTCTTCATTCCTGGATTCCTCTTTTAAGAATTACAGTAAAAGGCAAATAAATCACTTCAGCTACAGATCTATCATTCAAGCTTAACTTCTTTAGGAAGCCTAAGTATCCTACTTAGTATAAGGTAATGTAGAAAATGGAATATAATGGCCATTAGAAATAGGATAAGATTGCAAGCAGCATACCGGCTGCTTCCACTCAGCTTCTGCCAGATAGACTGCACATCAGAGGGTCAGCCATACTGGAGGTGAAAAGAGAGATGAGCCAGCTCTTTACACCTGCAAAAGACCAGAAGAAAAAGCTCAAACATCAAGCAACCAGCAAACACAATTTTTTACACTGCTTAGACTGAGATGAGTCAGTGTGATAATCCTAGAGCCACAAAATCATTTTGGTTGGAAGACACCTTTAATGTTATTGAGTCCAACCACTACCTAGCTCTACCAAGTCTGCTGCTAAACCACGTCCCTTTGCACTACATCTCTGCCTCTTTTAAACGCCTGCAGCGATGGGGTTTCAACCACCTCCCTGGGGAGCCTATTTCAATGTTTCACAATCCTTTCAGTGAAGAAGTTTCTTCTAATATCCAACCTAAACCTGCCCTGGTGCAAACTAAGGCCACTTCTCATCCTATCAGTTGTTACTAAGGAGAGGAGTACCAATGCCCATCTCGCTCCAACCTCCTCTCATCTTTTAAACACCTCCAGGGATGGTGATCTCTACCACTTCCCTGGCCAGCCTGTTCCAGGGCTTAACAACCCTCTTGGTGATGAAATTTTTCCTAACAGGCAATCTAAACCTCCCAGGTGCAACTTGAGTCCATTTTCTCTTGTCCTGTTGCTTGTTACTTGGGAGAAGAGACCAATCCCCACTTCAGTCCAACCTACTTTTAGGTAGATGTAGAGAGCAGTGAGGTCTCCGGAGCCTCAGCCTGGTCTTCTGCTTACTAAACAGCCCCAGTCCCTTCCTCCTCCTAAGACCCGCTCTCTACATGCTTCACCAGCTCCATTGCCCTTCAATACCCTTATCAGTACCTAATTGCAAACCTTCTAAAGCTGGGGAGGATTCCCACCCAAGTGGGGAATTTACTTGTCAGTGTTTTCTCATTCCTCTCTGCTTTTGTTCTTTAAAAATGTTTCTTTCCATTCCATATCTCCCCAATCCCCATTTTCCTCCATTCTTTACCTTTGCAGCACCCCACCTCTCCTTGATTTACCATTGTGCTGCACGAACAAGCAGCTCTAAGCACCCTCCGTGTTTTCCGTGGGGGTGCAAGCCAGCTTCGCACAGTCTGCTAGCCCAGCTCCTCTGCTGACCCAGCAGCCCGCCTTGCCGCCGCCCGGGTTTCCGTTACCCGCCGCTCCGCCCCGGGGCGGGGAGCCTCAGCCCCGCGCACCTCAGGCCGAGGCGACCGGTGGCAGCGTGGGCCAGGCCGGAGGTAAGCGCGGGTGGTGGGCGGCGTGAGGCGGTTGCTCCCGGGTCTCTGGCACTGGAGTCCCGCCGCGCTGTGTTCCGATGGCCGCCAGGACACGGGGCTGCGGGCGGGGAGGCGGGGGACAGCGTGGAGCGGGAGCCCTGAACAAGCTCTTCGCAGCCTGCGGTGAGTTGTCACGCAAGCGTCAGGTTCCTTCTCATTGCACCCTCTGCTTTTCCTCTCAGAGCTGCCAAGAAACAGGGCGTGTCGTCCGACCTAGCGCAGTGTTTTGGCACCGGGGTGGTGCGTTGCGTTTTTCAAAGCAGTATGTTATTGAACCGTTTTGGTTTGTTCTGTTGGAGTTTTTCCCCCAAGGCAGACAAAGATTGTTACACACGTTTTCTGGGGAGCGGGGTAAAAGTACCTATGTGGGGTATAAAGTTACTAAAACACACAAAGGCATGTGAGGGAGGGCTTGAGGCACAGCCTTAGGTGCACCTGATCGTGGAAGCGTCCAGCTTGCCGTGTCCAACCCACATTTCAGTATTCATAGAACAGAATGTTGGAATTGCTTTGATTGGAAGAAACCTATAAGATCATCAAATCCAACCTTCAACCTAAGACCACTGTATCCATCAAACCATGTCCTGAAGTGCCATGTCCACCCTTAACACATGAAACGTTGTGGTTTTGCAGATACCTCGCAATGCCTGAGGCTGACAGGGCCGATCAGTCAGCATCCAAGTCTAGCTACCCTGCACAACTCTTGTGGTGTAGGCATGCTTCTAGTCATACCCAGCCTAAAAAGCAGCAGTGTTTTAAAATGGAGCAGTGAACTCTTACTTAATCGTTACTTAAGTGGCTTTTGGCTGGGAGCGTTCACCCAGGTCATGGGAGAGTTCAATTCCATTCTGTCCTCTGCCTGAGGGCAAATGAGACTTAGGTCTTCCTCCTAATTGGCAAGAGGCTCTTCCTGGCACTTTTCAGCTTCCTTTGGAAGCTGTGTCATTGTGCAGGAACTTCTAGAAGTTGATTGAGGTGTTAATAACTAAAAGGGAGGACAAGAAGGGCCTTTAAGGATGGTTTCTGGATTGAACGTGTGCATAGCAGAACACTGAAAGTCCCAGTGCAGATCTCCATGCTCCCCTCCCTTGGCCCACATACAAAACAGCCCCCAGCACGCCTCTGATCTAGTGAATCTGGAACTTTATTCACTCAAAGAGCTGTAGCAGAGAGGAGGAGGGTGCCTTCAGTCCAAAATAACCAGTGCTTCCACAGATCGTGGGTATTTGTGAGATAATTTGGTATTGCACTGTGCAGAAAACAGAATTGAGTGTTAGCTGTTTTCCGTGACAAATTACTCTGCCAGATGAAGACTTTACTATTTTCCTCTCCAAAAAGAGCTGGGTAGGGACAGAATTTAAAATACAACCTGCATGGGAATGTCTGTTTTAGCATTCCCTAGGTATCAGACTGCAGGTGTTTTTATGGATTCATAAATGGGATGCATAACTTTCTACATGCAGTGCATGGAGTGTCTATTTCAGGTCTGATGCCTTCCACTCTAAATGCCTTTCCTGCAGCCTCACCCAGGAACTCTTCAAGAACAGCTGCTAGCTACTTCCCTGTATTCTTCACTTCTTGGTCTCGTTTGCGCAACAGGTTCTACAGTACAAAGTTCTGCCAGCTACACTTGTAATTTCCACACTCCATAGACAAGTTAAGAGTCTATGAACCCTATTTCATAGACATTCAGAAGGTCTCCTTTCAATGCCTTCATTCCAGAAAAGAGTGGAGCAGGATTCTAACTTTACTTGAATGTTAAGCAGCTTGGCTGTCTCTCTCATGTACTATATGGTCCTTCTGTCACTCGGTATTTACAGCATGTTAATCTTTTCATTGCCTTTCTTAAAATGTGTGTGCAGATACTTGCAAAAGCAAGCATTTCTTTATTATCATTTGTTCTGCTTGGCTCCACAAATGTAAGCACCTTTCTCCATACTCTTTTAATAGTCCCTTAATAAATGATGTGCCCAGCTTTGGCCCTAGGAGTGCAGGTGTGGCATTTCCCTTCTGGCGAGCCATTTAGTCATCCTTGCTGACTTCGGCTACCAAATCATTATTGCTCTTTTATGCCTGACCACTATTTCACAGGCAGGACAGTGCTGGTGAGCTTTCTGAAAAGGTTAGCTTTGCAGGTAAAGCTGTACAGAGCTCTGTTTCTGCCCCTAGGAGTTAACAGTCTGAATGCTGCTTCTCTGCTTAGTGCTGCTTTCTCCAGAATTTCTGTCTCCTGTGAAAGGCTGGCCCTCCTGTAAGCTAAAAACTTGGCTGTCATTCTTGAGAGTCCTTTCCTATTATCACTTCAATCTTTTCCAGGTGGGAGTTTTAATCCTGGCTGCTTCTAATTATCCAGTGAGCACAAAAAAAAAGACGTTTTGTCCCTCGGCTAAATCCACTTTGTGAAAAACACAGTCCAAAATGATAGCTAAGAGGGAAGGTAAACTTAACAGGAAGGAAATTCTATTTGCCTGGAGTGGCTTCTAGTCTAGACCAGGCAGTTACCACATGAGTTTTCAAAGAAAAAGAAGGTATTCAGAGTGTGAGGCAAGAATACCTAAGTGGTGACAGTGAGTGCCCTCAGGTGGTGTGTGCAGCTTTGATCAAGCATCTCTGCTGGAAAACAACTGTAGCAACACAGGAATCTTCACTCTTCTCACTGAAGCCTCCAGAAGCTCATTTCCTTAGGACCTGGAGGAGAATAAGAAACATTGCTGGTCTTCTTAAGACTAGCTGAGGCTCTCTCTGCCTTCATCATTCCCTGTGGTCCTGCTCTGTCAGGTCATTAAATGACTGAGTGCCTTAGGTAAGTGATAGGAACTGTTGCAGTACTCACTTGCCCTATAAAATGCTTACTGATTTTATGTTGGTAAATGCTGTATTTGAGTTCATCATCCTGGAGACTTAAGGGAGAGGCTGAAGGAGTCTCCCACACACATTCATTAATCATCTGATGAATGAAATTGTTTTCTTTTTTAGATTGTAATTGCTAGAGAGGCTCCATGAAGAAAAGTGTGTTTGCACTGCACAGCTTTTTATGAGCTCAAATGCATATATTGTGATGGCTTAGAGCCTGGGCAAAAGCTTCAGAGCCTTAGTTTTGTTTAACTAAGGAGATTTGATCTAATCAGATAGCAGCAGCAACAGAAATTTTCACAATGGAAGTTGGCCTTTAAGGAAGTAAGGAAGTAAGCCTTAACAAAGGCTTACTGTTTGTGGTATCTCTTTCAAGATCTTTTTATGGCCTAGATAAATATTACAATCAATCCCCTTGTTAGTAGGCTTTCTGTTAGATTCAAAGAAAAATACCTTTGCAGGACTTTGGGGTTGTTTTTTTCCAAGAAATTTTACCAAGCACCAAATCCAAATTGTCCTTCAACATCAATAATACTAGCTGCAGCAGCCACAAACCAGGTTTGTGCATGCTTTCTAGTCCCCATTCCAAGACTTTGATCAGGGATTACTTGTCTGACTGGGCAGCTAACATCCAGAATTCCCAAGGCAGGTTTAAGTCTGACCTTTACATCCAGACTGAATAACAGTGTGGAAAGAGGACAGATGCAGTAGGTCACACTAATATAGGAGTTACAGGAAATGTTATATACATTTTATGTGCTGGTGTGTTTGGTCCATGGCTAAGCTAAGTGTGGTGAAGAGAGAAGGGGAATGAGGAAAAGAAGATGGAGATGGGAACTGAGTTCATTTATCGATATACCAACTCTAGGGTCAGGAGCAGAGCCTCACATAGGCTCCTGCAACACTTCTGGGTTTGCTCAGTTTTCCCACATTGCCCTAGGTGCCAGAGCTCAGCTTTGTCCTGTCAGCATGGCTGAGTGGTCATAGACTGTTGTATTTACCATGACCTCTTTCCTGGAGCCATTCCAAGCAACTTACCTGCAACATATCAAAAAAATCAGTTACAGATGTACAGTTATTTAAACTTCAGTACTGTGAGGACATGAACATTTGCCTGACATGCTGAATGGTAAAGCCCAGGCTGCATCAACACCCAGAGAACTGTGTGGTTTTAGGATGCTTGAGAGCTTCATGTTTGACACCAGCTATAGCTTCTACAGCTTCTTCTGTCACTGGAATGTGATGTCAGGCTGTGCTTAAATAACCTCTGCTCCATCAGGCCTTCTCTTCATGGGTTTGCTTCTCCCTTTATGAAGAAGGGGACCTACAGGAAGGCTGGGGAGGGACTGTTTAGAAGGCTTCTAGCAATAGGACAAGGGACACTGGTTTTAACCTGGAGCAGGGTGGATTTAGGTTGGATATTAGGAGGAAGTTCATCACATTGAGAGTGGTGAAATACTGGAATAGGTTGCCTAAGGATGTGGTTGAGGCCCTATCCCTGTAGACATTCAAGGTCAAACTTGATGGGAGCCTGAGCAACCTGATGCAGGGGGAGATGTCCCTCCTCACCGGTGGGGGGGGTTGGACAAGATGACTTTTTGAGGGTCCCTTTCAACCTGATCCATTTTGTGATTTGTTCTCAAAAGTAAATTTGGATTAAAAGAGGAAGAAGAGAAGAAAAAATGGATTTCTTTGACTTTGACAGGGTTCTTGTTCCAGAACTTGTGCACTGAATCAAGAACCCTTTTAAATCTCAGTCTTAACCAAGGTATTTACACTGAGTCAGGCTTAATCTGAAATGAAGCAAAAATATTCTCACTTACCCAAAGATTCTAAATTTTCCCTTTCCAGGTGGCTCTTTCACACTCATATGCTTTGTACCCACAGCTAATTTCTTTATTGATTGTGAGTGCTGCACTTTGACAGCTTCTGGCAGAAAGATCTGGAGCTTACTAACTCTTTGAAGAATTGGTTAATCCCTTGTCCCAAAAAGGATTTAACAACTAATTGTTGTTTCTGGGGTCTGGGAAAGACATCCTGGAACCTTTGTCAATAACATTGGATGCCATGTAGAAGCCAGAACAATTTCACGCTAAAAATATAACTACTTCAGGCAGAATTTAGAACGGGCAGGGCCCCCCATTCATTATATTACAGCTGTAAACTTCTCCATCCTTTCAGCAGGACACTGCCTGGTGAACACAAGAGTCATAGAATCATGGAATTGTTTCAGTTGGAAAAGGATTCTAAGATCATCAAGTCCAATCATCAAGCCAAGATCACCATGGCCATTAAACCATGTCCCAAAGTGTCATGTCCACACGTTTTTTGAACACCTCCGGGGACAGTGACCCCACCACTTCCCTGGGCAGCCTGTTCCAATGCCTGACCACTCTTGCAGCAAATAAAGTTTTCCTTATATCCAACCCGAACCTCCCCTGGCACAATTTCAGGTCATTTCCTCTCATTCTATCATCTGTTACTAGGGAGAAGGGACTGACCCCCACCTCATGGCAACCTCCTTTCAGGGAGTTAGAGAGACAGAAGTTGGTAAGAATGTATTTATATTAGTATCTGACTAATCAGATACTATCAGAAGCAAAACATTTTAAATTATATGATTTTCTACACAGAAACATCTATTACTGATTAGATTTGAAACAGGGAGTTATTTCCTATCTTACAATTTGCCAGAAAGCCTTACTCATGAACACTGCTGCAAACTGGGTAGTTTAAGTTAGATGAACATAAACCAGTCTGTAGTAGGAATATAAAACAGTTAGCTGCACTGAATGTAAACATGTAGAAATTGCTTAAATATTTTCAAAACATTCACAAGAAGTGTTGTACACTGATGATGTAAGTAGTGTGCCTATCAAATTTTAAGTTAAATCAGTTTAATTCTACACACAAACCCATCTCACTATTAAAAAAAATAGTAAGAGACAATTAAATATGATTTTGGTCTTTTCAGTGCCTAATGTGTTTGGGTATAGAAGGGAAAGAGAGGACTCTTCTATGCATTGATTTTACAGGCAAGAAATACACCCTGAAGTTGTTTAATCTTATCACTCTTTCTTCCCTTTCTCTGGAGAGCTTTTATGCTACCTGTAGCAGCTAGTGCTGTTTCACTGAAAGAAATCAAGGTAGCAGCATGATTCTGTGATTTGCCAGCAGCACTCAGGCAGTGCTCTCACATCTTGCTGTCCAAACAGCAAGGCTGTGAGTTACGGAGCTAAATCCAACTTGGCACTAGGATTAATGTTTATCCCTTAATCCTAAAGCAGGTTTGTAGCAATTAGAGATGGGATTCTCACACACTCATCAAAAGATATGCTGCCTTTATTATATATATAGTTTACTCATTTGTGCTTCACTCACCTACAGAAAAATCATAGAATGCATTGGGTTGGAAGGGATCCTCAAAGGTTATCTTGTCCCAACCTCCTTGCAGTGAGCAGAGACATCAACTAGATCAGGCTGCTCAGGGCCCTGTCAAGTCTGACCTTGAATGTCTCCAGGCTATGGCCTCAACTGCATCCCTGGGCAACCTGTTCCAGAATTTCACTACCCTCATTGTAAAGAACTTCCTCCTAATGTCCATCTTAAATCTACCCTGCTCCACTGCCCTTCATCCTATCACTACAAGCCCTTCTAAACAGTCCCTTCCCAGCCTTCCCCTAAGTCCCCTTCAGATATTGAAAGGCAGCTCTAAGGTCTTCCCTGAGCCTTCTCTTCTTCAGCCTCCAGCCTGTCTTCTAGGATAGGTGCTCCAGCCCTCTGATCATCTTTGTGGCCCTCCTCTGGACCTGTTCCAGCAGGTCCATGTCCTTCATGGCCAGAAACCAGACTGGATGCTTTCATTATCTGTACCTTTTGGTGCAGATAATGAAAAATTTACTACCTTTACCTCTGTCTGTATCATTTTATCCACTACCCACATCCCAAACACCTAAATGACAGATATTCTTGGTTACAGGCCTTTGTGACATTATTTCAAGCAATCTGTGCTTGTGGTGGGCATGTTTCCTCTGTGTGAGTCATCATTTAGGAAAAAATCTTTTCTTTCCAGCACATCTTAAATTCCTTAGGGAGACAAAATGTGAATGAAGACTGAATGCCAGGACTTCAGAATTCAGGTGTCTATCCTATATTATTAATCTCTTTTACTTTCAAGAATCAGATCTTGTACCAAACCCAGACAATTGTCTTTACAAAGGACAAGATTAGTATTTTAAGTTCCAATGTCTGTGTGTTTCCTACTTGGTCTGTAAGCCTCTAGGGTGAAAATTTGCAGGCTTACCCTAGTAGTTTAGGGTGTAGTTTAGTGGTCATGGTAGTTGGGTTATGGTTGGACTAGATGATTTTAAACCTTAATGATTCTGTGCTTCTATAAGTTAAGGTTTCAGGATAGTCAGATGGCCTTGAGAACGTCACTGAAAATGTTAGGTACAGTGAAATTGTGTCAGTTACAAGACTTGATGGTGCTATAGTAGCCTTGTACCTGCTGTTTAGCAGACAGGCTCTTAAAAGTGGCTTGCTCTTTCACTTGGTATTTGCAACAGGAATATCATAGCAGTTTCTACTGGCACACCTTTTCATTTCCCAGGAATCACTTTGTGTGATGTCAACAAGCATAAGATTATTTTAATTCAAGAACAATATTCTGCATTGAATTTTGTACTTGTCCTTTAAAGTAGCAGCATGCTCAAATCATCATCATCGTAATTAGTAGGGCTAAACTCTTTTTAATTACTGGCTCAAAGCCCAGCTTCTCTCTGAAGTAGATTTACTTTGCAGATGTTTGATAGCCACTGGGGGTTTGGTTCTGCAGGGATTTACACTTAAGCCCTGGGTTTGGCTAGGATAGGGTTAAATTTGGGGGTGGTTGTTTGGGGTGGTTTTTGATTATTTTGATTGTTGTTGTTTTTCACAAGAAGCTGAACCAACCAATGGTGTATTCCATACCATACTGACCTCATACTCTCTATCAGCAAAGGGCTGGTGGGGGCAAGTGTGTGTGCTTTGAGCAGGATTAGGTGGTCCAGGATCAGAAGGTTGGGTTGGGCCATCATGGTTAGTGCTGCATTTTATGTCCTTCACTTTATATACTATTTCATTACTATTCTTGTGCTTCCTGATTGTTTTTTCTCTCTTTGTGCTGTTCTATTGGACTCCTCTTGTCTCATCCCATGGGGGTTTGCCTTATCTCCCAATTCTCTTTCCCATCCCACTGGGGATGTGGGGACAGTTGTGTGAACAGCTGTGTGGGGCTTAGCTGCTGGCTGGGCCTGAACCACAACAGTCATTTTTGGCACCCAGTGTGGAGCCTGAAGTGTTGAGATGAGAAATCTGAGCAAAGTCTCTAAGAATAACTTTGCCATAAATGTTTTTTATATTAGCTAAATCATAGAACCATTGAGATTGGAAGAGACCTTTGAGATAATCATCAGGTCCAACCAAGTGCATGTTTATAATGCTGGTTCATTTGCTTACATGGTTGTGTTATGTGAATCCTTATGTCCTCTGTGTGCTCTCTGGGGTGCTGTTTATCACCTTGGGGAAATGGATCAGAACTAGTGTGTTGCTGTACTGGGTAATGCTGCATTATGCTGTGATTATACCACTAGTCAATAGGCTGAGCTAATATTTGTATGTGGTGGTGTCATTTAGTAGTCATCTTACCCAATCTGTGGGCAGGACATGGGAATACCATCCAGAGATCTGCCCTGAAGCTGGATAGTTATGAGTGGCAGGGTGTGTGGCAGAGTATGGGCAAGTGCCTAGGACAGTGGTCACCTCCAGTGTTTTGGAATTTCACCCCTGAACGAGTGCAAAATCCTGATAAACTAGTACAATATTTGGAAAAAGTATATCCCCAACCTGGTAATTCACAAGAGACACAGAGTCCCTTTTCAACACTACTCAGTGCCTTCCTGAAGGGGAAGAAAAGGTCTCTGAGGTGCTGTGGTTACTCAAATTCTAACAGCAAGCACTGCAGCTACACCAGAGAGCCAACCTGTGCCAGTATCAGTTCCCCCTATTAAAAAAAAATCAGTTTGTTTGACAAGGGGATGACAATGAACCTGTGCCATCACGAGAGCAGGAGGAAGAACCAGAGGTGACCACCTGATCCCTATCCCTATCCATTCCCTGTAGTGACAAGATAAGAGGGAATGGTCTGAAGCTGGAAGAGGGTACGTTTAGACAGGATATTAGAAAGAAGTTCTTTACAGTAACAATGGTGAGAGACTGAAAGAGGTTGCCCAGGGAGGTCGTGTATGCCCCCTCCCTGGAGGTGTTCAAGGCCAGGTTGCATAAGGCCTTGAGCAGTCTGGAAGGTGTCCCTGCACGTGGCAGCAGTGTTGGAACTAGGTGATCTTTCAGGTCCTTCCCAACTCAAACCATTCTATGAATCCATGTATCCCAGAGCGAGTTACAAGACATGCAAAAGAACTTCGGCCACCACCCAGGCAAGCACATTATCACCTGGCTGCTCCCAGGCTGGGATAAAGGGCTCAGCAGTTTGGAATTAGAGGGCAGGGAAGTCAAGCATCTGGGATACCCATCTAGGGAAGGAGGCACTGACAAGGTGATTGGAAAACAGGCACAGGCCCTGAGTCTCTGTAGGCAGCTTCTGTCAGACATGAAGGAAAGGTACCAACTCAAGGATGACGTGACATGTCACCCAGGGAAGTGGACCACCATAGAGAAAGGTACCCAGTACCTGAGGGAATGAACTGTGCTGGGGGTAATTTATAATGATCTGAATGATGAGCAGGTTCTCTCAAAGCTCACTGTATTTAATGAGTTTACACAATTTGATTTAAGTGAATTTGTTGGCTTTTATCTTCACATGGCCTTGAGCATCTTTAATGATCACACTGACAGGGAAGGTACAGCTCTTCCTCATCTCTTAAAGAAAAGAATAAATTACTAAAATAAAACTAACCCTCTCCTAGCCAAACCCAAGACAACTCACCAGTTTTAAAGCAGATTGTGCTGGAGGTGATAAATTTTTTTCCACTGGGTTGTCATTCCATTTCAATAAAGATCTTAAAAAGCAGAGGCAGATGGTTGCAATCTTAGGTAGGTATTTAATTTTTTAACTACAGTACAGAAACAATCACTTTAGGACTAGTAATTTGATTTGTTCTTCACTATGCTCTTCCTTGCTTTGAAGACATTTTTGTCATAGATGCAGACAGATGGCATAACACAAGGAAAATCCAGAGTTGGAATAAATGAATGCATGGATTCATCAGTGAGCTGCAAAAAACGTGCATCTTTTTCTATAACTTAGGAATTTACAGTTCAGGAAATATAGTTGCAGCACAGTTTCAGGCTATTGCATTTCTTCTTTTCCTTAATTGTTAGGTATGTCCCTGCCTATACTTTCAAAAGTATTTTACAGCCCTTTCAAGAACAATTTCACAGAGCAGCCTTAATCTGAAGCTCAAGTTGGCCCAAAAGAGGTCCCCCTTTTAAAAATTCATGGCTGTGTGACAGCAGTTTGAATTCTCAGTACTGTGCTTGTCCTCATGAGGGGAGCACTCAGGGAAAGAGCAGGGTTAGCCTGCTCTGTTGAGATAAGTGCACTGCACTTTGGTAATCAAACTGTTTAAACCTGTTTGGATAACTGAGCCAATACACCAGCATTATCAGTTCCATGATGCAAATTAAATGGCTAGGCCAGGATTTTCCCACTTACCTTGTGTTTTGGTGCCACCCTTAACATATATCAAGGAGGGTTGTAGGAAGTGCTGGCATCCCCTTAGGACCCATCATCTGCTCAGCCAGCCTATCAGATCATGCCTGTTAGACTTCAGAGAAAGGATAAACCCCACATCAGTAGTAATTTTCAGTGTGAAATGAGTCTTTATTCTACAACTGTTAAAAATATTCTTTACAACTACTGAGTTACAGCAACAAGCATAGCCGGCCAACTACAGAATTAATGTTTACTGTTTTCACTTTTTCCACATAGATTCGTGATGTTACATCAACAGCTAGTATTTGTCTTTGGAATATCACTAGCTAGTTATATATGTGCACTTAAAAACTGTCATTCAGAAGACCAGGTGTCCCTGTATAATTTCTGCAACCTCACAGATATTCCATGGGTGCCAAAGGATACGGTGAAGCTTTTGCTAAGTTTCAACTACATCAGACAAGTGTCTGCAACTTCGTTTCCGCTGCTGGAGCACTTGTTGCTGTTGGAAATTGGAAAGCAGTATGTCTCTCCTGTTACCATAGGAAAAGAAGCTTTCAGGAACCTGCCAAACCTTCGTGTCCTAGACTTGGGATTCAACAGGATTCTTCAACTGGATCTTGATGCTTTTGTGGGCTTGTCAAGCTTGACTGTACTTCGTCTGTTTAGGAACCAACTTGGAGATTCCATCCTGGAGGAACGTTACTTTCGAGATTTGAGCTCATTAGAAGAACTGGATCTTTCAGGGAATGAAATCACAGAACTTCATCCACATCCCTTGTTTTATAATCTAACAGTCTTGAAAACTGTGGACCTGAAATCCAACCACATAGCCAACCTGTGTCAAAGCAATCTTACCTGCTTTGGAGGAAAACACTTTTTATATTTTAGCCTCAGTTCTAATCCTTTGTACATGACACATGAAATGGCCTGGGCCAAATGCACAAATCCTTTCATAAACATCAGGTTTAACTCACTAGACCTTAGTGAAAACGGCTGGAGCACAGAGAAAGTCCAATATTTTTTAAAAGCCATTAAAGGGACTCAGATTAGTGCTTTAACATTTAGATATCATATAATGGGTTCAGGATTTGGCTTTGATAATTTAAGAAATCCAGACAGCGACACATTTGCAGGGCTAGCAAGAAGTGATCTTCGTTTGCTTGATATTTCAAATGGTTACATTTTCTCTCTGAATTCCTTAATCTTTCAAACCCTTGGTAATCTGGAATTGTTGAACCTTTTCAAAAACAAGATAAATCAAATCAAAAGCCAAGCATTTTTTGGCCTGAGAAACCTAAAAACTCTCAATCTCTCAAGTAATCTTTTAGGTGAGTTGTACGATTATACTTTTGATGGTCTACATAGTGTGATGCATATTGATTTACAGCAAAATCATATTGGGATGATTGCTCAGGAAGCATTCAGGAAGTTGGTAAGTCTGAAAATAATTGATCTCCGAGACAATGCTCTCAAAAATCTCCCTTCCTTTCCACATCTGACCTCTGCCTTTTTAGGTGACAACAAGCTAACATCTGTACCTGACACAGCAATAGCAGCAACACACCTTGAATTAGAAAGAAATTGGTTGGCAAACCTGGGTCATCTGTATATTCTTTTCCAATTTCCAGGTGTGCAGTATATCTTCCTAAAACAGAATCGCTTCTCTTACTGTGAGAAAAGTGATAGTGCTGTAGGAAGCAGTCAGCTATTATACATGGATCTAGGTGAAAATATGTTACAGCTCGTGTGGGAGAGAAATTTATGTCTGGATGTGTTCGGGGCACTTTCCAAACTTGAGGTTCTACATCTGAATAACAACTACCTTGCTGCTCTTCCACCGGAGATTTTTAGAGGTCTAACATCCCTAAGAAGACTTAATCTAGCTTTCAACCTATTGTCTCATCTTTCTCCTGGGCTTTTTCCACAAAGCCTAACAAACCTGAACTTATCTGGAAACCAGCTTTTATCCCCCGAGCCTGAAGTCTTTATGACTTTGAGTATTCTGGATATAACACATAATAATTATGTCTGTGATTGTGCTTTAAAGAGCCTGCTAGTGTGGCTAAATGAAACCAATGTAACCCTAGCTGGGTCGCATTCTGACAGGTACTGTGTATACCCACCTGAATTTGCAGGGGTACCACTGTCGTCTCTGATATATGATGATTGTGATGAAGATGAACTCCAGGAGACCCTCAGGTTATCGGTATTTGTCTTCACCTCTGTCACTCTTACACTGTTTCTGATGGCAGTCATCATTTTTACTCGCTGTCGGGGGATTTGTTTTGTCTGGTATAAAACTATCACCAAAAAACTGATCGACAACCAGCCACAAGCAGCAGATAAAAGTGAATACAAATATGATGCCTATTTGTGCTTCAGCAAAAATGACTTTGAATGGGTCCAGAATGCTTTGATAAAGCACCTGGATTCACAATATTTGGATAAAAACAGATTTACTTTGTGCTTTGAGGAAAGAGATTTCTTGCCTGGGGAAGAACATATCAACAATATTCGTGATGCCATTTGGAACAGCAGGAAAACAATTTGCATTGTGACCAAGCAGTTTCTCAAAGATGGGTGGTGTGTGGAAGCCTTTAATTTTGCCCAGAGCAGGTACTTTTGTGATCTGAAAGATGTCCTCATTATGGTAGTAGCTGGGTCACTTTCTCAATATCAGCTGATGAAGCACAAACCAATTCAAAGCTTTTTACAAAGGAGTCACTATTTGCGGTGGCCTGAAGATTATCAGGATGTAGACTGGTTTTTAAACAACCTTTCTTACCAAATTCTGAAGGAAAAAAAAGTGAAAAAGAAAGCCAGGGATATAGAGCTGGAGACTGTAGCAACACTCTCACACTGACAGCGTATGGGTCGCTGGCTTTTTGAATATTCCATTGCCAGCTGTGCCACAGCAGGAATAAACCTCAGCTGGCTTCATCTTTCCTTGAGCAAGCAGGTCGGAAGTTAACTATTTCAGTATAAATCCTACTAAACAGGGAGACAGTTTGAAAAGCAGCCAGTGACTATATGAAAATGCAACGATTTTATGGACTATGACACACATTTTCAGAAGAATTAAACGAATCACAGATGCTTCATGGTTTTAGGTGCTTCATTTCAGACACTTTAGCCCTGATTTTCAGAGTACTGTTTTCTCACAGGTCTGTTTCAGTTAGAGAAGGATGCCCCTGGTGGGTTTGTTTTAAAAGAGCCTAAAGTACTGTACAGGAGTGGCCAAGTATGCTTTCAGGTATGACCTAGCCTGTTCAGACCGTCAGTTCATGGGCTGCTTACTCCTGTGCTTTCTGAACTCTGTAACTCTTCATACTCTGCTTCAAAGGAGAATCAGTGCTTTGCACTTTTGTGCTTTAAACTGGTGTAACACAGACTGCATTTACTTGTTTTCTACTTAAGTTTGCCTCAGCTTCTCGACTGGAATGTTAAAAACCTTGAACTTCATTCGTCCCCTTCCCCTCCATGATTTCTCTGCATGATGGTAGAACTACAGTCATTGGTCTACTTCATTTGCTGCTCTTTCAGCCTGGTAGCAGCTGAGCTGCCTCCTGCCCTGCAGAGAGGAACAGGTATCCCTTTCAGATGTGAAGCAAGCCTCAGTTTGAAAAGCAAACAAGAAACTACCTCAGCAGCCATGCAGGTTTTGCACTGGTGACATCACCAATACCCCAGTGACTGCCAGACAGCTGTCACATCCTAGGATTGGGAAGTATGGACAACTGGTGTGTAATTTGGGTTCTTCTCTGTACATCCTTGTGTCCAGTTGTAAGGTGTTTTTCTGCTTCTGTTGAAATGTTTTTCTAGAATCGTTAATGTCTGCTGCTCTCTAATCATTTTAGAATCGTGGAAGTGTTTCTGTTGGAAAAGACCTCTAAGATCATCAAGTCCAACCATCAACCTAACACCACCATGGACATTAAACCATGTCCCAAGTGCCCCATTCACACATTTCTTGAACAACACCTTCAGGGATTGACTCCACCACCTCCCTGGGCAGCCTGTTCCAATGCCTGACCACTCTTCCTAATCTCCAACCTAAACCTCCCCTGGCACAACTTCAGGCCATTTCCTCTCATTCTATCACCTGATACTAGGGAGAAGAGACCAACCCCCACCTCACTCCAACTTCCTTTCAGATAGCTGTAGAGAGCAACGAGGTCTCCCCTCAGCGTCCTCTTCTCCAGAGTAAGGAATCCCAGTTCCCTCACCACTGTTTGTTCAGGTATGTGTCCTCAGGGGGCTGTTCAGGATCATTTCAGCAAAAGTCTGACTCAGTGTTCATTGTCATAGAACCTACACCTATTATTTTGGTGGTGACATCCTCCTTGAGTGTACTGTTCATCTTGGTGTATACATATTTATCAACCAAAGCATACCAAAACAATTTCAGTATGACCTCAATGAGTTTTTCACTCCAGTGAGGAAGCAGGAATGGGAGGTTTTATAAGCTGGCTGCCTTGGCCTTAGCTGCAAACAAATATTTCCATCTTAACTACTTTGAATAGAGATGAAAAAGGACAATCCATGTGATGTGAATGCAGTTGTTTGAATTTAGATGTGCCTGTGGCTGATCTAATTTACTCTCAGTGCACCAGTATACAGGATTTCTACTGATAAAATTACTACAGTAAAATGTTACCTCCTTCTCAATCAGTGTGGTCACCTTGGAACAGAAAAGGGCTAAACCCTGGAAAATTTTCCAGGCTGTCTGGGGTGCAGAGGAGCAGATTGGGAAAGGGATTGACTGTGCTGATGAAGCCCTGGGTGTCGCTGTTGGTTCAGTTAAGAGGCAGGGCTTCCCCATCTCCTCCTGCCTCCCCTCCACTACAGCTGCCGCTGCCCTTAGGGAAAAATGCTGCTGCAGAGGGAGGTTTGGTAAAGGACTTGAAGCTCTGGCTTTCCGGAGCCCCCGTGGGCTGTCAGAAAAGCTACCACTCACATTTCAGCTTTTCGTTTCTTAGATTTCTCTGAAAATGTCCCACCTTCCCCTTTCTTTCTCCCCTGGCAGTGCAAATACTTACAGGCAGGGTGTATCAACCATAAAAGTCACTGAGAGATTGCCAAAGAAGGAATTAATCTGCAGAATGAGGATCATGTGCAGGTCTAGGCTGTTAGCACATGCATCCATATGTGATGTAAGAGATAGGAATTTCAAAAACATACTTAAATTATATTTGAAAATTAAAATAAAATAATTTTGGTTACTTGAGAGCCCTCTCCAGGTAGGACCCTTTTGTACACTTAGAAGGCACTTCCTGTCACTTCAGGTACTTAACACTTCTGCTAACTTACATATGCATGAATGGCAAGTAGATTGCCAAGATGACCTTAACCAAGGCTTTTCTGTTTTGTTTTAAATGCTTTGGTCTACTTCATGCTTATGCCACTGGTGGGAGGTGGCTACAAAAATCTTGCATTACTTCAGTCTTTGGAAAGGTCTGATTTTTTACATAAAGGTTTTAGTAAAACCTTTGGTGGAAATTTCATTGTCTGCCTCCATGCTTATTTGGGAAACTTAAAGAGATCAAACTTGTATCTGGAGTAGCTGGGGAAACTTCTTTCTACCACAGAGGCACCTTAGAAACATAAAAGTAGCCCAGCACCTATCTGCCTCTTAAAAATCCTATTGCAAAGGGTCTACAAGAGGCAGTAAAAGGAGTTTTGGAGAACATGCTACTGAAGCATTCCTGACTGAGTGTGGAGTGGTTTGCAGGCATATGAATGACTGTGGTGTCAAACTTTGAAGAGATTCAAAATTACTTTCTTTTTTACTCACTTTGAAACAGCTCCAAGCCTGAAACTCTCAGAACAGATAGAGTTGGTACAGTCTATCATATGCAATGAAAAATTGACTTCAGATAGATCATAGGACCCTGATCACCACCTCTGCAGAGTCACCTATTCTTAAATGACAAAGCCTGGGGAACTGTCAAGAGAGGGCTTGTGCAGACTTTATACGCAGCTCAGCAGGAACCACAAAAGCATCCTGTACAAAAATGGAGAATGACTGTGCTTGATGAATTAAGGCTGTAAATTGAGCCTCAACCTCCAACTATTGATCAGATTCCCTTCAGGCTCACTGGGTACATTACTGCTCTATTAGAATTTTATGGCCCCTTAGTTAAGGATACTCTCATCAGTTTTACTCACCTTCCTCAGTGGAAGACATTAAGTTGTTGGAGAGTGTCCAGAACAGGGTGTGAAGCGTGGCACTGGCTCTAAAGCAGCTATTAAGACGGAAGCTGGTGAATTTATTTGCAGTAGCAGTACAGGGAACGTTCAGAGGACAGTGACTCAGTGCCACATGGTACCAGCTCAGGTATTAGTAAAAGTCTACCCCCACCATTGCAACACATATTATTAACTGGTCAAGCAGGCAGTATTGTTCAACAGAAACAGCTAGCCAGCCTGTCAGAGACCAAAAATTGCTGGGGCTCTTACTCAAAATCATAGAATCATAGAACTATTGAGGTTGGAAGAGACCTTTGAGATCATCAAGTCCAACAACTTTCCTAGAACTCGCAACCCCACGACTACTGATAAGCCACTACCACTAAACCATGTCCCTCAGCACCACATCCACTCATCTTTTAAATACCTCCAGGGATGGTGACTCCACCACCTCCCTGGGCAGCCTGTTCCAATGCCTGAGAACCCTTCCTGGGAAGAAACTTTTCCTAATACACAACCCGAACCTCCTCTGGCACGACTGTCATTCAGTGACTTCCTACTCAAAATCAAGGCACTCAGTACCAGAGCACTGAATCTACAAACATACTCCTGTGGAGGTTAACAGAAGCCAGCAGTGCCATGCCCACATGTTATTTCACACTTTACATCACTATTATTTCACATACAGTGAAATCAACCTTCTCCTCCCCTCCCACCTGACACGACTAGTGTCAGCAAAGTGTTGTCCAATTCTATTTGCGAATCCCAATTGCTAATCTCCCCTCAGAGAGACTGTTCCAGCATGCTGGTAGATCTATCACCTTGTTAATTTATAATTAGTACCCATCATTGCCCCCACCCCAATAGCTGTACTACCTGTGTGGAGAACACTAACATAGATAAGACTACAGAGAGTTCAATCTTGAGTGGGACACTCCTACATATGTTGCTCGGAATCACTCTGCCTTTCATTTTTTTGTGTGTCACATGATTAAGTCAACTCATTTGCTGACTTCTGGATCTTTTTCATCATGACAGCTCTCCTACTTTTCACTGCCAGAGGCCATCTGGGTTTCAGGTTATTGGATCCCACCTTCTCAATTTCATGTGGTGCTGATTATTTTACAATGGCTTGAACATGTTCTCTTCTTGCTGGAATCGTGAGTAGCAGCAGTCCAGTTAAATCATAAAGCAAGGACCATACCTGGCAAAATACTTACAGATGAAAAGCAATACACAATTGAGTGGCAGGAGTAAGTGATGAAGACACTGCAAATGGAGCAGAAGCAGCAAATGCAAATTTCTGGGAAAGTAGCAAATTAGGAAGGGTACACATGGCAGTTTAAGCATCTGGCATCGAAAGAGGACTTGGGTTCAGTGAAGAGTGGAAACTTGAAGCAAGCAAAGACAGACAAGGAACACATCTTTAGGATAATGCCCTAGTGCAGTAGCAGGTTTAACTTAAAATAGGACTAGCATTAGCAAATATTTGTAAGATTTCTTTGCAGTGTACAGTAGTGCCAACAGCAAGCATGCAGTTCTGTAAAATCACCTTCCAAAATTAGAAGACTGGTGTAAAAAAAAAAAAAAAGAAAAAGAAAAAAAAGAAACCACCCAGAAGATTAGAAAACAGTTCTAAGTGTGTAGTATTTGACCATAGTTTTTGGACTTGGTGACCATAAGGTTATCTAGTCCATGAGTACACCAGCCAATGCTTTAAGAAATAATCAAAGAATTTTAGGACTTCTGCTTATGTCAGAATCAGCCAGGCCTTGAATAAGGTAGAGCTTTAGGAAGACAGTTTAAAAAAGACAGGCTGGCCTTTCCAGCTTCCCAGTTCAGTCTGGGCAGTGGTCTCACATCACATATGCATATCCTCTTTCATTCTTGCAAGATATTCTAGTTGTTGCTGATAAATAGGATCAGCAAAACTACAGCCTTGATTGCATGAAATAACCTGAAGGACAAGTGACACTATGAAGACTTCCCACACAGGCAAACATCAGTAGTCCTTACAAGGCCTCTTTTGGTGGTTATTCTGTTAGGTTGCTTGTGGTCTCTGAGAAGGTGTTAAACACCTTTGGGATGGCAAAAAACTTGTTTTGCTTTTGGGTGCAAGCACTTTTGCATACATAGCTTTTGGTTACCTGTTTTTTGTCCATCACCAAGATGAGCTGAGCTCTGTGGTCCTCAGGCTCACCACATCAAGGATTCCACATACATGGAACAGAGCTGCAGGTGCTGCTCCACCAGCATTTCCTTCAACTAAACAAAAGCTACAAAAGCAACGTTTAGAAGCTGAGATTTACCCAGAAAGTCACTCTGAGCACTGACTTGGGCTACATCCAACACTGGATGCAAGCAGATACAAGAAATTCTAAATTCAGCCCTCTTAGTCAACCTTGCATCACATCTAAACACTATTGTTAGGTCAGTCCAGCCCCTGCATGATTCCTTCTTGCTGTTTGTACAGATTGGCAGGAGGCTTCTCTTCCCCTTCTAACTTTAATTTTGCTTTCTGTGTTGTGTATATAAAGCACAGTGGGTGCCAAAAATAAGTTCACATTTCCTTTCCCAATAGGCAAAAGTCAGTATATAGGTATGACATGAGTTATTTCATAGTGCAAAGACTATCTATTCATAGCAGACCGTGTTTGTTTCAGACATGAGGTTTTCCTTCCTTTTAGATAGCCTATTGTTTGTCTTTTCCATTTGTATTAAAAATAAAATCTTTGAAAACTGCAAGTAAGAGAGAAAAAAAAAAATATATATTTCTTCTGAAACTAACAATTCTCCAAACAGGAAAGTTAGCTTTTTCCTGTTTAGACAATATGGTCAAAGAAAGGAAGTTTGGATTTTCGATGATAATAATAATAATTACATGGCATGTAAACATCAGTAAGTATCAAAGGAGGCTTCACTCTTTATTTAGTGTGTCCCAAATGCTACACTGCTGGTTAGAGTACCTTTCCTCTGAAGACAGACAGTTCACCAGCTTCTTGCATCAGTGGATTGATGAGTGGTCATTGCACTGTGTAGATCACCTGTGTGCAAGCATTCGCAGTATAAGGACAGCATTATCAGGCTGCCTCAAGCTTGCATGCAGAGCAGTGATGGAGAGGAGTGGAGCAGAGGATCCTCATGAAAAACAACAGTGTGGCAGGGTTGGGGTTTTGCTTGTCTGGATTACACATGCCAGGTGGTGGAACCTTTTCATGCTGCCACTCAAAGCTAAGTACTTGAAGCAATGAAGTTACCTGCCATCTGAGGAAAGGCTGAGAGAACTGGGCTTGTTCAGCCTTGGGAAGAGAAGGTTTAGGGGAGACCTTATTACTATGCAGCAGTACATAAAGGCTGACTTACCAAGAGGGTGGAGTCCCATGGAAAAGACATGGGGGAATGGGTACAAGTTAATGCTGGGGAGATTCTGGTTGGACTCCAGAAGAAAATTTTTCACCCTAAGAACAGTTAAAGACTGGAACCATCTCCCAAGGTGGAGGAAGCAGTGGATTCCCCTACACTGGACAGTTTTAAGACTCAGGTTGACAGGATGCTGGGCCATCTCATTTCAAGTCCACTGTCACCTAGAAAGGTTGGACCAGATGATCCTTGGGGTCCATTCGAACCTGGCATTCTGATTCTGTAAGTCTGTTGATGCCATTCCTAAAAACTGAATGGGCAACGTAATTTCAAAGTTGCAATTAGATGCAATATCAAAACAGATATTTGGTACATGTAGTACCTTGTAATAATGAAACTAGAAGTGTTTTATAAAGACCAGTGCCTTTTATTATCTTCTCTTGAGGCTGAAAGAATGAAGATCTGTAACTTTTGTCATGGGCAGCGCTGGGAAGAGAACTCAGCTTTGACAAAGGATAAGCTGTTGGGTCTGTTTGCTCTCTTCTGTAGGAGTTTTACAGCATACATTTTTATTACCTTGGAAACTAAAGTCGTCTTTATCTGCAGAACTAATTAACAATGTAAAGTTTCCACTGAATGTGCTACCAGTTTGCCTGCGTGGGGCAGAACTGGTTTTACAAGGAGGAGAAGGTAGCTGAAGGTTCGTTGAGAGTTGCCGGCTTGAGTGCCAGTGGTTTGGGGATGATCTGAGCCTCTTCACTGAGCAAGAAGGAAATGCTCAGTGAAGGAAGCGCAAGAAGGAAGTGCTCCCTTCAAGGAGCAAGAATTCACTGGGCATTTCACTGGGAGTTGCTAACACCTTTCAGATAGCCACATAGGCTGGTATTTCTAATGAGGACCTGCAAATTAAGAACAATAGGAAAACTAGTGAAGGACAACAGGCTTGGTCCAGGTGAAAATGCACCTGTGGGAATGGCAGTAATGGAGTAGGGAGAACAGGGAGAAGGTAAAGAGTTTTTAAACACATGAGCTCCCTTTTGAGACCTCTTAAGGTACTAAAATTTTATCAGTGATCAGGAAAAAGCTTTGGAATAAGCCATTTGGATGTGTTGCTTCAAAACAATGAAACCTATGAATTTAATGTGAGCAAGAAAAAAAATAATAAGGTGAGAAAATTAATGTTAGGAAGTGCAAGAAATGAACAAACATATCCCAACTGTAGCCTCCTTTTGCCAAAGATCTGACTTTCTGGATTTTATGCCCACAACTGCCCATCACAAAGGAAAACCTCAATCCTATGCACCCAGCCTTCTAGCCTTCCATATAGGATGGTGACAAATGCCAGGGTGAGTCACTTACTTTGTTGTAAGAGGGTTAGCACCTGCAGCCCTCCTGACATAAGCATTCATAAGCAGGCCCTGAATTTCTCACTCTTTTCCTGGGGAGAATAGCCTTCAGAAAGGTGCCAAGTGAATGCATTCCAGCTGCTCCTATTGGAAGCATCCTGCAATTCTCAGTGTCAGCTGCTTTAATTTCAAAATTTAACTGCTTTGCAATTCCTGTTCTGTAACTTCCCTAGTTCTACATTGTCAAGTATCCCTGGATCATCTTTGGTTGGAAATGGATTTGCCATCTGGACTGCATATTTCCTGCCAGAGGCATGACTTTTTAAGATGCCAGCTCAGCCTTCAGCTGTAGCAGCCAGTGCTGCCCCTGACAAACTTAGTGGCATAAGGGGAAATAGAAGGTATTAGAATCATTAAGGTTGGAAAAAATCAAGACAAATCTTCCACCCAACACCTCCATGACCACTAGACCATGTCTTGAAGTACCACATCCACTTGTTTTTTGAACACCTCCAGGGATGGTGACTCCCCCACTTCTCTGGGCAGCCTGTCCCAATGCCTGACCACTCTTGCAGTAAAGAAATTCTTCCTAGCATCCAGCCTAAACTTCCCCTGGAACAGCTTGAGGCCATTACCTCTTGTCCTCTTGTTAGTTACTTGGGAGAAGAGGTCAACACCAGTCTCGCTAGAGCATCCTTTGAGGTAGCTGTAGAGAGCAATGAGGTCTCCTCTCAGCTTCCTCTTCTTCAGGCTAAACAACCCCATCTCCCTCAGCCTCTCCTCACAAGACATGCTCTCCAAACCCCTCACCAGCTTTTTGCCCTTCTCTGTACCTGCTCCAACACCTCAATGTCTTTCTTACACTGCGGTGCCCCAAACTGGACACAGTACTGGATGTGTGGTCTCACCAGTGTTAGTAAAGGGGGACGATCACCCTCCTGGTCCTGATGGTCACACTATTTCTGATCCAGGCCAGGATGCTGTTGGCCTTCTTGGCCACCTGAGCACACTGCTGACTCATGTTCAACTGGCTGTCAACCAGCACCCCAGGTCCTTTCTGCCAGGTGGCCTTCCAGCTCATGTGGAACAAAGAGAAATCCGGAACACACAGCACCTTTACAAAAATCCCTCAATGCTCTTCAGAGATGTATCCAGCAAGAGGAAAATGTAGACAGCCAGTTAATACAAGAGTGGTATTTCACTCAGTTCTGTCTTTACAGTTCTTTATCAGGAGTAATTTTGAATATGACTTGATGGAGACCAGACTCAAGATAGGAATGACAGAGTTTGCTTAGTTTAAATAATGAAGGAATTTCTTCCCTTTTGTTCCTAAAACTTTAGACAGGCTTTACAAAAGCCCATTCAGTTTTTCTGCCCTGTTTTCCATTTTTGTGCAATTCTCCTAGCCTAGGTTCTGACTGAAGATGGAAACAAATCACTTCAGGGAAGACAGGTTGCAAAAGATCTGTAGTCTGATTTAAAAGAGCTGAAGAACCCAGAGATGCAAAAGAACTATCAGCACCAATGGCTGCAAGAAAATTATAGCTGAAGCTAGCAGAAGTTTCCAGTGTGAAGGAAGAGCAGCTGCATTATTTCAGAGGGCAGTGTCCCTGCCAACTCACTGCCTCTTCCTATTGTAAGTGCAGGAACTAAATAAAAGGTAAAAAAATGGTGTAAGAGGCAAATAACCTAAAATAAAGGAGATGCATTCAACTTTTAAAGAATTTTGTGCAAATCATCCTCTTTGTGCCTTGCCTCCTGATCTTTTTCCATGGGAAGACCAGCACAAGCCCTCTATCCTAAGAGTGCTGTCCCTGCAAATACATTAAAATTGAGAGATATTTAAACAGCTCTCTGATGCAGCAGTGTAAACACAGAAGACAGATAAGGGCTTCACTTTCTTTTAACTGACTCCCCTCTTAAGGGAGGAATCTATAGGCTTGCCCTATGGCCATGGAAGCACACTGGCACTTGTCTTCACACCCAGAAGAACTTTCACTGAGGACAAACATTACTTCAGTTTCTTGCTGGAAAAAAAAAATCTTTCCTATTTAGCGTGAGTTCTGAAAAGAAAATAATGTAGTTCACTATAAAGTGGGAACTCGCTCCCCATGGGTGTTCTTCCTTTTGAGTATTTGCTCATACTTCTGTGGTCGTTTTTTTTGCTAACAGTGTCCTTTTCATCAGTGTTCTTCTCTGAAGAGACTCATTCATAATATTCTTGTTTGGGTATACACACATTCGCCCCCTTGACACTTCAGAACTCCGCAGATCCTTTCATACCCCAGCACACACATCAGAAGGCTGTTTAAAAAGCCCCAGGAAGTTTGCTCAGACGTGCTATTTTAGGAGACTTGGACTGGGTTTTGGAATTTTACAATATTTAGAGGATTTGGCACCATGACTATTTCCACAGCAGGACACGTGTGCCGTCAGGACGCGTACCGTACGCCTCATGAGAGAGGATTAAGCTACCTGAAAGCTAAGAGATAAAGAGGAAGGCCTATAAAATGCCTGTGAGAAGCTGTAGTAAATATTTTAGGGAAGACCAACCCAGTCAGCCAACAGCCTGATTCAAAGAGAGAAGCAGGCCAAGCTGCAGCTGGAATCCCAGCACATGCTCAGATCCGTCTGCTACCTGTTCTGTGCCCTGCAAGGAGGAAGGGCAAGCATCCAGAGCAAATGCTGGTCTGTCTGAGGATGGGTTATAACATGGTGTTAGCTGAAGGGACAGAACTCATACAGTGCTGTATGAAGCACATTGCTACAAAGCTCTGCACAACTCCACTACCTCTGTGTATGTGTTTTGGTCCTAAAATCCTCTGCAGATGTGCCGAGCCCCAGCCTCGGTAGAGTTAGAGAACTTCATGACCTTGAAGGTCTTTTCCAGTCAGGGCCATTCTGTGATTCTCTGGTTCCTAAAGATAAAAGGGCTGCCCAGTCATAGGAAGCCTAAGGATGAAGAACAAATAAGATGCTGTAATTTTCTACACAGCTCCAACATAGCTGCTGGCAGCTCCCAAAGGCACCAGAGAGGTACCCTGTTAACAGAGGTGCCCAGGGACAACCCATCCTGCTGATACTGTGCTGGCTGCCAGACTCACCAAAATTTCAAACAACAGAAGAAGGTGGAAGTGACCACTCCACCAGCTTTATCCTCCTCATTCAACAGGCAATGTGAAACACCTGCTCAGATACCACTGACTGGCTTCAGGGAACAGCACCAGGGACACTGTTCTTAGCAAACAATAATTTCTGCCATTCAGTTACTCTCCACGGGCTCCTTGCAGGGTTCAGGGCTCAGGAAGGATCTCATGACTCACCTCAGGATTGCATGCACTCAGTATTTGCAAACCATTGGGACGGAGGCCTGGCACTACAGCTTAGGGACCTATCAGGAATATCTGCAGGAAAATATTTTACAAAGCAGGTAGCTGTAAGTAACCACTATAGCTGGGCTGTTCTACCTTCTCAGCGTTCAGAGAAAGGTTCCATTTCTCATATGTCTGTCTGCTACAGGAGCAAGAACCTGGCCCATACTTCTCATACATAAGACACAGCAATGGGTGATGAAATCCACTGAACAGACTTACATCTTGAGGAAGCACAACAGCACCTCTTCTCTGCAAAGCCTCACTCTTCCATCTGCCACACTGTAGATTCTGCTGCTTCCCAGATGACCTCAGAATACACAGATTTTAACTTAATTTACTGCTCTCTGACCTCAGCTTTACCCCTTTGAAGGAAGAAGCTTAGCGGTAGAAGCTCTGGAGGGGGAAGCTGCTTGTACTCCACATATAGAAGCAGCAGCTTTTCTTTTAGTGACCCTTTAGTAGCCCTTACACTCAGGTTGGAGATCCCCCCATATCCTGTTGACTGTATGTCAGTGGAATGACACAGCAGCACATCCTGCCTGAACCTGTGAACCTTTGGCCAGACTCTCATCTTTGGGGCTCCAGGATACATGCATTAATAACGCCTGCTGAGCTACCACCAGGTGCCTGACACCTTAGTCACTGAAATTTGGCTTTGCACAATGATTCTGTTCTCCTGGGATGTGTCTCTGAGGCCAGAATCTTCACTAAAAGCTGCTACACTACCAACACACCATCCTCAGCAAACCCAGCAGAGATTTTAGACAGAAGCCACTGGATTTATTATGGCTTCCTGCAAAGGCTAGAGATGTGTCAAGCCTCAGTTTTCAAAACAGCATCTGAGATCAATGCAAACCCTTGTCACAAGTGGCTCAAGGTGTGAGACTCAGGTTTGCCTCCCACAGAGATCCAGCAGCTGCAGAGATTTTTGACAGGCTGATAACTGTTTATGCAGTAGTAAATATTTTCATACTCCATCTATTTATATTTTCATGTCATTTCAGGATTGTTTTTTTCTTTTTTTTTTCTTTTTTTCAAATCAAAGAATTTGATTTGAAGGCTATAGAATTCTGTGTGTTACTTCACAGCTTGATAGAAAAAAACATGACCTAGGAGGGTAAGAGTCTGAGAAGTGAGATGTGATTGCTTTAGCAGGAAGGTTAATTAAATAAAATTCCTCAAGATCTAATCCCTCCTGCCTAGCTCCCACTTGCCTTTTGTGACTGCTCTGCACGTTTCAATCTACCCACTGAGAAGTTGTTGAAGGGGATAATGGTTGCAGCCTGCCTGCCCTATATCCACTGGCTTTGAAGAGGATGGGAAAAACATCTTTGAACAATTTTTTTCTTCAGTACTAATACACTTACTAGAAATAAACCTAATCAGCAAGATGGTGACTGATTACTGGGTGGTTTGGCTTTGATGAGATGAGAGCCCGAGAAATATCTAGACAGTTTGTAAGCTGGGTGAACTGGGAAGGAGAAATCTTACACCACTATGTCACAGTAAAAGGTGAACCAGGGACCACAAGGCAGACAAAAACAAAAGGGCTCGAAAAATCAGAGAATTCTAGAGAAAACCAAGAACATGCAGAGAGAAACAAATGGGTATTTTACATCTGAACACAGGAAGTTCCACGAGGAACTCCTAAACGCAAGGAGGAACTTCTTTGCTTTAAGAGCAGTAGAGCACTGGAACAGGCTGCCCAGAGAGGTGGTGTAAAGTCTCCATCTCTGGAGTCATTCAAAGCCCAACTAGGTGGCATCCTGTGCAGCCTGCTCTAGGTGAAGCACCTCTAGCAGAGGAATTGGACTAGGTGATCTCCAGAGGTCCCTTCAAATACCTATCATTCTGTGATTTTAAGCAATCTAAGACCTGACCCAGTTTCATCAATAGATACCCAGGGAGTTCCATAAATCGTATTGTTAAAAGGAAAAAAAAAAGGGGGGGGGGGGCATTTTTACAACGTCTTGAGGAGATTAATCCCACAGCAAAAAGTGCAATACTTGTTTTCCAAAATCTTAGCCCTCCTTGAGAAATTTTTTAAACAGTGTAAGATCTTGATGGGGAGAATCAGGTGATCTCAACCTTGGATCAGCTTCTGATTTACACCATCCAAAAGGATCAAGATTATTCTCCTGCAGATGTGGCTCTTCATCATTTTAAAAATATGCAGCTGTCTATGAATTCCACATCTAAGAAGTTACAGAAAGGGACCACCATGGTGACTCACTGCCCTCAAAACTCTTTTGCAAAAGTGATGGCTCTATCCCTTCCCAAAGTATGAGTCACAAATCTCCGGAGTGGGCCAGAAATCAGCCCTCCAGTTCTCAGAAAATGGTGTTTGTAGCAGTAGTTTTTGTATCTGATTCAGGAATTGCAAGGCCCCTTTGAGAAACAAAAAAGGGCTGCTACACCCAAGTTACAAGCACATAGCATGACCCCTGGAGAGAAGACACTCTTGTGTCCTCTTGTGTGAGGATGAGAAAACAAAGTTGTAAGGACTGCTCTTGATAAGGCACAACCTCTGTGTTTTCCCTGTGACAACCACGCACTTCCATAGTCATAACAAGTATTCATATGGTAACAGAAGCTTGCAATACATGTTTTAAGTAATTCCCAGATTTTGATGCCTCTAGAAACTTCATCAGAAGGTGTCTTAGCAAACAGGTTCTTCTGTTTCCTCAGTAAATTGGAGTATCAAGCACACAGGAAAAATCAGCTACCCAAGAAATTCTCTCAGTAGGAGTCATGTGCAACATCTGCCCTGGTACATTACCTTCTCCATTAGCCTTCTGAAATTAGATGTGACGTTGTGAAAAGGAGTGTTCAGGTACCCTTGTCAGTTCCAGAGGCATGAGACAGGAATGGCACTTTAATGACCCACTTAAAAGTAATGAAACAGCCATTTATCCTAATTGGAGGAACACTAATTATATCAGAAAGTGGCTGCACTCTTAGATAGCAGAGTGCAAATGCTGTCTAATCAAACTTAATGAATAGGTGAGGTACCCTGACAGAGCATCTGTGCATCAGTCAGGCATTCCTGCAAACAGAAGAATTAGCCTGTAGGGAGCTGATCTGAAAATGGAGGGTTTAAAATGGAAGGCTAAATATGGCAGTTGACT
Organism: Indicator indicator; assembly: GCF_027791375.1. Taxonomy (NCBI): domain Eukaryota; kingdom Metazoa; phylum Chordata; class Aves; order Piciformes; family Indicatoridae; genus Indicator; species Indicator indicator. The sequence goes on along the minus strand of NC_072011.1, from coordinate 56,616,123 downwards.
ACATGTACTTTATCTGAAAACAAGTTTGTATCATGAGCCTCAAGGGATGTTCTCCTTCTGAAAGAAATGAAGGGAGTTGAAGGGTAGCTGGACTGTGGGGGGACACCCAGTGTGGAGGGTCTGTGGTGGTTACCAGAGACAGGTGAGGGGCTTCCAGTCTTTATTCGTGGGACAGAAGAAGGAGGTTGAAGACAGCCTTTGAGTGAAGGCTTCATCACTGCTTCTACACTACTGGCCTTCCAGTGTCTGAAGGGGGCCTACAAGAAAGCTGGGGAGGGACTTTTCAGGATATCATGTAGTGACAGGACTAGGGGGAATGGAATAAAGCTGGAAGTGGGGAGATTCAGGCTGGACGTGAGGAAGAAGTTCTTCACCATGAGAGTGGTGAGAGCCTGGAATGGGTTGTCCAGGGAGGTGGTTGAAGCCCCATCCCTGGAGGTGTTTAAGGCCAGGCTGGATGAGGCTCTGGCCAGCCTGATGTGGTGTGAGGTGTCCTTGCCCATGGCAGGGGGGTTGGAACTAGATGATGCCTGTGGTCCCTTCCAACCCTGACTGATTCTACAAATCTAAATCTTATGCTGAAATGTCTTTGTTTTTTCTCTAATTGGCTCCTAGTGAGCAGAAGAGACAGACTCTTTGGCTCTGCTGCTGACAGGGAAAGATCAATTCCGTATCTTCCCAGCCAGCCCAGAGTGCAAAGTGTAGCAAAGTGTATGTCCCTGGGCTGGCATGAAGCACCTCACATCCTTCACCCTCAGTTTTAAGCACAACAGCGCTGCTTATGCCAGGCTTCAAATGATCCCATTTGCTCTTCATTAGCCACGAGAAGGGTGGTTGGGATGTGAGGACTAGGAAGAGACATGAAACAAGGATCAGAGAACAGGTCCTGGAGAGTGCATCAGAGCCCAGCACTCCTGGAAGAGCAGATTATTATGACAGGGGAGGTGTAGAAGTCTTGCCTTCAGCAATTACATGTTTGTATGAAACTGAGCTGGGCTTTCTATGGGCTGTTCACTGACGGGGTACCAACAGCTATGAAACAAGAATAAAAACTTTGCCACCTCTTAAAAAAAAAAAACTCTCTGAGGAGGAACAGCAGTGAATTGACAAAATGGAAACCTCTGCCAACGGGGGGGGGGAGGGGAAAGCAGCCATCAAAACTTGCTCCTGTGAGCAAGACAGAATGTTAAAGTCAGAAAGCATTTACCCTCAAGCCACATTAGTCACAACCTTAAAATATTAGGAGGACTGGCCTCATGGAAGCCATGCAAACAGCACTAGTTTTATATACTGAAGATGCCAAATAAACACACACTTCTTGAGACCAAACAAGAACTGCACTGACAGCTCAGCTAAAAAAAGAAAAAAAAAAAAAAAAAAAGATCCATGAAGGATGCCATAAAACTCCAAGCAAAATGTGTTCCCAGCCAAAAAAACAAAACAAACCTCAACAACTCAGGATAAAAAGGCATTCACAACCTCTGAATGCTTACTGAGATTAGACATAAAAGACTCTTCAATTTATCTTGAGTTGTACTTTCCTCTTAATGTCAAAGGGTACCCTGCTGCATAGGGAGATGTTTATACCCCCTCATGGGAAGCCAGAGGCTTCAGATAAGGGAGTGTCTTTGGAAGAAGAGCTCTTTAAAGGCTTGGGAAGATAGCCTTTATTATCAGCCAACCCTCTATTAGGTTGGTGAGATTCCTGTTTGATTTGGCTGCAGTCTCTAGCCTCAAGTTCCTGCCCTAGCTTTTAAAATAGAATGAGATCTGCCTGCAGCTCAAAAAGGGCAAAGGGTGGAACGTGTAAATAGCAATTAAAGCAAAAATCTTGTTTTTACAAAACCCTCCCCTAAAAGATACTCTGTGCTCTTCCCTAGTGGCCAAGGCTGGCAGGCTGGCAAAGCCAAAAATGCTACACAAACCAGTTCAAGTTAAATGTAACTTGCCCAGCTATTTCAAACTGTGGGTAACACAATCCTGACATCACCCTTCCTTGCTCTCATGATAAAGAACAATTCAGCTGAGAGGACAGACTTCTGGACTGGGGTTCATGAATGCTGGGGGCTGTCCTGGCTCCCCTACCAGTCTGCTAGGTAATTAACTTTGGGACATCTCTGTTGCTTTACCTTTCTGAAGTATTTCTGAGACCTATAAAAAAAAAGTTCTGGATTAGCTATTGCTATGTATTCTTATTATCAGTAGCTATTGCTCCATATACAGATTGGTAAAGTCTTGCCAATGGGAAAACAAAACAGGTAAAGCAAACCAAACTTGGTTTGGGGTGACAAGTGGTGTTCCCTAAGGGTCTGTATTGGGACCAGTGTTGTCTCCTTCTCTGGAGACTTTCAAAACCCACCTGGATGCGTTCCTCTGTGGACTACCCTAAGTGATCCTGCTCTGGCAGGGGGGTTGGACCTGATGATCTCTGGAGGTCCCTTCCAACCTCTGATATGCTGTGATACTGTGTAATATCTTCATCAGTGATACAGACAGATTGAGTGTGCCCTCAGCAAGTTTGCAGATGATACCAAGCTAAATAAAATACTTGAACAGGTTGCCCAGGGATGCGGTTGAAGCCCTCTTCCTGGAGATGCTCAAGATCAGTTACGTGTCCCTGGGCAGCCTGATCTACTTGGAGGTGTCCCTGCTGACTGCAGGGGGATCGGACAAGACAATCTTTGAGGGTCCCTTCCAACCCAATGCAATCTGTGACTCTCTGAATAAGAGCCTTTCATATCCTTCCTCGCCATCCTCTGGCAGGAGAAGCCCTGACAGACTTGTGCCTTGTAGCGCACTCAGCTCCCATTTACCAGTCATGTTTTGTGATCTTACTTCATCTGTTTCTGAGTTTTTCGTTGTACTGGCATAAATCATGACAATCCTGTCTCTCAGTGTTTCAATCAATATATAAAATGTCAGATCAGATAACTGGTACTCTCTCAATGCACACTAATGTAATCCCATAATGTGATTTCATTTTTTCAGAGGAAAAAAAAGAAATCAGAGAAGCTATTTAGTGGAACAGGAAGAACTGGGTAATCGATCAAGGACATTTTAAAGGCAAAATTCTTTGAGTTTTGGGAACCATATTTGGCTTTGGATTATATATGAGTGGCTTCTGTGACTTCCATTCCATTTGTAGAGGCTACAAACCAAAACTATTTCCAAAAGCTAATACAACTGAGATAGGACAAAGCAGATTCAGAGGATGGTGAAGTGCCAGTGCCTTGGGAGGTCAGTTAAGTCCTGGAAGTTTTTCAGCATCTCTAATTCCTTTTTATATAGCATTAGTATCATATGGAAGAAGTCAGGCTCCAGCCCATTGTTTTCAAACTCATTTCCAAGCAATATCTGACATATGGGATGAATCTAAGCTACCATGTATGTCCAAGTATGACAGCATTGTACAGAGATCTTGAAGAGCTGCAAGATGTGAGGTGTGAAATGGAATCAGCTACAGAGTTTGGGGGAATAAGGTTATGACTTTAAGAACTGGGATGTCTTAACCATAGAGAAGCTCTCCAAGTACCAGCGAGGTGGACACTGGAAAAATGTCATCTTTCATTATTCCATCCCATCACACCTGCATCTCCTCTATATAAATGGACATTTCTGGCTCTTCTGCTCTTCTCTCTCTGGGCATTGTGGTGGCTCCTCGCTCTGGTTTGCCCGGGAGTAGGGCTTTGAGCTGGCAAACTAAATTTCTTGCTGTGCAATGTGGCTTGGGGGGAAGGGAGGCCTTCAGGCCTTTTGTCCTGCTGCATTTATTGAAGGGGGGAGCAGTTGTTGGCTGGTTTGGGGGCATTGAGGTCTGGGGGTTTGGCCTGGTTGGCCTAGAGAGGTCTTGGTAAAGCCCAGGTTGGAGAGAACTGGGCCAAGGCTGAATATGAATTTTGTGTATTTTGTATATTTTTGTACTGTTCTATATAGTTGTGAATAGTACTTCCATTTGAATTTCCAATTCTTCCCAATCCTGTGTGGAGCATTTTTCTTTTACTCCTTTGGGGAGGGGTAAAAGAGTTTCTGCCCACTCTAAAACTAAGACAAATAATTAAAGAATTCATACCAAAAAACCCCAAACAAAACACCACAAAACAACGACAGCAAAAACAAAAACCCCAAACACAAAACCCTACAACAAACAACAACAAAAAACCAAAACAAAACACCACAAAACAACAACAGCAAAACCAACCAACCAAAAAACCCCAAACACAAAACCCAACAACAAAAAAACCAAAACACCACAAAACAACAGCAAAACCAAACCAAAAACCCCAAACTCAAAACCCAATAACAAACAACAAAAAAACCCCAAAACAAAACACCACAAAACAACAGCAAAACCAAACACAAAACCCCAAACACAAAACCCAATAACAACTAACAAAAAAAACACCCAAAAAAACCACCACAAAACAACAGCAAAACCAAACACAAAACCCCAAACACAAAACCCAGTAACAAACAACAAAAAAACACCCAAACAAAACACCACAAAACAACAGCAAAAACAAACACAAAACCCCAAACACAAACCCCAATAACAACAAACACCAAAACACCACAAAACAACAGCAAAACCAAACAAAAAACGCCAAACACAAAACCCAATAACAAGCAACAAAAAACCCCAAAACATTACACCACAAAACAACAGCAAAAATAAACACAAAACCCCAAACACAAACCCCAATAACAAACAACAAAAAAACAACAAAACAAAACAACAGCAAAAACAAACAAAAAAAAACCCTAAACAAAACAACAGCAAAACTAAACACAAAACCCCAAACACAAAACCCAATAACAACAGAAAAAACAAAAACCCCCAAACGCAAAACCCAGTAACAAACAACAGAAAAACCAAAAACCCCCAAACACAAAACCCAACAACAAAAAACCCCAAAACACCACAAAACAACAACCGCAAAAACAAATTAAAAACCCCAAACACAAAACCTAACAACAAACAACAAAACCCCCCAAACAAACAAACACTCCAAAACTCATACTATTGGTTTGAATCTATGTTTGTGTCAGTGTGAGCTGAAATTCCCCCCCCACCAATAAAGCCAAGAGTCAGTCTCAGTTCTGCTGGCTCTGGAACCAGAACTGTGCGATGCCAAGACAAAGTCCTGCTCACATCTCTGCACATTTCCTATCAGACCGTCTGTGCTAGCAGATGATGAGATTTTCAGTTTGTGTTCTTGGTAGGTTGGCTTCAGTCCCTTTCAGGAGCAGATTAGGAATGTCTAGGTGAACTGTGGATAATTTGTGCAGCAGACTGCAGCTTCAGAGTAAACTTTCCTCAGTTCTCTGAATTATCAGCATTACCTCTGCTCAGACTTGAGAGCACAGAGAAACTAAATAGTGCAAGTCATTGGGAAAGCCAAGATCTGGACCACAATCACAATCCTTATGTTTCTTGCTTTAGCCACCTCTTGGAATATCCAAATCTGTTGGAAGAATAAATGAAATAGTGTAATTTTTGCTCAACTTTGTAACTGAACTCAGTTTTTGCCCAAGGACTGGGTGGACAGCTTGAACACCTCAGTGGGGAATACAAGGAATTTCCTGTGATAGCAGTTTCACTGTACAGTCTTGATGACCTGCTTTTCAACTTGTAGAAGCTTTTGTTTCATAGGGAGAGAGGTTTGGTTTAGATTTTAAAAGGTTTTTGCACAGTTATTCTTATAATGCCCCTAATTTCCAAGTACCTTTGCTAAGCAAAGTATCATGAACAGTTTTTGAGTGTGAAACATGGAAGTAAGAAGAGCAGCAGAATTAAGTATTTCTGGGATAGACTAATTTGTGATTGGAAGAGAAGGAAACTGGAACCAGAAATTAATGTATACAGCAAAGGAAATTGGCACATCACTGTATGAACATCTTGCTGAGAATCAAAATTGCCCAAATAACCTCACTGAAACCACAGAGTTAATCTCTGATTTTTTTAAACATTGAAGTTGTGGGGATGTCAGCACTTGATAAAAAAAAAAAAAAGATGTAACTTTTCCTAAGAAAGCAGAAAAGAAGAAGGATTCTAAAGAACCAGGTATCTCCATGTAGACAGTTCAGTAATATGAGAGAAAGAAAGGCATTTTTCTTCAAATCCTAAAGGAAGTTAGACTTCACTGAGGCTGGATTTCATCTGTGGTTTCTGTTTGCAAGGACTCGTGTTGCCATGCCATTAGACACACATGGCAGAGCTGAGAAGTCTGGGCAGATGCTGCTTTTAATCAAGTTACCTGAAAAAGTCAGTGCAGAAGGTGACCTTAGCTTGAGGTGACAGAGATAAACCAGATATCTTGGACACTGTTACACAGAGACAACTTAATGTCAGTGGATGCCTTAAAGCAGTGAAGGTTGTGTGGGCAGTTTGACACAGGCATACCTGACATTCTTCTCAAATTGGAGTGAGAAGACCAGCCCCTGATTTATACAAAGAGGAGACAAAGCTGCACAAAGGCCAGGGGCAGGAAACAGATCAAAGTTCTTAAGCCGAACAAGCTATCCTTATCAGATTGAGGGTTGGGGTTTGGTTTTGGTTTGGTTTTCATTTCAGGAAACATTTAAAATATTAATTTCTAGCAAAAAATCTCAGTATCAGAATCATCTTCCTCAAAAAGGAAAGTCTGGATTAAAGAAGCCTCAGTTTTCTTATCTTTTTTTTGTGGTTGGTTCATTTCCTTTATCACTTTTCCTCTTCTTTCACTTTTTTTCAGTGGCAAAATAGAAAGATTTAGAGAGAGAGAGGGAGAGAAAATTTCAAGCAGCTGCAAAGAAACCTGGATATTTTCTGTACAAATGCGGGTGAAAAATTTGAATTAATGAGGTCTTGCTGTATGCAAAGACCTTCAAAATTAAACCATTTTTAAAGATAATTTTTCTTACCACCATTACTTCACAATCCCTGAAGTAAAACTCTTGAGTCCTACAAAGTATTTCTGACATTTCACAATTTTTCCAAACTGCACTTGAATAAAATCATAGCAATTACAGTCTAAACAAAGAATAATCCTGGAGGTCTGAGTCTCTGGATTCAGGTAACACTCAGCATCAATTTGAAAACACAAACCATAACATGATTGCTTATTTCTTACTCTCTCCCTCTCTCTCCAGCTTCTCTTTTTAAAGACAATGTTTACAGGAGTACAGCTCACTGTTTCTTATCCCTGCCTGATGTCCTATGGTTGAATGGCAAGCAGAACAAAACTAGCACTTGCTACTGCCAATCCATGGCCAGACACAGCTAAAGAAAGTCATTTCCAGGGCTTATAAACAGAGTTTATTTCTTTAAGTGCCTAATTTCAGTCAGTCAGAAAGACACACTCATTTCCATCTCTCATGCAGCTGATACCCGAGAAGAACATCTCAGTGAGGCCCTAAGGGCAACAAGGACTTTGATTTACTCCAGAAACTGCTTTCTTAGACAAGTTGCTCTCTTGGCAAAATTTAGAACAAATTCTTGAACTATAAAGGCTCAGGGAAGGTTCTGACTTCCTGCCTCGCTTGAACAAAGATTGTTTGCCCTGTATTTTGTGTGACACCCCCCGGGAACAACACTTACAATTTCCTGATGGCATGTCAATATGCTGCATGTTTAAAGCCTTCATTGTTCATAATATCAATAATTATTCTACAAACACAACGCTGAAGAATTATTTCAAATCCTCATTAGCTTGAGTGCCAGCAGAAAGAGGAAACCAGGGCAGGAAAACCCAGCTATGACTGTTAGGCATTCCCAGTAACATCAGTCACACCGCATCAGGACACTGTCTGCCTTGTTCTTCATCTCTTCAGCTCAGATATCCTCTGGCAGAACCAGCTCAGAGAACAAAAGCTGGATTAGACATTTGTGCAAATAAGAATAGTATCTAACATTACCCTAGCTAAAGAAAAAAATGTCTAAAGATAGCAACTGTCATGCTTTAAGGGGGTGAACTGAATGCCGGCCGAGGTCAAGAGAAAATAGCTTCCCCGCTCTCCCCCCCACGCCACTTCAATGTGATCACAATGGGAACACAGTGAGCATTTAAACCTTTTTTGGACACAGCCACAACTGGATGCACTGGCAAGAAAACACTTGAGCAGACAATTTATGTGCCTCAAAAATTCCTATAGCAGGACCAAAAAAAAAAAAAAATATAGGCAGGGTAGCAATCCAGACCAAGGTAATAAAGGAATTTTGGCTTTCCTCTTGAAATGCTGGCAGATGGGCTACATATGGCTGTTTGCTGCAGTCCATGCCAGCACATTCATGAGTGACTGTTAAAGTGCTACAGTTACTTCACCACATAGAATCGTAGAATAGCTTGGCTTGGAAGGGATGGCCAAAGGTCACCTAGTCCTACCTCCCCTGCAGTCAGCAGGAGCATCCTCAGCTAGATCAGGTTGCCCAGAGCCCTGTCAAGCCTCACCTTGAATATCTCCAGGGATGGGGCCTCAACCACCTCCCTGGACGGGAGGGAGGGTGCTCCACCACCCTCATGGTAAAGAACTTGTTCCTAACATCCAATCTAAATCTACTCTCCTCTAGTTTGAAGCCATTGCCCCTTGTCCTATCTCTACAGGCCTTTGTAAATAGTCTCTCTCCATCCTTCTAAAAGGCCCCCTTCAGGTACATATTGCCTGCATAACTACCAGGGACCCATATTAGAGTTCTGCACACACTGTTTAGTTCTAGCTGTTCAAATCACTGGTCCTCTAAGGTCAAACTGCCCTTGTTAAGTCTGGCAGTTCCTCCTAATTCAACTCTAACACACTAAAGTCTACTACTCAACAAGACAGCGACACACTCTCAGAGGCATATATACCACTCAGGCTCAGCTTGTCTGTCTCTACATGTGTCCCTATTACTCCTTGTTCAGTCAATAATAAATACACTTCTGAGTAGCTAATTCTGACTCTGCCATATTTACCAAGCAGAAAAAAGAGTTTATCTGGCTGCCAGTGCTGTAGATCGAACCCATCAACTAAGAATTAGGCTTGTCTGTTTCTTTCATACATTGACTTTAAATAACAATAATCATGCAATCAGAGTGGAGAGGTAACTTAAGAGATGGTGCCTTCTCCTGGAGCTGTGCAGGTTCTGAATCAGGAGTATCACAGAATCACAGAGTCAACCACGTTGGAAAAGACCTCAGAGATCATCAAGCCCAACCTATTACCTAATACCTAACACCTCCTGACAACTAAACCATGGTTCCCAGTGCCACATCCAATCTTTTTTTGAACACTTCCAGGGAAGGTGACTCCACCACCCCCCTGGACAGCACATTCCAATGGCCAACTACTCTTTCTGTGAAGAACTTTCTCCTCACCTCAAGCCTAAACCTGCCCTGGTGCAGCTTGAGACTGTGTCCTCTTGTTCTGGTGCTGGTTGCCTGGGAGAAGAGACCAACTCCCACCTGTCTACAACCTCCTTTCAGGTAGTTGTAGAGAGCAATAAGGTCTCCCCTGAGCCTCTTCTTCTCCAGGCTAAACACCCCCAGCTCCCTCAGCCTCTCCTCACAGGTCTTGTGCTGCAGACCTCTCACCAGCCTTGTTGCCCTTCTCTGGACATGTTCAAGTAGCTCAATGTCCTTCTTAAACTGAGAGGCCCAGAACTGGACACAGTACTCAGTAGCTAAGGCTCCCCTTGATTCTTGCATCTATTTCTCCCTGGTAACATCCTTACCTTTCAGAACTGACCTTTTATTTATCTGTAAATCCTGGAACATCCACAAAAGGCTGCAGAAGCAATACAGAATTAAAAATGCTGGATAACTAAATTATCTGCCTTATTTTGTTTGGGATTTTCTTCACTGTTACCCTGTAATATTGCAGAAATTAAGTAGATACCATGTAATGCCTGCAAGTCTTCCCTCTTGAAAGTCAACAGTCACAGGAGAGAAAGGGCAAGTGGAAGAATGAGAGATACAAGAATGAAGCTCACAATTTAAGTACCCAAGTATAAAAAGGCTTTCTAAGGAAGCTCTGAAATGTATTCTCAGGCAATTCTGTTTCTAGATTAATCTAAGATTTTTTGGAGATATTTTTCCTTGTTAATCATCAAGAGAAGCTATATGTCTGGGCCAGGGGTCTGGTGTGGTCCTACAGCACAGTAATACACAGATTAATATGCAGCTTCTCACGTGGCTGAAGCTTGCTCCATTTGTTGATTTGAAAAGTAGATCAGTGCCTTAAAATGTGCCTGAAACTAAATGGGAAGCAGCAGACAGCAGTCTTTAGATGCTCACTGTGGCCTGAAACATGGAGAAGGCAGGCAGTCACATGCTGTCCCCACTGGAATCTGTGTATCGTCTTCAAACCCAGTTTGAGATACAAGAAATCACCGTAGCACAGTCTGGAGGTGAAGAACAAACTGACATAATGTGGTCAGATGTTGTGCAAGGGAAGAAAGGTCAAACTTTCTTAGAAAGCTGGAAGTGCAAGATTACATTTTTAGAAACTAATGTAAACAACTTGAGCTTCCTCAAGTATGCTGATGTGTCTCAAAGCTTCAGCTGCCCTAAACACCATAAATGAACATGGTAAGAACAAAACTTTTACATGTCGTTATTTTTAACAGCCTCAACCTTTATGATCAGACCTAACCTTTACAGAAATCTGGGTTTATGCCTGCTTATTTATTCAATATTTTAATATACGTACTTACATGTATGGATATGATGCTAGAACTTCACCAGGAAAAAACATTTCCCACTGGAAATTACTCACTTCGTTTCTTCTTACAGAAAGGATGTCTGGGAATTCCGGAGTCAGAGATCAAGTCAAATGATGGCTCCTGCCTGTGAATAGAGAGGTGTGCAAGAAAACTGCTGATCTGTAAGAACAAGAGTAGTTCACAGAATCACAGACTATGTCTGGTTGGAACAGACCTCAAAGATCATCCAGTCCAACCTTTGACCCAGCACTGAAGGTTCAACACCAAACCATGTTCCTAAGCACCGAGTCCGCAGGCTGCTTAAACACCTCCAGGGACGGGGACTCCACCACTGCCCTGGGCAGACCATTCCAATGCTTGAGAACCTTCTCTGAGAAGAAAGATTTCCTAACATTCAGCCTAAACCACCCCTGGTGCAGCTTGTAACCATTTCCTCTAGTCTTGTCACTTGCCACCAAGGAGAAGAGGCTGCCCCCTCCTTGCTCCAGCCTCCCTTCAGGGAGTTGTAGAGAGCAAAGAGGCCTCCCCTCAGCCTCTTCTCCAGACTGAACAACCCCAGCTCCCTCATCGACCATGTGCTCCAGGCCCTTCACCAGCCTCACTGCCCTTCTCTGGACATGCTCCAGCACCTCAAAGCCCTTCTTATATTAAAGGGCCCAAAGCTGAACATAGTACTTGAGGTGTGGCCTCATCAGTGCTGAGTACAGGGGGATGATCATCTCCTGGTTCCTGCTGGCCACACTGTTTCTAATACAAGCCAGGATGCCATTGGCTTTCTTGGCCACCTGGGCAACTATCAACCAGTACCCCAGGTCCCTCTCCGAGTCGCAGCTTTCCAACCATCCATCAACTGTATCTCTTAGCCTCTATTTACATGCTGGAAGACTCTGAACTGGAACTGCATTGTTTCAGCTTACAAAAAGCACACAAGATTTACAACTTTTGTATTAATATGCCTGCTGCACACAAAGAAATATTATCAGGTGTCCTGGGTGAGTGCTGTCTGCTGCCATAGACTAAAACCCACACCTTTTCCTGTTAAAACCTACACAAACAAACAAATGGGAACAATAGATTAGTCATTTGAATTAAGCTTTCCCAAGCCAGCACACAGCTGACTGTTAGCAAGAAGATGAAGTGGAGCTCAAGAATCATCATGGGAGAGGCAAGAGCTGGGCTCAAAGCACTGGGCCCAGGGTCTACTGTAACCACTGATTCTACCCTATCATGAAACAGGTAACCAGTTACCCAGAAAAGGAGATGCTGGCCCTAAAAGGCAGCTACAAAGTCTATTAAATAGGATGACTTCCAACAGAAGCAGACCATAGCACAGCACAGAGATACATGCAGTACCTTGAGTACTATAGGCAGAATAAGTAAGACAGACCAGAGCTTGTGTTGTCCCAGCTCAATTTCTTTGGTGGCTAAGGGGAGCAGAGCAAGCATCTCAGGGAAGGCTGTCAACCCTTTCTTTTGCCTGGTCAAATAAAAAGATTCATGGGAATTAAGTAGCCCCTTTGCCAAGCTTGCTATCTCAGGGAGGAAAGAAATATTTCAGCTGTTCCTGTGCTTGTTCAACATTCCCATGTTATCCAGTGAAACACTGGAACAGGTTGCCCAGGGAGGTTGTGGATGCCTCCTCCCTGGAGGTGTTCGAGGCTAGGTTGGATGAGGCCTTGAGCAACCTGCTCTAGTGGAAGGTGTCCCTGCCCATGGCAGAGGGGTTAGAACTAGATGGTCTTTAAGGTCCTTTCCAATTCAAACCATTCTATGACCATTCTGACTCCAGTTCCAGGTTTCATTTCACTTGTACATTAGTTAACAGGAAAGAAAAACTATACTGCATTGTTAGCCAAAAAGAAATTGCTTCCTCTGGAAACCTTATTGTCTGCTGCATCCATACCCAAGCAAGCTGGAGCTCTCAGATCTCACTTGACTGAATTCATGATACCACAAAATTTGGTAGCTGGGAGTTAAATCCTCAATTCAGATTATAGATATCAGAAGGGATGGAGGAGACTTAGATGAGTCTTCTAAGAGTTCCAGTTTGTTTTCCCCATTTGCCCTCCCACTGTAGGAGAGGTGCTGAGATAAGACTTCAGGTCATCTGAAGGAAAACCAAACCAGTCTGAGAGCTGCGATAGCTTTGAGCAGATCTGTGTTCAGACAGGCACACCTAAATGTAAAAACATGAAGAGGCTGTGGCTTCCTCACTGTCTGGGTTTCCTAAGGAAGGGTGGATCCCTTTCCAGATAGCATGGACTTGGGTGGAGGGAAGGGGGAAGACACTAGCAGCAACAACATCTGACATGAATCTTTGTCCTCCTAATCTTAAAAATACAACAATGTGAAACCAGAGCAAGTGTGAAAGCTGAAGACTCCAGCAGGGTTTCACATCAATCAGGCTTTTCAGGCTGTAGTGCATCAAAAAAGAAGAGTGAGACAGCAAATGTTAGATGTCAGAATGATTTCTGAGCTCTTGCATAGTCAGAAGACAAAACAGGTTTAAATCCATTGTCCTTAGATTTACAGTCCACCCCAGAAGCTCACACTGCCCTGCCCTGCTCCCAGTCCCCAGGTGGCAGAAGTTACAATACAAACAACAGTTATCTATGGGGCAAGGCTGCTTCAATTAATGAATCCTGCCAGCTCTCTGCCACTGACAAGGGGCTCCAGCGAGGCTGTACACAAGCAGCAGGGGCTCCTTCCTCAGCAGGGCCTCTTTGCATGCAGCAGCAACTGTAAGCACCAGGAGGGAGCTGCTGTCGGTTGCCCAAAGGAGGGGGAATAACTGGCACAGCAGCACGACCACAATGCACAAAAGGCAAATTTAGACCTAATATCAGAAAGATAAATTGCTGAGTGTTCTTATGACTGGAGACTAATCCTTGGGGATTGCATGGCCCCGTGCCCCCCTGCTGCATGGGCCGTCACACCTGCTCTGCTGCTTGAGATCAATCACTCATGGTCAGAGAGCTAGGCCAGATATAATAGTGGGTCGTATTTGAGCTCTCTGTCTGGGAACATAGGCACACAATGGCATAATTGCAGCCCTTCCAAACTGGCTGGCCCCTTGCAGTATGATAAACAGCTCCTGGCCTTCAGGATTCTTGTCCAGACACTGCATGAAAAACAGAGTTAGCTAGAAAGGAGAACTTGAAGACGTAAGAGAGGTTGAGGCAGCCTTGAAAGGAGGGTTGTGAAAAGGGCAAGTCTAGACAAGAGGCATGTGTATTGTGCAGGCTCACTAGCAACAAAGTATATTGGGCTTGTGTTTTATAAACCATAGAAGCATAGAATTGTTAGGATTGGAAGGAACCTCAAGGATCATCTAGTTCCAACCCCCCTGCCATGGGCAGGGACACCTCACACTAGATCAGGTTGCTCACAGCCACATCCAGCCTGGCCTTAAACACCTCCAGGGATGAGGCTTCCACCACCTCCCTGGGCAACCTGTTCCAGTGTCTCACCACCCTCATGGTGAAAAACTTCTTCCTAACATCCAATCTGAATCTACCCATTTCTATTTTTGCTCCATTCCCCCTAGTCCTGTCACTACCTGACACCCTCAAAAGTCCCTCCCCAGCTTTCTTGTAGCCCCCTTCATATACTGGAAGGCCACAATAAGGTCTCCTCAGAGCCTTTTCTCCAGACTGAACAGCCCCAACTCTCTCAGTCTGTCTCCATAGGAGAGGAGCTCCAGCCCTCTGATCATCCTCATGGCCCTTCTCTGGACACATTCCAGCATGTCCAGATCTTTCCTGTAATAGGGGCTCCAGAACTGGACACAGTACTCCAGGTGGGGTCTCTCAGAGTGGAGTAGAGGGGGAGAATGACCTCCCTTGACCTGTAAATGTTTTGCCTTTATTCCCCTCAGTTGTTTCAAGAAGTTCTACACTACCTGTAGGTACTTTGAATCACTTGTGCATCCAGGCCTAAATATTTCTAACGGATTATTTTAAAGACATCATGAAATACAAAAATGAAATACTAAAAATGGTAAACTAAAAGAGAGTTTGTATGCCCCTACAGTGCTGGACCATTAAAAAAAGTACTGAAATGATAACACTAACCATCAGTTTATAATAACAGGAGTTTAAGACTGGAGCATATTATTCTAGATTTTATATATTTCAAATAAAGATGATTTTAAGCAGAACAGCAATAGTGTTTCTTTGGGAGCACCAAAATGGAAACAGATGAGGCTATTTGTTTGGTTTTTTTTTTAACACTTAACTGTGGTGAAGTGAAAAACGAAAACAATGAGTTTGAAAACTCACTGTTTTCAATGACATCCTAGTATGACTTTGGAACACCAAAGAATCCAAGTACACACACATCATTTCAGCTACATGTACACAGCATCACAAGGACTTAATTCACCTTTTGAACTGTGGAAACATCTATGTTGGTCAAAGTTACCAGCTTCTGTATTCAGGAGACAAATGGAAGTACAGGTCTCAACCTTGCTCCTCCACTGCTCATAACAAGCTAGCATCTGGCAAAGGAGAAAGAGGCATTTTTGTATTCTGCTTTTACAGATGGTCTCAGTTCTGAGCTGCTCATTCTAGAGGCAGTTCAGTCTCCACTCACAATCCCGACTGGCACTGCTGTGCCTGTGAACCTATGTAATGGATGCAAAGTGGAGTACATCAGAGTTATAGTACCAAAAACTATTTGGATGTCACAGGATCCCAGGATGTTAGGGGTTGGAATGGACCTGAAGATCTTTGAGTCCGAGTCCAATCCCCCTGCTGGATCAGGACCATATAATCTCACAGGATCACAGGATGTTAGGGGTTGGAAGGGACTTCCTGAGATCATTGAGTCCAACCCCCCTGCCCGAGCAGGAGCATAGAATCTAGCAAAGGTCGCCCAGGAATGCATCCAGATGGGGCTTGAAAGTCTCCAGAGAATGAGACTCCACAACCTCTCTGGGCAGCCTGTTCCAATGCTCTGTGACCCTCACAGTGAAGAAGTTCCTCCTCATGTTGAGGTGGAACCTCCTGTGCAGTAGTTTATATTCACTGCCCCTTGTCCTGTCACAGAGGAGAGGAGAGCCTGTCCCCTCCCTCTTGACACCCAGCCTTCAGATATTTACAAACATTTATTAAATCCCCTCTCAGTCTTCTCCAGACTAAACAGCCCCAGGGCTCTCAGCCTTTCCTTGTAGGGCACATGCTCCAGTCCCTTAATCATCCTGGTAATTCTCCATTGGACTTTTTCCAGCAGATCCTTGTCCCTCTTGAACTGGGAAGCCCAAAACTGGACACAATATTCCAGGTGAGGTCTCACCAGGGCAGAGTAGAGGGGGAGAAGAACCTCCCTTGATCTGCTGCACACACTCCTCTTAATGCACCCCAGGATACCATTTGCCTTCTTGGCCACAAGGGCACATTGGTGTCCCTTGGATAACTTGTTGTCCACCAGGACACCTAGGTCCTTCTCCATGGGGATGTACTGAGTTACTGATCATCTTGAATACACACAAACATCTATTGCAGGTTCATGGAATGTATCCTTTTTAAATACCACAGATGTTAAGTGCAAAGAAGTTTTAAATCCCCTAATTAAACATCAGTCACCTTTTACATGCTATTGCTTGCAACTGTTTTTAATCTTATTTTACTCTGAGATCATAAAGTTCTTGTAGTCTCAAATATTGTTCTTTACATACCTTTTCAAGACATTTACTCCTTCTGTATCATGTACAAAAGTATTCCAATGAAAAAACACTCTCCTTAATGAGACTAATTGAAGGTTACATACCTAAGCTATCCAGTGCACCTACTGAGCTGCCTCAAATTCTTGCATATGGGCTTGAGTATCGTGCAGCTAAAACACTTTAGCTCAAGTCTCATATTGCTGCAAATGATGCAAATGACAGACAGAGTAACACTTCAATGATAGTCTTCATTCATAGAATCATAGAATCAAGAAGGCTGGAAGAGACCTCAAAGATCATCGAGTCCAACCTGTCACCCTACACCTCATGCCTATCTAAACCATGGCACCAAGTGCCATGTCCAATCCCCTCTTGAACACCTCCAGGGATGGTGACTCCACCACCTCCCTGGGCAGCACATTCCAATGGCCAACCACTCTCTCTGTGAAGAACTTTCTCCTCACCTCCAGCCTAAACCTCCCCTGGTGCAGCTTGAGACTGTGTCCTCTTGTTCTGCTGCTGGTTGCCTGGGAGAAGAGACCAACCCCCTCCTGGCTACAACCTCCCTTCAGGTAGTTGCAGACAGCAATGAGGTCACTCCTGAGCCTCCTCTTCTCCAGGCTAAACACCCCCAGCTCCCTCAGCCTCTCCTCACAGGGCTTGTGCTCAAGGCCTCTCACCAGCCTCATTGCCCTTCTCTGGACATGCTCCAGCAATTCAACATCTTTCCTAAACTGAGTTTAGGAAACATTGTGACACCTTATTTTGGTAAGATACCTTTCTGAAGTGCTGTGAAAATTGTTTCACATACCCAAAGTGCTCTGGAAAGTGATACTGTCTAGAGATGTCAGTGGCCTGTTTCTTGAACAGCTGTTTGGTAACAGCATGCTGTTCACCTGGGACATATTAAGCTGAGTGGTTTAAAAAGTTCTTATAGACTGAGAAAGTAGCAGAGCTTACCTGCTGGCTAGGCTCTCTGTTCTCAGCATTTTTCAGTTTTATGTTGTTGTGCTGAATCCTTCCTGAATTACTACTTCTAAGTTTCTTGGTGTGAAGATAACACTACACAAAAGAAAATAAGAGCAAGTCATTATCTGTCATCTATGTCACAAAATTCATAATGCCCATCTTTGTGAGGACTTCACATTCAATGCTGTGCCAAATAAAACACCTCCAAATCATGTAACTACCTGCTACTAGAAGTATTCAAACTAGTGTCAGTGCAACACAGCCCTATTCTGCCCTATTTAGCAGTGTAGTCTGCTGTGAGCTGTTCAAAAGCTGACATATTATACTCCACCAAAGTAAATAAAGCTTCTCTAGTGATAAAGGATCAAAGAGATTATGCTACACAACTTCACAAGCTGTATGTCAAGAACTCAAGAAACATGGGAATCAATGAAAGGAGAGGAAGGCCTGCTACAGGCAGCTTTATGAACACATGAAACACAGGGAAAACTGGATACCTTTAGTGTACATTAACGTCAAAATGAGCTACAGCTGCCACTTAACAGGTTCAGTACTATGTCAGGGCATCTATGAAAGCCAAAAATTTAGTCAGATGAGACAGAACCCTAACAACACATGATGGAAGAGTGAAGAAGGGTCTTAAGACAGCTGTGCTACTATGACAGCCATGAATTCAAGCTTTCATAGATTCATTGAATGGTTTGGGTTGGAAGGGACCTTAAAGATCATCTAGTTCCGACCCTCCTGCCATGGGCAGGGACAACTTCCACTACAGCAGGTTGTTCAAGACCCTATTCAACCTGGCCTTGAACAGTTCCAGAGAGAGGACATCCATGACCTCCTGGGCAACCTGTTGAAGTGTCTCACCACCCTCCCTGTAAAGATTTTTTTCCTAATATCAAATCTAAATCTCCCCTCTTCCAGCTCAAAGCCATCCCCCCTCATCCTGTCACTACAAGCCCTTGTAGAAAGTCCCTCCCTGGCTTTCTTGTAGGCCCCCTTCATGTACTGGAAGGCTGCTATAATGTCTCCCTGGAGTATTCTCTTCTCCAGGATGAACAGCCCCAACTCTCCACAGAAGAGGTGCTCCAGCCCTCTGATCATCTTCATGGCCCTCCTCTGGACCTGCTCCAGGAGTCTGACGTCATTCTTGTGTTGGGGGCACCAGAACTGAACACGGTGCTCCAGGTGGGGTCCCATGAGAGCAGAGTAGAGGGGGAGAATCACCTCATTCATCCTGCTGGTCACACTTCTTTTGATGCAGCCCAGGATATGGTTGGCCTTCTGGGCTACTAACACACACTGTCCAATTGAAAAGGGCATATATTAGGAAAAAGTTTTGATGTTCAGCCATGTTACATCAAGTCACTTGGAAAATACTTGGGAAAAGACTATTACATATTGTAAAAATAGGCAGTGACAAAATAAATTTAAAAACCCACAGATTTTAAAAGATATGTTTAAATTTACTATTTTTGTAAGGAAAAATTGAGGGTATCTAACCTTGTACTACAGGATGACAGAACTCTCCACTCAAAGCAGAGTGAGCAGAGTTAAACCCATCTCTCTTCTCAGCACTCAGTTCATGTGCCTTCAGTTGCCTATTTCTGTTCATTTTCATGTGAACTCTTAAGGACATCCATGGGTTCTGCACATAAACAACTTCCTTAGAAAATGGATCTATGGCCAAACTTCAAAGTGCCAAGAACTGAGGGGTTGTGATACCTCTCTTTCTTATACCAGCATAGAAATACCAATTAATTTACTTGTGATTGATGCTGTTGGAGTGAGTTGAATCTTTGTCCCACCCAGGTCTTCTTATTGCAAAATTAAGAACTTCACTGGAGAGAGATGGAGGGGAAAGGTGGCTGATGCTGTTACTGCCCTGAATGCTGCTGTTACAATAAGGTACTTTCAGGCAACCTGCTGCTAGGGTTGGGTCTGAGGGCAGACAACCAGAGGTGTCACCTCATTAGTCATCTTGGGTAAAGCTGTCCTCATTTGTCATTCATTTGTCCTGAAAATGACTTCAAATACACATAAACTCAGTAGTGGTCTTACTATATCATCCATCTTAAGATTTAAACTATGCCATTTCCTATTACTGAATACTTTTATATGCAGAAAACATGGCTTAGGTCAAAATTTTAAGGGTCTGACATTATTAGTCAGTTTAGATTTTAGTCATGCTCTTTTCTGTGGATCAGGGCACTATTATAGAGTCAGTATTACTGAAGAGTCAGTGATGATTAAAGAGGTGGTTCTGGCCACTTTGCTCTGGTAAGACCTCACCTGGAGTACTGCATCCAGCTCTGGAGCCCTCAGTTCAGAAAGGACATGGACCTGATGGAGCTGGTCCAGAGGAGGGCCATGAAAATGACCTGGGGTTGGAACACATCTGCTGTGAAGACAGGCTGAGGAAGCTGGGGTTGTTCACCTGAAAAAGAGAAGGCTCCAGGGAGACCTTATAATGACCTTCCAGTACCTGAAGGGCTACATGAAGGATGGAGAGAGACTGTTGACAAAGGCCTGCAGTGATAGGACAATGGCAATCGCTTCAAATTAGAGAAGAGCTGGTTTAGATTGAATGTTAGGAACAAGTTCTTTACCATGAGGGTGGTGGAACACTGGAACAGGTTGCCCAGGGAGGTGGTTGAGGCCCCACCCCTGGAGATATTCAAGGTGAAGCTTGACAGGGCTCTGGGCAGCCTGATCTAGTCAAGGGTTGGACTAGATGACCTTTGGAAGTCCCTTCCAACCCAGACTGTTCTGTGATTCTGTGATACTGTTTTCCCTAAGCCACAGAGGAATGTACTAGAATTGCTCTTAAGATAAATCTAAGGACAGTTTTGGTTAAGGCTTTACAAGGGTTTAAGATATTTTGTTCAGGCCTCAAAGCAAAGCCACGCATCTGCTCTGAAGACTCATTGCTGGAAGGCTTCAACTTCTCACATCAATGTAACCAGCCTACAAGAAGAGTACACATACTATCTCTACTGCTTTTAAGAAGACTAATCAGCACTAGTTTTAATTAACTTTAATAGTTTGGGAACTAGACTCAACACACACTGTAAACTACTCATTTAAATAAAGACAACAGCCAGCTGCTTCTCTGGAGTCTTTCTACTTGCAGGTAGTAACATTTCTCAAAAGCCAAAAATAGGAATCCAAACCCAAGTTGCACAACACACTACCTTTATACAGATGGAATCCAAACCCGAGTTGCATGTATTACCTTTACTACAGTCCAGGAATCAACTGAAATTTACATGTCTCCAGGAGGCACCTGAGTCTATGCAACTTTCTCACGTGGAGACCTTTGAAAAAATGCTCTGAATACAAGCTTCTAAGTAAAGTGAAACAGGAAAGTCAGAGTCCTTGGTCTGTAAGACTACTTAGTATGCAGAAGTTACAGCAAGGTAGTACCTAGAAACTGCAGCCTAAGCTGTGCACAATCTATTTTTGGGCTATCCAGACCCCAGAGACCTGATAAAATGAGAGAACTGGTGAGATACTTAGAGGCAGAATGACTGATGCCAGATCAATACCATGTGGAGAATAAACAGTCAAAGGATAACAACATGAAAGTCAGGGGAGTTCTGTGATAGTGGCACCAGCTCCAAATTCATGAGTCTGCAGACATCTGTTATGAACTCAGAGAAGTTTTTGCCTTTCTTGCAATTAATTTTTTTTTTTTGACAAAGGCAAGAGTTGTTTCACACTGTGGGAATATGCAATATTTAGTAGCATGGTGTCCCAACTCACCATCATAAATCAAACACTAGATGCACAGGCACTTCAGGTATTATTGGCAGAAGTAAAATTAAACAGAGCTTGCCAGCATGTGGAAAAAATTTGAAGTCCATTTCAATGAAGTCAGTGTGATTTTAGCCTGAATTGCCCATATGCCACCTATATTAAGTAGTATAACATTCTCTATATAAATAAAACATATTCAATTTTGATCACACTTGACATTTCTTATGGTACTATAATTTTTTGTCATTTGTCAACCTGTATTTTTAGAGCTCTCTTGCACTGACTGCCAGGCCTCCATCTGGCAAAATTAGAGGTGTTCCTAATCTGAAGGATTTCAAAGCAATTCTCCCACATTAGTTTAAAAAAAAAAAAAAAAAAAAAAAAAAAAAAAAAAAAAAAGAGATCAAATTTAAGTGATTGCAGGTGACTGTAAAATGACAGATTTTCATTTTCTTAAAAAAACCACAAACCATGAAACAGTAACTTAACAATTCCCTTTATGTTACCATGCCAGCTATCTACCCATCTAACAATACTTCCTATGAGGTAGCTGTACTCAAAGTGATCATATATTGAGCCTGGTGGCAGATTTTAAAGGATTTATTGTAAATTATTGTTAATTTTTTGTTAAACTAGTCACTGTATTACCCACATCAGAAATGTGATTGTCATCTGAAAAACACAGACCCTAAGGACAGTATAAATGACTAAGGTTTCTATTATGTTAAATGTTAATTATTTTTTCCCAGGGTGAGGTGAATTTGAGAGTTGGTCTCAGATGCAAGTCCTTCTCACAGGCAAATTTTGGTTTGTATTCTTTATTTCTGAAGAAAGGGTACCAGTAACTTCGGAGGCACAAACAGATCACTGTCTTCTCAAATAAACCCTCTGTTTCCTCCCTTGGATAATCTAAGAGGTGTCACTTTAAAGATGCAGTGCACGTACAAGTTACAGTTAAGTCCTTCCTAGACTTTGAAAAGGCAGAAGGCTCATCTGTCATGTCCCAAGCTACAGGTGTCACCACTGCCAGAACAATGACCAAATACCTTACTCAGTTTGGTACATAACCAAACGGACAATCCATAGGAAGAAAGCTCTACACCTGCTAAAGCCAGGAGCCTGTCACTTCATGGGGGAAGTGTTAGCCAGGGCCCTTACCCCAAGTGGGACGCCTACAAGGGAGAAGCACCACACTCAGCCAGCACGGTGTGCATGAATCTGAATCCACTGTGAGATCCCAATGCAAGGGAAGACCCCAGTGACAGCAAACGAGTTAATGGAAATTTGAGTATTCTAGGCTGACCAGCTTCCCTTAGGACTCAGCAATCACTAGCAACTCTTAATAAGAGATGCCTCAGTAGGACGTAATGGTCCTTGCTAAGGTTTCCTGGAGTAGAACAGGATCCACCCTTTCTTTACTTGCTCCTAGCAGCTTGTAAAAAACTTAATTATTGTTACTATTTTTTTCTCTCATGAGTTTTCTGGGGATATAGCAACGAGTAGCCTCATCAGCCTTCAACTGCCACAGGAAACAAATCCTATGCTCTTCCACCCCCCAGAAGTTCTACTGATAAGGATTTTAGAGTCAATGCACCAACTGAAAATAGATGCTGCACACACACACACACAAATAATAAACTTCTCTATTTCAATGGCTGCTCCTTGTCCAGCTAAGTGATTTGGAAAGAGTAAAGGAGATAGCAGAGAGGCAATGGCAGAGTCACAAGAGACAAATACAACAGTGATACTGTTTGCTAGCCAAGTATGTTAGCTCATTTTAATCTTTTCTAAGAGTACATTACATCACAACTCCTTATCTGCTTCATTTTTTTCCACTGTATAAGCCACTAAGAACATATAAGTCTTAATGAAAATACAACATTATCACTTACCTCATCAGTAATAAACACAGTTGGAAAATGGTTTCCTTGCACAGAATGCAGTTGTGGAAAGCTGGCTTAGAAAAAAACCTCAGTTCTGAGCTCACCAGCTCAGAATCATAGAATAGTTTGGGTTGGAAGGGACCTTAAAGATCATCTAGTTCCAACACCCCTGCCATGGGCAGGGACACTTCCCAGTGGACTAGGCTGCTCAAGGCTTTGTCCAACCTAGCCTTGAACACCTCTGAGGAGTGGACATCCATGACCTCCTTGAGCAATCTGTTGCAGTGTCTCACCACTCTCACTGTAAAGAATTTCTTTTAAATATCTAGCCTAAATCTATGTTCTGTAGATAAATCTGCTGAGGACCTCACCTAAGGTCCATGTCTGAAAAGGCACAGCTGTACATGACAGCTGATACGCTAGGCACGGCTGAAGTGTTGTACACTGCTTTGACAAGGACTGCCTGCAGGTTAGTTAAACTATCATAGCATTGCTTTATTTCAGGAATTTATTGCTCAGTGTTTTACACATACCCCTCACAGAAACTGCACTCAAGCAGGTGCAGTGGTCAGGAGGATGTTTTGGACAATAACAACAGCAAAAGCCCAGCTTACTTCTTCATATTTCTAGCAAGTCTTACCTCTTATTATAATCAGTGGCCTCTATAGTGCCATTCAAAAATCCTTCAACTGTTCTCATCACAAGCATTTAGAAAGAATCTGGCTCTAAATTGAGTTAACAAATGTTAAAGGAACTAAATTGGACTAAATTAAAGGAACTAATTGAACTAAATTAAAGGAAATAAAATTGTGGTTTATTTTATATCTACGAAAGAATGCTTCTTAACTGATGCAAGACTGTTTCAGCTTTTCCTGTAGCTTTCAACCTCAGTTCCAGTCATTGGGATGCATAAGCAGGAACATCACCACTCCCAGACAAAACAAAGTGGTTGGTTGTATGATACTCATCATCTATGTCTCTTCAACATGACCATTAGAACACAAAAAGCCAGGCTTTTCCTTCAGTGATTCCTAATACACCAAGTACATGATATCGCATCAGTCCATGAAATCTATCTTCTGTTGTCTGTGTATAGCAAACCAACACAATCAGCATAACTAAACAATTATATGAAGAGAGGTTTGTCATCAAGGTGCATAGGAATTAGGACATACCACACAGTTCCTGCTCTCAAATGTATTCTCCCTGAATTATGAGACCAGCAGGTATTCTCATGTCAAACTATAGCTGTCATTTGACTAAACCCTGTAGTAACACATATCCAACATCTGCAATCCAATGCCTTGGTTACATGGTTTAGTTCAGCCTTTTCAGCTACGTCTTAGAAGTTCTCTGGGTAAGGAAACTCAGGGCATAGTATTCCCCTTTAGTTTTTAATCCTTGAGAATTGACTTAATCTGATCATAGAATTGTTTCGGTCAGAAAAAACCTCTAAGATCACTGAGTCCAACCATCAACCTAAGACCACCATGGCCATTAAACCCTGATACTACAGACAGCAACTCTAGAATGTGTCCATTAACTATTTCTCCACAGCAGATTTACTTCTAATTTCATAGAACCAATTCAGTTGGAAGAGACCTCTAAGATCATCAGGTTCAACCATTATCTAACTAATTTCCATACTTTGTGGGGAAAAGTTCAGGTACTGCAAGGCACTTTACGCCCTGTGGTGTAGCTCCTGATTTTATATACATACATGTGTCATACACATGAATCATACTTTTCTTGCCATCATTAAGAAGTAAATAATGTTCACTCATCATTGTTTCCACCACTATTCTCTGGTATTTAATGGCAGAGTCTACACAACTGCCAGAAAGGGCAGTTTAAGCTGTTTTATTGTGCTATATGCACAGACAGGCA
This sequence comes from Indicator indicator, assembly GCF_027791375.1. Taxonomy (NCBI): domain Eukaryota; kingdom Metazoa; phylum Chordata; class Aves; order Piciformes; family Indicatoridae; genus Indicator; species Indicator indicator. The sequence continues at coordinate 56,591,285 of NC_072011.1, read as the reverse complement.
ACAACAGCAGTGCAAGGTTTGGGTTTTTTCACACATTGGAATAGGTTGCCCAAGGAGTGTCCCTGGAGGTGTTCAAAGAAACATGTGAACATGGCACTCTGGGACATGGTTTAATGGCCATGGTAGTCTTAGATTGACAGTTGGATTCAATCTTTGAGGACTTTTCCAGCTGAAATAATTCTATGACTCTAAGTACTCTTGACCTCCTAGAGCTTTTCCTTACATTTTGTTGGGATAAACAGTTAAAAATATTTCCACACCAGGCTGCTCTGCAGAGTCAATCTTTCAGACAGTCCTGAATGAACACAGTTGTAACCCTGATGCTGTTTCAAGGCGCACACAAGCCTGCCAAAGCAAGAGAATAATAAAGGTAAATGATATAGTCTGAAAACGTGGCAACATCAGTCTACCCCAAACGTTACCAATCTCATAAGACCTGGTGTCAAAATCATAGAATGGTAGGGGGATTGGAAGGGACCTCTGAAGATTGAGTCCAGCCCCGCTGCCAAAGAGGATCACCCACAGGACAGGCCAGATAGGAATGTGTCTAGATGGGTCTTAAAATTCCCTAGAGAAGGAGACTCTCTGGGCAGTCTGGTACAGCCCTCCAGTACCCTTACAAAAAGGAAGAGTTTCTTTGTAATGTTTTATTTCTTGAGAAGCTTAATAAGGAGAGTTCAAACTCTAATGCCCCAGGGCATAAACTAAATTAAGCACAATCCATTTTATGAGTTACAGAAAAAAAAAAAACCAAAACAAACAACCCACCCCACAAAAAAACCAAAACAACACCCCCCGCCAAAGATAAGATTAAAAAATAAAACAAAAACAAAACACCAAAACCAAAGAAATCAAGCCAAAACCAGTCTGGACAACATCAGGTTTTACTACATATAATGGCTTTATGAAAAGTATAAATTGTTGTATAAAATACATTTTTTTTCCATTCCAAAATGCAAATTATAATTCATATTTATTCAGCTCTTTCCTTGTTTTTTTTTTGGTTTTTTTTTTTTTTTAGCATTTTTAAGTTAACTTTTGAAAGAAAGACACAGGATGGCCAAATTAAAGATTGATTATAGCGTTTTTATTAACAAACTTTCACTGGAAAGTTCTGGGCGCATTAACATAGGAGGCACATTGGCTTCGATGTTTGGCATTTGACAGTCAACGGAATTGCACTTCACTGGGGTAGCCTTGCTACAGCAGCGCGAGTTCGCACGGCAGCCCTCGGAGCGAGCCTCTCTCCCTGCCCTACTCAGCAGATGTTTTTTATCGGCTTGGTCAGCCTTCACGACTCGGTCACTCTGCAAAGAGCGCTGATCTGCCTTGCTCTCGGCTTTCTTTCTCTGCTTTGGCAGAGAGGCTTTCTTGCTTTCGACCCCATTCACTTCTGTACCACCCTTCTCATCACACTTGCCTGTCTGCTGACAGAACCCCTTCTGGGTCTGCAAAACGCTGTTCTCGCATTCAGGGCAACGCACGAGCAGAGGTCCTGCGTTTCGGCAGAGAAACTGTGAAGAGCTCATCACCTTTGGAGGAGTTCTTACATTTTCCTCTGGGTTTTGATGAGCATGTGAATCTGTCCTATTTATTCTTTGATGTGCCTGAAACTGTTGCACAGACTGGAGGAAAAAATTTTTAGGCAGAGAGTTTTGTGTCATCGTTCTCTTGAGCCTTCCTTGAAGGCAGCTGCAGTGGAGGATGTGCTGGACTGGATGCGCATAACCTTCGGCAGCTTGCTGGATAGCATTTATAGGAGCTACAGAGCTTTGGATCTGTACAGTCCCCGGTGAAGGAGAACACTGGTAACAGAAGGTGTCACTTAACTGCTGACATGAGTGGGGACTCCACTTCACTGCCACTTGCTTATATGCATCGGGACAGCTACACTGCCTGTTTTGAGCAAAAATAGGGCATATGGTGTGTTGGTCAATAGATGTCTGTAGGACAGTTGAACTAGCAACGTTTTTTATGCTTTTACTCACTTCACTACTATAGGCTGAATGCATACATGTGCTTTGGGGCCTGCTGCTGAAGAGCTCTGAGCAGATATGAGTTTCTTCATAAGTCACTTTCTCTGCGGGGTTACAGATACCCGTTTGTGTTGCCAGAGGCTCAAGCTCATAGTGCTCATGCTCCATTTCGGGCTTTTGACTCCTGGAGTCCAGCTGATACTTGCTAACGGGGTGTGATTTATTTTGACCTCTGCCTCCTTGGGCTCCTGAAAAGGTCTGAGAGAAGGCGTTACACCGCAATTTTTTTGGTAGCGGGATCTGGCCACAAGTGCCCTGGGGTCCAAGGCATCGGCACATGCACTGGAAGAAGAAGGTTGCAAAAGCCCAACTAATGCACATGATAAGCATCATGAAAGTGCCAAGCTGTGTGTATGCCAACACTGTAGAGGGCATCATCATTGCTCCAGCTACAAATGTAGTCAATGCAGCCATTGCAATAGCAGAACCCATACGGCTTAAAGAAAAAATGACTTTTCCCTCTCGATCAGGGTCAGGGGCTAAGCGATAAGCCACTCCATAATGAACAGCAAAGTCTACAGACAAGCCAACAGCCACCGAAATGGTGACAGATTCTAACACGTTTAGCTCCCATCCAAGAAGAACGAGAGAACCTACAGTGACAAAAATAGTTCCAGCTATTGAAACTATTGCATAAAGGCTTATAATTATATTCCAAGTTGTAAGAAGCATTACGCTAAATGCAACAGCAACTGAAAGACCCATGGCAATCAGAGTACCATCAGAAAGACTGTCCTGAAGATCATAAAATTCGAGGTTACTCACAAACCAACCATTACTAAGACCTTCAGGAGCAGAACTAAGCTCACTTGAAATCCATGAGTCCACCTCTTTGTAGAACTGATGCATTTTCTCATAAGCCAGTGTGAAGAGGTAGGTGCTTTGGAACTCCAACACCACTGCCCTGATAGTGTCATTTAGGTCAAAGCGAGGCCCTGGGGTCTTACTGTCTAAATGGTACCCTGTGCTTCTTTCTAGCTCCATTATAGCTCTCTTGATACATAGTTCAAAAACTTCTTGTTTGTATGGAAAGCTCCAGTGGCTGCAGCAGGGGTAAAGAGATGGCTCATCACAGTCTTGATTTTCCATCCACTGCTTAAATGTTTCAATGAAGCAGCTTGTGAAGTCTTGTTCTTCAGTCTGATAAAAAAATGTTTGATTTCTTAACTTCTGACAGAAACGTAAAATCCAAACCTGTGAAGCTGGGCTAGCAATATTAAAGCTGCTATCTAACTGCAGCTTTCCTTTACTTTTAGGGTTTAAAGGGTCACCGTTATCCTCAGGTGTGACACCCCAGATTACTGTAATTGGCATGTGGAGCTCTTCTCCATGGTGGACACGTTCAAACATAAAAAGCTTTTTGTATTCTGCATCGTATCGTTCAAACGGGTGAGAGGACCTAAACACCTGAAACTCAGAGAGCTCCAGTGAGGGCAACTTCATCTTTGGATTTACACACACAATATATGCTCCACCAACTGTTAAGGCAAGGAACCAGAAAAGCCAAATATATCGAAATTTGATAACAATGCATGGCAAAACTTTTTCAAAAAATATCCTGGATGCTTCTGAGACTGCAAAAATAATCTTGTGGAACATTTGGCACAACACCGTCCAGTAGTTTTTGTTGTTGTATACCCTCTGCTGAGGTTTCTTAAAGCAACTGAAAATATTGAGAAGGTAACGTTCATGTAAGACAACTACAGCAGGTAGCCATGTAACCATCAGAACATAATTCACCAAAATGGCAGTGCCAGCATAAACACCAAAACACCTGATTGCTGTGATATTGCTGACATAATTAGCATAGAAGGCAGCAGCGGTAGTGAAACTCGTGACAAACATGGAAAGGGCAGCGTGCTGTAATGTGATGCTCACTGTCTCAGAGGTTCCAGCATGAGGTTTATCAAATTTTGTGTAGTTCCAAACGTCACATAAGACAAAAGCATCGTCCGCTCCGATTCCAACAAGAATAATCAAAGCTGTGAGATTCATGAAGGGAAAGAACTCAAAATTAAATACTACCCGATAGAGAAAATAAGAAATAATCAAGGAACTAATTATTGCAAACATAGTCATCAGCGTGATAAACATGGACTTCGTGTATACACACATCACTAACAAAACAATTACAATGGCTATGGCAGGATACACAGTATCCATCAACAGGTAGTCTTGAAATAGTCTATGCTTTATTCCAAACTCAATCCCTGTGACAGTGGTTACACCATCAGAAGCGTTCCAGTTCTCAAAGTTATCTAGGTAAATATTCATCATGCTTTCCCCTTTCTCCGTCGGAGAGAAGAGCATGCTGTATTTTAAAGCTGGTAAGACATAGTCAGCTGTCTTTGGGCTTAGAAAATCCTTGTCCACTAGATAGTGAAGGATCTGGTAAACAGCATTGTACTTGGTACATTTGCGAGGCACGTTTGTACACTTGAGTTGGTCCTTCCTTTTGGCATTCATATCCCAGCAGTCCGGCCCCAGGGTTCCGTTGTAGTAATATTTGGCACATGTGCGAAGCAGCTTTAGGGTGTGAGAGACATCCCGTTCTACAATCTTCTGACATGATGACCTGTTGTTCAGAATAGCAATGTAGTTGCCCAGTGTCCAACTGGGACAGCACGAAGCAGCAGTGGCTCTCTGGCAGAGATCACCAAACTGGGAATGAGATCTGATCTGTATAAAGACAGGCAGGGCAGGAAAAAAAAAATCCAGTTTAAAGTAATTGTCTGAATTATTAAAAACATTCACCCACCAAAAAAAAAAAATAGTCTTGAAGTGATGAAAACTCAGCTTACAGTCCTTTTGTATTCCTGTTTTAGATTTCTTATTTCCACATACTTTTTTTTTGCTCAGTATCCTCAGCAGACTAAACCAGCAGTAACTGTATACTGACTTGTCACAGCAGCATGAAATTGGCAGAAGTGTTAAGAATATTGTAATTCTGTTGTCTAAAGAGGCACCGAGGTGGTTGGCTTTTCCCCAGACTGAGGACTGTTAAGTCTCTTTTTTTCAATCTTATGCTATACTCCTGAAAATAAACAGCAAGCCATAGAATACGTCAGTGAAGTTTCATTCTGCTTGGAATCACATTCTGCAGTTCCTAGGAGAGGCAGGGATTTATCATCCAGAAAGAAAGGATGTGACAGCTTCATGAAGACCTCCCATCATCTGACCTCTCTTTTACAACTCTCGCTTTTTGAGTCTTTTTCAGCTCTTGTACAGCTGACAGACATTTCCCTTAAGCAAGTTAGCTTGCCACCCAGGCACTGTGTGTCCCTCTCATGCAGGATTCCCAAGGTAAGCACACAAGCATGAGTTAATTCCACTGTGGCATGAAGCACCCCAAAACAAGCCCAGCTGCAGAGGGACAGCAGCCATGCCTCTGAATGCTGCACACATCACGGGACTGAAGTCCCAGGAGTTGAGTGGAGGAAGATGCAGCAGAAGCAAGGCCAGAGCACTTCTAGGCAAAACTGAAAGTATTGAAAGCAGAACTGAAACCCTTAAGTAACAAGGTTGGATGGGAGAAATTTTCTCCAGTCAGGAAAACTCAGCCTTGATAGGGCACAGGGGATGTAAGTCTTAAAAGTCAGAACTTCTGGGTTGTTATACATGACAAATTAGAATTAATTCTTCAAATAGTTAGATACAGGTAAAATTTCAGTCTTAATCAACTTACAGAGAATGAATGCATATTAGTAGAACCACATCAATAAATCCCTGTGCTTAAGAGTTGGCATGATTGAAATCATTATCTATGCATGTCTTAAATTTAGGTGAGCTGAAATAGAGCACTTTGCAGAGCTGGCTTTATTTTTGGTTGGGTTTTTGTTTGTTGGTTTGGGTGTTTGGGTTTTTTCTTAAGCAAAATTGAACAGGTTAATTATTAGCAGTCTTTCATAGTGCAGACAAAAACCCTGCACTTGGGGATTCTCATGGCAGACATATAAGCTTTAATATGGACTTAATTTTGTCAACTAGTTTCTGAACAATAACAGACTGGCATTCCACAAAAACAGGATAATTCACATTTGATTGTTTCCAGATAAAAACACTCACGCATGCAAACTCAGGAAAAACTGAACAACCTACTAAATAAAAGGAAGCACTGGAATAGCATATCTGGTGTTTTTCATGGCACATCTCCAGGTTAATCCTGTGAGGATATAATAGGCAAATCAAGAGGAAAGGGTTGTATTGTCTTCTCTATGAAGTCAGGTTCAAGATGGGACAATGTGGTTTATATGCTGTTCTTCAACACTTGCTGCAGGCCACAAACATTCACTGGTAAAGCAACTGTTGCCAAAGAAAGTAACACGAGCTGGCAGCTGGAAATTAGAAATTAAAATCCAAAACGTAGCTCCAGATAGCTCATTAAATTACTAAGTAAAATGTTAATGTGTTGTAGTGTTGAGCTTTGTTGGTGATCCAAAGAAACTGAAAGGACCATTTTGCTGTTGCCAGACTTGGTCTGCCACTGGCAAAATTCTCGTTTATTTTGGAACAAGTAAGGAAACTGAGCTGTGCAACCTGTGCACATGTTGTATCTGTGGGTAAATCTGCCCAAATGGTTCTACACAGTGACAGAGTATCACACATACATGGTTTGGGGGAAGCAGTCTGAGCAGATCATTTACAGTCTTTGAAGTTTATAAAATAACTGTTTACAGTTTATGGGGAAAACATTCTGCAATTAACAAGTGAAAAAAAAAAAGGTCTGCTCTTATCCAGGTAGTAAAAAAATCAGAACACCTCCTATAGCTATTTCATATATAAAGTTTCCATGAAGATTATAGGACAACCATATGCTAAGCAGCTGCAGGATGGAGCCCCTAAGTGTCAGTAAAACATACAGTTAAAGTAGTTACAAGCAGATGGGAATACAATTAATACATAGGGGATATATTGTTAGTTTATGCTAAAGCAAATACTAGCTGGTGCTGAAATCCTGCTTATCATCAGGAAAATGCATACATGGCACCTTCAGGAAACAGTGTCTGATTTTCCTGTCTTGGAATACAGAAAGCTTTGCCACTTATTTCAACAGAATTGTGGCCATAAACAAACATAAATTCAACAACAAAAGTAACTATAGCCAGGACAGAGTCTGTAGGACAAGGTCACTCAAGTCATCAATTTCATCCGATAGCAGTAGCGTAGGTCAACTTCCATGCTCTCTAGGGACTGGCTGCTAGAGAACTTAGCATTCAGAACTGGGGCATACAGCAGCACTTCCCATTTCTAAAAGGTGTTAGAGGTGCTCAGAAATTGTTAGAAAGTATTAAAATAATCTAAACATGTAATTTGCAAGTAACAAGCACTAAAAAAAAAAAAGAAAAGAAAAAAGGAAGAAAGAAGGAAAAAAGAAAAGAAAAAAGAAGCTTCAGCCCTTTCTGAGCCCTGAGTATCTAATTTTTATTATAAATTTACATATAGACCAGAAACAGTTGCCAAACCTTACCATAGCAATTTCCTTTACCTAGTAGCTAGCAAAAATCAACGCTGCTATGATAATGCACTCTTGTTCTGCTCACCTGTTTGATTACTAACTTACAAAAGAGGTCCATAGAAATATTACCTGAAACAATATTCTTTGTAATTATCTAAGCAACTGTGGGTGCAGCTTAAGGAGACAACATTTAATTTTCTCAATTATCCCCCTTTCAAAGGAAGAGCTATTTTTACGGATACAAGATGTGTGGTGCCTATTTTCTGAAGTAGTTTCATCCTTCCCTCACAAAGTAAAGTACTAATAAAGTGTGCATGTAGGGTGGAAAAAAAAAAGAGAAAAAAATTCTCAGGAGCAATGCAATGCTTGTAAATATTATTTTTCAGAGATAATTAACTAACTTTATTCTATTATACAGAAATTTTTTATTCAGAGTGTATTGCTTTGCAATAATCTATACTACCTGGGATTTACTTATATCACCCATCTTTGTGACTAAACCTCTATAGTTAAAGACAGATCAGCATCTCCTCCCTAACTCTTAATTTTAACCCTTGTTTAAGGTTACTCTCCACTTAATCTCCTGATTGAACTGCTGATATGATGACTCTGTTCATTCAAAACTGAGATGGGTTAGTTTAAATACTGTATTTTACTCACCTGGCTCATTCTGATTGAAAAAGATAAAAGGTGATCAGATGAACCACCCTGTTGGTGCAATAATCTCTGATGGGGAAATAAGGAACATTTCAAGAGTATGTGAGAGCAAACCCCAGTTACACCAACAGAGGCCAACCAGCACAAAATGGCTGTTAGCAGAGGGTCAATGCAAAGTCATTTACAGAGTGTTTCACTACAGCTCAACATTTTAAGCAAGAAAACACCGTTAGGGGAAACGCAATGATAATCAAACCTAATCATGAAAATATTCCTTCATGAAATAAATGTGGAGGATTAAAAAAGGAAATGAACAGATCATTATTAATAGAAGGAAAACACATTGCTCTATTTCTGTACACAGTCACTACACAACACACTATATGTGATGAAAACTTATGGTTACTCAGCAGTTCAATGGAGTTCACTCCAGCAAGTGACAAGCCTGTATTTACAAATACCCAATTGTATTTACAAATACCCCAAAAAATACACACCCAAGTGCCTATTTCATTTTGGCCTTTGTCAATTAGCTTCCACCAGTTGAAACCAGACATTGATTTAAATCAGAGTGCTAAACTCCCTCCTAGCACATGTAAAAGAAGTTCTGGGAACTTCTGGAGTGGGTTGTTACAATGCTTATTTTGACTATGCAAGGTACTGAGTACAAGGTAAGCCAAGAAAAATTGCAACAGTGCCAGACAAAGCCAAAATGTCTTCTCTCATTTCTTCAGTTTTAAAGAGAAAATGAATTTTACTCTGCAAATATCACTATCCACATTTAATTAATTGGGCTATGTTTCTAACTACTAACTAGCCTATGTTCCTTTAATATCCATCTGCCAGCTTATTCTCTTTTGACCTAAAAAAGGCAACATCTGAATGACCCACTGGGAGACAGAGAAAACTGAATATACTATGGGGATGCAGTAGGGATGCACCTGAAGATGGAAAAGCAAGAAAAATGAATTATTTGCTAGGAAACAAGAGCAAAAATCCATGGACTAATATTCTAAGAGGAAATATACAGCAAAAGAAATATACAGCCCTTTCTGCAAAGCACCTTCTGAAGCAACCTGCCTCCGCTTCATTCTGGATAGTATTAGTAGCAAAACCAAATAGATTCCCTGATTTAACCTGATTTACCAATTGAAAATTCTCTTTTTAACTATGTCTGCACCCTGACTGACCATTTGAAAAAGATGTGAAAAATGTTAACATTTCTCATATGTGACTGGATGGCAACAGGCAGTGGAACAAAGTTTCAAAATGTGTGCTTCACATCTGCAAGTTAAACAAATTAAATGCCATCTTTACTTACCTTCACGTTATCTACATTGCACATTGACTTAATTGCATTCAGATTCCATAAATTCTCGCCTTCTGTTGATGTAAACACCACTCGTGAATAGCGATCACCTGGAATTACAGGAGGGGGATTTTACAGATTGTTTAGGTGTGTCTGGTATCTTAGACTGAGGCAAAATCCCTCCATTCAAATTACACAGAAGAAATCTTTGTCAGGTCATGGGAATCCACCTCCTTTTCAGGATACATTATTTATCTGTAAGACTCAGTCCACATGAAAGTTTTGGTTTCCTTAAAGCGCTTACAGTAAATATGGCATCTTCGTGTATACCACTTAGAAGCTCCACAGACTTCTAATTCAAGCATATTTCATTTTGAAATATGACAAACAAGCAAAAATCAAGAGATCTAATCAGCAAACTATGAAATTCTTGGCACAGCATAATGGCAGTACACAGATAATAGTAATCAAAGGCTGATTTAGTAAGCTGTTTGGGAATATAAATAATAATTATGAAGCTGTTTCTGCAAGAATATTTTTGCTCCAGAAGCAAATGACTGCAGTAGAAATTGTTGTGATACCCTTCAGGCCATTTTAAAGAATTCTACAGTTTAGACACATACAGCTTAAATTACAAATTAAATCACATTTATTAGGAGACAGCTTTTAGGAAAGGAAATAATTACTCAGTGGCAGTGAGATCTTTATGCATAGCTAATAAGGAAAATACATATACAAACACAAATATAGAGCACTGCTTAACACTGTATGGTACTTTGGGGTAAGAAACATGATGATGTTAATTACAATATTCCAAAAACTAAAAAGTGGAATTTATTCCACTGCTGTGAACATGCAGAATTTTTGCCTTTCACCAGACTGTAATGGAATGACTCAAGAGTAGCACTTTAGGATCTCTGACCATGCTTTAGGATCAAGGAAACTGAAATCTGCAGATGCTGGAGCAGACAGAGATACCAGGAACGACAAAAACGGGTCAAGAGGAACTCAACTGTTTTATTTGTAAAATGAACTGCCAAACTTTCCCATAGAAGCACAATTCCTCCATGACTGCCACAACTGAGACTACACAGAAACAGCAGTGGAAAGAATGAGTGAGACTATGCAGAAACAGCAAGCAGGATAACAGGAGTTAAATCTGTTTCAATTTGCAGTTAGAGCACAGTAGAATTTCAAGTACATTTCCTCTTCCTTACACAAGGCATGCTCAGTCCAACTCAGCTCTGCTCACATGAGCAGAACTGACAACCTTCCTCACACCTCACTTAGATGTAAGACCATAACGTAATAGGAAAAAAATATAGTACAGATCTTTTTTTTCCACCTTTGTTTTTACTGGTCACTGCACTCTCAGATCAAGTAATATAAACAAATCATTCCACAATTATGTTTTTGTGCTCTGTTATCAGTCCTCACATATTGAAAGAGCTGCAAAAGCACCCAGGTCATTATATGAATAAAGGCAAGATCTGCATTTGCCAGTGCATGCTCTCTGCCAGAACAGGACTTATCAAAGTTTTGCAGTATGCCTTGTAAAAAGTCAATAAAGACTTCTTTGTCTTTTTCATCCTCTAGTTTAATTTAGACAGCTTCATAAATCTTCAGTACTTTAAGATGGTTGGGCTTGTTTTTTTCTTTGAAAAGGGTGTTTTGTTTGAGATCTCTGTGTGTGTGTGTAGGACTATTTTTTGCGGGGGGGGTTGTTTGCTTTCTTATTTTTTTTCCTAAACAACCCAATACAGTTTGTACAATTGGATGTCTTTTAGGACATATACAGGAAAAATATTTTGCTGTAGGTTTTTTAGAGTCAATTGTACAGTTATAACTTCTTATGTAGTATGAATTAAATGCTATCAGCATTACCAATAATTAATGAAAATCTTTACAGGAAACAGAAGCACTTAAAGGAGGCACTTGAAGTAAATACAGTTGCTTCCTAGGAAGAACCAACAGAACGCAACATTTCAGCCCAATTTGCTCAAAGACTTTTGCAGACAGGAAGAAAGTACTTATTGTGAATATATTGAACAAAAAACATTCTCCTAATAAGGCATACAACATACAGAAGAGTTCAGAAATCATTCAACTGGTGGAATTTTTTAGCCTGCCTTACATCATGTCTCCACTTACTTGGAATATCACAGAAAAAGGTATCCTTGTGGAAGTTCCACTCTGCTTGCCTCTTTTCTCTTTCATAGTGATCATCTGACCATCTGTCATCTTGATGACTAAAACAGAATAAACAGTTTTACCTCAGCTTAGCAAAGAGAATGTTAATAGACAAGTTGCACATCTTAATAGGTCTTATGTATGAGGAAATGTGGCTTTGGTAGACAAAAAGTGACACACATTGACTGAATTTTTTGTTCTAAGGAAATGACATTGAGCCCAGTACTGAAAGTATCCATAATTCAAAGAGAAAACTATAAAAGTGTCTCATTTTAAGGAGCTTGCAATGGGAACTCTCTAGTTCAATGTGAAAATCCTTGAGAATTGTAGATGATCACATTGAGTATTTATTGAAATCAGTCTCAGTATCTTGCATTCAGAGGGTACTGGGGCGAGAGCTGTGTACATACAACCCCCTTCGCCCCAACAAGTTAAACTGCATTTTTAATACAAATTCTTACCTTTTGGCTTGCTCATCTGCATATTTGAAAGGATAGTTTGCAAGTGTTGCTTTGTACCCTGTGTTTTTCACCATATTATTCCATGTAACCAATCTCTGTCCTATGGCTGTCCCTCTTGGTTCAAATCCCTAAGAGAAGAGCATCATGAAATTCCATTAATACTTTTCATTCTTTAGCTCAAGCAGGAAAGTGGAAACGTGATCAAAGTGATGGATAGTTTTCATTATGAAGTAGAGTTACTCCAGGCATCTACTTTTAAAAGTAAAATGCTTTATGACAGGTCAGACAAAATAATGACCAACTGTAGAGAGTGACAAGGGATTAAGAATTCTTGCACGTACTATGTCTCTCCCTGAGAAGTGATGATGATTTAGTCTATCAAATGGTCAACACTTAGTTTTCAGACAAAAGGCCTCCTACAAAGTCCTCTTCTGTATCTCAGTTACAACTCTTTACTGATTAAACAATGATTAAAAACCACTCAAGTATATCTTCTCTGTTTCTACAAGAAAGAGGCAAAACTAAACAATTTTGAAAGTGACTTTGAAACAATTGTATTTATTTGGCTGTGTTCAAGAACTATCCATTTCATGTGTTTATGTACAGATATACCCTACTATAATAATAAATCAGAATAACTTAGAGGAAGAGTATATTTTAATTTGATGATAATAATTAAATACAGTGTTTTCAGTGAAAGTCGTAAAAGCTACTCATAGATAAGATAGCTCAGGGAAAATAAGACATGAGTGCAATATTTAATAGAATCTGATAAAAATTACTTCCACTCTTTCAATATGGATATCATTTCATCCCCAGAAGGCACTTAGAATCCCTTTTCCTTTAATAGATCCTGGCCCTCAGTCTTTGAAACCTGATGTAGAACGTATGGTCTGCCTTGTACTGTGCAGACATCTCATTCTGGGATGAATTTACATTATTCAGTCAACAGCAGTTTTGTTGAAGGACATATGACCTTTCAACAGCAAAATGTAGAAGGAATTTAAACCAGAGGGTAATACTCTCTGATAACAACTGCATCTTTGTACCACCATTAGCTGTTCCAAAGTCAAGATTTAATTTTATTTTTAATTAGAGGAATTACAAGGCTCTTTAACAACTCGTTTCTTTCATGGATTCATTAGAACTTGCTTCTGGAAGCTTACTACCAATTGAATCTCTCTGGAAACTGATTCTCAAACAGATTTATGGTGTAGCAAATCTTTTGAAACACATTAAGAGTCAGTTTTTTTCCTCTGGGTAGATCTCAGTTTAAGAGGAATGTATCGATTGCTGTACCTGCATCTGCTGTTTACTGGTATTACTGAAAATACCAGCAAATAAAAAATATTTCATTTGACAGCACAACTGATGAACATTTACCTACCAGCAATGGATCAGAGAAATCTGGAAGATCTGGAACTAATATCCCAACCAGTGCACACACCACTATTAACACAGTACACATGCCCAGGACCACTACAGGCCAGTCAGCTATCAGTGCAGCATAGCTACATGGAAAGAAACAGAGAAAAAGGTGATACAGAAATTAATGAAATTAAAGTTACACACAAAATGAATCCACACTTCTCTAAAGAGAAAACACATTGAAAACCTGACCTGTTTCCTTTGTTATACTTACAGGAAATTAAGATAACTATCACAAATGGATGGAAACTGTTTCTTTCTACTTTTTTCCTTTCTTTTATTTTTCAAGTAAGAAAGCAAAACAAAAAGGCACTTTCTATCAAATCTTTGCACTTGAACTTTCTATTTCTTGTCTGTTCATTATCAGACTATTATTTTCCCTGGGATTCTGACAAAAATGAAGGCTTTATCTTAGATAAAGGGATAAACTATGGGATACTGAAATAGATATTTATGTTCTTTGGTACATATTGAAAATCTCAGACTGCCATAGCAATAATTTAAATACAGTGCTTTTACATTAAAAAAAATGGGAAAAAACAATAAAAACAAACAGCAAACCAAACAAAAAAATACCCCATATGTGAAGTGAAACCTTCTTTAAGTCTAAATACAGTTTTGCTTTTTACATAGGCACTTTTTTGTTAATTTTATACTTCATTTTTGGCAGGGATATTATCCATGGTTGGGTATCATTAGAAATAGATGCTTTGTTAATAATTAAATTTCAGAAAACATCACAGTTTCTTCTTTAAACTTTTAAAAGAAAAATATCAAAGAGGAAGAAAAAAAAGAAAATCAATTTGAAAGCAGAACCCAAAAAGAAAACATTTGTTCTATGCTTAGTCATTAAAATACCCCCTCAAACCTTATACACTAATGATCCATAAAATCTGTTGTAAATTCAAAGGTGTAAAGGGCTTGCAACATGATACATAATCAACACTAATTGTTTAGTGCTCTAGTATAACGCATATCATGCTAAATTTTCAGAGTGTAAGAACTTCTATATGCAAATCCAATTTTCAGAATTTTCAAATATTTTAATTTTTCTTAAATTGACAGAAAAGTATCAGAAAATGAGACCCAGAAATCTTAATTTCTTAGTAAGTTTTCTTAAATGCTTGAATTCATGGACTTTGTTTCACAGGCGACATTGTCTAATCTTTGGAGGAAAAAGACCAGTGAAAATCACATAAAGTTTAAAAGGCACCAAAAAAATAATTATGGGGTATGAATCACTCTATATTGATAGTCTTTGTACATACTAATATTGGTCAAGAAGATCTCTTATTTCCTCTTCAACTTACATGCAACATAACATTCAAGATTATGCACAGCAGAGTGCTCCTTTACTTATCTATGCTGTCTTAAATGATTATGGTTCTTTCTGAGTTTCAGAGCAACTCAGTATCTATATCTAATCAGGGTTATTTGCTGCACAGGAATTTTCTATGCCATTCCTAAGAAGGGAGGTAATGCCCAGCTCTCCACTCCAGCAACAGTTTCCCAGTTTTCTAACTGTAAAATCAACAGCAGTGAGCAAGCTTATTGCTGACTTTCCATAACATGTGGAATTAGGTATGGTCTAGGGGTCTAAACAGAGCTTTAAGAAGCAAGGAAGTCCCAAACACTGGGTGTATCTCAATTTCCCATTAGGTAAATGTGCAATAACTCTTATGTTCTCACACAAGAGGTTAATTAGCAAAAGCTTGAAAAGCAATCTGGAGTGTAAGTTTTTATTAAAGTGAATCACAAAGGGGCAGCTTGCCAAATGAGCAATTGTACAAAATAGAAGTGAAGGGAAGCAAATGACCTAATAGAATTTTCCTATTTATAGGACTAAATGTTTTCATAAACACTAAGACAGATTGACTTGCTATTACAGACATTTGCTCTGCAGTCATAAAAATTATACTCAAAAGATTTTTTTTCCCTTTTCATCACTATATTTACCACTTTGAGACATCTCTACGCTTCCATTCTCAGTTGAGCAGCTGTTGAATTGGTTAAATTCTTCAGGCCCTAGCTGTAAAAGAAACTGTGTCCTGGGTGAAGTGTTTAGCATGTTCATAAGCCACATTCAGAAAACACTAAGTGCTTTTTTACATCTGCAAATCCATCCTGTGTCTTGTATCACATACTGAAATGCAGATCAACAAAGCTGACCTGTGCGAGGAACATCAAAAAAGGACTAAGTATGCCTGAAGGTGTCTGAAAAATGTGTGGCTGTGGGACATGGTTTAAGTGGTGATGGTAGTGATGAGTTGTCTGCAGCACTTGATGATCATAGAATTCTTTTCCAGCCTTAATGATTCTATGCTATATTTTAATTCAACCGAGTATCATTTAGTACTGCTGAGGGCCCTAATTCCAGCCAAGCTGTGTCTACAGCCTACCTCAATCCCAAGCCATCATTAGTAGCTGAACAGATGGCAGTTATTCTATTTTTCATGCATTAAAAAGCCATTTTTCAGTTATTTTTCAGAGTTCAGTTATTTTTCTCTGTGCTCTGACTTAGATTCTGTGTAAACGACTACTTGTCCAAGAGAAAAACACTTAATTCCTCAGTCAAGGAATCACATTCAGAAAGGACATCCTTTAAGTACTTTTTCTAAAGCAGGGTAATGCTTCTGGGTTTTTTTGATGCCTAATTAAAATTACGGTTGTGCAATAAGCTTGACATATTGCTACACAACATAAATTACCTTCTTTTTTTCCACTCCAAACTATTCAAGTAGAATCACAGAATGGTTTGGGTTGGAAGGAACCTTAAAGATCATCTAATCCCAACCCTCTGCCATGGGCAGGGACACTAGACCAGGTTGCTCAGGGCCTCATCCAGAGAGGCCTTGAACACCTCCTGGGAAGGAGCATCCACAACTTCCCCAGGCAACCTGTTCCAGTGTCTCACCAGCCTCACTGAAAAGAATTTCTTCCTAATATCTAAATCTCCCCTCTTGCAGCTCAAAGCCATTCCCCATCATCCTGTCACTACACACCCTTGTAAAAAGTCCCTCCCCAGAGTTCTTGTAGGTCCACTTTCAGGTACCAGAAAGGAAGGCTGCTAGAAGGTCTCACTGGAACCTTCTCTTCTCCAGGCTGAACAGCCCCAACTCTCACAGCCTGTCCCCAAAGGGGAGGTGCTCCAGCCCTCTGATCATCTTTGTGGCCCTTCTCTCTTCTCAAGCTGCTTCAACAGTTCAATGTCCTTCTTGTGTTGCAGGCCCCAGAATTAGATGCAGTACTCCAAAGTACTGAATGATGAATTCTCATGAAGTTCTCAATAACTCTCTGATGCTCACTGAAATGTCCTCTTTATGCCATTTCACCCCCTTCCTTCAATCTTGCTGTTCCAGTGATAGCACTACTTTAAGCTGCCTTCTATATTAAAATGCATATAATTTGCATTCATTTCTTTCATCTAGATTTTACTCACACTTCTGAAAAAAGTTTCTGCTTGGCTGTTGGGATTTTTTGGTTTGTTTGGGTTTTTGGTTTGGTTTGTTTTTTTCCCCCCATGTTTTAAATACATAAAAATGCTTAGGAGATATGGCAAGTAATTTAATCTGTACTTATCTCACCCATTTAGCACTGCTCAAAGGCTGGTTTCAAGTAATTTGCCCCAAGGTGATCTAAGACCTCAAACGCTTTCTTCAAAAGATGGTAAAAAATGTTGTTTACTTTCATTTCCCATTGTAAGCTACAGCATAACATATGGATAGTGTTAAGCTTTTCCATTTAGCACCTATATGAAGACACAGTCAGGCTAAACCATTACCCACTCTCAAAAAACAAAAGAGATACAATATCTCCTTATTGTAACAACATATAGTTGCATCTTAAAGAGGTCACTAGGAGCAATAGATACTTGCATGACTGAATTCATATTAACAAGCAGATTTATGTAAGTCAAAAGAGATACTTAGACAACAGGCCTGTTCTTTAGTGAAAGCAAATCCTAGAGGTGAACTATATTTTTGGGGTATTTTCCCTTGAGATGGTTTCTTGTTGCTATAACTGATGCACTAACAGTATCAGGTAAAGTGCTCTGTTGGTGTTTTTTAATATGACCCTGTCTTTCTTCAGAGAATACACAGTCCAAACCTAGTGTTCTTGATTTTATGGGGCTTCTGGTTACAGGAAGAAGAAAAGATCATTAGGATGACTTTTTTAAAAACTTTTCTGTCAGGTTGTTTTTTTTTGATGATACAACCAAGTTGTTTCTCAGAATAACCCTCAGTGGAAACTCACAGAGTTATTAGGCTGATATATGTGTACACAAAGAGAATGGAAGAGATTGTAATTTAAAATGCCATGAAATATTTGAAAACAAGGAACATGGAAATCTGCATATATTTTAAATTTCCAGCCCAGTATTTATGGAGAGACTACTTGTCTCTGCTTAGAGCATGGGAGCTTGGCCACCTTCTGTGGTCTATCCCCTTCCTGTTCCCCCAGCATTCAAAGATATGTGATTAGGGATGTCAAAGAACTTGTCCCCGACTCCTCTTTTCAGTGTTTATTTAGGAATCAATTCCTCTAAATGTTGTTTGAACTTGCTGATGCTATCTGTCTCCACAGTCTCCTGTGGCAGTTTCAGAAATTCACTACCCACTGCCTGAAGAAATACCTTTTCTTTTAAAATTTGCCTTGATTGCCTATCATTTTCCTTGAACATTCCTTACTCTTGCTTGGTGTGGGGAATAACAGCTTGCCATCACCTCATCTATTGCCTTTAAGATTCTGCAAACCTCACATGCAACAGTATTAGATCTTACCTTTTTGGTAACTTGAACGGTCTGGCTGGCCTGGAAGGAAGAAAAAAAGAGGGAAATTGTAAATATAATACACATGCACATGCCATTTTGTTTAATTCTTCCCGTATATGAATAAGCAAATAAATTATGAAAATCAGATATTTCCAAACATGAATTATTTTAAAAGGCACACAAGTATATTCAATTGAGTCTTTGCAACCAAGTAATTCAGAGAATAACTACAGCTACAAAGACATCTAGGTTTTCAAAAGTGGAATTTCATGAAGATGATTTTTTGGATGGCTGTTCCAGAGGCTTTTCCAGTTCTCAACAAGAGAGCAAATAAACTAAGATGACAAAAATGTGATACCATTCAAAATCACGACAAAGTTTGCATATGATGGAAACAGACATCCAAAATACCATGTTCTAACACTACAATTCACAAACCTTCTTAATTGTCCTTCCTAATTCCATTATAAAGAATTACATAAATCCTGTAACTGGACATAAATCCCGCCTTACCATAATACAGGATGACAAAAGGTACAACTTTTCTATGCAAGTGGTTTTTATTTATTAAAAATCCAATATAAGCAATATTCCTTTGATAAGGAGACAGCAAACAAACAGGAATTATTTTCATCTGCCACTGTTTGGTAAGCACAGCATTTTGTTAGCTATAGGATCAGTAAGTTTTACTTAAATGTCATTTTAAAAAAATTTCCCATGAGGCATCTGCAAGTTCTTTCAAGAATCTTTTGTCTATTAATGTGATGTGCAATCATTCCAAAGATGTAACCAGACTATGGCTTCATTTAAAGTATGTATTTTTTTACCACCAAGAACTTCATATTACTTCTTTAAAAAGGTATAGAAAACAGTGAATTTAGAAACAGCTGCTTGCATAAAATTTCATGAACCTGTTTGGACCAAGTCCAGAGGAGGGGCCACTAAAATGATCGGAGGGCTGGAACACTGCTGTGAAAAAAAGGCTAATAGAGTTGGGGTTGTTCAGCTTGAAGAACAGAAAACTCCTTACTGTGGCCTTTTAGTACTTGAAGAAGAGTCTGTAATAAAGATTGGGACAGTCCCTTTAGCAGGGCTTGTTGTGACAGGACAATGAGTAATGGTTTTAAACTAAAAGAGGGGAGGTTTAGACTAGATATAAAAAAGAAATTTTTTATGCTCAGGGTAGTGAAGCACTGGCACAGACCGTCCAGAGAGGTGATAGATTCCCCATCTGTGGACACATTCAAGGTCAGGTTGAACTGGGCTCTGAGCAACCTGATGTAGCTGAAGATGTCCTTGCTTACTGCAGGGAGGTTGGACTAGATGGTCTTCATAGATCCCTTCCAGCCAAAAATATTTCTATGATTCTATGATAAAATAGATGACTGAGGTCTCTAAGAGTAGATTTGCATGTTTTCACATCATAGGATAAATAAATTCAGACTCCTTGTAGATTTTCACAAAAGTTTACAGCTTAGTTCAGTGCTCAGAAATGGGATTGCTGTCCTTCGAAACATAAGAGTCAATACACTGGGTTGAAATTCCAGTCCAGAGGAACTAAAATTTTTGATGTAATCACCTCGAGGTAGGTGCAACCTCATCCACACTAAGTGTGAATACTGTTTAGGCCATACCTATTTCTAACTCTGAGAAACTGTAAAGGGAACAACACTTTGTCAGACCAAACAAAAAATACAATCCATGCAAGCTAGCTCTTAATGTAGCAATAGGCCTCTTCAGATACATATTCAAAGCACTGCAAACTCACATGGTAGCAAAAGGTTGATAAAAATGTAACTGACAGCCCGGAGAAATTATAAATATAAATATACAGATATAAATATACATATAGATATAGATATAGAGATATAGATATAGATATATAGATAACTCTTGTCCCTTTCCTCAGCAGGAAGGATGGAAAAACTGAACTAGAAAAGCTAAACACTCATGCTAAGCCCTCTTTTACTCTTCATCTCCATCCAGAGTGTGTCACAAGCAATATCGCACATAACTATGACAGAATGCTCCACCAACATATGCAAAGCTATTATATTTATTTCTTCAGGAAATATAAATCCATTTTAATTTAACTGTTTTAAGAAATAAGAATTTTAAGAAAGCAAATTTCTGTCAGCTGTAATTCATTGATGTCTGGAAATGCTCCAACACAATGAAGCAGCAGAACTGCCAACTGGCACACGGCTATTGGTAGCACAAAGTAGTAAAAATTGCTCCTCGAAGCCATGAGGAAGCTGAAGAAAAGAGTGAGAAAAGCAGAATAACCTATCTGCAGCTGCAGTGCCTCAAAGACTGAGGAAATGTACACACCAGGATTTTCTGTTAAATCTAGCCACAAAAATTAAGCTTAAATTTATGAAACATCACCAGCCTTCAGACTTTAGTCCAAAATGCACAAATCTGACTTTCAGGGGTAGTGGACATACTCAAGTTTCACAACTGATGCCAAAAACTCCTGGTACCACACCAGTAACAGCAGACTTGCAGCAGCTCAAATGTACAGAAACCCAAAGGAACTGAGTTCTGCAATGACTTTGCAACAGTAAAGTTGCTTGATGCTGCAAAGAAGTTGCAGCAGGCTCAGGGGACTGCTCACTGTCCCATCTACAGCCTCAACGACAGAACCAACCTTTCTCAACCAAGGCTAGACGGGGCAATAAGAAGCTTAAGTACTGAAGACAGAACTCACTAAACTTGAATCTGAAGTCAGTAGGAACAGAACTCTGTATGAAGATAAATGCTTCAACAGGCAAGCCCTCTCACAGACTAATTCAGCACCAATGCAGAGTACAGACTGAATGCAAGCTTCTGTGCTTCGAGGAAGGGGACAAAGTTACAGGGTCAGGAGGAAGAGATTTTTGTAACTGCAGCTTACACATTGACTTTAGAGAGAAATATACAGACATAGTTACTGTTAATATGGTGATTTGAGCATGGATTTCTAGCTTTGATTTGTAAATACCTGAATTTCCACACATGCTCAGTCACTTGTGAAAGCAAGTCTTGTTATCACCTGTGTCATAACGTACCCCACCATTAGCAACAATACCCCACAAGTCTTTGTCACACAAGTCATCCATGGCAACTGGTACAGGCCTTTGGTGAGGGACTTTTTAGGGTGCCAGGCAGTGATAGGACTAGGGGGAATGGAGCGAAAATACAAATGGGTAGATTCCGATTGGATGTTAGGAAGAAATTCTTCACCATGAGAGTGGTGAGACACTGGAACAGGTTGCCCAGGGAGGTGGTGGAAGCCTCATCCCTGGAGGTTTTTAAGGCCAGGCTGGATGTGGCTCTGAGCAACCTGATCTAGTGTGAGGTGTCCCTGCCCATGGCAGGGGGGTTGGAACTAGATGATCCTTGAGGTCCCTTCCAATCCTAACAATTCTATGATCCTATGATGACTTCTATAAAGGCTTATTATTATCAGCAGATAAAGCTGTCTTCCATTCTCTCAGATTTTGCCAATTTTAGCAGCCACTTCTAAAACACAGGTGACCTACAAGGTTGGCAAAAGAAGCAGGTCCCGGATTGAGAATTAACTCCCATCAAGACAACATTTCCATCTGCTGCCCTCATGATCATCACACACCATTCTGCATGGCTGTTACCATGATCTCTGTGACTCCGTAAAGGGTTACTTGGTTCATCCAGAGAGTCATGGCCACATCACTATGCACTCCCCCCAAACACAAGGGTGTACAGAACCTCATCTGATGACCTTAAACAGCTGGCAAGCCAAACACTTGTTGGGAAGGACCAACATATAACTGATAACTCCCTGGGGACAATACAGGTATCTTCTCAATGTATCTTCTTCTTATGAATATATTCAATACCTGGAAAGGGTGATTACCTAGAAAGGAAGGGTGACTACCTAGAAAGGAAGGGTGACTATATTCACTTTTTCTACAACTCTCCCTGCCCCTTCTTCATGCAAACTCTTAGTAGATGGGTATGTTTTAAATCTATCTCCTCAATCTTTACACTGTCTCTCAATTTTCTCTGCAACTATATGGCAAAACAGATTTTCTCCACAGAATGTAAAATTTGCTTTAGATAAAACATTCAAAAATTGCCTTCACCTAATCTGGCTTACATAAAAGGGCTAAAAATGCCAACACAGCCATTCCTCATCCTCCCCCTTTCCCATCGAAACCAAACTACATTTCCCTCTGTTTCCTCCACCTGCAAAATATATTCAGTGCTGAACAAACGATGATGATTAAGTTCTTCAAAGTTAGGGAGGGTCAAAGGTCACACCTGCTATCAAACTGTTTTGTTTCGAGAAGCATGCATTGAAAAAACCAGCGTAGACCCGGGTGAATTCCAGCAGTGTAACCAATCCCTTGCAGCTGTTGTGATGACTCTATTATATTGGTCAATAGGAAAAGTTATCCCTGAAAACTATGGCCAAAAAATTCTTTAGTTATGCTCTAAAATACAGAAATGCATGGCAAAAGCAGATCTTCCCCACTTAATTAATGCTGCTGTATCTAATTTTTGAAGTATTAGACTTTCATTTAAATAACACCACTATCCTCCAAAAAAAAAAAAAAAAGACAAAAATAGAAGTCTAGACAAAAAAAAGAAATCCTCATCAGTTTTCATGAGAAAGAAATGATGAATTCCATTATTTTGCTGGGACAAGTCAATCTGTGTATTAAATTACATCTGTACTTAGTTCTCACAAGTTTGATAGCAGAAAGTGACAATCACAGTTATTTGTGATGGGACCAGCACAACCAAGTTATTATATAAATTACAGTCACTGATTAAAATCTAACACATACTGTACACCAAGGGGGGACAAGGGAAAAGGGAAAGAAAATAAGGGGTTCTGTTCTGTTCTACCACCATTTACTGCAAGTCTCAGCTCCTATTCAACAGAGAGTTCGCTTCATCCTGTCTTTTCCTACAGGGGAGTTTAGCCTGCATATCACACCATTAGGCACTACATAAAACCAGGCTGGTTAAAAACCCCCAAACATTTCTCAACATCAAATGTATTTGGTTATCCAGTATCCTTCTGTGCCACATGGTGGAAACGAGAAGTGGTGATTTTTTTATAATGTGTTGGTATAAAATCTGAAATTTTACTGTAAGAAATAACAGGAGTATGAGGAGGGTGGGTCAGGGCACCAGTTGGGATTGGATTACTACAGCTCTGATATTCACCTCTCTAGCCTAAATAAGCATTTAAGCTATTTTGAACAGTGAGGTAATATAAAACATTAGTTTTCTATTTTGTGTAAATATTTCTGTTGTTTGTGTAAATAGCAAGTAGAATAGAGGCAGTTCACATGTATAAAAAATACAGGTTTACATAGCTATCAGTTTGAGAAAGAACACAACTAGTGCTCTAGCCTCCTGAAGGGGAACAGACTGTGCCACTGATCAGTCCTGCCTTCAGATTCTCAATGAAGCCAAAGTTTCCTTTCAGTCACAGCACTCAGTGAGCTTTCTCATGAAAGCTGCCAATTATACCCATTGGCATGGGTTTAACAGTTTGGTCCCGAGTTCAAGAGTCAAAATCAAGCTTTTGGATATCATCACTATTATTAAAGCTTGTTCTATAACCTTCACATCCCTTGGACATTACATGGCACAAAGCAATGTTTCATGAACACGTTCCTCAGTATGGGACCATTTCAAATGAATTTAACACTTAATAAAATTATGGATGGTTTACTGGTTTTGCAGTGTATTTTTTTCATTGATTTAATGCCTTTTAGGGAAATAACAACTTGAGCATGTCAGAGGACAGTAAAGAATCTACATATCCCAAAACATTCTTTTCCAGTCCTTCTTCACAAATCTCAGCTGTGAGCACAGTACCAATTAAAGTATCCCCCGTTCTCACACCACAAAGAATCAATGCTAGCTGCTTCCTCAAGTGGGTGCAAGAAACCCTGCAGAAGGTACCATGAAAATTGGGAAAATAGGCTATGCTTTGATGCATATTTTGAAGACAGTTTTCTACCTGTTGTGGAAAAACCAGCATTTTAAAAAAGCCTTAGCATAGCTATCAATAACCTAAGATTTTGAAAGAGATAATAATACGATTTTGAACAGAAGCAGTCCTGTCTGCATTGATAGTCTTGAGAAGAGAAGGCTGACAGGGGATCTTATTAATGTCTACAAATATCTGAGGGGTGGGTGTCAAGATGAAGGAGATAGTCTCTTTTCAGTGGTGCCTAGTAATAGGACAAGGAACACCAGGTTTCACCTCCACATGAGGAGAAACTGCTTTACTGTGAGGGTGACAGAGCGCTGGACCAGGTTGCCCAGATAGGTTGTGGAGTCGTCTTCTCTGGAGACTTTCACAACCTGTCAGGATGCATTCCTGTGTGGCCTGCCCTAGGTGATCCTGCTTTGGCAGAGGGCTTGGACCCAATCTCTAGAGGTCCCTTCCAGCCTCTACCTTCTGTGATTCTGCGCTTCTTTTTTAAAGTCATCAATACACTCCAAAACATATGCTTGTACAAACTTAGCCAAACAATACCTTCCTAAACCATTTAAAATTCCTGTTATAGTTCTGGATATTACCCTCGCTAAATATTTTATTTTTTATTTATTTCACATCATTTAGATTCAATTAATTTCTGTTTCACAGTGTGCAGATGTAGGGACTGAAGCTCAGAAGTAGAAGGGGTTTTGCCCTGTTGGGTTGGTTTTGTTTGGGTTTTTTTCCCTTGAAGGAACAACAAAACAGTTAAGACTTTGAGCTAAAATCAATGCCTGGGGGTTACCACCTTGACACACAGCAGCACAGAGGCTCTGCCTAGGATTGTTGGCCGTCTTTTAAGGTGTAAGGAAAAAACCAACAGCATCATGGAAAAATCCAAAACTGTCAGTACAGACACTTCTCCTCTGTTTCATTGAGGTTGGACCAGATGATCCTTGAGGTCCCTTCCAAGCTGGCATTGTATATGATTCATCCCTGAGAGACAGCAACTAGGGGGAGCACAAAGCTGTGATCCCAGCACCAATATCCAGCTGATTTTGGTGCTTTGCTGCAGCTGAGCCACCTTCCAGCACTGGCTGAACAGTACCATGTCCCAGATAGAACCACCACTAACTGAGGACGTTCATACCATTCCCTGCCATCAAGCAGTTTATTCTGAACCACTAGCTGATCAGGCTAGGAACATCTCAAATACATACACATCAGTCTTTGCAACCACTTTTCCTACTTCTCTATGGCAATTGCTCTCAGATAAAAAACACCCTGACTGCTGATAAATGCCATCCCTTACCAAATCCAGCTGAGATCTGTGCTCAGTGACACCTGAATATGAACCATAATTTCAGGGCTCAAACCCAGGCACAAGCATAGCACAGAAATGGTCACTGACAGAAACTTGACAGAAAAGGCTGTTTTTCCAACCAACCATTCAGAGAAAACTATCTGCTTAGGTGGCTGTTTCCAGTTGGGCACCGAGCCATACAAAATTCAGAAATGTATAGCTTAAAGTAGTTGTTACAAGGGCTGTAAATGATCACTAATAGTACTGCAGGTAACACAGCAACAGAAGCAGTAACAACTGCTCCAGCAGAATGGGATTCAGAATAAATGAAAATTGCAGGCATTGCACCTTCAGTTTCTGGGAGTATGGTCAAACACCGACTGCTTGACGTTGTTTTAATTCTACTTTCCTCAGGCAGGTGTTCATAAAAGGAATGTATTATTTCTCTTGATACAAACATCAAAACCATAAATGTACACGGCCTATTTGTGACATGGTGTACTCTTCAGGATAGAAACTGTATCTCCTTTCTGAAATACATTGTACACCACAGGCGTCTAAACATAGTGATAACAAAACAAAAAGAATCAATCATTAAAAAAAACAGGAATAGAAAAACTAAATTTGCTCTCTTGCCTTTCAGTTAAAGATTCACTTGAGTCAAAAATGGTAAGGTACAATAAATAGTTGTACTTGCTTAGGGGGAAAAAAAAAATCAATATAAAGACTCCTCTGTCCATGGATTATGAGGTGTTTAACCTCATTGCTTTACTTTGCCAGAGGGAAGGTATTCCCTTTGTTGGCAGATCTGGTTACAAGAAGCGATAAAACATAGCTTTTTGTCATTATTACACTCAAGGATAAGCTAAATCCCTGCAGGATAGATTGAGATATGCATCATATTGTACACCTTCCATTAGAACACATAATGCAAACTAAATCCCAGCAGAGGAAGAAAATCCTTGTGTTTTCAGGATGTCATTGACCCAAGAGAACAATTTGAATGGCTCTTAAATACCAGGCGAGCTTTTGCTGCCGGATCAGGTATAACACCTACGTGCTTTATCATTTTACGAATCACTGCAATCACTCAGACAACAAATCCAACAGATTAAGTTGCCAAAAGAGATTTTGGTAGCCTCCCAATTTTTTTTTTTTTTTTGCTATGATATGTGGAGTTTTCCTTGACTCTAAGAATGAATGAACTCTAGGTGTTTTTAAACATGTCATGCTTATTGTGTTTGCAACTTGTGTTACTTTTACATCTACACAGGAAGAATAGGACAGAGCAGAAGGATGTTGTCAAGATGAGAGAGAATTCATTTTTCTGCGAAGTTGCTTATTGAAAGCAAGAAAAATGAAAAGAATTCTCTTGTTCTCTCACACAAAATGTCAAGAAACAATCCAAAAGGATTTCAGTTTTTATCTCTAAACTATGAAGGTGAGGTGACCTGAAACTAACCACTATTTTATCCCCTTAAAAAGTGTAAAATCTCAATGTCGCAGCTTTGCTTAAACTTTACATTATGGATTCTTTCTGCTGAGGCTATTCTTAAGGCATAAAATTAAGCAAAATGAAAGTCTTTGTAATACAGTGACCAAAAATCAATGTATTATAGATGTCAACTCACGTTTTTATAGTTGAGATGCCAAACTTTTATAAAGGTTCTTGTCCGCTCTTCTTGGATTCTTACCTACCTCTTCAGTTCCACCTCTGGATCTGCTCTGTATTCACAGCAAGTATGAGAAAATAACATTGTCTGTCTGCAAGGACAGCAATTGTAATGAAGATGTTAACAATAATGAAATCATTGGCTGAGTGATACTTGCTCTGACTTCAATTTATCATTGAAGGGTATGCTTTACTGACCTACAGCTTTCACACTGGGCAAAACTAGATTCCTTGAATTCCTATATACTTAACTAAGCCAAGGTTTTGCTATGAAATCAATACTAAACTTTATTAATCTGCTGTGAAAATCATCTCCCAATAACTAACTTCTGGCTCATGTCAACATACAACAGGAAAAAGAGTTTGCATCAAGTCACTAGAGATGAGAAAAGGTCAATGCAATCATACTGACATCCCCTATGTGTGTATTTTCATTTGGAAGTCATTTTGGTAAGTTTAGTATCCCAATATCATGGAATTATAGAATGGTAGGAGTTGGAAGGAACCTCTGGAGATCAAGTCCAAAGCCCCTGCCAAATTGGGATCACCTAGGGCAGGTCACACAGGAACAGATCCAGATGGGTCTTAAAAGTCTCTAGAGAAGGAGACTCCACAACCTCTCTGGGCAGCCTGGTACAGTGCTCCATCACCCTTAAAGAAGTTTTTCCTCATTATATGTTAAAATTAAAACTTCTATTAATTTATAGCATACAGATTACTTGAAATTGAAATGCTGCTATAAACATCTGCGAGTTTTGAGGGTTTTGGTGTCCCGTGCACTCCCTTTCCTTGCTGCCCCACATGGTATACATAGAACTGTTGAGGTAGGAAGAGATCTTTGAGATCATCAAGTCCAACCACTCACCTCGAGCTCACAGTCCTACTGCTGCTACTGAACTACTACTACTAAATCCCAGACACATTTTTTAAATACCTCCAGATATGGTGATGTTAAGGAGCCTAAGATTTTATTTACCAAGTTTTCATCTTAAGGTTTCTTAGAACCTCATTTTTGCAATACTTGCTCCTAATACCTTCCCTTTTTCATCTTTGACAAATGACCAAATATTCTCAACTACCAGGACAGTTGGCTCTTTTCCTTAAGACCATCTACTTGAACAGAAAGTAGATGACCTTCTCTGCAGGAAAATCTGACAGTGTATGAAGAAGCCAAGTAATACACACCCCACTAATTTTTTTCTTGTATTCTGCTTTCCCTAAACTTTCCTCCAATGTGTGCAGCCACTTTTAAACACAGTTCTTAAATTGTCAATAAGAAAATTGCCATCAAACATATTTAAACTGGATCGTCCTAGCTTTAAATGGCAAAGTTTATACATAATTCAAAGTATATTCTGCTTCAAAAGGCTTAATTGAAGCGCTCCCTCTCTCTCTATATATATTCCTTTAACTTCTGAAGCACTAAGGGCAAGACCACATATAGCACTGCTTGGCAAGTTAAACAAAAGTTCTGAACTATTCAAGACAATAAAAAGGGCTTAGTAAAATACCACCATGAATCATTATTTGAAAACAAGCCAACAGCTAATTTGGAGCAGACTAATATTATTTCAAGATCCTTCACGAGTCTAAAACCATTAGTCTTTTTTCTTTTCTTTGTAATTACAGTGAAATTAATAGATATGTCCTGGGATTTAAATGACGGCTAGAGTAGTTTTCAGCATTTTTACTGGCAAAAAAAAAAGTTCCTTCATAAGAAATATTTTATTTCAAAGCTGTTTTTCTTACACTTCCCAGTTGAATGGAGCAATGCAAGGTCACGGTCACATCTTGTATTTCTCTGACAGACAGGAAATTAACATGAACCAAGAAATCACAACATACACACAAGAAAAACTCCATCCCATGATACCGAAGAGAATGAAAGAGATGTACAGAGCACCTATTTTTATTCAAGGTATTTCTCCACAAGGGCTGAAATCCCTGTTCTTACAGGCATTAACGATTGACATGAAGCATACGCTAGCTTGACTCTGGAGTAGAGAGCCTTCAGACTGTCATATATCACACTTCAAGAGGTACATGCTTCAGCCCTCCTTCCTGTGCAGATGTAAGAGTTTGTGAATGTAAGTCACCAGGGGGGTTCATTTTTGCTCTCAGAAAATCTCCTTTGACCAGAGAGCTTTCCTGAAAATAGACTACAAGCCTGCACAATTTCTCCAAATTATTAGACTGACTATGGGGACAAACACTAGTTTTTAACCTTTCTAGGTATTTCATCTCTTGGAGCAAATGAAAATACTGTTACTTAAACAATTTTGATCTAAATTTCATTTCCAAAACACATTTGGGTGCTGAGCTGGCATTCCAATGTCTGTGAATTTAGTTACTTTGAATGTCAATTGTGAAATGATATAAAACAAGTTCACACAATATTCAACACGATTAAAAGATATACAAGGATTTAGCAAGCAATTGCACAAAGAAGGCTTCTTAGCCTATATTGACGCAGAGGAAAAACTGTACATACACACCAAAATCACACTTTGTCTCCTGAGATGAGATTTGTTTGCTCAGTGTAAAAAAAAAAAAAAAAAAAGTACTTAATGAACTTTTAAAGGTTTTCAATATTTAACTAAGACCTAAAAGAAGCACTACAAGAGTAAATATGATATAAAGCAAATTTCATATAAATAAAATTGTTCAACAAAAATGTTACACAACATCCATCCTTTACGTTCATCCATTTGATTCAACAACTAAACATCCTACAAACTGGAAATGTAATGCAAGAATTTGGTGGAACACTATCCTGTTATCATCCCAGAAAATACTGTGAAAGTGGAAGTAGAGATGAATGGAAGCTTTTCCAGTCCAGTACGTTCACCATACACATCAATTATAACTTTCTAGGAGACAAGGACAACATCAAAACATTATTAGAGAGAAAGGATAAGTGATTCTGGAAGGAGCTATAGGCAGAGACAACTATGGCAGCTGACAAAGAGCTTTTCAAAGTCTATGTTCTTTATTCTGCACTTTCACAGTATCACACAGTGTATCAGAGGTTGGAAGGGACCTCAAGAGATCATCAGGTCCAACCCCCCTGCCAGAGCAGGATCACTTAGGGTAGTCCACACAGGAATGCATCCAGTTGGGTTTGGAAAGTCTCCAGAGAAGGAGACTCCACAACCCCCCTGGGGAGCCTGTTCCAGTGCTCTGTCACCCTCACTGTAAAGAAGTTTCTCCTCATGTTGAGGTGAAATCTTCTATATTCTAGTTTGAACCCATTGTTCCTTGTCTTATCACTGTGAACCACCCAAAAGAGCCTGGCCCCCTCCACTTGGCACCCATCCCTCAGGTATTTATAGACATTGATCAGATCCTCTCTTAATCTTCTCTTCTCAAGACTAAATAGCCCCAGGGATCTCAGTCTCTCTTCATAAGGGAGATGCTCAAGTCCCCTAACCATCCTCTTGGCTCTCCGTTGGATTCTCTCCACTTTCCACCCATCATAAGGAAGACCAAAAGCTTCTAGAAAGTAGGAATACTCAAATCTTTCAAATGTTGTCTCTTTAAGAGTGCTGAAAATTAGGTCACTAGCCACGTTCAGTCTAGCCTTTTCCTCTTTGTTGTCTAGTGTTGTTTCACATCAGAACCTTATCAAAACCTACTATTGAAATCAAAAGGCATGAGAACGACTATACACAGTCCAAGAAACTGCCATCGTGTGGGCTGTTCTGCCACATGCTTGTTTTCTAAATGCTGTTTTAAAAGTCACCTCAAAACCCCACACCGATTAGCCCTTTTCAAGAATTAACACAGCTGTTGCCGGCTTCCCAGTCTGTTTAGTACAAAAGAAAGGAGCCGAGGTTTTGACCATTTCCCTCACATTATCAGCTTTGTCATCTGAAGACTGCAGTTCAAAGGCCCAGGGAATTGCTAGTTAAGTACTAGCTCTTCTGTTGTTCAAGAAAAGGTGAAGCATAGAGGGCACGAAATTCATCGTCAAGCACACACAGAACCTGGAATTCGTAAATGGCAGAGACTAAAGGTCAAAATATGGCCAGGCTGCACTCAGACGAGAGCAGGAACCCTCCAAGTGCCCTTCTCCTATTGCAAAAATGCTTGCTTCAAAGCAGTCTTAAGTCTAGATAAATACTGATGCTTAATTAGTACAATTTGAAGCCTGCAAAAATACCTTGAACTGCTTAATAAATAGGGGGGTAGAGGAGGATTAAGTATTTAGTTTGTTTGTTTGGTTTTTTTAATTATAAATGGCATTTTTAATTTGGATTCTGGTTTCTGCATGTATTCTTGTCTCAGCTGTGTGCAAGACTAATAGAAAGTGCAGCATGTCATTTGCATAGCTGACAATGCATATTAATTATCACAAGAACAGTAAATGAATTAATAAAGCCAGAATAAACATCTTAAGGTATCACACTTGGGAATAACATAAGAGCAACAAAGACTAGTTGAGAGGTGTCCCTGCCCACGGCAGGGAGGTTGGAGTAGATGATCTCTGAGGTCCTTTCCAACCTAAGCCATTCTATGAATCTATGTTATGATTAAAAATTAACAAAATCAGCAAAAGTGATAGAGTGCAGCTCAAATTATGGACTGCCGTGCAAAATTGTTTCTGAGACAGAAAAAGAGCAAGTTCATTCACTTGGTCACAGGGAGATATCTTGCCTCACACGTGCACACATTTGGACTCAGGTTCAGAAGGATGTATGAGACTGATACACATTCCCTTTCCTTTCCTCAACTACATTAATATCCCCAAGTGTCATAGGGCTGTTACTGCTGTGACATGAAAGGGAGCATCTAGCTTGCAGTTCTCCTGTGCTTCCAGTCCCTTCACTCTGGGAAGCCACTGAATAAAGAATTCCTATTTAGCATGGAATAAATGGAGCCAGAATCTATATTGTTTCCATACAAATTAGCAACATGCAGGAACTCCTGATCTTCAGCATGGATCAAGATATTTGCAACATCATGGACTAAATGATGGTAGCAACTTTTGCTATTTAGTTGCTGAAGGTTGATTAAAAGTTTCAGACATAAGCTGGAAAATCTGACTATCTGGATGGCTGGGCCCAAAGAGTGGTGGTGAACTGAGTTAAACCCAGCTGGTGTCCAGTCACTAGTGGTGTCCCCCAAGGTTCAGTAGTGGGGCCTGTCCTCTTTAATATCTTTATGAATGATATGCATGTGGGGACTGAGTGCACCCTGAGTAAGCCTGCAGATGACACCAAGGTGGGTGGCTGTGGCGATCTGCTAGAGGGTAGGGAAGCTTTACAGCAGGAGCTGAGTAGGTTAGATCAGGCTAACTAGATGAAGTTCCACATGGCCAAGGACCAGGTCCTCCACCTGGGTCACAACAACCCCATGGTAAGTTACAGACTTGGAGACGTATGATTGGAAAACTGCAACTTAGAGAGGGACCTGAGGGTACTGGTTGATAGTTGACTGAACATCAGTCAGCAGAGTGCCCAGGTGGCATTCTCCATTTTACTAGAAACAATGTGGCCAGCAAGAACAGCAAGGCCATTGTCCCCTTGTGCTCAGCACTGGTGAGGCCACACCTCAAGTACCATGTTCAGTTCTGGGCCCCTCACTCTAAGAAGATCATTGAGGTGCTGGAGCATGTCCAGAGAAGGGCAATGAGGCTTGTGAAGGGCTATCAAACACTGGAAGGGTCTGCCCAGGATAGGCACTATCCCTGGAGGTGTTTAAGCAGCCTGTGGTTCTGACATGGTTTAGGGTTGACCCTTCAGTGCTGGGTTGAAGGTTGGACTGGATGATCTTTGGGGTCTCTTCCAACCAGATATATTCTGTGGTTCTGTGACCTAAAAGATTTTTCTTTCTTTTTTTTTTTTTTTAAAGATACCTTTTTTCAGTCTTCCCAGGGGATTGATTGATTTGTAATATAGCGTATGTTTGTAATACAGTATATGCACATGTATTTTGTACAAAAGAGAGTAGCACACATTTCCTATTAAAAACAAAAGCTAAAGGATCTTTTAATGCATGAAACACAGCAGAAGCTAACAACTTCCAAAATAAAATAAAAAATACTTAGGATGGGTGGAAAACACTTTGTTTAAAAAATGCCATGTAGGAGTTCCTGTGAATGGTTAAAGTTGCTGAAATGAGAATATTTGAAAATATTGTATATACATGTATGCATAGAATCAGCTCTGCAAGCCTGCAGAATGTACTAGATAACAATGATCTTTTTTCCTGGAATCAAGCAGAGAGCTGTTTCATAATAAAGTCTTGTTATTCAGATTGGTATTTGGCAAACATTCCCTTGGGGTTTTTTTTGGGGAAAAAAAAAAAACAACAAAAACCCAAGAGTTTTTTATTTCTTTCTGCTTCTAATCTTTATGCCAAATAACTAGAAGGAAAATATAAAATATGTAAGAGGCAGCTATAGTATTCTACCCTCACTTCACAGCTTTTTTGTTTTTATAGATCTCCTTTTTAAAGTATTAATTAAAGTGCAAGTATTCGTGTCTATCTGCAATACTGTTTAAACAGTGTGTGGCACAGAACTCTCTGAGATACAGCAGAGCTCAGAATCCCAAACCATCACATAAATCTGCAATGCCAAAACAGTTCAAAAGAAGGCTTAAATCTAACTGAATAGAAGATGTGTAGTGAGCCTGGAGATAAGAAAGCTTTACCAGTTTCCTGAATCTGCAGCACTGTGGGTTTTGCCTTTCTTAGAATGTAAATTGGTCTAGCAAGCAAAAACTTTGAATCCACCAATTCAGACTAACCAAAGCTGGTAGGGGACAAGGAACAATTTACATATATCCCAAAGTCTTAGAATTTTAGCCAGCTAATGATTCTGTGAGGCTTTAAACTGATTTTATTCGTGTATTCTAGCTTGAGATGACTGCATGATGATAGAGAGGATCATCCTACGTGCCCTTTTAACCTGTCTTTTTTTACCAGGGATAATTCAGATGCTTTTCAGAACAGTTCTTTTCAATCATCTGCGTTAGCCAAAAGCATTGACATTATAGTCAGAAATGTAAATAATGGTAGGTGATACAGAGCAGATCTAGTCCATGCAAAGAGTATTTGTATGAATTTATTGGGTAAATATTGCAGAAGTGCAAGCACTACATGCAGTGGCCATCTGGAGCAGTTTCCTCATCAGCAGTACTCTTTCACAGTTACTTGACTTCTCCTACCCCACCTTTTGTCTCCAGTCCATAGAGATCTAAGTTTTCTAGTATACTTGGGTACAGTAAGAAGGAGGTTCTCTTCCCACTCTATTCAGCCCAAGTAAGACCACATCTGGAATACAGTTCTGGGCCCCCCCCCCTGTTTAAGAGGGGTGGAGGGAACTGTTGGAGAGAGGTCAATGGTGGGCTATGAGGACGATTACAGGACAGGAGTATCCCTCTTACAAAGAAAGACTGAGAGACCTGGGGCTTAGGCTGGAGGACAGAAGGCTGAGAGGGGATCTTATCAATGTCTGCAAATATCACCTGAAGGGTATGCGTCAGGAGGACGGAGCCAGTCTCTTTTCAGTGATGCCTATTGATAGGATGATGAGCAACAGACAAACTCAATCACAGGAAATTCCATCTCAGCATGAGAAAAAACATTTTTACTGTAAGGGTGCCAGAGAGGTTGTGGTGTCTCCTTCTCTAGAGATCTTTAAAACCCACCTGGACATGTTCCTGTATGACCTGCTGTGTCAGTGTGAGCTGAAATTTCCCCCCCCCCCGACAATAACCAGGCTATGTGGTCCTGCTTTGCAGGGAGGCTGGACTTGATCTCTGGAGGTCACTTCCAAACCCTACTATTCTATGGTTATAATTGTAGAAGAGATTCCAAAAGAGCTGGTATCAAGATTAGCAAGGATAGAGGTAGCTTTCAAATGGTGTTTTCCCATTAAAAAGTTCACATACTAGTCTGAAAGGAGCAATTCAATTTGGTACCAGAGAAAGCAGTCATGCACAGCACTGTTACTCCACTGTTACTTTCCACAACCCTGAGGTGACTTTCTGAATGTGCATTTTCCCTCTTCTGCTCCTATTTACATGCATAAACTCCTATAGAAATAATAGCTTTTGAAAAATACCACATTTTAAAGGGTTTTCTAGTTTTATAAATACATTTTAGTGCAGTGTTTAGTTCTGCTAGAAGATGCAACCCTTCATTATTTATTTGATCCTACTTTCATCCCACTAAACATGCTGCTGGGTTGCATAGTTTTACTCTTCCCTAGGGCCTCCTAACTCAATGCTTCCAGTTGTCAAGCACCAGCATTTATGCTTCTTCCATCTCTTCAGATTTAAGAGCATTATTTGCTTCTTCCTCCTCGTTTCTACTGTCTACTTGGCGAAGGCTGCTGATGATTACAGAAGCAGATGGCAGCAAAGGAGGGGCAATAACTACCCACCTTCAAGTGGCTCTAAAGCCCCACAGGTTTCTTAAGGTACATTAAGTGCATTTAGATAAAAATTTACTTCGACACGAGTTCTCAAAAGGGGAAGGGCTGAAAAAGATCTTCCAATAGTACCTGAAAAGAACTAATTATACCATGCTCCAAACAGGTATGCTTAGAAACTGTTTGTCAAAAAGCAAATTAAGTCCTGAAACAACTGCATTCTGATATGGAGGGAAGCTTGAACTTCCCAGGAAGTGTTTATGTGATCAAGATACTGTACCCACTAGAAAAAACAAACAAACAAAAGGTATCAACATATTTGAATGAACTACATCTTAAACATGTACACAAAATAACACAAAAAACTTTGTCTCAAGATCTTCCAACCTCAGAAAAACATCTTAGAAGTCATTGGAATCATTACAGTTGTATTTCACCTACTTTTACAACGGAACTTTTTTGCCACTATCGTGTTGTAAACCACCAATCACTGAAGGAGAGCTTACAAAGGCCTGCAGTGATGAGGGGCAATGGCTTCAGACTAGAGAAGAGGACTGGGGAGGGACTTTGTAGGATATCAAGTAGTGACAGGACTAGGGGGAATGGAATAAAGCTGGAAGTGGGGAGATTCAGGCTGGACGTGAGGAAGAAGTTCTTCCCCATGAGAGTGGTGAGACCCTGGAATGGGTTGTCCAGGGAGGTGGCTGAGGCCTCATCCCTGGAGGTGTTTAAGGCCAGGCTGGATGAGGCTCTGGCCAGCCTGATCTAGTGTGAGGTGTCCTTGCCCATGGCAGGGGGGTTGGAACTAGATGATCCTTATGGTCCCTTCCAACCATGACTGATTCTATGATTCTAAGAGTAGATTTAGATTGGATGTTAGGAACAAGCTCTTTACCATGAGGGTAGTGGAACACTGGAACAGATTGCCCAAGGAGTTGGTTGGGGCCCCATCCCTGAAGATATTCAAGGTGATACTTGACAGGGCTCTGGGCAGCCTGATCTAATTGAGGATGTCCCTGCCTACTGCAAAGGGGGTTGGACAAGATGACCTTTGGAGGTCCCTTGCAAGTCAGACCATTCTATGAATCTATGAAAGTATTTGCTTTTGTGCTACAAGCCTTTTTCACCACCCTAAAAATTTACCAGTTGCCCAGACATTTAAATTGTGGTGTATAAATGACATTTCAGTGTAATCCAGTTTAAACCTCAAAGCTGAACACACCACAAAATTCCAGAGCCAGCCAGCTTTTAAGAGGATAGGACAAATGTGGCATTATTTCAATCTGTCTTCTTTATACACTCCAATCTGCAATGATATACCAGAGCTACATTCCTTTAATATTAGGTCACTGACAAACGTTAAGCCTTGGGCTTCAAAACCTGACAGAACCTGTCCTGCTGAAACAATTGGTTACCTGCCCAGAGCTGTGAGCATTAGCAATATAGTTTGCAAAAAGTGTTCACCTCCCTCTACCTAATCGTATCTTTTTCCTCTGCCTTCATTCCTAACAATATTTGAATGCATTCTTTATAAACACAAAGAACCAAAATGAAAGCTAACTTGCCCACATGCTGAATTTCATTAATGTATCCCTATGAGAACCTGCATTTTAAGTAACCCTGTCAAAACATGCATCTCTTCCAAAGCTGGATGATTGCCAATTAGCCTTGCAAGAAAAAGTCTCTGGAGAAGAAACTGTTGTGCAGATTATAGGCTCAAAATGTAATAAAGCGTGGAACAAAGATCATGTTAAAATATCACACACCTCAGTATTGCTCTTCTGTGTACAGAAAGTTATCTGAGCATATGAAAAATGAACACACACAGAATCGTAGAACTGTTTTGGTTGGAAAAGATTGAGTCCAACCTTCAACGTAAGGCCGCAATGGCCAATAAACCATGTCCCCAAGTGCCATGTCCACATGTTTCTTGAACACCTCCAGGGATGGTGACTCCAACTCCCTGGGCAGCCTGTTCCAATGCCTGACCACTATTGCAGGAAAGAAATTTTTCCTAATATCCAACCTAAACCAAATTTAGGCCTTTTCCTCCCATTTTGCCATCTGATACAAGGAAGAGGAGACTGACCCCCACCTCACTACAACCTCCTTTCAGGGAGTTACAGAGAGCAATGAAGTCCTTCTCCAAACTAAACAATCCCAGTTCCCTCAGCCACACCCCATAAGACTTGTTCTCTACACCCTTTATCAGCTTTGTTGCCCTTCCCTGGACATGCTTCAGCAATATTTATCACCTGCAACGTTTATCACCTATTCTCTTTAGCACTGCAAAGTAACTACCAGGTGAGACAATTTGCTTTTTCCTGAGTATATATCCATCCACCTGCAAGGCTGCATCCAGTTGCTCTCTGTTTTTAAGCATCTGTCAACATCTGCATTGACAATGGCCTCTCAGTATGATAAACTAGATGGACAATGCAATGGGAGACCATCACATTTAGACTCACATTGTGGTTTATTCAGAGAGAAAAGAAGTTTTTGGTTCCACACTAATACCACAAGTGATACAGTCTGACATATGCATTGTCCATTAATGCAGCCATGTTAGGGAGTTAAAATGCATATGAGAAGTCCAGCTTCCTCACCATGGCATGGGACCTGAGTCCTATTTACCAACCAGACCTAACAGAACAAGTAAGAGCAACCAGAAGCTAGCTGGCTTTCAGATGAAGGACTCATTTGATTTGTTGACCTATGAGGCATACTGCAACTGTATTGTAGCTGAGAAAAATCCAGCTGCCTCAGCTAAAAGCAAGAAGCCCAGAACAGGAACCAATTGATAGGGATATGTCAAGTATGCTAAAGCATATAGTTGAGTAAATAAGTACAGGTGCTTTAAAGGTCAGATTTGTATCCTTATTTTGACTGGTAACAGTAAGACAAACTTATCATGAATCATTACTTATAATTTATGTACATTTATGTACAGATGTACACCATAGTAAGGAAGTGCATGATGAAAAGAAAGCATCTTGATTCAACATCCCAATCAGAGTCCTTCAAACAAAGCCTTAGTCTTTGTGAAGTGCTATGGAAAATATTATTTTACAGTATCTGGAAGAACTTCTCATTGTTACTTTTTCTTGACTAAGAACAGAAACAGATTGTGGATCACATTTGTTCCCTTCCTGAAGACTGTGGAATACAGGTGAAGTTTAACAGTCCTGCTGCACAGAGAGAAAAATAAGGAAATTAGTGCACCCCTTCTGACAGCTTGCAATGTATGAGTGACTTGATTCTGTAATGGTTCGAGTTTCTGCATATACCTTTGTAAACAAAATTACATAAAGCTTCTCACTTTTACTTAATATTTAAACAAGTATGATTTTGAAAAAACAGTTTGTAAGCAGTTCCAACAACTAGGATTTTTTCCATTTGTAAAAGGAATAATTGGCAGAGAAAAGCTGATTTTTACTTTATATTACTATCCTTATTTTCATCTGCTTTCACCTTCAGGAAAAAAGCTTTATTCACTTTGACTTTTTCCACATTACATATTTGTCCCAATCTGATATTTTCTGAAGTTTAAAATTAGTTCCCACATTTCATCAGAGCAGAATCATTATACCTTACCAAGAAATACTTGTAACTCCAAGTATTTGAGCAAGGATCCAGATGTTGGATGGCAGTGAGATGGGTAGCTCTTATTTCTCCACTGAAAATTCATCCAGTTTGGCCCAATTACAAGTCAGGAGGGACTCTTGGACTAACTGATTTTGCCCAAGAGCAGCAGGCTGTAGAAGATCTTCCCTGTGGCTGCTGCTCATTGCAGCTGAGACTACTGTGAGTGGAACTCTACAGCTAACAAAGAGGCAAGTTTATACAAAGTAGAGGATAGAAAGGATTATAACCTGGAACAATCAAAAATTTCTCAATCCAAGCACAGCTTTGAAGCTTTGCAGATACATACACTGGGGAAACTCAGCGAACCAGCTGATCTGACAAAGAACCCAGCACACTTATGAATAGAATTGTTGAAAGTATTCTTTAATGCATCTTTTTGAGGAGATAAGGATTTTGATTAGACTCTGCAGACACACCAGCTCTTTCAGTGCTTTCTTAGCTATCTCTGTATTGTTTCACACAATACAGGTGTACACTGTGTCTTCTGAAAGAGTGAATAAGCTTCTAAACAATCCCCAAGAAGAAAGAAAACCAGCCTTTTTTCCCCCCCTAGAAAGAATTAATTCACTTCAGGAATACTCATGCATCCCAGCAAAACCAGTTAAAAAAAGAAAAGAAAAAGGTTGGCAACACATTGAAGATTAACTTGTAATTAACACTGGGGAAGAAATATGGTTTACCTTTGTTTTAGATCTTCTGTTTTCCTAAAAAAATGAAATGGTTATGGAAAAGGTTACCCATACTGAGCACTTACAACCAACACAATCTGCTTACCTTATCCTGGCTATATGTTGCTGCACTGGCTGATGCTGAAAATGGTCAGGCCACTGATGGTGAAGGCAGAAGGATGGGGAGGGCTGAAGACAGCAGGCAGGTTGATATATGGGGGTGTGTTTTTGGCAAACAGATGCTGAATACTCAGTATGTGGCTGCATGCAGCACGAAGTGATAGGAGATGATGCTGAGCTGCCAACCACTGAATGACATTCCTGCTTGTTATTATGGCTATTTAAAGAGTGGTGGTATGGACAAGGGTGGCAGC
Source organism: Indicator indicator (assembly GCF_027791375.1). Taxonomy (NCBI): domain Eukaryota; kingdom Metazoa; phylum Chordata; class Aves; order Piciformes; family Indicatoridae; genus Indicator; species Indicator indicator. The sequence continues at coordinate 56,550,967 of NC_072011.1, read as the reverse complement.
ACTGAGACAGCATCTGCTGAGTTCTTTGGTTGTCTAAAGGCAGAAAGGATGGTTTGATTGTACCATTAAGTTGTAGGCAGCCATTTGGACTTGCTTTTGCTCTTGGTGTTTCCTTGGATGGCAGTTGTTGGACCACGACATCTCCATCATTAGCTGTGACAATACCTGGGCCGGTAGCATTTGACAAGACACTGCCATTGCTCAGAACCATGGAGTCACTGACGTTGCTCATAGCCATGCTCCAAGCTCTTGGTGGATGCCTGATGAACCTGCAGAAACAAATAAAGTAAAATTTACAGACCTGTGGTGTTTTCAGAAGCCCATAAAGAACTTTATATTAAAATGAGTAGAGCTCTTCTCACATCTTTGTCTTTCACAACACAGGAAAAGGAATCACAAGCACATGGGCAGTGACTGGCAGGAGAGCAGCCCTGAGGAGAGGGACTTGGGGGTGCTGGTGGACGAGGAGCTCAACATGAGCTGTTAACGTGCACTTGCAGCCCAGAAAGCCAACCATAGCCTGGGCTGCATCAAGAGGAGTGTGGCCAGCAGGTGGAGGGAGGTGATTCTCCCCCTCTACTCAGCTCTGGTGAGACCCCACCTGGAGTACTGTGTCCAGTTCTGGAGCCCCTAGTACAAGAAGGATATGGACATGCTGGAAGGTGTCCAGAGAAGGGCCACCAGGATGATCAGAGGGCTGGAGCACCTCTCCTATGAGGACAGACTGAAAGAGTTGGGGCTGTTCAGTCGGGAGAAGAGAAGGCTCCAAGGTGACCTTCTCGTGGCCTTCCAGTATCTGAAGGGGGCCTACAAGAAAGCTGGGGAGAGACTTTTTAGGATACCAGGTAGTGACAGGACTAGGGGTAATGGAATAAAGCTGGAAGTGGGGAGATTCAGACTGGACGTGAGGAAGAAGTTCTTCCCCGTGAGAGTGGTGAGAGCCTGGAATGGGTTGTCCAGGGAGGTGGTTGGGGCCCCATCCCTGGAGGTTTTTAAGGCCAGGCTGGATGAGGCTCTGGCCAGCCTGATCTGGTGTGAGGTGTCCCTGCCCATGGCAGGGGGGTTGGATCTAGATGATCCTTGTGGTCCCTTCCAACCCTGACTGATTCTATGATTGCCAGGAACATTTTGAAGCTGTTTGTTTAACAAAAAGTTAAGAGAGAAGTTACGCAAAGTCTCAGTGATTAAACCAAACTCTAATCCAAATGAACAGACATTTGACAGGCTCTGGGTCACAGCTAACAAGCAGTGCTTGAGATGCACAGGAAGAAGACAGTTCTGCACAAGACTGAATGACGGACACTATTTATGAAAACAGAGTTTGCTACAAAGCCTGCAACCATCCGCACCTTGCACTGCAATTTGCCTGTGTGCCTTGAAATCCCACAGGAGACAGCACCACACAATAGATACTTTTTAAATAATCATTAATGTGCTGCTTTCAGCAATCTCATTTCCTGCCTCCAATTTCTAGTGGAAACGAAGCACATTTGTATTTTTGAAGAAACTCTTTTTAAATGCCTTATTTAACTAAATCAAGCCACTTCAGCAGACGTTTCTGGATGGCAAACTAGGTCTTTAGCAGAAGCTCAAATTGAATTGTAAGGAATACTAAAAACATAGAATACAACCATGTTTCCCCCAAATTTAAGAAAAAAAAAATCCTAGGATTCAATTACTGCTGACTGAAAAGCTCATGCTTCCTAGTGACAGGTATTTGAAAGACAGTTAAGAAATGCACTGTGCTGTAAATAATAGTAAAGCTTTTTTCCTAAAGTCTTGTCTTTTTCAAGCAAAATGTAAATAAGCGAAGACTATTAACACTGGAGAGGTGACTGAGGAGCTTGGCTCAAAATCAAAACTTGTCTGAGGTGCTCACAGCAGCCAATTTCCCCCATGTTAACTATAATCATGTTTTAATAAGATCTGAAAATAAGTTGGAGATGACTATTTTGATAAATAACATGAAAGGTCAAACATCACACTTAGATAAGAATTTGTTTCCCAAGTTACATGATAGGGGAGGGAGGAGGAGGAAGGAGAAAGAGGAAGAAATTAGTACACTAATTAGGTACTACTTAGAAGAATGAATCCACACTTGCTTAAAAAACAGCATCAGTTAATTACAACTGCTTTGGCTAACAATGCTACCCTTGTAATACTGAATTTAATCAACAACATTCCAAGTAGAATTTGCCAAGCTTGCATTACAGACACTGAACTTTGCAGAAAGACACAACATACAGATAAGTGAGGAAGTTTAACTCATTTTCTTCCTGGATACCTTTTGCTGAGTGCTCAGCGAGCTAAGCTTGCCCAGCTAGCTGAGCTATTTAATTGCCTGAATGCTAATTCTCAGCAGAAAGTGTTTTGCAGAGTGGAATGCTACCCCTGGTAGCCCCCCCACGCAGCACCTCCCCTAGACATGGCTAAACCCTTCACTTCTCAAACGAAAATTAATCCTCTGCTATTTGTTCTAGATCATGTGCAGAGCCAGATGCCCTGGGAAATCACTTTCATTTAGATAACTGCTCAGACCAGAAGAATACACTGCTCAACAAGCATATTTTTTTTTCCAGCCTCCAATTCCACACATTCCTGCTGGGTACCCCCTCCCTAGCCCAGACAAGTCAAGCCCATGGAGAACACTGTCAAACACAGAGAGGAAATTCAAGCGGCTGGCTAACCTTGGTTTCAGTCTGAAGAGACACTTCAGTTATGCGAAATACTGCCATGCTGTTTGAACACAGTCTGGTTTTCTCTCACACTGCAGGCAGCTTCAAAGCCTGCTGAAGTGGACAGAGCGAGAGATGGACGTCAAGGCAGAACAAACTCCTCCTGAGGCATCTGGCAGCATTTTAGGAATTTTTGGCTGCTTATTTTCACATTCGCTCACGTAAGAGGCTGTACGGTGGTGCTGTCACATTTCCATGCCTAAGGTAGTTTGACATAGAATCATAGAATCAGTCAGGGTTGGAAGGGACCACAAGGATCATCCAGTTCCAACCCCCCTGCCATGGGCAGGGACACCTCACACTAGATCAGGCTGGCCACAGCCTCATCCAGCCTGGCCTTAAACACCTCCAGGGATGGGGCCCCAACCACCTCCCTGGACAACCCATTCCAGGCTCTCACCACTCTCACGGGGAAGAACTTCCTTCCAGTCTGAATCTCCCCACTTCCAGCTTTAGTCCATTCCCCCCTAGTCCTGTCACTGCCTGATAGACTAAAAAGTCTCTCCCCAGCTTTCTTGTTGGCCCCCTTCAGATACTGGAAAGCCACAATAAGGTCACCTCGGAGCCTTCTCTTCTCCAGACTGAACAGCCCCAACTCTTTCAGTCTGTCCTCATAGCAGAGGTGCTCCAGCCCTCTGATCATCCTCATATATTCATATCATCACTTGAAATTGCTGTATGCTGATCAAAGTTACAGATTCACAGATTGCATTGGGTTGGAAGGGACCCTCAAATGTCATGTTATCCAAGCCCCCTGCAGTGAGCAGGGATACCTCCAACTAGATCAGGCTTCCCAGGGCCAGAAGAAGTCTGATCTTGAATGTCTCCAGGAATGGGGCCTCAAACACGTCCCTGGGCAACCTGTTTCAGTATTTCAGCACTCTCATTGTGAAGAACTGCCAGGCTGGAAGGAACAACAAGGAACATGTGGTCCAACCTTCCCAGGTGATAGTGTAGTTGAAATAAGATGTCTCAGCATCCTTTCAAGCTGAGTCTTAAAACTGTCCAATGTAGAGGAATTCACTGCTTCTCTTGGGAGATCATTCCAGTGTCTAACTGTTCTCAGACACACACACACACAGAGGCTTGGGATCTTCAGTGTGTCTGGGCCCCTCGTTAATACTGACACAGGAATTATAACTTAAGTTCCAGACAGCCTAGAAGTCTGGATGAAATGCTTTATTTTCAACAGCTGTAACATCTACCTGCATGCCTTTCAGTTTAAACACAACCTTCAGAAGCACTCTTCAGAAACTAGTAAACTCAAAGAAAAAAGCCAAAGATCGTCCCCATCAGCAGCAGCACAACATGCAGTTCTGCTTTTGTTCTCCTGGCTATTCCTTAACTATTCCAAGATATAAAAATTTTAACAGATCAAGCCAATTCTTTCTTTCTTCCTAAGCCTTGAGAAACTGCCGAGTTATGTCCATGTTTATGGAGTCTTTGAGCAAGGCAATGGAATCACCTGCTTACCTTGTAGCTCTTTCAATGTCAAAGTAAGTCTACTTTGCATGTTTAAAGTAGCCAGCTGATTAACTATTTTATTCAGTCACAGCTAAGAAGGACTAGGACTCAAATCAATTCTCCAGAATATGAGTTGGGCTGTACCTTTTCATTTGGTTTTGTAACTTTGCTTTTTTCAACAAATGTGAGATGGTTGATGTCACTTGAGAAGTCTAATGTTATCTGAGTTTAGTTTCACCCACGTTTGAGGGTATTAAAAATTATGTATTATGGTACTTCATTTGTCTTATGCTCCATACAAGCAACTGCAACTACACTGACAGGAAAACTTCACCTGCAGCTGTTACAACAATATATCTTCCATGATGATATCCTTACCTCTCTGCTCTATTTTGTCTCCTCTGCCACAAACACAGTGACTGCAAGTTACTAAAGAGATGTAATAACAGCCCAAGGAAAGAGCTAAGTGAGAATCTCTCCTTTAGAAGATGTGCAAATAAGCCAGTTAAAATGCAGCAAAGTAAAAGCACAGTAATAGTAATATATGGACATGAGAAATTAAAGAGCATGCTCATCATGAAAAAAATCTAGACATAAGAATCTCTGAAAGCACAGTCTGTGAGAATTCTGACTGAATTCTTTCAGTGCTCAAGTTTATTTTTGCTGTATTCCTCAGTCTGCTTCAAGATTTGATATTCTCCAACAGGCTGGGGCTTTCAGACTTACACCAATTTATATCTGAATGCTTTGAAGCAGTGGACAGGGATTCTGAATAATGAGGCTGTAGATAATAAACATTTTAATATAGGCAGCCCTACTTAGCAGGAATCATAGAATCATTAATGGTTGAAAAGGACCTCTAAGATCATCAAGTCCAACCTTCTACCCAACAACTCTGTCACTAAACCATGTCCCAAAGTGCCACATCTACTTGCCTTTTGAACACCTCCAGAGATGGTGACTCTACCATCTCCCTGGGCAGCCTGTTCCAATGCCTGACCACTCTTTCAGTGAAGAAATTCTCCCTAATGTCTAATCTAAACTTCTCCTGGAGCAGCTTGAGGCCATTTCCTTTTGTCCTGTTGTTAGTTACTTACAGATTAAGTACAATTGGACAAAGAGTTAACCTACATGTTTAATACGTTGCACCAGTATCCACCTCTCTAGTTGGATACCAGGTATTTCAAACATCAATATCTATGAAGAAATTACGTCAGCTGGACTGCTAAGGCAAGAAACCCAGAATTATCTTTAAATCTTGCATGCTTGATAGCCATAACTGCTAAGAAAGCACTTCAGCCATGCAGTACAGAACAGCTTAGAAGAGTGTCCCATCTGGGAAGAAGACAGTCTGTAGAGGCAATGTTACTTCATGACAGTTTTATGGAGTAATCCCTCTATTATTTGTGGGGCTAACAATGAACACAGCTTACCCAGCAGACATCTGCCATCTGCATTGCAAGCCCGTCAGGAAATAAAGTAATGTTGTACCACACTGCAACTATGTAGGATTTGTTGTTCCCTAAGTAGTGTGTTCTTTTTAGACTTGGATTAAGTTCACCTGTTCCTTTGGCTACAACTGAAAGAATTTTCCTTTGCTTTAAAGTTCCTTTTTAAAAACAAAACAAAACAAAAACACCAGACTTTTAAAAAAACATTGGTTCAACAAATCCCATCTGGACTCATAATGCTTGCAATTGAGAATGATAGACGTGAAAATTCAAGAGGGAATGATGTAGTGGAAATTTAGTATAACCTAGTATATAAGTAGAGATAATTTATAGATCTTTTAGAAGACAACGGAGAACAGCTAAGCATTGAGGGTTGTTTTAACCATATAAGAAATCTCTGCCTTGCACTGAAAAAACCCAAAGTCAGTTATAAGACTTCATATTTTTCACTTCAGGTACAACAAATCCCAAATTTCATTTTCAAGTTATTTAAAGCCTATCAGCTGTAGTCAGCATCACACCATTCAGCCAGCTGAACCAGTCCAGGCTTTCTGGACCTTGCAGACCTGTCAGCTACAAAGTGTATGGTTCTGAGATGAACATGATGTCTGAAGTAACAAAAACATCCTTTCATGTTAAAAGTTCATCTAATCCAGTTGGACTCTAAAAGTAGTGCGTTCTTGAAATAAGCAACATTTAACAATCCCAGCACTATCTATTAAGTTTCTTTCCAGATGAAATATTATAATGGCCTTGTACTCTTTTAAGACACTGAAGTTTTTCAGTGGGGCAAATGGGTTACATGTTCTCAATCTGTAAACTTAGCTAAATCCTCTCCAGACCCCATTTACTCTGCCAGCCAGTGCAGAGCTGCTCTCAAGGGGGAGATTTCTCCTCCTTCACATCACCAAAATTCCTTGCATCTTTGTGTTTTCTCAGTGCTCGCAGGAGTAACAGGTGGTGACTGGTGTTTGATACTGGGTTTTATGGGAGATGTCTAGTTATCTATCATTGCAATGGTCTTTAGCAAGTCAAACAGCTTTCTAATGTTTTATGGTTGTTAATTTCCATTTTGGCTCTCAGCTAGACATTTTTCAAATTCTCTAGCTCTTACTCCTATGTGTTCATACGTGGTGCTTGGTTTCTCTCAATACCCTTATTCTTGCTTTCCCATTTCAACTGTTAATCACTGGGTCTTGTGAAAAGCTTTCACTATGCAAAATACAGATGCTTACTAGAACAAGCCTAAGACGTCTCCACTTCTTTTTCAGGTACTTGAAGTATATTTTAAGCACACATATTACACTTCCAAGAAGATTCTCTAATTCTTCTACCATCAGCACACAAGTTTACCTGATATATTTATTAATACAACTGTTTGCCTTTGAGGACTGATGCAACATAGCTGCTGGTTTTGAGGAATGCCATTATGGTCACGGTTTATTTCCTGTACTATCTATAAATACACATTTCTCAACTAACGTTGTCTTATTAACTAGCAGACCTAAGTACTTGCACCATGCAGTAGTTGGAAGACAATTATGAAGCAGAAGAGGCTTGCAGAACAGAAATTTCCCCTCTTCCATTTTGTACCAAGTGTTTCAAGAGCCAGGTAGCCCTTCCATCCCTTTCCCCAGCTTGAAAGGTTGAGAAGCTGTCCCGTCCTGAACCCGAGACATCATGAGCTCATTTCCTGCGTCGCAGGCTGGCTCAGGAGTTGCAATTCCTGTGACAGGATGTTTCCAAATGTCACTGTGCCAGGACCATAGCTCATGCTACAGATGGGCACTAACAAACCAGCGCTGCCAAGCTGGCACACGAACTGATCCACCAGCGACAGCTGTGGGATGAGGGAGCTGGGAAAGACTGCAAACAGCAAGAAAAATAGTATTTTTCAGGACTTCAAAAATAGATTTTTGCTTTGCTTTTAAGCTAAAGTTACTTCTCCTGGCACAATCAGTAAAGCAACTGCAGACCATTTACAGAAATCATTTGCAAAGCTTTGGCTAAAGAAATCAATTGTGGCGCCTGACCTACAAAGTCTTTTAAAAGCCAGAATTTGCAATAAATAATTAAAATACAGATACAAGCAACAAGAAAGAGCCCTGAAAACTCTCTTCCAAAAGTTTTGTAACGATGTTAAAATTTAACTTAAAATTGAATTAAGCATATATATGCACACATATACATATATATGTGTATACACACATATCTATATATGTAGAAGAAACGGAAGAAAAAGAAGTACTAATACGAAAAAATTTCAAATACTCATGAGTGTTGGAAAGAGATACAAATAGAAATGACTGGAACAAAACATATTATTTAAAGAAAAAATGTGCATAATTCTGGAAAGCAGGTATACCTCAGCACAGTTTAAGAGCACGGAAAGCTGTTAAAAATAAAAACCCAAACATTGCTTACAACTGCGGCACCGTCATCACACTGACTCTTATTTACACAACTTAGTGACTTTCCATTACCCTTCGACAGACCTTTAAGTGTTAGCAGTTGCAATTATTCTGATCCAAAACAGCTCTAATCCCACTTACTCAAGAGAGGGGGAAACCAAAATACATCTCTTTATGCATGTAAAAAGAATTAATAGCATTGAAAGTTTTTACTTCATCACGCTACGAGATTAACATTTAAATTATTACAGCTTTAAACAGACACAGAAGTAGCACTCTTTAGGATCCAGCTCTAGCTATGCCTACCATCATTATCCTCCCTATTTTAGTGTTATGTAAGAAGTTAAGAAACCTCTCAATGGTATGTCTAAGATTGGGTTTTGTTTTAAAAGCTATATTTGAACACCCTTAAAGAGTCTGCTACTAATAATAGGGTTTTTTTTCCCTTAATATTTTAATGGAAACACTAGCAATTTTTCAACTACTCTGTATTAGACGAGCGAAACGCTTGTCAGGGCATATCAGGCAGGTATACACCAGCAATCACACCTATAAACACAGAGCACTCTTTGCATTTAGCTACAGAAGATACAGCAAAAGTGTTTCACACCAGCAAGCAGTCCAACAATAATTTTCTTTGAAAGCTAAACCTGCAAGAACAGATTTTTTTTTTTGCTTCGTTTCCCAAGTGTACATTGGGTTTCAGTCCCCCATTTGCTGAGCAGCGCTCTGAAGGCCAAATGATAAACCTCATATACCACTTTCAGAATAGCACATCTGTTGAAACAGCTGGATCCCGAGGCAGGAGAGGTGTTTTTCTTTCTCACTGGGCTCTGCAGTTAGCAGGGTCCCGCTCTAAGCTCTCCAGCTGTAGTCCTTCCCAAGCCCAGGACTTTACTTCCATTACAATGTCACATTTTAGTGTGAATAAACTGAACACACACAATAGTCCGACTCAAACCTAAGCCTAACGCTAAAAGCTCCAGCTGTTCCAGCTGTAACCTACGTCCACCACGGGAAGGCACGGCCAGATGTGGAGCAACCCAACACAGCGCACTTCTCACTTACCAGAAAGGAGAAAAGCAGCGCCTTCGTGATCCAGGTATCTCCCCACCTACGCTCCCGCTCTTTCCACAGCCACCCGGGAACCGGGCCCTCTTCGCTGCTCGCCTCAGCAACGACACCGAGCCGATCCGAGCCTGCTGCTGCTAGTGCTGCTCCGCGACGGCGAGCCGGGGCCGTGAGCGGAGCCGCCCCTCCCTGCCACAGCAGGTCCGGGAGCTGGCAGCGCCCCGCCGGCTCCTCCCTGCTGCTGCCGGAGCTCCGGGGCCGCTCCCCGCCCTTGGTTCCAGCCCCCTTTGATCCGGTCTGGTTGATGTTAAGGCTGATGAGGAGGAGATCGAGAGCCGCGCTCTGCAGCTTCGTCTCCTTGTGGGACCTGCAACCGCCTCGCTCCTCTCCCAGCTTCAACACGCGTGGCTTCCGTGGGAAGGACAAGTGGCATCACCTTGCCACCCGCAGTTTTAAAAGGGAAAGAGCTGAGGAAAGTGTGACGCTGAAAACAGCGCCAAGCACCATTTGGAGGGATGTTTTTCCAAACTCATTTCAACCCTCACTAGCTCCTGGCAGCGTCTTGCTCCCCAGCCCCAGCTCTTACTTCATTCGTTGGTTGTTAGGTTCTTGTTAACAAAACATCTCTGTGAGGCTACAAATCTCTAACACTTCTCCAACAAGAAAAAAAAATTACTTGGGAATAAAAAAATAAAAATAAAAAGCTTTTCCCCCACCAGATTTGTAGCTAAAATGCTTTTTTCTTGAGCTTTCTTTACACCTGAGCACTTGAGGCCCTGTCAGTCATAGAATCGTTTTGGTTGGAAAAGAACCTTAACAATCACCAGGTCCAACCATTCTCTAACTCTACCAAGTCTGGTGCTAAGCCATGTCCCTCAGCACCACATCTCTGTGTCTTTTTAACACCTCCAGAAATGGGGATTCAACCACCTCCCTGGGGAGCCTCTTCCAGTGTTTGATAACTCTAATGTCCGAAAACAAACCTCTCCACATACTCCTCAGACACACTTAAAAATACTTTTTAAGTACAAACTAAGTTATTACACACTATTAATACAAAAAAACTGCAAATTCCATGAGCAGAGAAGATTGCCTGGATATTTTCAAAATGAAAAAACAGATTGCCAAATTCTGGTGATATTTAAACCCTCAAAGCAGCAGGTTGTGTTCAGAAAGAGCACACTGTTAAGGGGAAAACGCTGCACTCAGTTTGCAGAGCTGCGGTATGAGGAACTTTTGAAAAAACACTATTATGGGCAATATTACAAGCTGGTCTGAACCTGCTCTGACAAAGAATGCTCAAACTAACTCCTAAAACCACACAAGCCTCATGTTTTGGGATTTGACTCCTGTTTTTAGCTCAGCTCTGGGTATCTCAGATGCAAACCTCAGAACTGGCATTCTCCTGGGGCAGATCTTACAAACCCTTTCCCAGCCACTCCAAGAAGATCGCAATCCACCTGGGACTGGGTTTTTAAAAGAGCACTCTGCTGAAATACAGGAGCTCTGATTTTGGGGTTAAGCTGAAGTGATTGTAGCAAAACAAGCATCTTTACTCTTTGTGAAGAAAAAAAAAAATTACCAAAGGGAACACTGGGGCTCAATTTCCCTCAGTGTGACCTTGGAGTTGTGCAGTCTAACTCTAGTCCAAGTTTTCACACAAGGCAGCTCTTCCTGCTCACTGGATCTGGTCTCCAACAGGTGGTGAGAGACTGTGCTACTTCCTCACTTCTAAGGGGAAACATTTATTTTAAAGCCAGTGTTCCTTGCCTTTCTCACTTAGTTTCAACTGGAAAACTTCACTTCCATCAATTGCCCTGTCTCCACCTCCCACACACTATCAGAATCACAGAATGGTTTGTGTCAGAAGGAACTTTAAAGATCATCTAGTTCCAACCCTCCTGACATGGTCAGAGACATCTTCCACTAGACCAGGTTGCTCAGAGCCCCACCCAACTTCACCTTGAGCACTTCCACAGATGGGGCATTGCTGACTTCTCTGGGCAATCTGTTTCAGTGTCTCACCATCCTCACAGGGAAGTATTCCCTCCTCATTTCTAATTTAAAACTCCCCTCTTTCAGCTTAAAAGCATTATCCCTCATCCTATCACTACACTCCCTGATAAATTCCCTTCCCAACTTTCCTGTGCCGCCGCCCCCCCCCCCCCCCCCCTTTTAAGTACTGACAAGCCACAATAAGGTCTCCCTGAAGCCTCCTCTTCTCCTGTCTAGAAAACTATTTGTCTAAAATTACTGGATTCTCTAACACTAAACTTGGTTTCCAACACAGCCATTCAGGGCAGATCTTACACAAGAAACTCAAATATATTTGTTGAGCAAAACAGCAATACTAGAAAGTAAGTAACCTTAAACCATAATTGAAAGTGGAAGTAGAACTACAATACAGTATTCACTTTCTGAATATCTGAAAGACATAATACATGCCCAGAAGCATCACAAGAATAATCTCAAAGCTACTTCTTCAGTCTCAAAACTAATATGTTTTTGAAAAACCTATCTAGTAATGAAAGCATTTCTCAAATATGTAAATATTGCTACGTATCAGGTCACTGCAGATATTGCATCACTTGGATTTGCTAACCACCTCAAGGGACAAAAGGCACATAGTATTTACTCACTGCTTTGATATCTAGGATGAAAAGTACTATAAAAATGTGAGCAATGACAACCTCTTAAAGCTCTTCGAATCATAGAACGGCAGGAGTTGGCAAGTACCTCTGGAAATCATTGACTCCAATCCCCCTCTCTGGGCAGCCTGTTCTAGTGCTCCAGCATCCTTACAGTAAATGTGGAACTGTGTTCCATTTCATATCTGTTGCCCATTGTCCTATCACAGGACAGTATTGAAAAGAGACTGGCCCCTTCTTGACACCCACCCTCCAGATATTTGTAAATGTTAGTAAGATCTCCTCTCAGTCTTTCTTTTTCCAGACTGAAGAGCCCCAGGTCTCTCAGCTTTTCCTATCAGACAGATGTTCCAGTGCCTTAATCATCCTCATAGCCTCCATTGGACACCCTTTAGTATATCCCTGACCCTCTTGAATTGGGGCACCCAAAACTGGACATAATACTCCAGAAGTAGTCTCACGAAGGCAGAGTAGAAGGGGAGAAGAACCTCATTTGACCCACTGGCCAGGTCATACATTTTATGTACTGCACAAAATACCATTACTACATCTTAGCACATCAAGTTGCCAAGGATGATAGCAAAACCTATAGTCTATGTTCACAACTTGTCCTCAATGATTCCTGTGCAAGCTGGATTTAAATACTGTATCACATATTTGAATTAATGACTTACAGTCAATTACTGTCTTTACAATCTCTGGAAAGCAAACTCAGTGCTGTGAGTGCAGAGAAACCTTTTCCTCATGCTACACTATCCCTGCAGAGCCTTAAATTGTCCACACTCCCGGTTTTGACATCTCCACCCTCTAACACCCCTTCTGCACTGCATTCAACTTTTAAGGTTGCTACTTATCCCACCACTCTTCTCCAGTGATATCAGACAAACATCAACTTCTTCATTTGTAAGTGATTAGGAAGTACAACCAAGCTCTGCAGCATATGGAGTGCAGGTACAGGAAAACTGGGGGATGGTGGAACACAACAGAAGAATTTAGACCATTTCAAGGCAGACCAGAAATGTCAAATTTGATCTGTGGAAGCTTTGAGAAGATAAATGAGTAACACACTGCTCTACCCAACACCTGGAAATGCATATGTGCAGAAAGATCTGCAGGATTTCTGCACTCCCACTTCAGCCTTGGTCTAAGTCAGTATGCTCCTTGATCCACCACGAAGTTCCACCTACCTACAGACCTACCAATACATTTTATAATCAACAGGATTTCTGTGATAAATTAAATGAACTCTCAAAGCTTTGCTATGCATTAAAGAGAAAATAATCAGAATAAAATTTGACTACATCCTGAAGATTCATTATTACTTCTCAATTTAATGGATTACTTAAAGATTTGTGATTTAAATGTCAAGCCCTTAAGACAGACACAGTGCTCTGGGCAAAGAAAAGTACTTTGCATGTTCTGAAAAATCCTTTAAATTTAAAATTGGCAAGCTACCTGCAATCATAACTGAGTATGCTTACAGAAGAGAATCAAGTAGTAGTAAAAGTACTAGTATGATTCCCAGAACTCTAAATACAATAATCCTTAGGTAAAAACAACAAATACTGTTATGATGATAACCATAAAGATGCAAATGAATTATAGTTTGTATTATATATATAGGGGAGATCTTACTGCTCTCTACAACTACCTGAAAGGAGGTTGTGGGCTTAAGCTGTGCCAGAAGAAGTTTAGATTGGATATTAGAAAGAATTACTGTATCAAGAGAGTGGTCAGGCACTGGAACAGGCTGTCCAGGGAGGTGGTGGAGTCACCATCTGTGGTGGTGTTCAAGAAGTGTGTATTTATATACAGACAGATAAATAGATAAATAGATACAGTGCTTCAGGATATAGTTTAGTCATCATGGTAGTTGGGTTATGGTTGGACTCAATAATTTTAAAGGTCTTTTCCAACCTTAATGATTCTAAGATAAGCCTAAAAAATTGTAAATAAAAGCTTCAATGTACAGAATGTGTTGTATCAGATGAATCTTGATCATTCCTGTCTCTTAAAAGAGGATATAAAGAGTTGCAATTCTTGACCATGACCTTTTCATAGCCTTTCATAAACTGAAGACACCAGGCAATACCAAGTGCCAGCCACTTCTCCTAGCTTTGGCTGCCCATGATCAAGAGCTGCTACTGACCTACCATCCTTCCAGCACTGTAAAGGTGCAGCTATTCTCTGTAACTTGTTTGCTAGAAGCCTCCAAGTGCATCACTGAACTTAATAGGACATTAAACAGATTCTTCTTGTCACAGGGGTGTCGTTTAAAGAGAGACAGAGATTCAGAAGCAGTTGAGGGACTCTGACAGTGTTAGATGTCAATAGCAGAGCTGGTGGCATTTTTGGGTGCTCTGGGGACAAACTGTAGCTGAAGGACTCCACAAGTGCTTGGGGAAGAAGTGCAGAGGCTTTGGAAATCCCCGAAGGCCAGACAGAGGGCACCAGAGGCATTGTGGAAGTTCTGCTGCATTGCTAATGAACTGGGAAGAATAAGGGGAAAAGGAAGAGAAGCAAAGAGCTAATTAAAGTTGAAAATGACAGTATTCAAGTTATGTATGTGGCATGTGTACTTTGCAAGTATTTTATTACAGCTACATAGGATTTTTATTACAATTCCTATCCACCTACAGAATTTCCTGACTGGTGTTTTTAAACCTTGGTCACAATATTCTCTATTACATCTTAGATACTATAGCACATTACTTGCAGTTAAGGTAATTTACCAAATTCCATATAAACCCAACAATCAGTGGGAGACATATGGTAGGGATCAACCACTTCTTTATTGCTTTTCATACTTGAAGTAATAATGAGATAGCAGCAGCTACTTTAATTATACAGCGGCAAAAAGGGCACATACTGGGATTTTTCACATTCTAGCAGTACCTGAGGCATGCTAGGAGCACAGCAATGAGAAAGTTAATTGGATTGAGTTGGTTTGATCCAGAGATTACTAGGTCTAGACAGCCACTGTCACACTTGACGATTTTGCAGAGATATCCAAGCACCCACACGGCGCTCTCAAGTGCTTTTGGGTCCAGAAATATGAGGCAAAGACACAAACTGACTTATCTCAGACTGCAGCCAGAGAAATGTGAGTAGCCTGCTCCTAGACCTAAATGAGCCTGAAAACCACATGGCTATGTTCATAAGGCATCATCCCTGAGATGGAAACTCTCAAAACTGGCATTTCGGAACCGCTCATCAGACAGTGAAGTTACTTCACAATCTGTGTTACCCGTCCAGAGATAGAAGAATATTGTAAAAGATAAAAATCAAAAGCACCCAACAAGGTACCTGGGGGTTTATTTCTTGGAGACACAGGATGAAGAAAAAATAATGAAATGCACCTAAAAATATCACATCCTCTTACAGTGAGAGGCTGAGGGAGCTGGGATTGTTTAGCCTGAAGAAGAGGAGGCTGAGAAGCAACTTTATTGCTGTCTACAGCTACCTGAAAGGAGGTTGTGGTGAGGCTGGTGGTGGTCTCTTCTCCCAAGTAACTAATGAGAAGGCAAGAGGTAATGGCCTCAAGTTGCAGCAGAGGAAGTTTATATTGGATATTAGGATGACTTTCTTTACTGAAAGCATAGTCAGGCATTGGAACATGCTGCCCAGGGAGGTGGTGGAGTCACCATCCTTGGAGGTGTTCAGAAAGCAAGTAGATGTGGCACTTTGGAACATGGTCCAGTGGTCATGGAGATGCGGGGTAGAAGGTGGGACCTCATGATCTTAGAGGTCTTTTCCAACCTTCATAATTTTATGATTCTATACACTCTTTTTCTTTTCCCCAGAAAGGAGACAAACCTTCATATAAATATAGGTCATAATAGAAGCAAAACTGATTCAGTATCATCATATAACTATGGCTGAAGCCTTAAGTATTGAGCCTCATATTCAGACCACTAGCTCCTTGAAGATGAAACACAGACTGATCAATAAATGAAGTAAACTGACTGTTCTGTAGTTTCCACTTATCCAGACTTCATCTTGAACTCTTGCAAATTTGCTATCCTCAAGAAGGGCAGAGAATTGAGTATAGAGGCTGAAAACCCCTTGAGCATTACAAAGCAGTCCTCTCCAACACCAGCGACAGGAGAAATATTAGACATGATTGCTGAGTGTTTTCAGATAAGCCAAAATTGCAACTGGGAGATTTAAACTCTACACATTACATTCAATACAACATATACCAACACATTCTTGTAATAATCTGGAAACTGGATATTTAAGGTCACACCATCTTAAATATCACTGAAAGGCAAAGCACAGAAATGCATTTTTGCAGGCAAAGAGGATCTCTCATTGTCCGTGAAGTGCCTAGAACAATGTGCTCTCAGTCCCTAGTGTAATTAAAGAGTCTGTTCAGTATGGTATTGCAAACAAATGCAGCAGGATTCTAAACTATTTCCTTTATACATTTTTTTTAAAGCTCTCAAAGTATGATAGTGACATTTTCCAGGTTTTGTTTACCCCCAGCTGGGACATAACTCTAGCAACATTTCTCTAACTTTTTTTTTGATTGAGATTCTGAGGTTTTAAACTGGGTAACAAGAAAGTTAAGTTTTATTAAATAGAAGACTCTTGCCTACTTACAGAATGGAAATACTAACATCAACTTAATTTTCCAGTGAAGATCTAAAAGAGAAATCTTGTCTTTTGCACTTTTCTGAATCACATGTAGCCTGAATTGAAACGCAGATCTGAGGCTTCACAGTAACTTCAAGTCCCACACCTCAAAAAAAAAAAAACCTCTCTCAAAAGAAAATTAAGTTCTAAAAAATTACAGAATTTATGAAAAATGCAATTTAAATTAATGAAATTATTAAAGTAAATTAGTAAATACAAATCACAGCTGTGTATTAATCACGCAAAAGAGAAGGAAAAAACCCACCAAACCCCAGATATGTTCTCTGCAAAAATGCTCTAGTACATAAAGTTTGCGAGACATTTTTTTTTTATATTAGCATTTCAATTAGTTTCCAAATTACCAAGATGAAGAAAATTTGTTAAAAGTGCAAAACACATCTGGAAGCAGAATTGAAGATCCATACTTTTGATTTATCTGTAGCTCACAACATTTTGAAGGAGTTTCTAATAGTTTGTCTTCAGCTGTAGCAGTTTTATTCTTAAAACAGACTGCTCCAATAGTAAGTTACATTAAAATGCAGCTGCATAAACATGTTTACACACAGTTACATTTTCTCATTCACATTCCTTCCTCGCAGGTGTACGTTTTCCACTATGAACTAACTACATTTAAGTGTATCTTATGTAAGTGCACACATGTATAATATCACTTGTAAAATAGTCCAGACTGACCAGAGGGGAAAAAAACTAACAGAATGCTTTATCTGAAAGTAAAATAAACAAGTGACATAAAAAGCAGGAATTCCAATGCTTGTACACCAGTATTTAAATAACAACCACCACCCTGATGTTACAGTGAGAGTGACTAGTGCAGTATATTTTTCTTTCCCTCAAATGACAGGAGAGATGTACTTTCCCAATATGGCTACACTAACTACTATATTAGCATTAAACTTGTCTACAATCAAATAAAATGCCAAAGGACTTGGTTTCTCCCACCACCTGGAGGAACTCATATCACAACAGTCCACAAAACATGACTACCCACTATTTCTACTTCAGCTAGAAAAGCAAAGCAAAAACTCACTTTTTCAGAGTCATATTCTTAGTTCAGGAAACAGCAAAGTCTTGGAATGTAAGGGACCACTTATTTTTAAGACAGGGACCGTTGTCATGGACTTAACTTCAGGGAAACTAAAAACGTAACCTCAACGTTTATGGCCACTGCATAAATATGGTCACCTAGTATGTGTGCAACATCAACAGTTACATGCAAAAGAAAGATGTCTGTTGCAGATGTCAGAAATGATACCAGAAATGAAGTGTTCCTTCACTTTCACAGCTAAGAAAGTAGAAGCTTCTTGCTACAAATTAGGTGACAAGCGTAGTTCTACCTATTGCAAGTTCAACCTTCAACTTTGGTAAGAGGAAAGAAAACCCTTACGAGTTTCTTAATAGTTCATTTTTCTAAAGGATTTTCAAAATTGACTGCCTAATCCCTAGAATAATGCATGAAAGAGCTGCCTTCCTTTTGTGCACAAAGCACATCACACCTTCACCTTTTCTGATTAGGAAAGTGAAATAAGAACCAAAGCTAATTTTTTTTTTTTTTTGCCTGAAGAAGGGAAAAAAGAAAAGAGATCTAAGTGTTTGGAGTAAACAAGCATTGTCAGAGTCCATACAAGAGCTTTTATTTGATGTGAGCTTTACTGACACACTGACGAAGGCCTGACAGACCAGGCAAGAGAAAATGCTATTTGAGCACAAACTCAATGTTTGCTCACTAGGCTGCTTGCCTGCTGGAGCGTTACCCAAACACAGCTCCTGCAATGGGAAGTCAATCTTCTCTAGCTGTCTCTTAGCAAACAGATGTGAGCCTGGGAATTTCTCATACATTCAGATAAATCAAGATCCAGACCTTTCAGAGGACTAACCTCCACAAGCTTTAGAAGGAGATGTCAGACTTCTCTGGGTCTCTGATTTCACACTGTTTAGACTAAATGACAGTTACTGCCCAGCGTACCCAAGTCACATCATTTCCAATGCTGCTCACTGAAGCTATTGTGCTACATGTCTGTGTTACCTGCTACTCAAAGTCAAAAACCTTGAGACAAGTCTAAACAATTAACATCTACATAACATTCTCCTAAATTTATGGTGGTTTAATGCAATATCTATTCCTTTTATATTATGCCTAGAGGTACTGAAGTTCATCTTCTCAGAAACCTGATTTAGCTTTTTTTTTCTTTTTTTCTTTTTTTTTTTTTTTTTTGCAGTGCACAGGTTCCCTGGAGCCACACAGGCTGAATTCTATATTCTTGAGCTTTATTCTTGTCAGTACAAAACTGCAACTGTATATAGCTTCCTGATCAATTCTGAAATAAAGAAAAGGAACATTTGGCAAAGCACAGGGTATACAGAAATTGCATTACAGTTGTATTACAAACCCAGATAAGCATTTCTCTGCATGAGGTCCATTTAAGAACCCAAATTTTTATATTTAAGATGTCCAGTATTGACCAAATGTCTAAGATGATGTATTTGAAAGCTTGAGATTTACATTCACTAAGTACAGCTGGAGAGTAATTTAAAGATTGAATTCAAGATCAGACTTCTTAGATTACTTCTACTACAGTCTCTGTGATATATGTAGCCAACTTGGACAATATTTTTTTTCCAGTTACTACAGGGGATACTCATTTTGTGTGTGGACTACTTAGGTTCTGTTTCTAGGAGACAGGAATTGGTTCTTCACTGGTTAAATGAATTGTAGTATCAGACTAACTCCTTTCAGATTAGAACTAAGGAATCTGAAAAGGACCAGGTGCTGAAACGTACTTAGGAATAGAGTTTCTTTCTATACCCGGGAACTGAGGATCATGACGTGCTCCAGGACTCTGAAGCAGCAAGTCTGATGCCAGTCTTCTGCACAGAAACCAGGGATTGAGAATTGAGAGAACACCAGTCAGTTTTGGTCATTACAGGGTACAGTCACAGAGATGTTTTTTTCAGATCCTGTTAAAAAAGAGTGACTGGGTGTATGCCAGCAGAACCACAGCTGTACAAAGTCAGCACCAGTAAATGACCTCTGTATCAGACAGGGAGACAGGCACACAGCAGCTGCTGCAGGCTTATAGCAGCCCTGGGGCAGCAGCAGCTGCACAGCCATCCCATGGCTAGGAGAAAGGTTTGGTCCCTTTGCAACTCCCTCCCTTTCAGCTCACTTAATTGGGCCAAGTACCTTTTCCAGGGCATGGGCACTGCTAATTTTAATAAAGCTCAGAAATCTGTTTACTACCAAGCCACTGAACTTTTATAGAAATGTTCAGATATTAAAACCTGAATATTCTTTTTAGAATTTAAAATCTTATTTAACAGCACAGTCTTGTTTAGTCTACAGCATTTAACAGTCATCAGCCAGATACTACTTTAATATGAGCAATGCATGCATGAGATACTGACCTGCCCAGCAAGAACTACAGCCCAATCAGCTATTAAAGGAAAAAGAGCAAGAGCTATTAAAGGAAGGCTGCTCCATTTGTCAGAAGACACTAATCTTTGCACATAACCTTTCAAAACAACTATAAATCTACCACCACCACCACAAAACCTTTCCTAAAGAATGTGCTTTAGAGACAAAGATAAGGAAAAAAAAATAAATCTAACCTTGAGGAAAGCATCCCATTCAATTTTGGATGACTTGTTCTTCATGCTTGCATGACATATCCACTATGTTTATGGTTGTTTGTTGTTTGTTTTTTTTTTTCCTTCACAGTGTACAAAAAGGTATCACACTTGGATTTGGTCATAGCCCTCAAAGCCAAATGCATGCAAAGTTATTACTAGGTATTAGAGACTAATATCTGCCAGTGTTCTTCTTGCTTTTCCAGTACAACCGAATGCGAGATGTCAGGCAGGGCCAGCAGTGTTTGTGCATGGCAAATGGAAACAAGTGACCCTGAGCTCCTTGGTTACTGGCACATTGTAAGCCAGGGGTGAGAGCAAGCTGCACATTTCAAGGGGAAGGGGGCAGGGAAGAAGCGAGAGAAGGGAACCTGGAATGCTCAGCCTGAGGTCAGAGGACATGGAATTTCACAGCTAGGTGATAATTTTAGGAGGCAAGTGCCTATCACACAAACATGTGCTAAAACACTCACCCACATGCTGCCTCCTCACAGATTAGTTTTAATTCCAATAAATTTCCTAAATTTAGCTCCTTGTATTCCCACATCCAGGTACCTGCACAAGCACATTTGCTGGTGCAAGGATGGCAACCAGAACTGGCATGAATAACCAGGAGGAACGGGGAGATGTGCTTTTTCAAGTGACACTAGATCCATTTAGAACTATGTATGTCTATAACGTGTATATCATTGTATACACTAGAAAACAAATGGCTTTAGAGTTGACACTTAGCACTACATAGAAATATTTTTAACATTTTGCTGGAGAAAAGACACGTGGTAGAAAGCACAACTGAGAACTGCAAATTGAAGAGATAAGCAGAAGCAAGATGCTTAATTTCTGGTTGTAAGTTTTTGGGGTGGAGGAAGAAGTTCTTTAAGAAGTTCTTTCTGAAGTAGTCTTGAATCCTCACAAAACAACGAAGCAGAACAAAGGGCTGTGTTTGAAACGCTTACAAACCGAAATTCCAAACCTCTACATACAGGAATTTCTTTTTGTTAGGACAAGACGGAGAAGAACTCAGCAATTAGCATTCTAATTCAATGCTAAAACATGGCTGGGTACAATTGCTAAAGCCAGGGAAAGGCTTTTCCCAGGTTTCTTGCTTTGGTGTCGAATGACTGCACTTTTCCTTTCAGAGCTAAAGAAGTCAGCAATTCAACACTGTCATTATCTTCCATGACTTTCACAAGTGCTGCATTACTACTCTGCTTGCCTGGCTCCTGTAAGCACCAAGCAGAAGCACCCAGGCTCTTCATCTTATCAGAGAAGGACTAAAACAGTCAGGTAAGTGCATAGGAGAAGTCTAAAAGATGCCAGCCACCATAAGCTTGCTTGCAAGGTCCCAGGTAAACCTGTGAGTGACAGTATTCTATTAAAATGGCCTGGGTGAAACACATGTTTGCCCTCTGACAGAGGATTTCAAGCCATATTGTGCTGCCTGTTACTGAATTCTGCAGAGTACTTAGCAAAAGCCTCATGACTTCAAAAAATAAACCAGCCAGGTGCTGTTACGTTTACTATGCTCACACACATACCCCCCCCTTACATTTAAAGATGGAAAGAAATATTTCCCTCAGGGAAGGGGGGCCCAAGCTCATAATTTCTGGATTAAACCCATTACTATTAGCTGCAGAATGAAATTATTAGTGACAGGTTCACTGAATTACCTCTTTACAGAGGTCACTAGAGCTTCCTAGAAACCTAAAACTGCCATTGTAAATTTAGCTTATAACAAGTGAGTTTTGCAAACCATCAAAATTAGAGGCGAACATAATTAATAACCTGTTCTAATAGCCTAATTTAGTCATGCACAGAAGTACAATATATTTGCATTTTCTTTGCTTTGAAATTATAAACAGAAAAACACAAGTACTGGCATGCACCATCAATATTTTACATCCACAGATGTGAATGCAGAATTTCTATTGATTTTCAATACACTCCTTTTTCTTAAAACTATAGCACCAATCAAGAACAATTTCTCTGGCAAGTACATAAAACATAGCATGATCAGCACATTTTAAAAAAAAGATTAAACAAAGGCTTAGGATAGGATTAAACAGAAGCTTTCACCAAATTCTGTTAGGAATCAATCAATTTTGCAAATATCAAGTACCTTGGGAAAAAAAAAACAAAACCACAAAAACCCACCAAGAAACCACATGAACAAAACCCTTATTTTCATTCTGTTTTCATTACTGCCAATTTAAAGCTTTGCTCAATTACATGCAAAGGGCCTTAGATAGAAATTGTTCAATCCATCACTTGGAAGGGACCTCCAGTCCAACCCCTCTGCAGTAAGCAGGGACATCCCCAGCTAGATCAGGTAGCTCAGAGCCCCATCAAGCTTGACATTGAATGTCTCCCTGGGATGGTGCTTCCACTGCTTCCCCAGGCAACCTGTTCCAGGGTTCCACAACCTCACTGTAAAGAACTTGTTCCTAATGTCCAATTTAAACCTACCCTGCTCTAGTTTAAACCATCACCCCTTGTCCTATCAGTACAAGTCCTTGTAAACAGACCTCCCACAACTTTCTCATAGGTCCACTTCAGGCACTGAAATGCTGCCACAAAGCCTGCCTGGAGCCTTCTCTTCTCCAGGCTGAACAAGCCCAACTCTCTCAGCTTGTCTTAGGCACGGTGGCTCCAGCTCTCTAATCATTCTGTGGCCCTCCTCTGGACCCTCCCCATCAGGTCCATGTCTTTGTGTTGAGGGCCCCAGAGCTGGACCCAGGACTCCAGGTGAGGTCTCACTGGAGTACAATGGCAGAATCACCTCTCTTGATCTGCTGGTCACACTTCTTTTGATGCTGCCCAGGATGCAACTGGCCTTCTAGGCTGCAAGTGCACATTGCTGGCTCATGTCCATAGCACACAGGCTAGGCTTAGTGCTGTTTAAAATTCCAAGACTGCTAATACACTGTTCACTGTTTAATGTAAAATACAGAGTCCTCCAAGTACAGCCTGTTTTCCCCCAGTCCCAGGTAAGTTACTTAATCATTGGATTATAAAGTCCTGTTCCTCTTGCTTTTGCTTTCCTTTGCCCTTGTTTTGCAAATTGAGTTTCTTGTTGTACAAAGGATACCCTTAATCCCAGTCTAGTAAACAGCTGAGCAGTTAAGAGTCCACTGCTCGCTAAGAAACCTGGAGTTTGAAATTCTTCAGATGGATTTCAGCATAAAATCCAAATCTTTGTCTTCTCAGCAATTATATCAAACCACTGCAAAACATTTGGAGTCACTCCCTGATTGCTGTTGCAGTGGAACTCAGATGCTGGGGCACTGGTAAAAAGAGCATTAGGCACAGCCACTGCTCTACAGCACACCAGGATGCTGTGCTGCTTAGACTGCAAGGAGACTGGAATGTGACATTTTGCTAAAATCCATCTCTCTGCTCCTCCTGTATCCAATGAGGGCCTTCATCCCTGCTGTCCCTCCTAAATGCTGATCTTGGTCAGATGTTTCTTCAGGAACTTCTCGAAGTAATGATGCCCTATCCTAGCTAAAGGCATTTTGAAATCCCAGTTTTTAAACAGGGTAAAATAAACATAATTAATTCTCCAGGTTCTTAAGAAACTGACTGGTAAAGCAGTGCTGTAGGTGAATTACTGGGGAAGAAATGGAACACTCATGGTCCATCTTACACTAAAAATAAGTGTCATCTGTCACTGCTAAGCCATATTCATTAGTATTGGACAGCAATCCATTAAAATTCTTATAGTCCCACAAGCCTTAAATAGATTTAAAACATGCTGAGTTATGATTTATTTCATCTGCAGAAAACTATTGCAAAGATACCTGAATGACACTAACCTTCATCATGAGTTCCTCGGAACTCAGACCAAAATTCAACAGTTGTCATACAGACCCTCTATTTGAAGTAGACTGATGCTAATTTGCAATCAAGAGACTAAACTACTGTAGAGTGTAGATTTCATAGTCTAAATTCAGTATGCTGTAAAGTCAGAGTAACTTCTGTAACTCTTTTCTACTTAAGATTGTAAAGGATTTTATTTCACCAACTAATATATCCCGTGCAATAACTAGAAATATTCAGTAACAGACTATGCAAAAGGCTGGAAAAAGTGCTTAATTAATCAATTCTGAGACTCAATATCACCTTCTGCACAGGGCACATCTGCTTCCAAACAAGGCAGACAAGCAACTTCTCTGCTCTGTCAGCATCCGTATCACTGTGGCACAGAGGAAGGCCACATCGTTCAATTACTTCTTGGTACTAGGTTTAGCTTTTCAGATGTGAGCAAATGACATAACTGAAATGTGAATTTCTTAGAATTGTTCTCCATTGCAGAATTCTCAGAGTGAATCACAGAATGCCAGATTGGAATGGACCCCAAGCATCATCTGGTCCAACCTTCCTAGGTGATAGTGTAGTTGAAATGAGATGGCCCAGTACCCTGTCAAGCTGAGTCTTAAAACTGTTCAGTATAGGGGAATCCACTGCTTCCCTTGGGAGATGATTCCAATCTATTCTCATTATGAAAAACTTTCTTCTATAGTCCTATCAGGAGTAACTTGTAGCAATTACACCTTGTCTTTTCCACGGGACTCCTTTTAAAAAGGGAGTCTCCATTCTCCTGGTAGTCACTCCTTGTGTACTGGAACATGGTAAAAAGGTCTCCCCTAAGCCTTCTCTTCTCAAGGCTGAACAAACCCAGTTCTCTTTCTTCATATGGCAGAGCTTCCAGTTCTCTGATCATTCTCAAGAAGTCCTCTCAGTAAGATTAAGCCAGTAGGGGATAAGCACTTGAATACTGAAGTGTTTGTCATTACACCAATGAAACTTCAAAATAACCAATATCCATGTAAGTAGGTAGACAAAACACCAAGAAAGTCAGGAGAAAACTCAGGCATTGAAGCCTGAAGTGGCCTTAATTACTTTATCTCCAAATACTATTACACTCTATTTCACTAACGGTAATACATTTAAACTATTTCACTGCATGTCACTCTATTTCTAAATTTCTGCTGGTCTAGCTTCTCCTGCAGCAGTTGGCACACAAACCTGAAGAGCAACATCTGCTAGCCTTCAAGACACTATGTAATCTGAAATTCAGCTAACAAAATTGAGGGCTGCACTGAATTATCTACCACCTGGAAAATGCAAAAACCAGAATTACATGAAGGGTAACAAAAAAATTACTATTAAAACATGATGCTGATGGTAAAGTTTGACAACTTTCCAACAGAAGTAACTGAAAACTGCTTGAAAGAGTCCAGCACAGAGCCACAAAGATGATAAAGGGAGTGGAACATCTCCCCTGTGAGGAAAGGCTGAAGGAGCTGGGTCTCTTTAGCTTGGAGAAGACCTCATTACAAGTATGTGAAGGGTGAGCGTTGTGAGGACAGTGCCAGGCTCTTCCCAGCGACATCCAATGACAGGAGAAGGGGAAGTGGGTGGAAGCTGGAGCACAGAAGGTTCCACATGAACATAAGGGAAAACTTTTTCACTGTGAGGATGACAAAGCACTGGAACAGACTGCCCAGAGAGATTGTGGAGTCTCCTTCTCTGGAGACACTCAAAACCTGCCTGGATGCCTTCTTACGTGACCTACTCTGGGTGATCCTGCTCTGGCAGGGAGATTGGACTTGATCTTTTGAGGTCCCTTCTAACCCCCAACACTGTGATTCTGTAATTTTTCAATGATGGCTTAGGGCAAGCTCAATAAGAGCTAAGGTGCCTAAGGCATCAAATAAGGCTACCCAACAGGGTCTTCTACCTGTGGATATAAATTCTACAAAGAAATGTAGATTTTTTTTTTTTTGTTTTAACTTTTAAATTGGATAAAGAAAAAAAAATCAAAGCACTAAAGTTATTTGCAAAAGCAGAGTTTCCTTTATCCAGCCAACTCTTTACGGTCTATTTCTGAAAAACATAGCAGTGTTCAAAATTAAGTTAAAGGATTATTTGGAGTTGTATTGCATAAACACAAGCCAAGTATCAGCTTAAGTTACTATAATGGTCTTTATAAAGGCTCATAAGTCACCCAGCAAATTTTGGCAGAAACAGACTTCAGTCTTCAGTACATACACATTTAGGTATTTGAACATAGTGCCAAAAATCTCCCAGAGATAAGTGAAATACACCAGGAAAACTGGTTTTAATATCCGAAGAGTTACTCAACCTGAACTGAATTTATCAAGATAAAGAATACATTTTTCATGCTATTCTGAGGACAGATGAATCTTTCTGCTCAATATCTAACAGCTGTTGCAAACGACAGATGCTAAAAATTCTCTAAGAGACTCTACAAAAAAAACCTTTTATAGAGCAAAATACTTCACAACTTAAACACCAGAGTTACTATAACGAAATCAATTTCTATGCCATGGTCTTGATTTTTCAGTCTACTTCATATATTCATTCCACCTACAGCCTCTAAGCTTTATATTCAAGAAGTTATTATACCAGCAATAGCCTTCCATAAAAAGACTTGTTCACCTAACAGAGCTAGTCTTTGCCCAGTGAAATACAAGCTCCTGCAACCAGTCAGAATGTAACTAAACAACATCATAGTCTGGTCTGACAGAAAAAGCAAAAAAACCTGAAAAAAACAAACCAAAACACCCACCCAAAATGTTAAAAATACAAAACAAAACCAAAAACAAATGAACCACAAACTAAAAAGGCTATGATTTAAAAAATAAGATTTCTTGTCTGTGGAACTGGGTAGTTTCTTCTACACAGAACACTTCTGAATATTCCTTAATCCAAAAAAATGAAAACAGTAACCTTTCACCAATTTATTGAAAAGCTTTTCTCTTTTTTTTTTTTTCACCCACATTTTAAACTAAATACATCTCAGCACAGGATCCCAAACTTTAATTTCTTTCTACTTCTGCTATTGTTATGCCAGCACTTCTAAATATTTACCCTTCCCAGATTCCTAAAATGGAAGGAGACTGGGTTCTTTTGTACTGCAGATGATTTGCACAGACCCCAAGAGGTGGAGAAATTCTCACGCTTTCATGGGAGGGAACTGGATTTAGGGGACACTTTGTTCATGACAGGGTAAAGTAATCTTTAATAAATTTAAATTGAAGGGTGTTTCTTACACAGAGGGATTATGTATACTTTCCTCATGTACAGTGATAAACACTAAAGGTATTAATAAACACTCCTTAGAGAACTGCAGATTTACATTTTTCATAAAGTGTAGAAGTGATTAAATTGCATCTTTATCTGGAAACATTTAGCACTAAGCTGTTGAAAAGTTACTTTACTGTATATGACACCTCAATTCATCTTCCAGAAAAATTAAACTGTCATTATAGATAAAGAATCAGTAAAAAAGTAAAAGCTTAATCAAGAAGCCTAAGGACAGATAAAATGCAAGCAGTGAACTACATGAAAAAGGGGGAAAAAATGCCAGTTTTATGTTTTGAATGAATGTTTTGGTGTCTCCACAGGGAGAGCTGACCCACTGCTACCAAAGAGGGAAGCCAGCTTGGACTTTACTGGCATCATATGCATTCAGCACAGTGATCTACAAAAGATATGCTCACTATCCTATTTATTAAATCAAACCCATAGTCTAATAAATTGAGCCACACTAAATCTAAAGGAGATGTAAACATAGAAGATACTGTGAAGTAATCTGAGACAAAAGCAGCCTTCCATTTCTTCTTCTTGTAAGGACACACCGAGTTAAATTCTCCTACTTAACAAAAATCTGTTGCTAAGTCGTTTATTCCTTCTGTTGCAAAGGAACAGACTAATTAACAGGCTAATTAAAACTGGCTAAAGCCGTTGATCACACCTTCTTAACTGAAGCTGTGAATGAAAGTACCAATATATTCTAGCATTCTTTATTTTAAAGTTGTCCAATTATGCACTCTAACTAGAAGGAAATCCTTCCAGAAAATCTTTTTCTACACTAAATCTCTTCTGTTAACCAAGTAAACATTTCTTTGTATGTATATTCCAACTGATAAAGTTGGATTTCTCCACCTTATGGCTACTGAAAACTTGGGGGATGAGAATCTGAGTGAGATCATTGTACCCATATATCCCAGATTTCCTTCGGAATCTGTACAAGCATATGCAGTAATTAACAAAGGAATATAATGAAGCAAACTAAAGAAAAGTTTTCTGCACAGTGGGAAGCTACTGCCAGTCTGTCAATAGCCATCTCTTCTTATGCTCCAGGTGCAGCACCATTTCTGTTTTATACAAACTTTTGCTTCTTTCTCACCTCTGGCTTCTATTTTTATATTTATCTCCTCTGTTACAGAATTTCCCTAATTACAAAGTCTTCTCAATTATCAGAACCAGAAAAATCAGAAGCTTAATTTCTAGAAGCAGCATAAGAAAGAAGAAATCTCTGCATCTGTCCTGTAGGCAATCTTACTGTGTAGAATACCTCGCTGCATAGGCAGTACTTATCATCACAAGAAGCTTAGATGTGCAGAGCAGTTTTAACATGTGACCAAGAAGTTTCTGTGGGCACACAGGTTCTACAGACCCCATTAACCAGTTTCACCTTTGCATCACTGCAGTCACTTGCACTACATTTGCACCTTCCACAACACTGAACTGCCAGCTAACATAAAGCTCATTGATGAGGTATGTCTGTAATTTTCCAATTTTAGCTTTAATCAGCCTTTTATCCTCCTAAGGGAAACATTTGAAAACGGAAAATTAGAAATGTGGCTCCCAAATTTAGTAAGAAACTCTACTATTCCAAGTCATCATTAAAATGATTTGTTTTTACAAACTCATTTCACCCAGAAAATGTTTCAGAAAACCCCTCCTAAATGATTCTTACTCAGCTGGTAAGTTACCATACCATTGCACCAATTTCTGATCAAGCCAGTCAACTACTTTAAGTCACCAAATGATCAAACACTAGCTATTAATTACCAAGGCCCTATCTTCATGAAAGAAAACATTGAAAACCAGCACTAGAGCTTTAAACTCCCAGACAGAAACTTAAAAATAACAGTAGATACTAACAAACTGTAGGCACTTATTTTCCTTAAGTCTTTTTTGTATACTTAGAAAAGCTTTAGAAGTCATAAGAAGGGGAAAATATAAAAATGAAAGTGTAACTCTTTACCTTGAGTATTTAAACTCGGAGCTGAACAGTTAGAAGCCCTATAGGCTTACTGAAGGGAGAAAGGCACATTACTCAACTCCATCTTCGATGGGATCTCTGAAGTCAAGACTACCAGGATTTGAAAGAACTAATAATCATGGAGCACTTTCAATTCCCTATCTCCTCTGATTATCTAAACCATGTCAGTAACACCAATCTGGTTTACAAAGCAGGCAAGTCAAGGTGTATTGTTTATAACTAACTACAGCTTAGAAATACTTACCACATACTTTAATATATTTAAGAACCTCTTTTATAAGATTGATGTAATATTCTTTCAATTAGCAAAAAAGGAGGAGCAAAAAGAGGAGAACAAGCCTAAAGCCATCAATGACCACACTAATATATAATAAGAGTGATATGTTTCCTACAGCCTGGTCTTGGCATGTAAATACAACACATCAGTTAACTTCTATCTGCCTTTTGCCTGAAACCAGAAAAGAAGACATTCTTACCTCTGTCTCTGAAGAACAATGAGAGGTAAGTGAAAGAAAGCTACTAGGGGGAAAAAATGAATCCAGTTTTAATTTTTTATTTATCCAACTCACAAGCAATCTATAGAAGGTAGCTTTTAAATATCAACTCTATCCAGAGGAAAAGAACATGCTTCCTAAAAGCTACAGCTACCTGAAGGGAGGTTGGAGCAAGGAGGAGGGGGCAGACAAGCAACAGGACTAGAGGAAATGGTTACAAGCTGCACTGGAGGAGGTTCAGGCTGGGTATTAGAAAAAAACCTCTTCACTGAAAGGGTTACCAAACATTGGAATGGTCTGCCTAGGGCAGTGGAGTCATCACCATCCCTGGGGGTGTTCAAGCTTAGTGTGGACCTGGCACTTAGGGAGGTGGTTTAGTGTTGACCCTTCAATGCTGGGTCAAGTGCTGGACTGGATGATCTTGGAGGTCTCTTCTAACCAGATATATTCTGTGATTACTGGACTTTGTGATTTTTCTAAGGTGACATATTAAATAATACCAACTAGCCACAATGAATATTATCACTTTTCAGGGTTACCATGTGACTTTGGTATTATTAGAGGTTTAACAGATAACAAACAATAGAAAAGATTTCTAAAACCAAGTTTAATCACAGTAATGCTATCTACTTGCTTGATGCCTCAAGTAACATGGCTGCTGGCTTCATAACTAGTAATTATGAAAAAATTTTAACAAGCTGGAAAAAAAAAATCTGAACTTTTCATAATCTCCTCACTGCAGTAAGCAAAGGCTAAACGCTCCTGAAGACTGGATCAAACCTTTTAAACTCTGTATCAAATTCTATGCCTGCCCATTTATCTGGCTTAAGAGGCTGTATTTTAACCAAATTTAGATTTAAACCAGAGAGATAAGCCAGCTAGCTAAACTGGAAAACCATAATAATGTGGAAGTTATGTGCATATGCACCAAAGAAATATGTTGTTAATACTGAAGAACAAGGTCAGCATGCCTACCTTAAGCAGAAAAAGCAAGTTTAAAGAACAGCCATGGTTATTTTGCATAGTAAGGAAGAGTGTTAGCATTAGTTTTGTTTCTACATAGTTAACAGTTCCATATAAGTAACACCCAGAAAACAGGCCACATACACAAAACTTTCAAAACAATTAATGCTTGATAGTCTCTGAAATCTTGCCCTCTCTAATGCAGACTCTATGACAGGGGAAGCAAAATGGAATAGGAGGAGAAAAAGCACCTGAGAAGAGGTAGCCCTCTTCTAGGCAGGATGATGCCACTCTGAAAGGCACTGCATAAAGAGAAAAGCAATTTGAAACAGCTCTGTGTGTTATCCTTCGAGAGAAAATTTTAATAGAACCATAGAATTGTTTCTGTTGGAAAACAGAACTGTAAGATTGAGTCCAACCATTGACCTAACACCACCATGGCCATTAAACCGTGTTCCAAAGTGCCATGTCCACACATTTCTTGAATACCTCCAGGGACAGTGACTTCACCACCTCCCTGGACAGCCTGTTCCAATGCCTGACCACTCTTGCAGGAAAGAAACTCTTCCTAATACCCAACCTAAACCTCCCCTGCAACTGTTCAGGACATTTCTCATTCTGTCAGTTGATAATAGGGAGAAGAGGCCAACCCACACTTCACTCCAACCTCCTTTCAGGGAGCTCTAGAGAGCAATGAGGTCTCCCCCTAACCTTCTCTTGTCCATACTAAATAATCCCAGTTCCCCAAGATGCTCCTCACAAGATTATCTCCAGACCCTTCACCAGCTTTGCTGCCCTTCTCTGGACAAACTCCAGCACCTCGATGTACAGGAGCATGGATCGCTTCCCTACCCCTGCTGGCCACAATAATGATATTGAAAATTATAATGAAACAAAGGGAAATGGAAGCAAAAAACAAATTTCAAGTTAGATGAACAGTGACATGCTCACAAAACATGACACTATGTCTAGATTTTCAATAATCAATGCTTTAATCATTACTAACAGCTAGAAAAAAAATATCAGTTTCTGGTCCTGGATTAGTTACCTTAAACAGCTGACAACTCTAACAGCAGTATTTCCAATACAGAAGAAGGAAAATCCTGAACCCAGAGCCTGCAAAAAGCAACCCTTCCCCTCCTTGCTCAGCTAGAGGTGTGACTCATGAGAAACAGCTGACTGCAAGCAGAACCAAGTCTCCACTGGAAACCAGGCTCATGTGTTACATTTGATGTACTTCAGGCAAGTGAAAAACTTCATTTATAACATTCCAAACAGGTTTCCATGAACAGCAGCACACTGAATTAGGGGCTAAAAGAAGAGGAGCTGTCAGTCCTAAGTGCATCAGAAAGAAAAACAGGAACATATTTCCTGGGGTTTTTTAAATTACACTTCAAGAGCTATTGTTACTAATAGCTGCTCCAAGCTGTAAAAACTGCAACCTCAGAGGGCAAAAGTCAAAGAAACCCTACTGATTTTCCCCGGATTACTCACAGAATTAATAAGATCATTTGGGAGCCAGCCTCGAGGTTATCAGAAATCTCTCCTCACATGCCCACAGTACACTTTTTGCAGCATTTCTGTTTACAACTCTTTAATGAACTGCAGCACTGAAGCGGAAATCCTCTTGCCGGTTAGTAGGTTGTGCTGGAATGCCACTGGGGTATCTACATATTTTGTGTTTCCAATAGCAAAATCAGGGGGAAAAAAAAAATTAAGCAGGCAAGTCTTTAGCAGTTTTTCAGCACACAGTTCTACAACATCTTTATAAAAGTATATTCACCACTGAAGAAAAAAAAAATATCAAAACATATACCAATATTATTACTGCTAATATAAAACAAATGATCTTAATTATTCCTGATATAATCAAACACACTGTTGCCTTAAAGCACCATAGAAAGTGGTCCTTTAATTTTTTTTTTTTTTTTCAAAGTAGTAGTCTCAGGGAGGTAAAAACAATCCAAACAAGGAGAGTTCCATAGCTGAACTGGGCACTGCTGTTCAGACATGCAAAAAATAAAGCCTAATGGAACTGAAAGGAGGCAAAGCTGCACACAGATTCTTGTCAGGGAAGGAATCATAGGGTTTGAGCTGCAGGCATGTCTCCACTACACTGTGTTTAGGCACTTAAGAGTGTTTCAGCCACTGCCACTATTTGCACAGCAATATCTCATATTCTGAGCACCTGGCTCAATGACCTTCCCCACATTACTACCTATGCAAAATGAAACAGGTAAGTTGGATATTGACTCTCGGCATCAAAAACAGGGCTTGCCAGCCAGAAGCTCAGACATCTACTGTGACTTTGTGACAGGAGGTCAGCAAGAGATAAATCACAACTGGCAAGCCTACGAGGATAACTTAAGTCCACAAGTTGGAACTAAGTAGACAGATAAATAAAGCCAGAACTACACATAAAGCAAGGCTGCAACTTGCCCTTAATATGAAGGGCTTAGTCAAACACCCAGCATTGCTAGAAGCGCCCCTGAAAAGTGTTACACATTTGAGAGTAAATCCCTTCTTTTGGCCTTCTGGACAAGCGTTCCTGGAAGAAAAGGAAAGGATTTGAAGATGGTAAACTGGCCTAGGAACCATAGTAGAATTAAAGGGGAGCAAAGAGACTGGATGTCATCATCATCAGGTTGGAACCAAGGATCTGGCTAAGATAAGGGCTGGGAATAGCAATGATGAAAAACCCAAAGCTTACTTCCCTCCTGGAAAGAAAAAGCCAAAGAGAAACAAAAATCCTTAAAAAAAAACCACAGCTAAGAAGTTGGCTTAACTTTGTTATCAGTCTGAGAGAAATCACAGTATTTGTGGAAGGATCTTTCTGGCTCAATCACTACAAGCATTGGCGACTTTATCAGGCATGCACTGTCAAAGCTTGGAGTAATGTTTTGCAATACTAAACTCCCCTTCCTACAACCCAGGCAATCCAAAAAAGATTCCAGGCAAGCAGAAAAACTAAGGGTCTTCAGCCAGCTACACCTATTTTACTTGAAAAGTTATAAACTGAACAAATCCAGGACATCAAGAGACAGAGATAGCACAGAGATACAGGTAAAGACATGTATGTTCAGTTTCCAAATGAGAAAGTTAAGTCTGAATACGGAGCCAGGTTGTGTGTCTCAGCTGCTGTACATGGAAGGTCACCACCCTGAGAAGGGTTAAGATGGCAAAGTTCCTGAACATTTCAACAAACCTGTGCATGTTTTTGCACATCACACATAGCCTTAAAGCACACCACAAATCTTATCATACGACATGCACCCTTAAGAAATGCAATGACATTGCTGGCTGCTACTAGGCACTGCAGATTCACACTTTACATGCATGTGTTGCAAGCCTGCTGTCACATGCAATATTCTGCCACCAGGTTCAGTATCTTTTTTGTGCTGGCACGAACTTCTGCCCACTCCTGACTGATTATGATTTTTGGAAAGGAAAAGCTCAAGATGAGTTTTAGAAATTCCTTTGCCAGGGCAGATTCTCCCTCCCCTTCCCTCTGTACAACACATTGTTTGGGAGGAGAGGGTGGAGAAGAGAAACAAAGCTTCTAAAAAACTCTAAGAACAGAAAAACTTGGGCACATATAATTTTGGCAAGTCAAATTACCAATTATCTACACATTCTCTCCCCTACACCACCCAGCTAGGAGAGCTGCACATCCTTGTCTTAGAATTGACTCATTGATTTCAGTCCACTCCTAACAGCAGCTCTTCCATTCTTCTCTTCTAGTCCTCTATTTGTAATGCATTCTCTCTGTCATCAGTAACAGGAATTGCATTTGCCATCTGAGCAGGCTGGCAACAGCACTTTGCCTGCCTGCAGCACATTGTTGCCTTCACCTTTTGACAACTGCTCAGTGTACGTGGACATTGCTTTATGAGTTTGAGCAGCAAAGTGTCAGCTGGAACATCTAACTAATGGGACAGATGTATACCTGCAAGTGATATCGATGGCAAAAGCAATGCAGTACTTGGTTGTAGATCATGTAGGTTATGAAAGAAAACCACTGTCTTGCAGAAGTCACTTAAAGAACATCATAGAATTATTTTGATTGGAAAATATCTCTAAGACACGAGGATAATTTCTCCTACTTGGAAACGACAGTCACATTCATTTCCTCATCTGTCAGTCTTGAAAATCAGACAAAAAGTTCTTCAACTAGGAAAAGCAGGCATCTATCCTGAAGCTACTGGGACTGGTATCACAGAAATGCAAGGTAGAAACAGATGTTTTCCTTTCCC
Organism: Indicator indicator; assembly: GCF_027791375.1. Lineage (NCBI taxonomy): Eukaryota > Metazoa > Chordata > Aves > Piciformes > Indicatoridae > Indicator > Indicator indicator. The sequence continues at coordinate 56,516,094 of NC_072011.1, read as the reverse complement.
AAAAGCCTTATGGCTGGTAGCATCTGGTGGCATCCATTAGCTTTCTCTGGTCTTTTGGGAGGGTTTGGGTTTTGGTTGTTTTTATAAAAATGAACTGGTTTTGTGCTGTGATTATCTGGACATGTAGAAATGGCATCACTTTTCTCTGAAAGGAGAGTTTAGGGTTGCAGCCATCTTCTTCATGTACTTTGTTGATGATTCACCCAAAATAGTCATATCAATGGAGTTTCAGAAGAGCTAATCATAGAGCTATAAGCTTATCATTACCTCACTGTTACCTAGGAAGATCAATTACTACTAGTCCATCATCTCCAGGAGCCCCTGCAATTTCCATACAAACCCTTCTCTATCTAACATCTAATGAGATCTGGACAGGCTGGAGAGCTGAGTGAAGGTGAACCTCATGAAGTTCAATAAGGACAAGTGTGGAGTCTTGGATGTGGAGAGGGATAAAACCAGGCACCAGTACAGACTAGGGGTCACCCTGCTGGAAAGCATCTCCATGGAGCAAGACTTTGGAGTCCTAGTGGACAGCAAGTTATCCATGGGTCAGCAATGTGCCCTTATGGTCAAGAGGGCCAATAGCATCCTAGGGGGCATTAAGGAAAGCTGTGTCCAGCAGGTCTAGGGAGGTTCTCCTCCCCCTCTACTCTGCCCTGGTGAGACCACACCTGGAATACTGTGTTCAGTTTTGGGCTCCCCAACTAAAGAAAGACAGGGCCCTGCTGAAGTAAGTCCAATGGAGAGCTAAAAGGATGATTAAGGGACTTGAACATCTCTCCAATGAAGAAGGCTGAGAGACCTGGGGGTGTTCAGTCTTGAGAAGAAAAGCAAGAAGGGATCTCATCAGCATATATAAATATCAGCGGGGGGAGGAAATGTTCCCTTTTTGGTGGTGGCCCAGTGACAGGACAAAGAACAACAGATACAAGCTAGCACACAGGAGGTTCCACCTCAACGTGAGAAGACACTTTTTCATGGCTAAGGTGATGGAGCACTTGAACAGGCTGCCAAGAGAGGTTGTGGAATCTCCCTCTCTGGAGCCTTTCAAAATCTGCCAGGATGTGTCCCTGTGCAGCCTGCCCTAGGTGACCCTGCTTTGGCAGGACTGTTGGGCTCGATCTCTGAAGGTCCCATCCAACCCCTAACTTTCTGTGATTCTATGAAACAGGTTAAACACTTTTTTCCCCCTTTTGGCACTGCTTTGCCAATAAGCCTCTCTTTTAGTTTGTCTAATACAAGTAAATTCCAACTTCCACATTTCCTGGATGGTGACTTCATGCCAGAACAATGTTTAACTTAGGACTTCCAGATCAAGACGAAATTTTTATGGAACAAGATTACTAGGAATTATCACCAGATTCCTATTCTCTCAAAAATGCAACTGTTATGGATTTATTTCATCTACAATACCTTCAAGCAAAAAAATTCAGGTCTTATTAAAAATAAAGAGGTCAGCACATACCCTTTTTATTGAAGTTTAGACATTGCCAATTAAACAGAGTAATAATCAATAAGTAGCTCTTTAAATATTTATAATTCTGGCTATTAATAATAAGGAAATTCAAAAATAGTTTTAACCTGAAAACAAGGTCATGAATGTCCTGAAACATGAAATACTCTGCATGTGGAATAGTTCAAAATGTAACCATTGAGTTTAGAGACCGGGAAAAGGCAGTTAATTTTCTAACATGCTAGTTGATAGCCGGTTTTAGGCAGCATCCACTAAAAATAAAAGATTTACATTGCTCATGTAAATTAAATGAATGGCCAATTTCAGAACCAACAATCTCTACAAGTCAGAAATTTCTATGCCTGTTTCCATTGCAGTAAACCATTAAAAAAAAAAACCAACAACAACAAAAGGAAATCTTCTTTCTCCAGAGTAAAAAGCTTTTACTCAGTAGAAGTGATGGGAAAGGAGCAGACTTGCCTTCAAGAATAGCCTGAAGTTATTTCACCATACCTTAAGGATGACCTTACCACCAGGTGAGAAGATTCCCAAGCCTATTCCAATCAAGGTCTCTACAATGCATTTTGGACTGGGTGCAGAGGGCTACAGGAATGTGCAGTCAAAGGAACTGTGTCATGCTGATCTTGTCTTCCACGTGAACATTAGGTACCTTACTCAGTACCCAAAAAGTAATCAAATCTGTATAATTTAAATAATTGGAGGGTAAATATTTGTGTGCAAGCTGATGGCAGATTTCTAATACTCTTAAAACCTGTCAGAAGTATGACCTCATCTTTTCATGTTCTTTACTTAAGGTGGAAAATTAACTAGGACAAATTATTCGTGCTTGCTTGCCAAGATGACATCGCTGCAATAGATACTTAAGAGAGATCTGAAGAAAGTTTCTCATTATCATTTCCAGAAGACTATGCCATTTAACACTTCCTCAACTATTTTTTCCATTAAATCAAAATTTTCTTACAGTTTGGAAGAGAGTTAAAAAGCAGTAGTTGCACCTGGACTGAAAAAAAACCAAATCTGAACTGATTAGGCTCAGGAGGGCAGAAAGGAATCTGAGTGTAAATTTGTAAGTGAAGCTCCGCTTGGAATTTTCACAAGGTAATTAGGTATAGCCCACTTCAAAGTGGGACGTGTTTATACTGATCACTGGAACATACAGTACTGCAGAAAGGGGAAGTCTGTACTTCAAAACAGCATCTAATTTAAATGGATTTTTAAAAGAATCTGTACTCTACAAGAATCATGCCAAGAGACTGACAGAGTACTTGAGTGGGCCTGCTTTTTTTTTCCCCCCCAGTTAATATATACAAATATTTGTTTGCAAGCAGCAGAACTTAGCTGTTTGCTTCAAATACCTTAACATAATTAAAATGGTTTTAAACATCACTAATGCCACGGTTCCTAATCTTCTTGTGCAGCATACAGGGTACTGCAAACCCAGTTTGTCTCCTCTGTAGCTGTCCTTAGGCACCTGAACTCATCCTGCTGCAATTCAGAAGTGTGTCTCTAATGTCTCTCCTCCAGCTCATGTCACACACCACACTTAGTTTTGTCCATACATGACATGTGTCAACATTTCAGCTTCTTTCTTCTGTCTGCTAATTTTCTACTTTCAAAAGCTCTTCCAGACAAATCAAGAGAAAACACTTATCTGTGCCATACATATATTACATTGTCTGGATTGCCCTGAACATTGATTATTCTCAATAAACTATTCTTTCATGCTCACTTATGACCCTCAAAAGACTTACAGGTCAAAATTCCTCCTCACCAAAACTAAGCTGTCAATATATTAATTATATCCAGTTTGTCTGTTGCAGAAGTGAGACTTAGACCCTTCCTTCCCCTCAGTCTGCAAGAGTATCACAAAAATCACAGTATCAGAGAAAAGAATTGGCTGCTGGGCTTCAAGTTAACTGGTGCTACAAAACAGTAGCTAACACAAGCAGTAGGGCAACTGACTGTTATTGCTGCAAAAAGGAGTTGCAGTTGTTATGAAAGATCCAGATTTTTTTCAGAATGAAAAGGGGAAATTCACTTGTCTTTAAATAGAATTCCTCCTTTTCAGTTTGATAATTTCTGGGGGTTTTATAAACAAATTTACAATTTTGAACATATGGCTATATCCCGATGACCAAATCTGCACTGAAAACACATTTTGTGGACAGAGGTGCACAGACTCAGTGAACTGAAACTTTGCCTGATGTGATGTCAACCAGCTGCAAATAGATTCTAGGTACTCTGTCAGAACTTGGAGTACATGTCAAAAGCCCTAGCTCCTTTTCTGGAAACTTTGACAGAGACAGTTATATTTCACTTATAGGATGGAATACACAAAGAAAAATAATATACCTGTCTTTTCCAACAGAAAATAATTTTGATGGATGAACAAAGAGGACTTCAAATACTCCGACAAAATTCAAGGTGTTTCTTTGGTTTTGTTTTCAAAATGTATCCACTCTTTTTCAGTCATATTTTGTTCAATAGCCTGCTCCATTCTGCAGATTTGCAAACTGAGGACATATGCTAGCATTATTCATACCACAATAAAAAGAGCATGCTGCCTGTTCAGCTGAACATCTCTTCCTGAACATGTACACAGATGGAAGCAGCTGTTGCCACTAAATAGCTCAGAGCTGAAATGGATTTGAGAAACTCCTCTCCACTCTCCAGGCAGGATGTGTAGAAAGCAAATCAAAGTAGTGGCATGGTTTGTCATTCCCTCCTACCCCATAACAAGCTATGAAAATATATTCATACTGTTTTGAGAAATTAAAAGACTAACAGAAATATCACTTGCTCTTATAATTAAGCTAAGCAGCAACATTAAGTGCACATTTTCATTTTATAGCACAGCACAAGCAAAAAAATTAAGCTCCTTGCAATAAACCATTAAAACATGCAATTTGCTCATTGTGTCACCACAAGAGTAAGCAAAAAAAATAATGTCTGCAACATTGGCTTATACTGAAAAAACAAAGAGAGTAGAGGATGAGGTAATGGAAAGAGGGAAAACACTTTATCACTCCACTCACTCTCCCCTCGTAGAAGACTTTGAGCCCTTAGGAACAGCAGAGGACTGTGTTCCTATTCATGACCTTTCTTTGAATTCAGAGTGCAGTACAAAGTCTCAAAAACTAACAGAAAAGTTGGGGTGGAGACAGAAATCTGGCATTCCGGCACTCCCACTCCCAGCTTAAAACTTCAAGGCAGGCCGATTGCTATTTCACAGTCTGCTGATTTGCTCTACTTTCCATGAACCAAGAATGCTTAAGAAATTTTTAACTTAATCTCTGCTTAAGCTCTCAGGCTAATCATGTTAAAATTTTGCTTCTGGAATTTTTTAATGTGATCAGTGGCAGCAGTGGACTATTGAAAGTGAGTGTTCAATAAGAAAAAGAAAGCTAAGAACCTTCTTGCTCAGGATGAGCCAGAACCCTTTTTACTCAAGGATTTTTAGAGACAGGTTAGTTTGGTTTGCACATTTTTAATAAGATGTGCACCTGTAGTAAGAGAAATTGCATGTATATCACTACAGAAATTAACACACTTCTCTCCAGAATTCCTCAAGTTATGAGAAACTATCAGCAATGGTTCTAAAGCATAATTATTTATGGGTTAGATAAAGTGTTACTGCTTTCTGTAGCATATGAAACCATTTCTGCTGTAGAAACTAGGTACAATACTACACACTGATACATATATGGCTGTAGGTATTTACATTTCTCTCACTGAACCACAGGAATGATTGTGCTGATTAAACACACAAGATAGTGGCTTTTGCAGTATTCAAAAAATTACCAAATATCTGATTGTTCAGAGAAAAAGTACGATTGTCACAAGATGAACAGCTCTGAGGAATGTGCTCTCTAGAATTTGAGCTGTGGGAAGGGAAGGGAAGGGAAGGGAAGGGAAGGGAGGAAGGGAAGGAAGGGAAGGGAAGGGAAGGGAAGGGAAGGGAAGGGAAGGGAAGGGAAGGGAAGGGAAGGGAAGGAAGGGAAGGGAAGGGAAGGAAGGAAGGGAAGGAGGAAGGGAAGGAAGGGAAGGGAAGGAAGGGAAGGGAAGGAAGGAAGGGAAGGAAGGGAAGGGAAGGAAGGGAAGGGAAGGGAAGGAAGGGAAGGAAGGAAGGGAAGGGAAGGAAGGGAAGGGAAGGAAGGAAGGGAAGGGAAGGGAAGGGAAGGAAGGGAAGGAAGGAAGGGAAGGGAAGGGAAGGAAGGAAGGGAAGGAAGGGAAGGAAGGGAAGGGAAGGAAGGGAAGGGAAGGGAAGGAAGGAAGGGAAGGGAAGGGAAGGGAAGGAAGGGAAGGGAAGGAAGGAAGGGAAGGAAGGAAGGGAAGGGAAGGAAGGGAAGGAAGGAAGGGAAGGAAGGGAAGGGAAGGGAAGGGAAGGGAAGGGAAGGAAGGAAGGGAAGGGAAGGAAGGGAAGGAAGGAAGGGAAGGAAGGAAGGAAGGGAAGGGAAGGAAGGAAGGGAAGGAAGGGAAGGGAAGGGAAGGAAGGAAGGGAAGGGAAGGGAAGGGAAGGGAAGGGAAGGGAAGGGAAGGGAAGGAAGGGAAGGGAAGGGAAGGGAAGGGAAGGGAAGGAAGGGAAGGAAGGAAGGGAAGGGAAGGGAAGGAAGGGAAGGGAAGGGAAGGGAAGGAAGGGAAGGGAAGGAAGGAAGGGAAGGAAGGAAGGGAAGGGAAGGAAGGGAAGGGAAGGAAGGGAAGGGAAGGGAAGGGAAGGGAAGGAAGGGAAGGGAAGGGAAGGGAAGGGAAGGGAAGGGAAGGGAAGGAAGGGAAGGGAAGGGAAGGAAGGGAAGGGAAGGAAGGGAAGGGAAGGAAGGGAAGGGAAGGGAAGGGAAGGAAGGAAGGAAGGGAAGGGAAGGAAGGGAAGGGAAGGAAGGAAGGGAAGGAAGGAAGGGAAGGAAGGGAAGGGAAGGGAAGGAAGGAAGGGAAGGGAAGGGAAGGGAAGGAAGGAAGGGAAGGGAAGGAAGGGAAGGGAAGGGAAGGGAAGGGAAGGAAGGGAAGGGAAGGGAAGGGAAGGAAGGGAAGGGAAGGGAAGGAAGGAAGGGAAGGGAAGGGAAGGGAAGGGAAGGGAAGGGAAGGGAAGGGAAGGGAAGGGAAGGAAGGGAAGGGAAGGAAGGGAAGGGAAGGGAAGGAAGGAAGGGAAGGGAAGGGAAGGGAAGGAAGGGAAGGGAAGGGAAGGAAGGAAGGGAAGGGAAGGGAAGGGAAGGGAAGGGAAGGAAGGGAAGGGAAGGGAAGGGAAGGAAGGAAGGGAAGGGAAGGGAAGGGAAGGAAGGGAAGGGAAGGAAGGGAAGGGAAGGAAGGAAGGGAAGGGAAGGGAAGGAAGGGAAGGAAGGGAAGGAAGGGAAGGGAAGGGAAGGAGGAAGGGAAGGGAAGGAAGGGAAGGGAAGGGAAGGGAAGGAAGGGAAGGGAAGGAAGGAAGGGAAGGGAAGGAAGGGAAGGAAGGGAGGCAGGCTTCGTATTTGGAGTCGATCTATTTTTAAAGAAGTTTCAGATATGGCAGAGGCCCCATCTCAAAAACATCAATTCTACAACCATCCAGCCAAATTTTCTGATTTCCAAACAAGGTATGCTTATTATAATCCATCTCATACATCCCAGAACTAAAATTTTTGCATTAATACAAAGCAAAAGTAAATTTGCAGAAGTGGACACAGTTTTCCCTATCATAGCCTTCACTTCACAATTAATGATTGAAACTGCCATGGCATACACAAAGAACACTGTACATCAGCACAGATAGGTACATTCAGCCAGTCTCTGGGCAGTATTTGATCATCCTCACAGTAAAAAGCCTTTTTTTTTCTTATGGTTAAAAGGAATTTCTTGTATTGGTGCTCACTGCCTCTTGTCCTTTTGCTGAACTGGGATGCAAACAGCAAGAGAGCCACCAATGAAAACTGCTACTGAGAAAGAGCTCCCACACACAGTAAGCTGTCAGTCCAGGGAGAGAACAGAATAATCTTTAGCTACAATTGCATTGTTTTGCTTGGAAATGTACAAGGTAAATAGGTCTAGCCTGCTATTTAGTCACTGTTCCTTTAAAGACATTAACCAGGCAATGTAGACACAGGAAGAAGGAAAGCACCTACATGCCAGTGTTGTTGGCAGCTTTTATTCCATGGTCTGTCACCTAAAAAAGCAATACATTTTCCATTTCTGTAGAGAAAACATGCTAATATCTTCACTCAGCTCTATTTTTCCCTTTGACAAATGAAAAAAAAAAAAGTTAATTCTACATTTCAAGTAAGTGTTCCTACGGTCACCTCCAGACTTCACTCCATTACTTACCCAAGCAACAAAGCAAACAGGAGGAGAAAAGAAAAAACAAAACAAATCAATCCATGAATCACATGGAATTTATTCAGCTTCCAAGGCCATGATCAATGTTTAAGTTAGGCATTGACAAAATCTTAAAGACACACCCCATCCTACTACAGGACTTCACCCTCCACAGCTTCTGCCTAACTTCCAGGCAAGGGTATTTGTTCTCACCTCTGCAGCAGGGTGCACTTATGTTTGCGCTATATTTTAAAATCACTGAATTGTTGTACCTGCTTTGTAACAGAGTCCTTACCTGATCAGATATAACAATCACTAAAAACAGTAAAAAAAGTCTAAGATTCAGTAAAAAGAATCCTCACTTAGTTAATTGCCTTTTAGATCTAATACATCCAACTCTTCTGCTTCCAGTTCTTTAGCGATACTGATGGCTCACCTGACAAGCTCCTCAGAGTCAATTACTGTGCCGGTAAAATGCATCTTTAACCTAACTGCCACCTGAGACTTCTTCATTGTTGTTCTCCATTGATTCCTTAGGTCTTTCTCTCAAAGGAAAGTTCTTGTCAGTTTTACAGCCTCAGATTTCTCTAAGTCCCTGCTTTTATTCTTCTCTGCCAGCATCAAGAAACCAATTCCCCATCGGCGAATTTCCACCCAGCCTACATCCTCAATCTCCCGAGCAAAACAACTCTTGTCAGTCTGACTATGACACTTTCCCAGAAAGTCAGAGGGAAAAGAAAATACATCTAACAGGCACTGAACTCACAGAAATCATTTACCTTGCAAAGAAAAGGAGCACATCATCCAAAAACTTATATGGAGAATAACTGCACAGGGAATCATAGAATTGCTTCAGTCCCACCATTAACCTAAGACCACCATGGCCACTAAACTAAGTCCCCAGGTGCCACGTCCATGTGTTTTTGGAACACCCCTAGGGATGGTGACTGCACCACCTCCCTGGGCAGCCTGTTCCAACACCTGAACACTTTTTCAGTAAAAAAAATTTTCCTAATATCCAACCTAAACCTCCCTGGCACAGTTTCAGGCTAGAACAGGCAATTTCTGTCCTTGTATTCTTAAAGGGTTAAGAAGTCTCACACACTCACAAGACTTGCATGTTATATTCCCACCTTACATTGCTTCCTCCTCAGCCACCTGCACTTCATGTATTTCCATAAGATGCTTTCATTTCACCTGGCCCCCCACCCCACCTCACGCAGCTGGATGAAGCCACCAAGCATTTGGCATGTGGAAATCAGAAAGGAGGAGAAAGATAGCAAAGTTATTACAGCCAGATGTTGCTCTTTTTGGAGCTCCATGCTCAGGAGTCTCATTAAAAAGAATACTGTTCCCAGTTGCAGCCTAACAGTGGAGAGAAATAAACAGAAGTTGTCTGCTCATGACAGAAGAGCATTCAATAAAAGTCTAAATTTGGCACCTTGATATCTTTAAAAAAATCAATCAGCCTTTAGAATTCACTGCCACGTGATGCTAAGCAGCAAATACAGCAAGATTTAGCGCACTGCAAATTTTTATGGTTGATAACAACATTTAGCTGCTTATACTATTAATGCTATTGGGAGAGAGATAAAAACCTAATATTTAAGATGTTAAACTTTTCATGTTTCTGGCTCAAACCATAACAAGTCATTTCACCCTCTCTAAGGTGACATGATTCCTTACAGAAAGATTCCAGCCCTGGTGCTCTTTGGCTTCTGAACTAAGCTGCTTCTATTGGCAAAGATTATGGAAAACCATTGTCCCCCATACTCCCTCATACAAGGTTGCATTTCTCCCTGGTTGGCATGCCAAGCTGAATCAAATGTGAACCTGATGCACGCCAGAGCTGGTGCAGAAACAAGGCTATCACAGTGGCTTAGCTGAGTGCAATTTCATCCCCAGAACAGGAAGACATTAACTGCTTGCTGAAACATTTGACTTCCTATTGTCCTGGAAAACAACTTTTTAAAAGAACAAGTCTCTCTTCATTTATTCTAAAGGGAGCCTGACTAGGTCCTTAACTATTTGAAGAGCTAAACTTATCCAGAGCTCTCTGGATGAGCTCTTTCCTAAATTAGTAAGTCAAAGCTACCCTGGCAAACAGATTGTCCCAACTACCTACCCACAATACTTCCTGCTTTCTCAAGCTTTTGGCAGTAGTTGACATCAGAGATGACACAGTAAACAGCCAGATTAGGAATCAAACTCAGCACAGCCATTTCTGTATTCTTTAAATATCCCTGTGGAGAACAGATCTTATCCTCTGTTGCTATTTCTCCCCCAGACATCCCATATACTTTCTTCATTCTTCAGAAGCTTGCTTTCTCTCCAGTTTTCTGAGGGTTTGTTTAGGGTTTTTTGATGCTCTCTCTCTTCCTGCTTATTCTGCTCCTCTATGCTTACAAGAGCATCATTCTTCCTACGCACTCCCAACCTTCTGGCAGGCCTTGTTCAAATAAGTATTGTTCATCCTGCTCAATAATATTAATGCTCAGTCCTCTGACATCTGGACAACTCTCTTCTTAAACTAATAAGTCTTTTCATGCCCTAGGCAAGATCTGATATTTCTTTTCATGTTAGGACCAGCATCAAATTATTATTTTTGTTCAGTATCAAGATTATGGTGCTACCAAACAGCAATCTCTCAACTAAATATTCTCAAGAAAATAAGTTCTAAAATTAACTTTTTTTTAAATTCCCCTCCCTTCTAATATTCATTAGAGATTTAAAAAAAAAAAAAGTCTGACTCAAGAGATTTAAAAACAGTATCTGGCACTTCATGATCACAAAATGCAATTATCTTCTTTATACTGAATTATGACAAGCTATGCAGTCCTTCAGTATTCAAGTCCTGCGTTGAGTAACACAAACTAGTACTACCAAAAATGTTCAGCTCAGGTAAGGCATCTTCAGTTTAATCACAGAATGGTTTGGGTTGGAAGGGACCTTAAAGATCATGTAATTCCACCACGCCAGCTTGCTTAAGGCCCCATCCAACCTGATCTTGAACACTTCCAGGAAGGGGACATCTCCAGCTTCCCAGGGCAACATGTTCCAGTGTCTCTCCATTGTCACTGAGACTAGATATTAGAAAGAAATTCTTTACAATCTCCCCTCTTCCATCTTAAAGCCATTTCCCTTCATCCTATCACTATAAGCCCTTGTAAAAAGACCCTCCACAGCTTTCTGGTAGGCCCCTTGTAATCACAGGAGATGGTTAAAAATCTTTATTATGATCTTGTGGTCAGGTAACAATTTCATGGCCTAGCAAAAAGAAATCAGATAAATACAAGTATAGTATTGGATTTCCACTTTGTAGCTAGAGGTCCCAAAGTAATCATATGTGGCATATTAACTCATTTTCTTCAATCCCCACATCTATACATTATGCTCTCAGACGTGCAGGTACTGAAACACACGTCCTTCCTTTAATTCAGCAAGAACATTCCAATAGTGAAATCAGAAAAGAAACATCCCTGAGACAGAATATGGGAGAAAAGGAAAGGCTCCTCCTAGAAGAGCAGAAATTCTGCATTATTCCACATTTGTAAAAATCTTTGATTCAGGCATTCAAATAAAACTTCCATGACATGCATGGCACATGGTCTCTTGACACATAGGAACACTTTACTACTATGGGTAATTTTGATGTTGTAAAATGCTTCATTTCTGTTCAAAACTTACTAAAAGAAAGTTACAGAATCCTTCCAAAGGCAGTGAAAAAAAGTATATATTGTATATGAGGTACTGTAAATTGAAATAATAAAACAGGCACACAACGACATAATGTTTGCAAAAGACACAATGATAATTTACTTAAGTTCAGCTTGGCTATGCACATTCTACATAAGAACATGATTCTTCAAAGGTGAATACAATTAATCCAGTATAATCACATCAATTGCAAAATCAGGATAAAGCTGTCAAAAGCTCTCCAGAACTTTGGCTGCTCAGATCACTGTTTCTTGTTTATGACAGAGGGATTTCTGTAGGAATGCTTTGATTTAATCAATCATAGCTAAAAATCACTTCACTGAGGTTATACCGTGCAGATGAATCTCTCAAAATCCATACCTGTTCAGGCAGATAATTCACCAATTCCATCAGAGCAGTTTGGTGGGGTTTTTGCTAGAAGTGCTAGTTTGCCCTAACTCAAATCGCTATTCATTTCTGGTATCCTAAATGATGTAATGTGGTCTTTTTCTAATTGCCACTTAACCCCAAATAAGGAAGAAACAATAAATACAAACACCAAACCCATTACACTATTGACACTGAGTGCCCAGGCTAAGCAGCAGCCACAAGAATCCCATTTGAACACAGTGAAGTCCTGGATATCCTGTTCCTGGCTTCTCAGCTAGCCCCTGATGACCCAGAACATTTCGACTGCAGCAGGTTTTCCATGACACATTGTGACTACAGCATGGTACAGAAAAAGCAGTCTCCAGCTTAAAGCACTTTCAACAGCCTGCAGCTCTTCCCACAAATGTAAAGCTATGAATTAATATTTTGTCCAAGGCTAAGTCCACACACTAATTTTTATGACAGTTTACTGCCATCCTCTCCCAAGACCAATTGAAAATATTTTTTAAATTAGATCTTGTAAGCACCATTAAGTCATTCCCCTTAGAAGCAGGATACCATTTTGTGCAAGTTTAAGATACTAAAACCTCATCTAAACAGCACACTGATTCTTCAGGGAGTTGACTCTTCGTTAACAGAAGTACTAAAGCTCAAAACTGTATCTCTTCTGAACTGCAACAGTTCTTGAAGAAAGCAGCAAACTGTAGTACAGGATGAATACTGTCACTATCTCCTTTTAGCAAACAACTTCATTTCATCAGTGCCAGTTTCACTGTAACTACCTTCCGCTGCTTCTACCCTCACAAAGTTTTCCTGTTTTGTAACACTCTGGAAAACCCAACTTCTTGCTTTGAAACAGCTTGAAAAAGCTGGCCTCTGGCCAACTTGCAACTGATACTAGAGTTTAAATACCTTCCCAGCAAAGTTGCACAAACTTCAAAATACTCTGGGATCGGTCATTAAAGTGTTTTTGTTTCACTTACGACACTAATGAAAACCAAATGTCTGAATTTATTTTAGCTAGTTTAATGGTCTAGGGACTTTGCTTAAAAGAAAGGTCTGGATCAACCCTCATTTACCCAACTGAATAGATTAGCAGCATAACATTGTGCAGAGATATGGATAATACTTTTAAAAGATTTAATTATAAGTGTGTTTCAGCCACAGATTTAATTAAGGAGGCCAAATTAATTGCCTCAATTCGATTGTTCTTCTCCGAAGTCTTCAATTACAGCACACCCAAAACTGTGCACTTCTAGCTGTAATTTTACAAGGTCCACTTTGCAAACTGATTTAAGACCCAAAACTAATGCTAGACTACAGGAGAATCTCTTGCAAACTGGATGTTTTTACTGTCAAAATAAGGTACTCAGTAACAGATCCTGCCTTAAGTTTTTAAGCCTTCCCAAAGTGTCTGCTTGTAAAAGACTTCACTGTGTTATGCAAGCACATGTCTCAGTAAATACACCTACCACATTCAGTGAACATAAGAATATTCTGGGTGGGAACAGTAGAATTCTAAATGAAATGCTTCATACAAAGCTGTCTTTCAGCTAAGAGCCGTGACATTCTGCTGCTGGTTTAATCCATACCCTCTAAAATTAAGCCAGCGAATTCTATGCTGGTTTTGTACAGGCTTAGCAATCTCAAATGAACTGATGTTTCAGCAACGTTTTATCCCTAAATCATTTTAGAGCACTTTGTACATATTTCTCAGCAGTAAAGAACATCAAAGTTCTCCTAAAACAAAATCAACATAGGCTTATGCAAGTATCTGCATTTTCAATGGCAACATTGTTTGCCATCATCTCTATCTCAAGATATTTAGAGCATCCACCACCTGTTTCCAACTAGCATTCAAACTGTTCAACTGCACAATTAATGACAGCTGCTAAAAAGTCTAAAACATCAGGAGAAAGAAATAAAAAGTTTAACAACAGCTATGTAGGGTTGAGGCAAACCAGAGGCTTTTGCTAAATATGAGTCATTCTAATACACAAAATACTCTAATAACATGTATTTGCATTCCACAGCATGCTCTTCAAAACCACTGTAACTCAAAAGTCAACAGTTTCTGTCCGCTATAGCAAAATCTGTGTGTAACAACTGGTCTTAGGAGAACAGGCAAGCTACCTGCTTGGTTTGGGCTGGAAGGAACCTCAAAGATCATCCAGTTCCAACACCCACACACCTGCCATGGGCAGGGACACCTTCCACTGAAACAGGTTGCTCAAGGCCTCATTCAACCTGGCCCTGATCACCTCCAGGGAGGGGACATGCACAACCTCCCTGGGCAACATGGTCCAGTGCCTCACCACTCTCACTGTAAAGAATTTCTTCCTAATACCCAGTCCAAATCTCCCCTCTCGCAGCTTAAAGCCATTCCCCCTTGTCCTATCACTACAACCCCTTGTAAAAAGTCCATCTCCAGCTTTCTTTCAGGCCCCCTTCAAGTACTAGAAGGCTATTGTAAGGTCTCCCTTGAGAGAGAGCTGGCCAAGTCTCACAGCCCGAGAAGTACATACTTAAATCTCTGGCAGGTACTTCCCATTACACATCCCTAACATGTACATCCACGTTATTTAGCCAGGAACATATAAACCAAAGTAAATAACCTGCTCAAGAGGTGCACCAAGCCACAAATGCCAACACAAAAAGAAAAGCTGAGATTCAGTTCTTTAAAAATCAATTGTTTATACCCTAAAAATATGTAAAAACTGACATATAGTAAGAAATCAAGGGTTATATAGATAGTCGATGACTCAGGAAGTAGGCTTTGTAACATCAGTTTCTAAACACACTGCCACTTTCTTTGAAAGAGCACATGGCCTAGAATGAGCATCTGAGGGAGCTGGGGTTGTTCAGTATGGGAAAGGGGAGGCTGAGGGGAGACCTCCTCACTCTCTACAAACACCTGAAGGACGACTGGAGTGAGGATGGGTCCAGCCTCTTCTCCTTGGTGTCAAGTGACAGGACCAGAGGAAACGGTTTCAAAGCTGCACCAAGGGAGGTTTAAGCTGGACGTTAGGAAATACTTCTTCACTGAAAGGATTACCAAACCTTGGGATGGTCTGCCCAGGGCAGTGGTGCAGTCATCACCCCTGGAAGTGTTTCAGCAGCTCTTGGATCTACCGCTTAGGGACATGGTTTAGTGTTGACCCTTTAGTGCTGGGTCAAGGGTTGGACTGAATGACCTTTGAGGTTTCTTTCAATCCGATGTATTCTGTGATTCTGTGAAATACTGGAACAGGTTTCCAGTAGATGTGGTTGAGGCCCCATCCCTGGAGACATTCAAGATCAGACTTCATGTGGTCCTAGGCAGCCTGATCTAGTTGGAGATGTCCCTGCTCAGGACAGGTGTGTTGGAAAAAATGACCTTTCAGGGTCCCTTCCAACCCAACACAATTTGTGAATTTATCTATAAAGGCAACAGCCAACTTGATTAAACAGTTCAGCTATTTAAATGTGAATATAAAAGGATGGTAAGAACAATTTCTTATTCCCTTTCTTTTGCAAATCCAAACGCTTTTCACCACCTTGAGAATCAAGACACAATGTTTATCCACATAAGAGAAATAGCTACATGAGAGAAAAGATTCAGTAGTATGAACTTAACCACACCCTTCAAGAAACTAACTCTAAAAATACCATTGCTCAGCATGAATTTTCTCAAAACCTGGCAGCCTTGCAGAACAGTCATATACAGAGCTCTAGCCAGCAAAGAGGTCCTCTTAGAAAATTTCAGAGATACAAGGATGCCTTAATTTATTAAACTGAGCATATCTTATCTCAGGCATTCAGTACAGAACATGAGGATCAAGCAGGCAATAAGACCAGAGATCAAAACAAATAAATCTCTGCAACAACAGGGTTGGTGAGAAGTTCCCACTATCATGTAAGGTTTGCACAAAGCAGCAGAGAGGTGTCAGTTGTGATGTCAGGAGACTCCCACATTCCATCTGCATAAAATCAGAACTTTAAGTTTTAAACTTAGCCTATGGTTTGGGACAAATGTTTCAAATGTGATTCTACTAAACAGTAATACATATTCATTCCTTTCTCAAAGGGAAAGAATCACATAAAAAACAGATTATGGAGAAACAACAATGCTGAAAAATTAAGTCTCATAAATCCAGAATATTAAGATTTTTATGGCTCATAGAACAAGCTTCCATTTCTTGCACGAAGCAGGGAATCTTTTATGTGAGCACAGTGCAAGGAAAAAATGGATGAATATTAAGTCTTCCCCAGTGAAGCATAAACTAACACTTTCCATAGATTGAGCATTCTCACATTAATGCCTCATCTACTTGGTGATTTAGTTCAGAATGTACCACCCAATCTATTCCAGAGAAATAGTATCACAGAATGGTAGGGGTTGAAAGGGACCTCTAGGGATCATCCAAGGGGTCATCCAAGCAGGGTCACCTAGATCAAGTTGCACAGGAACGCATCCAAGAGGGTTTTGAACATCTCCAGAGGTCCACTCAACCTCTCTGGGCAGCCTGTTCCAGTGCTCTGTCACCCTAAATGTTAGTAAGTTTTCCCTTATGCTTAGGTGGAACTATGTTCTCGTTTCTGTCCGCTGCCCCTTACCCTACCACTGGGCACCAACGAGAAGAACCCAGCCCCATCATCTTGACCCCACCTTCTAATTATCTACAAACATTTTAAGATCCCATCAGTCTTCTTTTCTCCCCAGGTGTCTATCTCCCCTCATAAGAGAGATGCTACAGACCCTTAAAATATGGAGGCAAGTATATCTTAAGAACAAGGTGGGTGCTCAACTTCTTCCACATCTATGCACAGAAGCAGTCACCCTTTTTGGAGTAAGAGAAAGCACAGAGATAGATGGTATCTCTTTCCCCTTCCCCTGACACTCTGCATTTGAGGCATTTTCTCACTGTGTATTCAGGGTTAATCTGAAAATATTTAACAGTGATTGCTCCATGAATATTCCAGGATCTTGATGGCTGGTAGCATCAGCTTTGGAAACAAAGCTGTTGGGTTAGGCCAAAAGGATTGATGGAAAATGAGGTAATCCAGCAAATGTATAGAGCACATAGGATTTTCCTCCCCTGTCACTAGCCCAAGTGACTGTTCTGTCTATGGCACAATTTCCAAGTGTTAAAAACAGACATATGGGAAAATTAGAGAAAGAAAAAAAACATGTGGCTTTTACCTAGAAATCTACCTGGAAAGTAAGCCTGAATTGCCACAAAAGCAGAATAACCTGTGAGTATTTGGTTGCTGGCAATAACTTGCAGAGAAACAGTTTGTTGTTAAGACAACACTTAATATAATGAGTAAGCATAGGCTGCAAAAGGCACTCATCCCCAGGGACTGTCATTTCATACCATCCTGCTGAACTTGCACCTCTGTGGTTTATGGGCTACATCAGAGCCAGCAAGTGGAGCCATACCGTATCAGGCCTCAAAACCTGAAGCTAGAAATCTCAGCAACTCCAGCAGTGATTCTCACAATTTCATTTAATCATAGACATTTGGTATCAGCCTCTTCAAAGCCACATCTGCTTTCTTACCAAAGAATTTGAACCTTTGTCAAAGGAAACTAGACCACAGCTTGGCTTCCTGTTCTGTAAGGTTCCCACCTTGAGGCAAACTCACAATTAGAATTTGGCTCCAAAGAAGGACCCAACTAAACTGTTACTTCAAACAGGTGCAAAAAGTACAGAAGAGGCATTTTGGGCTTTGAATGGAAAATGGAGATGTTCAAAAGCAGCGGCTGCCAAGTAGTATTTATCTTGCGTGAATCACTCAGGAGACTTTGCACTACAAATATAAAAGCAACGAAAGAGCTCTTCTATTAAGACAGTTTATAACACATCTATCTCTGTAACTATCACTTCAAGATAGGTCTCTGGCTATTGCTCAGTATCAAATTCATAGAACATCTTACTACCTCCATTTGGAAATTCAGCTCAGATGTACAGCAATAAAATTAGCACTATGAGCATCTTTCACACATACAAAAGACACTCTTCTGTAGAGAAGGTTTGTGGACACAAGATGACTGAGATCCCTTGGGCTATTTAGTCTTGAGAAGACTCAGAGGGGATCTCATCAATGTGTGTAAATAGCTGAGGGGTGGGTGTCAAGTGGATGGGGCCAGGCTCTTTTCAGTGGTGCACAGTGATAAGGTACAATGGGTTCAAACTAGAACATAGATTTCACCTCAACATGAGGAGAAACTTCTTTACAGTGAGGGTGACAGAGCACTGGAACAGGCTGCCCAGGGAGGTTGTGGAGTCTCCTTCTCTGGAGACTTTCAAAACCCACCTGGATGCATTCCTGTGCAGACTACCCTAAGTGATCCTGCTCTGGCAGGGGGGTTGGACCTGATGATCTCTTGAGGTCCCTTCCAGCCTCTGATATACTGTGATAAGGTACAGGACTACCACTTTTTGTGAAAATACCTTTAATAGACTCTATACAAGAAAATTTTAAAACAAAGTTAACAGTAGAGCTAGTATTGGAAGTGATTGCTACACAATGCTGTGCTACACAGTATCTGCAGATAGATATCTGCCTTTCATTGTGAAGTTGAAGGGGACAAAGATTGCAGAGTTCTAGAATTGTTTCTCTCAGCACAGACAAAAGCTACAGTTTTACCAAGAAAACTGCTACTGTTTCTTCTGGTCCATTAAAAGTGGTTATCTATCTTTTATGGAGCTGCTTCTTTAACAGGTGTTTTTCTTCCTTACTCATTTTTCGTTTCCCCACACAAGAATGTTCATCTTTTCACCCTTTTCCACCATGTTGCCATTTGATTTCTGGCTTCTCTTTTGGCTTATTTGACAAACAAACAAAACAACAAAAAACCCCAAACAAACAAACCAACCCAACCAAAAAAAAAAAACCAAATCACATGTCCTGTAGCATTTGTTCACCTTGTCCTTAAAGGCTGCAGAACTTAAAATGAGACATGAGCCGTACTTAACCTACTTGTATCTTTACTATGACAAAGATAAGGCTCATTTTCTTCAGCTTTCAAATGTTTGCTCATGCCTCTTCCAGTGTGACCTGGGAAAGAAGGAAGTTAATATCTGACTTCTGTTTTTATTGCGTACTTTTTCTAGTTGTTACTTAACAGCAGTCTGGTGTCCTGTGCAGGTGTTTGCAGGGGCCTGAAAGCCAGCAGTCCATACTTAAGATTTGAGAGATTATGTAAACACATTCATCTTTGTGATCCTTACTTTGGAAGAAGAGAAAAGTAAATTAGTAGTTAAGAAGCAGTAAAGCTGATTGTTTAGAAGGCAGAGAACTGAACAGAAACACATTTCAAGTGTTGCATTTATGTAAGTAGCCTCAAATGCCCATGAGCGTCAGTTTCATTTCATTGTTATGCCAGACAGAAGCCACCATCTCCTTCTCCCAGATAATGGGAAGTCTATTACTTTTTCTTACTTCACAAACATATCAAGATACAAGTTTTGCAGTGGCAAGGCTGCATTCCTCAGTTTCTGGGCACTGCAGTAATGCATGCATGCTGCCTACCTATTTAAATGTTGATGGACAGGACTGCAGGGCACACACGCCAGCAGGCACACAAAACCAGCAGAGGAAAGCACCCTGAACAACTGAAAAGCTAGCAGAAAGCAAAGTATACACATGAACACCTCTGCATTAACTCCTTCCAGAATGATCTTAATCCATTTACAAAGCAGACAGTAGAATTTTCATGCACTGGCCAGTTAACTCCAAACGAGAACAGCATCATGCAGAACATTCATTTGAAAGTAGCTACCATGAACCTACCTCATTCCTCTGTAAACAAACATTAAGAACCTAACATATCCATGGCAACTTGTGCTGTGGAAACGAGAATTCAACATAAACTTTTTTTTAAAAAATGGTGCCAGTTCTCTTACAAAGAATTCACTGAAGGAACTATAAATGCTGTAGGGTGACACTGTAATAATAAATTTCAATGCAAACGTCAGCGGAGGCCTAGCTTAAAACCCACACCTGCACAAAGAAGCCTGCAGGGATTTCAGTCTGATGCTACCAGTTTAAAAAAAAAAAAAAAGAAAAAAGGTATTTCATTGCTCTAAAGACCCCACACACCCTCTCAGTCTTGAACACTGCTGGTGTGCAGAACCAGAATGACATCATACCAGCGTGGGCCCCAGTCTCCTAAGGAACCTAAATCAAAAAAAAGAAATCCATAGGATGACTGTGTTGCTATAATAAAACTCAAATCAGTTTGTACTGATGCAGCCTCCCCACTTAGAAAAGCTAGGTGGTAAACAGAACTGGAATTCAAATAAAATTTAAATTTTGCAAGTTTTCTGTACCTTATCAATCACAAATGAAGCCAAAAAGCTGTGCTATGCATCTGAAGCCTTTGAGAAAGGAGCTATCTTCAACAGCAGTGGGGAAGGGGAAAAAAAAAAAAAAAAAGGCAAAAGGAAGAAAATAAGAGGCTGCATTTTCCATATACAATGACTAGGGAAAATACCACAGTGAATTCTACTGTGATAGGCATTTTTAACACACCAAAAGTTCAAACCGTTGTTTTTCAACCTGAAGGTACCATAGCAAAAGTCATAAAACAACCTAAGAATCATGAATGAAAACCTTGGGCTTTCACACTAATTTTTCATGCAAAAAGAGGTACATGTCCGAGAGTTTTCATCTCTGTAGCTACAGACAAAAATTAATCCTTGCAGTATTCTGTGTGTAGAAAAAAGGGCCAGGAATCAAACATGCCCTTCAGCAGATTCAACATCATTTCTAAGATTAGGATGCTGATGGTTCTGTCTCCCAGGCCCAAATTCCTCCTACCAGACTACACTGCCTCTCCTTCATGCATCTTAATTGCTAGGTTTAGGAAGAAGAGCATGCAAGATAAAGGCTTGTATCTGCTAATGAGGGAATGCTTGATTTTATATCTTAATTCTCATTTGGAGTAATGAGCAAAGCAGTCTGAAATCTCAGAATCTGATCTCGAATTTACCACGGGGTTTGAAGACTCCAGTTTCTCCTTTGTCCCCAAAGCAATTTTATATGAAGCTGGGGAAGACAGAGGATTTTGGAAGTTTGTAGCCAGTAGTATACACTTAGTGTATCAAGCGGAAGATATTTACAGTAATGAAAAGGAAGTGAGCCACAAGATATATAAAAGGTCCCCCCCCACCCTCCTCTCCCCAGTGCAGTATTACTTCTCTTTGAAGAGCAGGGAGTAGAAATGAGGGAGCACAGATGTACAATTTTGAGAGCAAGACCCATTAACACAAATGAGAAAGTTATTAACATGGGTCCAATGCTATTAACCACTCTGAAACCTTCTTAATTTGTATGCCCCTGCTTTCTAGAAACCCTTCTAGGATTTTCTAGTACTATAAAATAATGGTTGGAAAGGAGCTCAATAAATCAGCTAATACTGTCTCATGACTGGGGGAGAAAAGCATGGTCTAGACATAGTTAATATGGCACTCTAAAAATGGAAACACTACAGCCTTCCCAAGCAATTTGTTCCAGAGGTTCACCATTTTTTTTCCTAGTGTCCATTTACACCATCATTCTTGCAGTTTAAGCACATTACCAGTGGTTCTGTTGTCAGAGTAGCCAGACTGGAAAAAAAATACTCTCCTTTATATCTCACCTGAAGACAGCTCTTCCTTCTCCCCATAGTCTTCTAGTCTTTAAATGAAAGTTTAAATCTTTCTGTGATTAGAAGAGTTATTTTCAAGACTTTGATCTCTTTATTTTCCTCTACATGCTCTCAAGGTACTCTGCTTTTTTTTTCCCCTTGAGGTGAAATGCCTAAGCCTAGAATGAAGGCCTGGCACACGATTTATGGAAAATTATTCAGCTGATGTACATCTGACTTGTTTACAACACTTTAACTGCAACATCCCTAGATCTTTTGCACAACTCATTCTACCCACCCATTGTCCACTTGACAACGATCAATAAATGGGGATCCTTGAGTCTGGTCCTTATCCAAACAGGTATAATCCTCCCCCAGCTGCTTCTCCAATTCCTTCAAATCATTCTGAACCCTAACCACGTTTTCCAATGCACTTGCAGCAATTCCTAGCTTGGGACCATCTGCTGCTAATATTGCATAGCCTTAGCATTTCACTTAAGTTTAAATTAGTGACAGAATCCTGCAGAGCCCACTCAGTTTAGATGTCCTCTGGTCTTACACTGACACACAAAACTATTTAAGGTTTTTCATGTTATTTAGAGAAACAGTTCCTTGCTTATCACCCAGACAAAATTATTAGAATAGCTCATTAACCCAAGAACATATTTGTTCTTCCCAAACAAGACTGGATACCATGTCATAAAAGGAGATTTGACTGCTTGTGAATTTGTTTTCAGAAAAATCCACATTTCTTTAACACCTTTTTACTTATTATTTAAAAACCTTACAAAAGAGTTCATATTTGTTGCAATGTTTTTCAAATGGTCTCCAGTTCTTTAGTAGTTCTTTTCCATCTTCCCTTCTCAGATAGAGGTAGTGGCTTGGCTTCTCTTCATCTTTGAAGAACTTTATCCACCTACATGGAAACTGATAATGGTTCTGAGAGTAAGAACCAGGGGACACAAAGTAGCCCTGTCTGAATTTCACCTGCTTCTCAAATTCACACTTCTGAGAGTTTTTTATTGTTTTCCTTATCTAAGGAAAGTTCCTATACTTCTGTTTCTGGGGTCAGGTATAATGGCAGCCTATCCCACAATCACATTAAACCTGAAGCAAAAAGTGACTAAACATACAGTTTTCCCAGAATCAGTAGCAAATCAAATCCTTTTTCTTCTTATAAACTATTCTAGAAGTACATGGGTATATATTAACTTAATTATAAGCATAAAAGGATTGCCTTTAGTATCAAACATGCCTGAACATATACAGGAAGAGTCAGCCCTGTAGAAAAACCTCTCCAGAGGCAAGAACACACTAATGAAAACAGTTTGTTGTAAGCATAACAGCTTTGTATCCTGCATTTCTATTATTTAACCATATTTACTTTTTAATCTTCATTCCCAAATTGTTTAACATAACTGTCTCTGTGTCAGAACTCTCACCAATATGTGCTCCTAGCCAAATTTATAGGAAAAAAAATAATACTTAAATGCAAATACAAACTCAGAAATTTTAAATGTTGGTTGGTTTGGGGGTTTTTTTTGTTTGTTTGTTTGTTTTCTGAGAAAAGGTTCACCCATCTCTTTTCCATATTTCCTTGGAATATTTTCACCATGTTTGTTTGTTTTCTGAGAAAAGGTTCACCCATCTCTTTTCCATATTTCCTTGGAATATTTTCACCATGTTTGTTTGTTTTCTGAGAAAAGGTTCACCCATCTCTTTTCCATATTTCCTTGGAATATTTTCACCACTCAGCTCTTTTATTAGTTATCTGCACCCTAATTTAGTAAACTCCTGGCAGAATCCCATGTTCAAGTTACCAGTAGTCCAGTTAGACTGGGAAAACAAAGTCTTATGCTTCAGAAGGAAATGACAGAATCACAGAACTGTTGAGGTTGGAAGAGACCTTTGAGATCATCACGCTTACAGCTCTCAATCCTATGTACCACTAAACCATATCCCTAAGCACTGCATCCACACATCTTTTTTAAACACCTTCAGGGATGGTGAATACACCACTTTCCTTGGCAGCCTGCTCAAGTGCCTGAACAACCCTTTCTGCGCCTAAATTTCTCCCAATACCCAACCCCAACTTTCCCTGGCACAATGTGAAGCCATTTTGTAAATGATCTAACTGATCACCAAACACCTCACTAGTGCTAAATGGGGTCTCTTGGCTCCTCTTCTGGCTGAGTTGTACCAATCATGCTAGTGTACCTCTGACCATGTGTTGAGCTCATTCAACTTGCTAACCATAAAATTAGCCCAAGAACGTAGTCTTCTGTTGGGTTAGCAAATTGTATAGAAGAAATCGCAGAATGGCTCAGTTTGGAAGGGATCTTCAAGATCATCTAAGTCCAGTGCCCTCACCATGTGCAGGGACACCTTCCACTAGACCAGGTTGCTCAAGGCCCTGTCCAACCTGGCCTCGGAACACTTCCAGGGAGGGGGCAGCCACAACTTCCTTAGGCAACCACCCTCATCCTTTCATTCCAAGCCCTTGTAAAAAGTCCCTCCCCAGCTTCCTTGTAGGCCCCCTTCAGGTACTGGAAGGCCACTATAAGGTATCTGCAGACCCTTCTCCTCTCCAGGCTTGAACAGCCCCAGCTCTCAGCCTGGAGTCTTATGCCACAAACACATAAGCAGACAGCAAAATCATATTACTGAGCTTGCACACTGTAGTAGAAAGTTCAGCTTCATATTTCCCAACAAGTGCTGTAACCCTAATCGAGAACATTAACCATAGTAAGAAACATTTGTTGCACGTAGCAGTCACATCTATAACTTAAACTACTTAATACTGTTAATGATAGACAGACTCTCAGGAAGCTAGTCTATACAAGTCTAAATTCACTGAAAGAAGGTAACTATAAGAAAGAAAAATTTAAGTAGTAGAACTTGCTGCATCAGTTCATAACACCCCCACACATCCTTCTGAGTGTTTGTTTCAGCCCAGGTTTTATTACACTAAATAGTAAATCCTGGAAGACTACATGGAAGCAGCACACAAGAGAGCACCACATCTTATTAAGAATTATCAAAACATTTACTTTGTTCAATCTTTTCACTTACTGCATTTCTGTTTTCTATTCTGCCCCAGTCAACCTGCTTAGAGCTGTAATACAATAGGGAAAATTTGTAATACAAATACGAGTTTCCAGTGAAGATAAACAAGATCACAGAAATCACAGAATCACATAAACATTCAGGTTGAAAAAGACCCTCAGGATCACCAAGTCCAACTCAAAACCCTACCCTACAAGGTTCACCCCTAAACCATATCCCCAAGCACCACATGCAAACCACCTTTAAACACATCCAAGGGTTGGTGACAAAACCCCCTCCCTGGGCAGCCTATTCCAATGCCTGACCACTCTTTCCTTGAAAGCTTTTTCCTACTGTCCAGTCTAAACCTACCCAGTCACATCTTGAGGCAGTTCCCTCTTGTTCTATCACTAATTACCTGTGAGAAGAGACCAGCAGCAGCCTCTCCACAATGTCCTTTGAGGTAGTTGTAGACATAAAGATGTCTCCCCTCAGTCTCCTCTTTTTAAAACTAAACAGCCCCAGCTCCTTCAGTCACTCTTCATAAGATTTATATCCCACTGAACATTCTCTTAACATGGTTGATAAAAGAGCTGGCACTAAACTTTGAAGAGCAAAGCAGTATAATCATTTTGAGATATTCAGACCCACTATTACCAGTTTACTAGATTTTAACTTGGAACCTCTGACACTAAGGCAGTGACAAGTGGACCCTTCCCTGAAACTGAGAGGGCAATACTGAGATGGGGTAGACAAGAAGAGTTCTGTTAACTACTGTTGGGTGTTAAAAGTAGGAGGAAGCCTCAGTATCTCATAATCCCATTATTACAGCTGACGTTTGTGGGTTCTACAGATTCAGTAGCCTAAGTTCTAAACACAGCAAAGAATTCTGAACCATATATTTAGATCTCTGGGAGTTAGAGAAAACAAACAAACTAGAACACCCCACACGTTTGGCATAAGCAGAGTAACATTTCTCCAGTCTAGATAGTAAAAAAATAAAGAAAAATCAGAAATTCCTACTTCTTAAAGTCACTAACTTCTTTATTGTATATGTTATTTATAAAGCCATGACAAAAGTTTAAAAGCTTTGCAAAGTAACAGATTGTGAAAAAGATAGGAAGGGGACAAGTGCTCCCCTCCCAATCCACTCAGCAGCACACATCAGTAATCAAAATCTATTTAAAGTGAAAATAAAGATCGTGTGAAAGTGTTTTAAAAACCTCTCCATTTCCCCAGAAAGCAGTGTGGTTTGTGGAACTCAACCATATCCAAAGCAATAACAAACAGCCAAGTGACCCTCTTGTAGAAAGGCAATGAAAAAAAAAGAATTAAGAAAAAAAAAAATCTGTCTGGAGTTTGCGTTGGCCAGGCAAATCAATACACTTAGTCATAACTCAACAGCATTACTTACAAAGCAAGTAATTGTTTTCCCACTAATGCCATTTCTACCACTTTTTAACAGAGAACGAGCTGCCAAAGTACTGAGTTCGCAGCAGATCTTAAACTGGCTTATGCTTGACAGAAGATTAAACAGACAAACAGTTTACTGCTGCAGCAGTTACACACAGAAAAAAGCCATTTAAGAGTTCAGCCAACCATAAATCTACTTTCTTCAGCTGTCTTAAGGTATAAACATTATTACACAGTGATACATTTACAAACACTATACTTTAAAACCCTTGGTACAAATCTTGCTTTTTCATTTTGTAAAGTTTCACCCAAGAAAATACTTAATGACTAAGGCACAAAACATTCCTAGGACTGTTTAGGATTCTTGGACTTTACTGCCACATAAGAGAGCTCTGAACTACATTAATGATCTTATTTTTAGTTTTAATAATGATTTTGGGTTTAATTCCATTATGTTTTTATTAAAGTATCAGCATGACATACATTTCACATGATTTAACTTCAAAGGGTTAAGATTAAGTTACTGAATTCTTGCAATACCTGCTGTAGTTTTTTTATGGTATTAAAGAAGCCATCAACAATAAGTGAGAACATATGTTTAAGACTAGGGTAAAGTTTATTCCAAGAGGCAAAAATTCCCTCCAGCTTTATGTAGTTATTTTGAACTACATATTTTAACTTATATATTCAAACTATGTGGCATAGTACTCTGTAGTTTTCTAAGCCCAAAACATCGTAACTACAGCAATCCTTAATTAATTACTTAGCTCTCAAAATCCCCTTCCTTCCTTCCTCCCACCCAAAGATATCTTCCTTCCTCCCACCCAAAGATATCTCCACCTCACCCATTTTTCCCTGTGACTTCAAGAACTGCTGCCCTACAAGGGTGTTTCAATATTAAATATTTTTATCTCTAGAAATAAATCCTGTCAGCATAAAAACTACTTCTTGCAAAAAAAGGGAGAAAATTCCTAAAAGTCTTCAAAATCTACATTAAATCCAGAAGCACTTTCAAGCACCCACCATGTCTTACAACTAATAGGAAAGCGCAAAACTCAGAAGACCACAAATGAAGCCTCACAAAAACCTAAGCCAAAAAAAAAGCCAAGAACTTCAGCTTCAGTTCCAGCGCTACCCTGGAACACAAGTGTAATCTGAGCTGTAGCACTCTACTCTACATTCCAGGTAGAATGGATTTTGTGTTTACAAAATGTGTCTTCTCAAATCTCACTATTGATGCTCCATCCTGTGTATAAATATTTAATCTCAGACAAGATTTTCACAAAAGGCAGCTTGAACACCTATCAATAGCAAATGCATCTTTCCTAAGCTAAAACACAGAAAAACACTTAAATTTCACATGCAATTAAATAAGGCATTGGTAAAGAAGCCTTAAAGAGATGTGCACTGAAAGAATCAAGTCAGTTATTTTACATATAGAATATTTTTAAAGCACACCCATTGATCAGGCAGGTACAAGGCACAGGAAGATGATGATGCTGTATTTAAAACGTTCAAACCTGAAACACCACTCATCGATACTCTATTTAAACACTTGAGAAAACAGCCAATGTGATACCTTCCAAAAGCAAGCCACAAGCAGAGAATTAGCTGTGGCAATGACCCTTACTGTCTTTGAGATTTACTCCTTTGTACAGCTCCACCAAGCACCTCTTATCACATGAAAGGATGGCAACGGCAGAGAAGAAATACCAGGAAGTCTGAACCAAGGCTGTTTACAATCCTTGACCAACCTTTGTTACATAAAGACAGAAGATAAAGAATTAATGCTGTAGAAAGGGGGCAGAAATTCTTGACAATCCAGAAATAAGAATAACTTCTAAACCTTATGGCTCTCCATAGGAAAGCACAACTGCTCAGTATGCACGCTTCACCCAGGAACCCAAGTTTTCAGATGACACAGCAACATCTCCTGTTAAAGTCAGAGCCATCTCCTCCCCAAGTTCATCAAAAAGGAGAGGCTACACAAGACTAAGCTGTAACTCTTGGTAGATGGATATTGTGTATTAATTTAGTAATTTTTATTATTTGTGCTACATAACACATGAGTTGTTGTAGGACAGACAGCACAAGAATGGTTTTATCATGCTGTGTTTGGCTGTTTCTACAAAACCAACAATGCTATAGATTAAGATGAACAGCAAGACCTTTCTTCAGAGACCTGGATGCAGAAAGCTAACATTATTTCCAGTTGTGTTGGCTACACCAATCCACCAGAAAGCAAGTTTTCCACCTCTCCCATAGAGGATAAAAGTGTGGGAAGGTATAAGAACAGGGAGGGCAGAAAGTGTTTCATTTGCAGAGTCTAAGGTGAACACACTGTGACCACCACTTTGGGCTCTGCACCACTGAGGACATCCAATGTGGCATCCTACCATGTCCCTCTTGAGGGGTGTTTCTGTCATTTTAGGCTGCATGCCTTGAGCTGTCTCCATATCCCAAGGCCCCCAGGTTCCCCACCTCGACACAAATTTGCTCTCACAGGGACAGGCTCCACATGCCCATAGTCTCATTTGCATCCACATACTTTGAGCCCATGTACTACACATTAAGTAGTTCATCTGCTGCCTGTCACTCCTCTCCAGATGTATATCTACTAAATTTCTGGTGGCACTTCCCTGCCTGTATACCAACCAACAGTTCTTTATTCTGTCTTTCCTCAACACCACCCTCCCAGAGAACTCTACTCTTTTAGAATCTATGCTACCCTACATCACCACTTGCAACCTTTTAGCTTCCTGTGACCTCTGGCCTCACCCCACTCCACTTTCCAACACCTTTTCTTGCTTTTCTTTGTCCCATTCATCTGGCCTGATTTCTTCCACCTTTCGATCTCTTCCTTCCCAGTCCACCATCTGACACAGGTTCCCCTTCCCTCCAACTCTCGTAGATTCATCTCTCTTAATATCACATGCTGGAAAATCTCCTGTGGAGCAATTCAAACTGCTGTAATAAACAGAGAGTAAAGATCATCTTAAAAAAAAAAAATCCACCTTTCACCTTTATAAAATTGTTTCACTCACAGCTCAGTGCTTCCCAACCGAGGAATCCTCTCAGTTATTCTAGCTTTCACCAACTCAGCTGGACTGTGCTCCTTGAAGTCCAGAGTATTTCTCAAAACTTCTTGACTGGATTTAGTATTCCAAAAATTATCTGACAGATAAAATTCAAATCTTTTGACTACTGCAAGTCTCAAAAAAACCCCAAATTTTAGAAAAATCAGAATTCAGATGTAAATCTCACATAATCAAAACATAAAACAGCAGTATTACTGTACCACACCTTGAGAAGATATCCCCTTAAAAGTTACTGTATAACAAAGGTCTCATTTCTACAGTAAAGCTAAAAAGTATTTTGTTGACAACAAAACACTGACCTGTTAATAGTTTTTTGCATTAAACCCCCATGTCAAACAAGCAGTAGTCACAAGTTACAATCTCACCGAATGTATGATTTAGAGGTTACAATCCACTCTTAAAACAGAATTAAAGTAACCTGTTTTCTTTGGGCAGAAAAACTGATTTAATTTTTTTTTTAATAAGAACATTTTCACACCTTCACATAGTGTTTAATTTTTGCTGCACTTCACACCAAAGCCCAGCTGACTTTGTAAAAACTGCTCACAGGAAGTCACACTAAACTCAGAAATACCATATGGTCACTGAACAAGAAAATAGCCATGGTTACCAAAACAAATTAATGCCATTGATCACTTTAAAGAGAGATAGCTGTAAGGCTTGCTAATTATCCAAGGTGCTTATTATGTATTTCAAAGTTTGAAAGTAATTCTATACTTCTATCAAAGCTAATAAATCAATCATCTCTGTTAGAGGCTTGGAGGGAAAGTAAAGCTTGCTGCTCACATCTATGGTCAACATATGAGAAACATTACTATGAAAGCCATTTGAAAAGCCTCCTCATGGGAAAGGGTAACATTATGAGAACTAAGTGTTTTCACATGTTCCTTCTACCTTTGTTCTTTTACAGTCTTATTTTTCACCTCTTCCACAGCAAGATTTTTTTTGGAGGCTACTAATCTGAATTCCATCTTTTTCTTCTCCAGGCCCCTTGGGACTGTTCTCCCCCATCCATGTCTTTTATTCCTGTGACAGTAATTCTCTGATCAGTCAAAAACAGCTTCACATGGCATTTTCCAACAGAGTTGGGAATCTGCAATGGTAGCAGATTTGGAAAGGAGCGAGAAAGAAATCATCTGAAGGGAAACACCCTACTTTCTTACAATTTACTTGTTGTAAGACTGTCTGCTGGGAAAAAAAAAAAGAAAAAGAACATGCTCCATCCTCACGTCATGCCTTTTATGCATTACTGAGCAAAAGAAGGCAACTAAACTGAAGCAAAGGCACTACTCTGTATATAAAAAAGCCCAGACACCATAAACTTTCTCCGTGAAGGCAAAGTCACCACTGCAGCATTATTTATTATACAACCTGCAGACAATCTTAACTCCACTATGACAAATTCAAAAGCATGTTAAAAGAAAACAATAATTATAAAAAAAACCTAAACACAACCCCCCCCCACAACCACCTCCTAGGCTATGCTATAAAGTCTCAAATCCTAACTCAAATTCTATGTCTTCCATCAGTATAACATCACATCCCATTTTCAACATTCATCTGCTTTTAGCATTTGTACACATTTAAACCTCTAATTTCAAAATAACCATGTCCTCAAGCCAGGCTATTCTATTACCACAGGACATTATTCACTTTGCTGTAAAGTAGGAAATAAATCTTTCTGCAGAATTTGGATTTTCCTTTCTATTTAATGACTCGCAAAACACATTGTGCTACAATCATGGCGTAGTTCAGCCATTCTATTCCTGAACAGAACATGAATGTGAAAGCCTGTTATGCTTTCTTACTTTAAGCTTAATATTTCAAGACAAGTATATAAAAAGCCCCTAGATGTTTGTTTGCCTCCAATTTGCACCACAGTTCACTTGTACATTCAGCAATGAGCACAGGAGGCACCCCATAGTACTTGCAGTTTCTAGAAGCTGTTGAAAAACTAAAAGAAGCAAAAGTCATATTTATTTTGCATTCAAAGTAAAAGCTAAGTATATACAAAATAACTTGTGAATGTTATAAAGATAAATAATAATATCTATAAACATTCACAGTATGTTATAAAGTCAACAATTTCGTGATGACGAACTCAAGCGTTTGCCACAAGAGCCTATAAATGTTGATGCTTTAAATGTTTATATTTTCCTAGTATGCATTTTCCCACTCTGAAGATTGTTACCCCCCTCCTTGGCTGTTTCATACTGGATCTCTTCCACTTGCACCAATGCAAGCTGTTGGCTTCAGGCTGATTTCCCTTTACCCAGTTAGGGAGTACCATTTTTCTCCCAATCCCTGTCTGTCACAACTGCTTTCTTGCACCTTTACTCCACTGCAATACCACCAGTCAACGTTTTTAAGCATTTCAGCACACTTACAAGCCCACTGATAATTTGGATGCCCTATCTAATTGTTACTATTTTGCAGATTTGCCTAAGCCAGATATTCTATAACAAGTTACTTGCAATACTGATCAGAGTTTTTGTTCATTTCATAGAATCATAGAACTGTTGAGGTTGGCAGAGACCTTTGAGTGAGCCCAACTGCTCACCTAGAGCTCACAGTCCCACCACTACTGCTAAGTTACTATCACTCAACCATGTCTCTCAGCATCACGTCCACACATCTTTTAAGTATCTCCAGGGATGGTGACTCCACTGCCTCCCTGAGCAGCCTGTTCCAATGCTTGATAACCCTTTCTGGGTAGAATTTTTTTCCTAATAGCCAACCTGAACCTCCCTTGACACAACCTGCAGATGTTTCCTCTTGTCCTGTCACCTGCTGCATGTGAGACCCACCTCCTTCCAACCTCCTATGAGGTAGCTGTAGAGGACAATGAGGTCTCCCCTCTGCCTCCTCTTCTGAAGGCTAAACACCACCAGTTCCCTCAGCTGTTCCTCCTAAATCTTGTGTTCAAGACCCTTCCACCAGTTTTGTTGCCCTTCTCTGGACCTGCTCCAGCACCTCAATGTCCTTCTTGTAGTGTGGGGTGCAAAACTGAACAGAGTATTTGAGGTGCAGCCTCACTGATACCAAGTAGAGGGGGATAATGACACCCCTAGACCTGCCAGCCACACTATTCCTAATCTAAGCCAGGATGTCATTGGCTTTCTAGGCCATCCAAGCATACTGCTAGCTCAATCAGCCAGCCAAAAGCACATTCAAGTACATACAGCTCTTCATCCCTCTCCTGAAAAGGCCTGGCTCTCATTTGGGGCTATACAATAGGAATCATTAACCATTCAGCAAAATCGTATTTTTCAATCTTATCTTGAGGCTGAGAAAACAAAGTGTCCTATTGTCTTCCTCATAGAAGTGTTTTCAATTAAATATCCTCTAAAGTCCTCTCTTCTTCTCCCAGGAGAAAGATGGGAGGAAACCATCAGGTGAGCTGTCTTTAACATGGAAGCTAACCCATTCTGTAAGCAAGTTACAATGACAGTTTCAATGGCTACAGATGCCATCACTGATAACAGTAACTGGTTGCTTGCAACGAATCAGAAACTGAAGATGCTTGTGTGTGCACTGGTCATATATATATATATATATACACACACACAGCTGTACAGTACCAGGTTGGAAGGGACCTCAAGGATCATTTGGTCCAACTTTTCTTGCAAAAGCATGACCTAGACAAAATGACCCAGCATTCTGTTCAGCCAAGTCTTAAAACCATCCAATGCTGGGGAATCCACCACTTCCCTGGGAAAATTACTCGAATGGCAGATTGTTCTTACTGCATCTCTCTTGTAAATCTTCCCAGGAGTAATTTGTACTCACTACCACTCTTCTTTTCCATGTGACTGCTAGTAAAAGGGGAGTTTCTATCTTCTTTGTAGCTACTGTTTAAATACTAGAACACAGTGATAAAGGTCTCTCTTAAGCCTTTTCTCAAGGCTGCAAAGCCTAATTCTCTCAGCCTTTCCTCGTATGACTGGCTTCCCAGTGCTCTGATCATCTTTAGGGCCCTTCTCTGGAGGAACACATAAAGAACATAACATACTCATCTCTGGACAGAACTCTGCCTTATTGGTCTCTCCAACCTCCCCACTTTCTACCACCACCACTGCAAGCATCGATTAAGGAGCTTACCAAATACTAGTTGCACAGGCAAATCAGGAGTATCTTAACTTCCCAAGACAAAGGGTGCCATGAGCACCCTTCAGAAGCAACCGCTTTGCAGACCTTACATTACCACAGTTTTTGCGCCTAACAAACAAACGTGGTAGCTACAAGCAGCAGCGTACATCTGAACAAAAGACCAAAAGCACACGAAGGCTAATCGTATTTCAGACCATAATGAATGAAGTTAGGTGCCTGCACGTTTTTTTTAAAGGAAAAAAAAAAGCCACTACTCACAAAATAAAAAAAAAAAACCCAGAAGTCAACGCAAAACTAAAACAAAACACAGAAAAACCCCATAATATTAATTTTTACATCACGTTTTAAAGTAAGGCTTGGAACACACAAGGGCATAGCTGGCTGCCCAGCACCTGCAAGGGCAACCATGACCGCCTGTACACCTCCGCCCCAGCTAGAGCTCTTCCTCCTCCGCTGAGGAGGCGCCGGTACCCCGCGAACAGGGGTCTCCAGGGCGCTCAGGAGCGCTACCCCCTGGGGAGGGGGCTGCTCCCCCTGTTACTGCGACCGCTACTGCGGTCGAACCGTCGCCGCCGGTTCGACCTACTCCAAAGCGCAGGTCGGGAGGAAGCTAGCCCCATACGGAGACGGAACGGGAGTCCAGCAGACCGCCCGGCAGCCCCGAGTGACTTTAAGTGGGGGTAGCCGTCCCGGCGATGAGTCCGGTGGACAGGAGGAGAGAGGGCTGCCGACCGCAGGGCTGAGGGGCCCCGTCGCCGCCTGCACCGGGCTGCCGGGGTGCTCATAGGAGCCGGCTGCGGCTGAGGCAACCGGTACCGCCCTCCCGCCGCGGGGGCCGCACACCTCAGCCACGGCGGCGCGGAGAGACCGCCCCGCAGGGCCGCCCGCCCCCGGCGAGCTCCTCTCACCTCACGACCGGAGGCGGGCGGGGAAAGCCGCTGGCCCGCCCGGCGGCGCGTACCTGACGGCTGCCGGCGGCAGGGCCCCGGAGGCTGCTGCCCGTTGTTGTGGCCCGGGTGGCGACAGGAAACAAGCAGCCCCCGCGGTGGCGGCGTCTCCACCGTGGCGCAGTTACCATGGGACGGACGCCCTCTCCCTCCGGAAGTCACCGCCGGGGGGGTGGGGAAGGGGGCGGGGAGAGGCGCCATCTTGAGCGCGGCGCCCGGCCCGGTGTCTGTTTTCTGCCATCTTGAACGTGGCACCGACGCAAGGCGGCAAGGGCGAAGAACTTGCCTGAGGACTTACTCGAATCCCGGTCCTTCCCGCTAGGCTCCGTCCCCAGGAGCGGGAAAGGGTTATGCCGGGGAGATGATGACAATGCTTTTAAAAAAAAAAACTCTAAAGGATTGCAGCCTCATACACACAGATTTAAAAAGAGATTAAAGCAGAAAGTCATACCTGGGGTTGAAATTATTCTCTTCAGTGTATATATAATTGTAATAAAATTACTGTAAGGAAAAGAAAAATTACCATAGTGTAGTTAGTGGAAAATCTGTGGTCGTTTGGTATTGTTGTGTTTGGTTTTTTTCTGGAGAAATTCAGAAAGACACTAAGCTTGCCTCAGCAGCCGCCTTGTAATTTGAGGTGGTCGCAGAGGGCCTCTGGCATCACAGCAAGAGCGGGAACGTGGCAGAAAGCCCAGGAACGGCAGGCAAGAGGGGAGCACGATGAGGGGCTCACGTTGGCTACTCCGCCTCAGCTCCAGCAGCCAGGCCTACACAGGGCACAGTGTGGGTTGTAATGTCCGTCAGGTGGTTTCAGCTCAGCCTATAAACCAGATCGTTTCTCTGGCACATGCAGCATCCCCCTGCACACAACGCTCTTTCCGAGAAATGTTGATATGGTATGGAAAATTACACGTAGAAAACCGTATTATCTGGATGGATAAATCCAGTGTTGAAGCGCTAGGAAAAGCTTGCTACAGCACTAATGGTGCTGTCTTGTGCGTATGTTTTAGTTTTTAATTACATGATTGCATATTATTGTGTCCCGAAGGACCTCTGCCTCGTTTAGTGCACAGAATGGGCTGAAAGATGGTTGTGATTTTACTCAGAGATGTGGAAGGTATGTAACCTTTCAGCACTTGCTTTTGTGGTTGTAATAAAAGCATGTAATTTTTAAAACTTAGACTACAGCATTAGATAATCTGCAGTGATCTCTTGCAAATGACAAGCTGTTAGGCTTTCATCCTAGCATGAGGGTAATCGGGTCTCTGTAAGTCACTCAGAAGCACATGAAACACCTCAGGTCAGCTTGTCAGCGGTTCAAGAGCTGGAGTTTGCAGCCTGAGTCAGAGACACTGACCCCCTCCCTTCTTCCTCTGGAGTTCATTTAACATGTTTTTTATTAAAGACTCGTTATAATCTTGAGCTCTGACTCAGTCTTTATTCTAAACACCAGCAGTCCTTCTCCTGTATCAGCCTAAGAGTTTGGTCAGGCAGGAGTAGAATCAGAGCATGAAATGCTGTGGAAACTGATGGGTTTAACTCTGTCAAGTCTGCCACTAGAGCTGCACTTGAGCAGAGAGAGAGAGAAAATGAATTTTAGAGGCGATTTCTTCTCTGCGACTCAACGTGAGCAAATGGAAGAAGAAAAGCTCCAGCCCTTCCAGCTGCAGAAGGACTTTGCCACCAGGCCTGGTCAATTAATATCATATTCTGCCATTTAATCTCCAGCTGTGCTGATTTCTTCTATCAACTACTGAGTCACATATTACAGTTTCTGTAACTCCTGTAACATCTTCCTTCTCTTCATAAAAATGCACCCTAAGGAATGTTGTTTCCATGCCACGGCTCCTGTCTTTCAGTGCCATCTAGTGCTCACACGTGAAAGAGAGGTTGTAACTGATGGGATTTCTCATCAGAACGATTCGCCATGATTAACAGATTTTGAAAACTGATAGAGGGCACTGATACTGTATCCTTTTACAAATAGAGGACTGAGTGCACCCTCAGGCTCATGAAAGGCGTATGAGGAGCATCTGAGGGAACTGGGGTTGTTCAGTCTAGAGAAG
Source organism: Indicator indicator (assembly GCF_027791375.1). Taxonomy (NCBI): domain Eukaryota; kingdom Metazoa; phylum Chordata; class Aves; order Piciformes; family Indicatoridae; genus Indicator; species Indicator indicator. The sequence goes on along the minus strand of NC_072011.1, from coordinate 56,479,961 downwards.
AGGAAGCTGAGGGGAGACCTTGTCACACTTTACAACCTCATTTGGAGCAAGGAGGGGTCCAGCCTCTTCTCCTTGGTGGCAAGCAACAGGACTAAAGGAAATGGTCACCATCTGCACCAGGCAACATTGAAGCAGGATATTAGTAATTACTTCTTCACTGAAAGGGTTATCAAATATTGGAATGGTCTGCTCAAGGTGGTGGTGGAGTCACCAGCTCTGGAGGTGTTCAAGTGGTGTGTGGTCCTGGCACTTAGGGACATGGTTTAGTATTGACCCTTCAGTGCTGGGTCGAGGGTTGGACTGGATGATCTTCAAGGTCTCTTCCGAACAGATGTAATATATTCTGTTTCTATATATAAAGTCAGAGACATATCTATTCATTTTTTATTTTATGGCATTAAATTCTGACACAGATCTCTTTTACCTTACTTAAAATCAATAGCACTCACAAATCAAACACATATATATATGCACGTGTATATATATAAAAGTTATTCTGGGTATGCTGTTCTCTGTAATCAATTAGATTGCTTCAGAAAATAGTGGATGCCAAAAAGAAAACATAAACTATCACTCTGCTTCATTTTCAGCTTTCTTGAAAAAGAATAGCCATCCAGATCAGAGCTCAGCCAAAATTCTACCTGCAAAGTAAAACTGCAAAGCTTGGAGCAACAGATCATTCAGCCTGCCTACAAAAAGGAGCAAGGTGAGTTTTGAAACAGGGAAGAGACTAATGCTGAGGGATTATCCAGAGGTCACCGGTCGTCAGTTTCCTACCTTTTCTGTCTTGATGTCAGTCTTTATAGTGACTTCTTATTCCAATCCCCAATCCATGATCAGCAGTTAAATAGTTCATAACCATTGAAACACCCTTGTCTATTATTGCTATTAATGCATAAATTTAAGAGATAAACTTGAGTGACTTATAAAACCTCATATTGCTATGAGGGCCAAGAAAGGCAATGGAATCCTGGCTTGTATTAGAAGCACTGTGGGCAGCAGGAACATGGAAGTGATTATCCCCCTGTACTCGGCTCTGGCGAGGCCATACCTCGGGTATTGTGTTCAGTTCTGGGCCACTCAGGATGAGAAGGACATTGAGGTGGTGTTCAGAGAAGGGCAAAGAGGTTCATGAAGGGCCTGGAGCACATGTCCTATGAGGAGCAGCTGAGGGAACTGGTGGTGTTCAGTCTGGAGAAGAGGAACCTGAGATGAGACCTCATCGCTCTCTACAACTACCTGCAGGGAAATTGGAGTGAGGAGGAGGCCAGCAAAGTGACAGGACCAGAGGAAATGGTTTCAAGCTGCACCAGGGGAGGTTTAGGCTGGGTATTAGGAAAAACTTCTTCACTCAAAGGGTTATCAAATGGTGGAATGGACTGCCCAGGGCAGTATTCGAGTCACCATCCCTGGGGGTGTTTAAACATTTTGTGTACCTAGTGTTTAGGGACATGGTTTGGTATTGACCCTTCAGTGCTGGGTCAAAGGTGGGACTGGATGACCTTCCAACTGAGTATCTTGTGTGATTCTGTGAAAAAAGTGTTTTGCAGTCACCACAGAAAATTCTCTCTTGAAGATCCTAGATTCTGAATTAAGGTACAAATCCTGAACAGTACAATAAAAGGAACATGAACACAAGATTTCATCCCATAGTTTTGTACATACTTAAATCCTTATATATATATATTTAATGAACTTTACCCTGTCTATCTGGTCATGAAAGAATTTTGAAGTCATTATTTTCCAAATTAGTCCAGCTAAAAAGGGAACAAAGCAAGGTGCTCAGCTGCCTTTATTCCAGTAAAAAAATAATTTAATTAGAGAAATTTCAGATCAGACTTCTGCCATCTGTGTTTATCACACTTTCTTGAAATGACAGGAATTAGCATTGACTGGCACGAGCAAAGCTCATTATTCACCTGCCCACGTCCTACCACCCCTTTGGTTTGTCTGTTTATTTAGCACTTTAATAACACCACAGTAAATAAGATTTCATTAGGGAGCATTCATGGGTTTTGTCAAACATCTAGCACAGGCTTCTTCTAAGTCATGGTAGAAGCCCTCTTTGCAGGTTTGATGAAAAGGCAGCTAGCTGTTCTCCAGAAGAGACATTTTTAATGGATATGGACATTTTAAAGGACATAGACTAGGATCCAGAATGTCTTCTTTCTTTTTTTTTTGTCAACAACCAGAAAATACCTGTCTTTCAACAGAGGGGAAAAGTACTACAACCAACCTCTCGTCCCTTAAGGCACAGAAGACTGTCTGAGTTCAAAGCCAGACAGGTCATGAGGGACGTGAACTTTGAGGTTTGGGGAAAGAATAAGGTACTGAAGACTCAGCTCTCTGTTTCACAGCTGTCTTGTCCTTTCTGGCTCATATGAAGGTGTGAGAGCTGCCTGTTCATTCATGGTACACAACCTGCTATCATCTCTTGTGAACTAAAAGTAGGATCTTGGTGTTAGAAACCATCTCTTATTTTGTGCTTGTGCAGCACTTGACAAAACAGGGTAAGATCCCTGATCAGAACTGCTGAAGCACAGGATTGATGGATCATAGCTCAGATGTCTCTTTTGGAGGCATGTATAAAACTGCTGCCACATGAGACCAGACAGCAGAAACCTTAACAGCAGGAACCTGCTGCCTACTTTGCAACCTCAAACCTCTGTCACCGGGGGTGACACAGAGAAGCAGTTAGGCTGGGGTCCCAAGTCTGAGCTGACTACAAGATTAAGAGTCACAGATTTCCTACCCAAGGCAAGGTGGTACCCCCAAAATTCCTGGGGCTCGGAGATGGTGGCCAGGGCCTGCACAAGAGGGACCATAACATTTAGGGTGGTACTTTTTCTGAGGGCACTGGGGCTGGATGCTCCCAGTTTGGGTTGGCATCAGAGCTCTTCCAAAGTTCAGTTCTCAGCAGTAGTTTGCACATAATCATGAGTGTTCAAGGATGACAAAATACAAGAAAACAGTGTCATAGGAAAAGAAAAAGGAAAACTGCTTTCAACTGCTTGAAAACAAAAAGAGATAAAGCAAATAACTCCTTTTGATTTTTCAAAAGCTGGAACCCAGTAAGTTGAAGAGGCAGGTTCAGAGCAGATGCCTTTCAGAAGATTCCCTCCAGATCTCACCTTTACCCCTAACTGCCAACACATATATCATCAGGTACAAACCAGAAGCAGTAAAGAGAGACAACCTGCAAAAACTGAATAGGGTGCAAATGGTGCCTCTTGTGTGTGTGACTGAGACAGAAATGGCTGATCACAGGCCTCTGCTGTGCTTCACTTACTTTTGAAATCAGGAGAAAGTCAGTAAGAGCAGCTCTGCAAGCAAAGGGATAGTGTGGGCATTTTCTACCTTGCAGTGAAACATCAAAACCAATGATGGAAATGTTTGCTCCTTCCCTAAAGTTTACCTTGCTATAAGCAGAACAGCAGTCTCCCCTAGACAGTGGTCTTGGCATTGACACTAGCTGAAAGAAAGAAATTCAGAGCCCACAGTTAAAAGACATTGTTCAGAATGTGAACAAGGAACAGCACAGCTATAAGACATCTCTCCAACAAGCATACAGTTCTGAAGAGAAGTCAAATTTTTAAAAGATCACCAAAGAAGACAGATGAGAGAATGACTAAAGGGAATAAATTCCACTGCTTTGACCACAGCATTACTTGATCAAATCGCAGGAGTTAATAGGCAACAGGATTTTCATAAGACAACAGCTCTGCATAGTGGAAATAATTTAAGTTTCAATGTTTCATCCAGCAATGCAGACAGGCCTGTGGAGTGTGCCATCTTTATCAATGGTGACCACTGATTTATACATCAGGAGTTGAAAGGTGAAGGATTCAACTCTCCAGTTCCGAAATTAGGAAGAAACAAAATCGCCAGGGAAATGAGACACTCGGAAGCCTGTGAGAAAGTGATGTAAAATGCATGGCTTTCAATCACTTAACAGCACTTGTTATGCAGGAGTAGGCTGAGCTTCCGGTTTTGCTTGGAGATTGTGTCACTTCTAATCATCCCTGTTGAGACTCAAGCATGGTTTATAGTGGTGATTTGCATGTAGATGAATGAAACGTCTGCTTTCAGTGATTGTATTTCTGAAACTTGGGTTTCACTAGCTGAGTAAGAAAACAGCTTTTTGAGGGGACTGTTGCTCATGTAAAAAATCCTCATCCTCTAAACCATTGCAATCTGTCTAACTATATTTTTTAAAGGAAAAAATAAAGCTTAGCACACAGAACAGAGTAGCACTGATTTGCATTTCCAGCTGACAACCCAGTGACTTGTATATCCCGTTTAGCTAGGCAGAAACCACACAGGCTCATGCAAAAAACAAATTTTGGAGGTGCTTTTTCTCAACTACCACGAAACTGTCAGGGACAAAGAGAATTTAAACATCTTTTCAAAACCATTGTCTAGAAAACTTCTCTCACATAATGCTTTCCATAATCCACTCTTCCAGATGTACTTCCAGGTGGATAGATGATGGTAGTGCAGTGGATGTGGTTTATCTTGATCTCAGAAAAGAATTTGACAGCGTTCCCACAGCATCCTCACAGCTACGCTGAGGAAGTGTGGTTTCAATGATTGGGTAGTGAGGTAGATTGAGAACTAGTTGAAGAAAAGAAGTCAGAGGGTTGGGGTCAATGGGAAGGAAGTCTAGTTGGAGGCCTCTATCTAGTGGAGTCCCTCAGGGGTCAATATACTCATTGATGACCTGGATGAGGGAACAGAGGGTGCTGTCAGAAAGTTTACTGATGACACCAAACTGGGAGGAGTGGCTGACACACCTGAAAGCTGTGCTGCCATTCAGTGGGACCTGGACAGGAAAGAAAGTTGAGTGGGGAGAAATTGGATGAAATGCAACAAGGGCAAGTGCAGAGTCTTGCATCTGGCAAAGAACAACCCCATGTACCAGTATAGGTTGGGGACTGACCTACTGGAGTGCAGCATAGGGGAAAGGGACCTGGGGGGTCCTGGTGGACAGAAGGATGGCCATGAGCCAGCAATGTGCCCTTGTGGCCAAGAAGGCCAATGGTATGCTGGGGTGCATTAGAAGTTGTGTGCTTAGGAGGTCAAGAGATGTTCTCCTCCCTCTCTACTCTGCCCTGGTGTTGATGCATCTACAATGTCCAGTTCTGGGTTGCTCAGTTCAAGCAGGAAGGGACTTTTTAAGCTACATTTCAATATCTGAAGGAGACTTAGAGGAAGGCTGGGGAGGGACTATTTAGAAGGGCTTGTAGTGATAGGACAAGGGACAATGGTTTTAAACTGGAACAGGGTAGATTTAGGTTGGATATAAGGAGGAAGTTCTTCACAATGAGGGTGGTGAAATGCTGGAACAGGTTTCCCAGGGATATGGTGGAGGCCCTGTCCCTGGAGACATTCAAGATCAGACTTGATGTGGCCCTGGGCAACCTAATCTAGTTGGAGGTGTCCCTGCTCATTGCAGGGGAGTTGGTCAAGATGATCTTTGATGCAATCTGTGAATCTGTAAATAATAAAAATTGGAGTGTAGCAACAGAGCAATGGCCTTTAGAGACTGTCAGTGAGCTGGTAAGGGAAAAACATTTTAGAATTTGTTTTTTGGGAAGGGTTTTCTATCACCCTCATTCCAAAGAGTTCTTTCTGTTTAGATAAAATTTTCTAAGGTGTTCCTCTATTTCTTGAGATTTTTTCCTCAGGAAAAATCCTCAAAGGATTTTTTTCCTTTGGCCCCAAAACTGGGACAAGTATTTGTCTGCAAAGCCTAGGCAAATGTTGGTTTCTGATCCTTCTACCAGAAGCAATACTGAAATGAACAATCTGGCCACGCATCCACATCACCATTAATGTGCACCTCCATCTCATCAGTCTGAGGAATAACATTCCTAAGGTTTTTTAAACTTCTTGTTTGTTCATGTTCAAATATCCATCAAAATTTCAATATACAATAAAAATCCAGCTTAAATGCAGTAACTTCAGAGTGTACAGGACTAGTGCATGTAATAGAACACACAAACTAATAATCACACTGAAAGGTCTACTAAAGCTTCCAAATAGCTTCAGATAATTCAGTCAAAAAAGCATTACAGAGCCAAATTTGGTCCAACAGTAGATTGTTCATGGCTGAAATCATATTTTAACATCTTTTGTGGCATAAAGATTTAAAGCCTAATGAAGCACACCCTTTCCATTCTCCTAAGCAAGATACAGCTCTTGTTTACCTGGTTCTGTGTCCTGTTGTATTCCTCTACTATGTATTTGTAGCTAGGTTCACTGAGTCCAGGGAGTATGGAAAGTGTCCTTTTAAGGGATTCACATTCTGAAAACACCCAAAAGATGGGTATTAAATGGAACATCTTCCTTCTACTAAAGGGCTTTTTGCACAGGCATTTTGCATGATGGCAGAGATTTCCGTGGAGCAATCATACATATGAACATAAAAGCATCAGCAGAGGAGATGACATAGGGCAAAATTCATTTATTTAAGTGAAAAATCTTCTCCTTGCTTGGGAAATCTCCTTCATAATCCAACATTTACAACTTTTTCCGAACGTCTGGCCAACATTTCTGGGATAGCCATATCTCACTTACTCCATTCCCTGTCTATAAAAATTTCTTCCAGGCTATGTTTCAATTAAACAACTTCACCTTGGTTTAATTAATGACATGACCTCATAACTGTCTCAGCACAATTACCTCTTCCACCTCCTTGCTCTTTGTAGAGGTTAAGAAATAGAACTGACGTTTTCTGTATTTTAGGCAGCTGCTGAAGAAAATGAACTCATTGCAGCTGCTTTCAGGCCCCACCTTTTCAGACACAGCACTGCCCTGCCTACAGCAAACTGACAGACGTTGCCTGGAGTAAACCTCAGCCAGCACAATCCTGCTGTCAGCCTTCTGACACCATGTCCTTACAGCATTTATTACTCTGGTCCTTTCTTTCTGTGACCTCAGTTTCTGCCTCTGGGCCAGTTTCTCCTGCTTCACCTCTCCTTACACTCTTTCTACATTTGCACCATCCCTCTAGTTATGCCAGTTCAAGCTTAGATGTTCAACTGCTTTTCATAAAACTGCAACAGGCTTAACTCATAACCAATTTTCTTACTGCCTAGTAATTAATATACTGTATTGTGGGCCACACTGATTGCAATACAGTAACGAAGGTCACTGACAACTTATCATAGACTTTCTTTTCAATTGCCAAAAACTTACTAGCACTGAAGTATTTTGTCCAGTGTCGGCAAGAAAAGGACTTCCAAATGTCTGAAATCATGGGTAGGAATCAAATAACATTTTTTCTCTGGTCCATGTTAAAGCAGTTCTTTGTTTGCTTCACTGCTGTGAATCATAGAGGAACTAGGGCGTCTCAGAGTCTTGAGATTTGAGAGAGATGCTCCCTGGTTCAGCTTTTGCTGAACATTTGCCCAAGATGCAAATATTAGAAGCTGGAAAGAAGGTTTGTGTGTGGAAGGGACATAGGGCAATCTACAGAATTACTTCTTTTTTCCAGCATGCTCAGACTTTTGGAAAAGACTAATTTAAAGTGAACTTAAAAGAAAGCTGAGTGGCAGAACCAGTAGTTCAAAGTTAGGACACATGCTTTGAAGGTTACCTCATTACATTTTTCAATAAATCCCCTACTTGTGTTGAATCATGGAAAAGGAAGCGTATACACTGTGATCATGTATTATTTTCCCCCTATGATTCATGCCTTCTTATCAGTTGGAGAGGGGAGACTTCAGAGCACTACCTTTGGAGCTGGTAAGGATTACACAGCAAGGAAAGCTGCTGTTTGTAGGACCCCCATCTTCAGTCATGGAGAGCTTGAAATAAACAGAAAACTGAGGAGAATGAAAGAGTAAAAAATGGATTATAACAAAAGCATCTGAAAGGTGATACAGGGAATTGAGCCCCATGGCAGCCTCTGCCCTGCAGCTCCATAGGATTCCTCTGTGATTTTGGCAGCTCATAGCCACATGGTGTGTGCTTGTGGGCTCTGGTACGAAGCACTTGCCATCCTTTGGCAGAAGTGCTGACCAGAGGTTTGTGTAGGGGTCTTGAGCTTGCTTATTTACTTCTGATTATAAGTGATGTCTCCAAAATGTAAATAAATCTGCTGGAGAGGGTCCAGAGGACACCACAAAGATAGAGGCCTGGAATGCCTCTTCTACAAGGACAGGCTGAGGGAGATGGGTCTGGTCAGCCTGGTGAAGAAAAGGCTCCAGGGAGACCTTATAGCAGCCTTCCAGTACCTGAAGGAGTTGCCTGTGGCAATAGGATAAGGGGCAATGATTTGAAACCAGAGCAGGATTTAGATTGGACATTAGAAAGAAGTTCTTTACTATGAGGGTGCTGAGGCATTGGAGCAGGTTGCCCAGAGAAGTTGTGGACACCTTATCCCTGAAATGCTTAAGACCAGGCTGAATGAGGCCTTGAGCAACCTGGTCTAGTGGAGGGTGTCCCATAGCAGGGAGGGGTTGGAACTAGAATATCTTTACAGTCCCTTAACCATTCTGTGATTCTGTGATTCATAGTCACTGCAGAAAAATACAGAAGGACCACTATCCACAGTGTAACATGCTAAACATCCTGCAACATTTCTAACTGCATACTCTTAAAGTTAGTTGGTAGTTGACAAACTTGACTCTTGTCTTTGTATTGTAAAACATACTATTTTCAGATGCTTATCTGACATACTCTTCAAAAAGTCTCCATCCTGTACTACATTATGATGTTGCACAGCATACAGAAGAGGACAGAATGCAGGACATATAAAACACGCTGAAAAAAAGACCATGCTCTCTTGAATAACTACTCCATGAGTAAAGTCCTTTGTAAAAAGTGCTACATGACCTTGTAATTAAAGCCTATCATGCTGCATAAGGACAGAGGGCTGAACTGAGATTTCATACAGCTATTCATACTTTTCCCCTTAACTAATTTTGCCATCTTAAGTTGCTTTTTGATGTTTAGCTGCAATGCAATAATTGTTATTTATAATTAATACATCACCTGGTAATAAAGAAAGATAATCTAAGTATCTGCCACAAGGCTATGTTTGGAGATGTGATGTTTATTTTAAAAATCACTGGCAGCAAAAAGCACAGTGCACATGAGAGGGTGGAATGGCAGCAAGTAGCTTCAAGTAGCTTCATGTTACCTCAAATAAAAAAGGGTCAGGCATGGGTCTGATTTTGCTTAGAGTATTTACCAATACTTCACTGTCAGCATAGAGGGATAGACAGAGCAGGGCTCTGCCTTGGATATTTGTATTTAGTGTTTTCCTTAGGGGATGGGTTGATGCAATAGATGTACCTCTATTTTTGCAAATAATTGAGAGCAACATGGAAAACAGGAGTAGCATTCAACATAATCTCTATAAAAGAAGCATTCTGACAAACAAAAAAAAACAACAACAAAATCAGACATACAAAACAAAACCAATCAACCAACCAACCAACCAAAACAAAACAAGAAAAAGAAACCCAAAATAAAAACAAACCCAACAAAACAACCAGGATGTAAAGAAATAATTTCAGGGTTCTGCACTGAGACAAGATGGGAAACAGCTGTTTAGGTAGCAGATATGCTTACTCTTGGTGAGAACCAGCTGGAGGCTTCTGTTCTCTTTTGTATGTGACAGCATTTGAAAAGCATGTAGAGAAATTAGAGAAAGTCCAGAGGACAGCAAAAAGAGTAAGCAAATATCTTGGGAACCAAGATGAAGGCAGAAAGATGCAAAGGGATGGTGATGTTTAGTCTATAGATGAAAAGACTAAGGGGAAGTGTGGTGCCAGTCAAATACAGGGAAAGATCATGTAAGACAAAAGGATAGTTTGTTGATAGAACAAGAGAGGAGCTTGAAATGCAGACAGCATGATCTATATCAAATAAACTCTATTAGTGAAAGGATTCAAAAACACTACAGCCAGTTATCTGGGGGGCTGATGCAGTAACTATTACTAGAAGTCTTGACAACCCTGTCCAGAATTACTCCATCTCTCTTAGGGAAAGAAGCCAAACAAAATAATCCATCCTTAATTAGAATTCTCCTATTCTGAATCTTCTGCAAGTGCTCTCTGCCATGCTGGTTTAACTGTGAAGGTTGCACAAAATTCATAACATACCTAACATACTGCACTCTGGTTGTTACCTACCTGCATGGTACTGGCAGCCTTCCAGTACTTGAAGAGGGCCTACAAGAAAGCTGGGGAGGGACTTACTACAAGAGCTTATAGTGATAGACAAGGGGGAATGCATTTAAGCCTGAGGAGGGCAGATTGAGACAGGATATTAGAAAGAAATTCTTTAAAGTGAGGGTGGTAAGACACTGGAACAGGCTGCCCAGGAAGGTTGTGGATGCCCCCTTCCTGGAGGTCTTCAAAACTAGGTTGGATGAGACCTTGAGCAACCTGGTGTAGTGGAAGATGGCAGGGAGGTTGGGACTAGATGATCTTTAAGGTCCCTCCCAATACAAACCATTCTATGAATCTATGATAATCAGGTTTTTCTGTTGTCTTTGATTTGCTCTTTTGCTTGCATCAAGGCTGCCTCTAGGTATCCAAACCCAAAAATAGCTCCTTTACGGGTATTGTGAAATGCATCCTTTGGAAAAGACCAATAGGCTGATAGCAAGCAGTGTAGTCTGAATTATGTAATTGTTGATAGTGTTTATATCATCTGGCCAAAAGAAAACACAGAGCTTTAAAACTCAAGTGTTTTAACTCCTAGTAATAATTCCTTGAGACAAGACTAGTATTAAAAGAAGAGGAAAAAATAGCAAGGTTCTAGATTTGTTTATTGAACAGTGAATGCATTCCAGTTAATCCCTTAAAGTAAGCTAATCCTTCATATTGAAAAAAAGAAAAAGAAAAAAAAAAAGAATAAACTTTAACTTACTAAGAAATTTAGTGGTTGCAATTCAAACTGCCCAAAACTGAAAATACAGCCCCCAAGGTATGCATGGACCAGAGAGCATAAACAAGAAGAAAGCTTTTATTTTAAACGTCAAGACAAGCTTATCCATCAAGTTGCACTAAACACAGTCTTGTCCCATTCAGCTTGCAATATGAAGTGACCTGCCAGTTTGCAAAGAGGAAAGCCTATTTTCACTGATCTCCTCACACTGACCAGATCCAGCTAATACATTATTTACTGTAAATAATCCCACCATGACCAGCAAATTTTGATGGGATAGCATGTGCAACAGCTATACAGAGACCTGATTTTGTAAAGATCACAGAATGCCAAGTTGGAAGGGACCCCAAGGATCATCTGGTCCAACCTTTCCAGCTGATAATGTGGTTGAAATGGGATGGCCCAGCACGCTGTCAAGGTGAGTCTTCAAACTGTCCAATGTAGAAGAATCTGCTGCTTCCCTTGACACTCGATTCCAATCTCTAACTGTTCTCATGGTAAAGCATTTTCTTCTGGACTCCAATCAAAATGTCCTCAGGAGTAACTTGTACCCATTACCTTTTCCATGGGACTCCTTGTAAAGATACAAGTCTTGGAGATACTTTACCTGGAGGTACTTCACCTGTATCCCATTTGCCAGTTTGTCAAACCAAACAAGACAAAAAGGGCAAACTTCCATGTTTTCTCCCAAGAATCCGTAACTCCTTGCCTGACGTCTCTAGAGGGAGGGTTCACATTAACTGCAGTTGTGTCATATTTAACCTAGCTATTGGAAGACCTCCTTGGCTATCTTTGTAAATACCACACCTTTTATATGTCTTTCTCCATTTTTAATACTGATGTTTTGCTGTGTGGAGATTTCTTGTGGTACTCACAATTTCTTCTAAAAGCCCATGGCTAATCCTCCTGCACGCTGCTACCCTCCTCATTTGCAGATGCTCAGTGGTGGATGATTGTGTCCCATGGCTAATCCTCCTGTACACTGCTACACTCCCCACTTGCAGATGCTCAGTGGTGAGTGATTTGTGTCCCATCATTCTACTGTTGCATGCATGGGGTGTTACTGTTATGATTTAGAGGAATCTTGTGGTTTAACCCTGGCTGGAAGCTAAGCACCATGCAGCCACTTGCTCAAGTCTCAGCCCTGTGGGACAGGGGAGAGAACTGGAAGGAGAAATGAGCAAAAAGCCATGGGGTAAGATAAAGACAGGCTTGTTTTTTTTATTTTTTTTTAAAGAACCAATCAATCAAACAAAACCCCAACATCAATAATGACAATAATAATAATAAAAGACAAAGATGAAAAAAAACCCCAAGAAAACAAACAAGAAAACCAACTGAAGCCCAGTCAGTGCCTGAGCAAGAGCAAATTCTGCTAACCTCCCTCCGCCCCAGTTTTACTGCTGGACATGAGATCATATGGTGTAGGATAGCCCTTTCATCAGTGGAAGTTGGCTGTCCCAGCTGCATCCTTTCCCAAGTTCTCCTGTGTCCCCAGCCTGCTTGCATCTGGCCATGAGAAGGCCAGATGATGGTCTTTGGCCAGCAGCAAGTCCATGTTGGGATTGGCTGAAATGGGCTTTGTCCAACATGGGGTGCAACTTCTGGTGTCTTCTTACAAAAGCCAGCCCTGCAGTCTCCCAGCTACCAAATACTTGCCACATAAATGCAGCACAGGACCTCAAAGAAACCCTACACAGGTGTTATCAGCATCACACCACTCTCTTCCTACAGGGCAAATGCCTTGAAAAGGCTGCCAGTCCCTGAGACACAGCCCAAGAGATTGTCAGAGTTTGTAAGCGCTCCTGGTCATGGCCTTGGCAAAGACCTTTATGGAACAGCAGCTGCTTACTTCATCACAGACCATGAATGGGTTCCTGGATGTCACCACATAATTACACTGATGTTCGTTTGAGTGTCACCTGATGTAAAAGATGAAACTTGTTACACCTCTCCCCGTTTTAAAGCTGCAATGTCACTCCTGGGTGCCTACCCTTTGTGTTACACAGCCATCTAGAGGGGCTGCTGCCTGTGCTGACTCCATGCTGTTGATCAGAAATCACAAACCTGCAGGAAAATAGAGGCTCTGCTGACCCTTAGTGGCCATAAATCCATTATGGTACTGTAGGAATGTTTTTATAAATTCAAGAGTGCTCTTGTTCTGGTGCAGTTATGCAACTGTTACATTTTTGGGGGAGGAAGGTACTGACTGACTTGCTGAGGGCATAAACTGGGAGAAGAACCGACCTCCACCTCACTCCAACAACCTTTCAGGGAGTTGTAGAGAGCAATGAGGTCTCCCCTCAGCCTCCTCTTCCCCAGACAAAACAACCTGAGTTGCCTCAGATGCTCCTGGTAAGGCTTGTTCTCCAGATCTTTCACCAGCTTTGTTGCCCTTCTCTAGAGGTGCTCCAGCACCTCAGTATCTTTCTTGTATTGAGACACCCAAAACTGACCCCAGTATTCAAGGTACAGCCTCACCACGTTGACTTTACTGAAATCACAACATGCATTAATTAACACCTTTTCTATAGTTTTTTTCAGTGTACCTTGTTGAGGGAAAATTAACTTATTGCAGAAGGAAAAAGAATCAGAGTCTGACAATTTTTATCTTCTGGAAACTGCACTAGAGCCTGGGAGGCTAAAAGGCCTTAGTGTGTGTTTACACTAAAAACTGAAAAGGCCATCTGTGCCTCTGAAAATGAAAAACATGTTTCCTACAAATCTGCTTGCCACCTGAAGTGGCCAGCAATCCTCAGTTCCCAAATAGCCCCTTCACATATTGTACAGAATAGCCTACAGCATCCCAGAGCTTTGCAAACACTAGGATTTTGTATGGGCTTACAAAATCAGAACTTTTTTTTTTTTTGAAGAACCAGAAGCTTGGAAATTGCATCTCCTCCCTTCCTGCCCTATGACTTGAAAGTGCTTCATTGTAGCTACCACTTCCACATACACCCAGTCCATGTATTTTGCTCATTTAAATCCTCCTTCAGCCATATTCAAAGGATTCAAGTATTCTCTGTAATTATTAGTGTTGCATGACATTGGAGAAAGTAACACTCAGGACAGACCCTTGTTCTTGCTACTACCCTTAAAATTTTAAATGATGAAACAAAACCTGGTACATTAAGATTGTTTATTTTAAATGGTATTCCAAAACCCGTGGTTATATACAAATTTTCAAACTATGAAGCTTAAGATTGCATGGTGACAGTCCTCACAAAACAAGACTGCTCAAGTCAGTCTTAGCAGAGCTGATTCCATTGATATTTGATTACTCAGAGTACAGGATGGCTTCAAGAAGTTGCAGTCCATGAAGGCACCAAAGGAGGTAGGCCTTCCTATGGAAAAAGCTAACCAAGGGCTGCCTCAGTTACCATGTGACATCTCTTGAAATTCAGAGCATCACCAGGGGGAAAAGATCGGAGTGAAACCAACAGTCATTGTACAAAGGTCTTTATACTGCACTCAAAATCTGGAGACAGGTACCTGTTGCAGGGGCTTTTCCATGCCAGTCATACTCCCTCAACTAGGCCAGTTAGGGGGAAAAAACAAAACAAATTAAAATAAAAATAAAAAAGCAGCCTATGCTTTTATGATAATTTGGCAGTGATCTTTAGAGATGGGTTGTTATTTCAGGGATTAATGTATAGGCATGGACAGGACTGATGTTAATGTTGAAACTTAGTTTAGATACTAGACACATGGATGGGATGAAATGTGTCATCCCTCAACCAGTAGATAGCAACTTTTCATTTCTTTGCCTTGACAACACAGGCAGATAAACTACTGCCTCCTCTCACCTTTCCCCAGTACTGAAGGCAGAGATATGCTTCATGAGTTTGTTTTATACACAGACAGTGAAAATACATTTTAGTAATGCTTCCCATAAAACTCTTACCAATAGCACAGTACTGAAATCAGTGCAACAAAATCAAAATGACAGGAAGGAATATTTACAACCATATTGTATTGTACTGAAATTGCAAGGTCAGAAACTTCTAAAGTGCAAAGCTGACTACAGTCTACACAGATACAGGGATCCGTTCTCTTGCCCATTGTATGAGCCACTACCACTACTACATATCCATGCTGAACACTGAAGTGACCAAAGATCATCCTGAGGCTGACAGGCAAAACTCCTCTGCTGAATGCAGTGGGAGGCACACCTCAGCACCCAAGGGCCAAATTTAGTCCCTCAGTTGTAGGAGTGTCACATGCTGGATGGAGATTAACTACTGTAAACCCAGGAACAAGAAACATGGAGGAAAGTGTATTTAAATACATGGAGGAAAGTATTTAAATAGAGATCTTACAAAGAACTTTATGGTTTGGTTTATAGTAGGTTATAGACAATCACTACAGTTTTAAAAGCACAAAACAGAGGGCCCAGCACTCTGTAGTTTATTTAGCTGCAGTTCTGTCCTAGTTCAGACTGGGCACAAGTTTTTAAAGACTATTTACACCAAAAAGATTTGCAGGTTAGCCATGAGAGCCTCTAAAATGAAGGAGAGGCCAGAAAACCAGGCTCTTGCAGCATTAGAGTATTACCAAGTCACCACTCAAAAGACTTCATCCTTAAAAATATCTAAAGGAAATCGTTAACACAAGGAATGTGGCTGATAGGTTTAACTGAAACCTAGATTAACTGGAACTGTGAATTCATCCATATTCTTAAAATACTGGACAGTTAACCTACACATTATTTACCATAAGTCTTGCTATTACCCAACAAAACCAGAAGAGAAAACTGCTCATTGACTCATGGCTCTCTACACTTTGCAAACTAAACACTCTCTAGGTTCTTAGTTTTGAGTAAAACCATCCAATGTTTGCCATAGGATTTTAACTACATGTATACAAAATTTGTGTTGAAAAGCAACACATGTTAAGTGAATTGGTTTGTTCCATTAGTCTATTTTTAAACTACTACATCATATTTACTGAAATAGTCATGGCCTAAGAGGTTACATAGCTAGGCTTAAGTAATGCCATAATCTGACACAATCCACTTGGGGATGCCCAAAACTATTTACAGTCAACTTGATTCAAACAAACCACTTGGTTTGAGAAAGCGTCCAAAAAAATTGCAAATCCCTTAAGTTATCTTTGTTAAGAAGTTGTTTGGGAATGATTTAGCCATCATCTGTTACTTTTATTTTACGATATTCATATATTGACATACACTCACAGGGAAAAGCCTCATTTCTAATGAGCACCAGGACCTATACATGCATCAACAAATGGGGGAGTCTGTGCCTAAGTCCATAGGATGTGGAAGGGAAAATGAAGGGAGGAGGGAAAAGAATTCGGGCTGCATAGAAGGAAAGGGACAGGGTATTGCTTGAAAGAGTCCAGCCCCAAGCCACAAAGATGATTAAGGGAGTGGAACATCTCCCTTATGAGGAAGGGCTGAGGGAGCTGGGTCTCTTTAGCTAGAAGAAGAGACTGAAGGATGACCTCATTAATGTTTATAAAGATGTGAAGGGTGAGTGTCAGGAGGACAGAGCCAGGCTCTTCTCAGTGATGTCCAATGTTAGGACAAAGGGCAATGGGTGCAAGCTGGAGCATAGGAGGCTCCATGTGAATATAAGGAAAATCTTTTTCAGTGTGAGGGTGAGAAAACACTGGAACAGGCTGCCCAGAGAGGTTGTGGAGTCTCCTTCTCCAGAGACATTCAAAACCCATCTGGATGTGTTCCTGTGTGACCTACTCTAGGTGATCCTGCTCTGGCAGGGGAGTTGGACTCAATGAGGTTGCTTCCAACCCCCAACATTCTGTGATTCTGTGTGAAAATGAATTAGGTTGAGACAAACACACAGCTACCTCAAAACCAGTAACTAAAAAGTCATGTTATGAAACTCAATTAACTGCATCTTGATCCTTAAAGGGGGCAGGCTAAGCAAATGGAGATGTCTTCAGCTGCAGTACAGTTTTTAAAATTGAAACCTGTGTAAGCAAAGTAGCTCCCTACTCTGTTCTGGCATAAACCTAAGCTGGTCTTTTAACAAAACAAGAAGTCTGATCAAACTGATCAAGTTAAGAACAAATTTGAGTAACTCTTCATAAAACATATCCCAGGCCCCTGTGCAGTATCAGAAGAATCAGACCAATTTTAGACAGACATTCTTCTTGATGCTCATTATCCTCTATCTCCTAAGCTCTTGCAGAACAGAAACTTCTTTCAAGGCAGTGTAATTGATTTTACACTTATTTTTTGTGTGCAGAACTGGCTGAAAGAAAATACAGAAAGAAGGAGTTCTGCATTTCATTCACCCATAACAGCTATCTTTAAAAGCCTCTTTGCCTTTTGCAGCAACAAATTCTGTACTTTGGTCCAGTACCTCAGGATAAGCTTCCTATTACCCTTCCTCAACAGCTTTTGTTCCACAGGCCTTCAGGGAGCTACACACCTGCCCTCTAAGCTAAGTTACTCCAAGTCCCATGAAGGATTTCAAACAGAAGCACTAAATTATACCACAGTGGAAGATGAATCGATCCAAACAGTACAAAATGAGGAATGTGTCACAGTAAGTGCATAAGCCACCACGTTTTGTTGAAATAGGGACATTTTCAGGCTGTTCCTTTCTCAGGTAAAATGAAGTGATGCAACTGGTACCCAGAGACTGCAAGGCCCTCACTTCAACATATGCATCCAATCTGAAAGATGTTTTTGTTGACATGGGTGTTTTTCACTGCTCAGCACTAAAGAATGTTATCACATTTTCCACAGCAGGCAGAAATGGAAGAAGCAAGTTCTACAAAACGCTTTCCTCAGTCTTGACTGGGCTTGGCTTTTGGCAAGTTCTCTTCATTAGGAGCTGGTTTTAGTGCAATACTGCAAAAGCTGAGAAATAGTAGTGTTTACATATGGCATAAAGGAAACCTAGAGTTATGTTTCCCAGTTACACCTTCAGCTCATCTTTTGTCCCTTTTCTTCTAACAGCTTCTTATAGACACTACCTTGGTGGAAACACAGCATCTTAGCTACAATTCCATTACCTTATGCATCACAATTTCATGAACTCTAGTGCCAGGAGATTTCAACTCTCTGCATCTTTCAAACTTACCAAATCTTCCAAGCTTGAAAACTTCGAATGAATGACACTCTGGTGCATTATTTCTAAACTTTCATATTTCTTGCTGCATCATCTTCACATGCACTTAAAGGATTTTAATTGAAGGACAGGCGAACTAAAGCACCTTACTACAAATTTTAATCCAAGAACCCTTGTCAATAGAGAAGCTAATCTTTTCAGAACATAAAGTGTGCTCTAGTTACACTAGAAAACTGAAGGTTTTCCATGGTCTCTGAAATACCATATGGGTATTACAAACCAAACCCAGATTGGTTTTCTTTGCTCACTACAATTAAGTGAGCAGAACATGACAGGGTGCTAAGCCTCAGTGACAAAACCTGAATAAATATAACTGTTCATGCAAACTTTTGTTTGCAAAATTTGACATTACATAGCATATAATTTAATAGAAAAATCCTCAAGCATTACAATCATGATACTTCCTTTGCTATTTGTGGGTAGAAACTAAATCCACACAAAAAGCAACTCTCTAGAGGCACAATAGGAACATTTAAGCCCACTCATTCTATGATATCCCACTAAATCCCCAAAATAACTCAGATATAAATAAACTCCTAGAAATCCACCACATTCTCAAGCAAGATAGATGCACACTAACTAAATTAAATTAGTCCTCTAAATTAAAAAAAGAAGAATTAGAAAAAGTGAGATCAAAACTAAAGCCCCGAAGTCCACGTAATACAGTTTCAAAGTGAATTCAAAGCACTTATGGCACTTAAGAAATCTGGCATCCACTGTCTTTTTGAGGCTTTATATCTGGTTCCTTCAGAGGTTTTACTTCTTCATCTGGTTTTGGTTTAGCCTGCAAACAAAAAGAAAAAAATAAATACCACAAGTACAAACCACTGTGTCTGCACAGTATTTACCCACAGCTAACTTTACATATTCTAGTTTCACAGTCCCCTCTCTTTTCAAGGCTGAGTACTTCAAGCAAGCCTCAGGCAAGTGGGAAAAGCAAAATATTCTCTATTTCAGCATCCTTAAATGAATCCTTTTCTGAAAATATTTTTTTTCTACAGCATTCACTCCTGTAGCATTTCAGCAGCTTATACACATTGAAGCAATTCCTTCTATTCAGGACTTAGGAACAAATGACTCTTAATTTGCAGAGCTGACAGTATGACAGAGAGGTGAACGGACTTGCCTCCTGTCTTAGCTAAAATGTGAGCTCAGGTAGTAGTCTTGTGTCTGCACTGAGCTGGGGAACATGACAGAAGAGCAAAATAGCAACTCTGTATTCTAGGCAGAATAAAGCTAATAAGAAAGAAGAGTACATAAGATTATCTTACAGTGTCATCCTTTGGCCTCTTGGTGAGATCAAATGCTGCAAGTGTTTCAGGAGTCCAGTGTGCGTTCAAGGCAGGGAATTCAAAAGGAACAGGCTCTACTAAGCCATAGTTTGCTTTCAGTTCCAGCTGGGGAGCCTCTGCTGGCACCTTCTGAAAATAGCTGTAAGAGAAGACAGCAATGTATTTAAAACACAGTGCACTCTCTGCACGTCTGGCTTGCAATTCTAAACAGAAATTATCTGGGTTTTTACAGTGGCAATCACTGCTGCTCACTTTCTCGTCATTAAGGCACCATCCAACATGCATTCTCTCAGCAACATTCACAAGAACAAAAGCAATTCCTTGTTGGTATTGTTCATCCCCTACTAGATGTTTTCTTTCCTACTTGATAACCATTATTCCCAGTGCTTCAATGAGAAGAGCGTTTTTTTGTCCAAAAAGACCTTCAAAATCCAAATGGAGATTTAAAATACTTTCCCAAGAAAGACAAAGAGGACAATTCTTTTCCTAAATCAATCTTAATGTGCCACAGGGCATAATAGCAATGACACTGCACCATCCACAAAGACTTGCTACAACCCAAAGGCTGAATGAGGGTATTAATCTACTTTCAGCAAACCAGTGAGAGCTGAAAACTGACAAATACTGACACATGCTACCTTATTTCCTGTGCTGCAGCAGAGCTCTGTGGCAGGCACATCTCCCAAAACAGTCACTGGTTATCTGGTTTCTCTTTCAAAGTTTGTTTCTAGAGGGACATGGATTTGTTGAAATCTCCTGTATGCTGTTGTTGTAAACTATGACAATGGTTATTGAAGCCAAAGCAGAGTAGAGAATTTATTTTCCTATCTGCAGTTCAGCTTGATGTACTTGACAATTCTTTTCTTATTTAATCAATTCCCCTGTCATACGGGTCTTTAAATATCATATAAAGGGAAATAACAAATCTATTATGGAATACTATGGTTTAAGAGGAAGGGAGGGGAGAAAGAAATGAGCAAAAGCATTCTAAAGCCAAACTAATCTTGCTATTTTGAACTGTTTGGTAACTCTTTTTGGAAAGGTCATTTACTAACAGAAAGCCTTCCTCATAACAGTAATTATACTGGTAAAGCTCCTAGCACCCTAAGCATATTCTTCACTGAAGGCATGATTGTGTTTCAACTTCCTTGCTAGCAAAGCACAATCAACTACCAGTCTTCTCCATCTCCTCTCTGTCCTCTTTTGCCTACCAGATCCCAGCAGCTGGGAAGGCCTCAGAGCTACACAGCAACCTCTGCAGGACTTTCTCTTGTGCAGAAGGAAAAGAAACCAAGTGGCTGAGGAATGAAGGAAGAACACCACTTAACCTTTTCAGCATGCCAGCCCAACCTACTCTGCTAACTGGCACAGAACAGAGTGTGACAGCACAGACCCACAGCAAATCTGCTAAGAAAAAACGAGAGAACTGCAAATTTCTCTTTAAGTTACAGCCATGCCCTAAAGGACTGTAAGAACTGGAGAGTAAAATTTACCATCCTGTCATGAAATAAAGGCAGTAACAATTCACAAACTACTTACATGAATCCATTCTCTCTCTGGCATTTTTCTAGTGTGTTCTTAATCAAACTTCCCAACTTCCTAAAGAAGAGATGTCCAGAAGGTTTGGCAGTAGACCCAGGTCCTTTAGTTTCTCCATATTCTTTGCACAGTGCTTCAGCCTTGGCAAAAACTTTGCAAGAATGAAAAGTAATAAAAACAATTTACATGACTCTGCTAAATCATGATTCTGATCTACAGTGATGCATTTTTAGGAGATACCAGAATCTGTTTGGGCTTCTTCCTTCTCTGAAACAAAAATAAACTTGTTCCAAGGCAGTACTTCCAGTCAAGATTTACTGCACTGAAAAAGTGACTAGGAATATGAGGGAAAAAAAAAAGGAGAGAGAGAGCTCTTTAGGTAGGGAGATGCAGGAAAGCATTTGTATGCATGGGCCAAACTGTGCCACATAGTAGGAAAAAAGAGAGGGTATGAAGTTGATGCTCAAAAACTGATACAGGGTTGATGCCCAAAAATAAACACTTAAAATGGGTTGGGAAAAGGAGCACTTAGAAGAGCAGGCAGTATTTGGTTTACTGCAATTAATTCAACATAGTTTGTTCTTAATAAATCCTTTTTATTTATTTTTAAAATTAACAGTTCCTGATCTGATTATTTGAGCATTTTTGCACATTGTGGTTGTTACACAGTGCAGGCCATTGGGGTAGCAATGGCTTTGAGAAGGATGGGCAGAAGAACCTGAACTACTGCAAACTTTCCTTAATCTATCTTTCACATGAATGAAAAAGGAGGTAAGTTTCTGAGAGCCGTTTATAAATAACTGCATGTGGTCTAGATTTACTGTTTAATCTGAAACAGAGCAACCTCCAAAGCAGAAAAGGCTGCAGTAACTTAACAGACAGACCAGAAAACGTGATGAACAGACAATTGATTTTTACACTGTATTGCAGGCAGTTCAAAGCCAGTCTTGAACAGGCTGAGAGGTGAAGATGAAATTTGCTGCAGCACTGTTACAAAAGACCCTCTTTGGTAAGACAAAGAAAGAATATACTGTCTGTATTCAAAAGTGTGCTGGATTTTCATCTGGTGACAGATAAAACCTCATGTCTATGGGAGGCTAAATAAATATGGGACAGTAAAATAGAACAGGCATGTCATGATCAGACCCTGTAATCCAGTCTCAATCACACTTACATTTTTCTGATTCCTGCAGAGATCTGATTGCTTCCCCACATTTATCACTCGCCAGTAAAGTTTGGCCATGGTAACAGTATGCCTGACAGGAGAGGACAAAATCATTACCAAAATCATTGGGCACTTCCTGCACCAGTTCTCCTCTTCCTTACATCAGAGTTGATTTCTCTGAAGCTGCCATTCCCTGCAGATACTGACAACTTGGGAATGCAGGTCAAAGCAGCATTGTTGAACAATGCAGTTCAACATCAGTATCTCAAGGTAGATATGAAGCAAGTTGCCTCAAGACTAGCCAAGAGTAACTTTGAGCTGCATAACTGTTTTACCAAAAGCACTAGAACACAGTCTAGTTCAAACTTCTCTCTCACTGTATCAAATGTGCACCACTAAGTCCCATCACAGAAGGAGGATGAACCCAAATCAAACTTACAAAGCAAAGACTCTAAAAACTAAAACTACCTGAACACTCAAAAACTCAGTCTGCCACAAACATCACTGAATCCAGAAGCTGTTTTTTGCTACTTGAGATATTTAGCTATAGTCCAAATAACTTTTCCACCCCAGAAAGTCCCTTGCTTCACACTTATGCTTAAAGATAGTATTCTAGTGAGAACCGAATTGCCTCTTTTTTATTATCAGTTGTTGAGTTTAAATACTAAATACCACAAGTGGAGGGACAATCCCATAAACCAATGTCTATCTTGCAGTCCTTCCTTTGTTCTCACAGTATAGCAAGTGTTACCTAAATCTACCATTGCCACAGTTACACAAATTAAACAGTCAAAACCCAACACAAACCCCAAACAAACAAGAAAAAAATAGCACAGGTCTGACTCTCCCTCACCTCTCAAACTTGGTAAAATAAGGCAAGTGGCTTTTAAATACAGCTTTAATATAAGAGAAAGATAACTGTGTTAAATGCTTAGTTTGGGCTTCTTTTACAGTATGAAAGAGCCAGGAGACAGCCTGTGGCATGCTACAAGAAAAAATCCCAAAACACCAATTTGAGCAGCTGATGATCCCAAGAGGACCACTGCACTTGCTAAGAGATCAGTCATGCAAAAAAGGACAGCACTTGGAATGGTATCCAACATTACTTGATGCAGTTTCATTCAGGGCCTTCAGAAAGACGATCAGCTGTGGACTGTGCCAGATTGTGATGCAGATAATGGAAGATAAGTGTTATGATCACCTTGAATTGCTGCACTTAACAGTATGTGATCACAATCAATTCCACACTGAATTACTGAAGTAATTCCACTTGGCTCAAAAAAACCCCACTTCTAGTGCCACTGATGCACAGTTACCCTTCCCGGCATGGAAAGTCAAGGCAGTACTTGGTCCTCCTTCCCTAACCAGCCCTTAAACACCATTAAAAGATGTTAAAACATTAAAAACATGAAAAAGCTGCTGTCAGCTGAAGTACTTACATAAGCCATATAGAAAGAGGTCTTCAAGTTTAAGTACTTCCTCCATTTACCTGCATAGGTTGGATCCAAACTGGATAATGTTTGATCTATGAACACACATGTAAAGTTATTCTTTAAGACATTTCCATTAAAAAAATCTCTCACTCCCACACTCAAAGACCAGAATTCTTACACTTAGCGATAGATATTATCCATAAAGTAGCCAGAAAAGAAGTGGCAAACTACTCCTGAGAAGGCATAGAGAAACTGTGAGAAAAAAAAAAAAACACAAAAAAAAAGAGTTTATTGAGCAGCTATCCCTAGAACCCCTGAAACTGCTGTCCACTAATTCTGGAAGGTTAATGCTTTTAAGTATTTTTAGGCAGCATTTCAAAGCTCATTCCTAGTTTATAATCATAACGTCCTTTCCAGCAGGACCAGGGAAGTGATTGTCCCCCCGTACTCAGCACTGGTGAGGCCACACCTTGAGTACTGGGTTCAAAATTCAGACCCCTCACTACAGGAAAGACATTGAGGTGCTGGAGTGAGTCCAGAGAAGAGCAACAAAGCTGGTGAAGGGTCTGGAGAACAGCCAAAGGAACCTGGATTGTTTAGTCTGAAGAAAATGAGTCTGAGGGCAGACCTCCTTGCTCTCTACAACAACCTGAATGCAAGGTGCGGGTTGGTCTCATCTGCCCAGTAATAAGTGACAGGATGAGAGGAAATGGCCTCAAGTTGCACCAGGGGAGGTTTAGATTGGATATTAGAAGAAAATTCTTGACTGGAAGGATTATCAAACACTGGAACACACTCCTGAGGGAGGTGATTGAATCCCCATCCCTGGAGGTGTTTAAAAAATGCGTAGATGTGGTGCTAAGGAACATGGTTTAGCACAAGACTTGGTAGAGTTAGATAATGGTTGGACTCAATGATCTTAAAGGGCTTTTCCAATGGAAACGATTCTATGATCTATAAGAGCCTATGTATGCTACAAGATTTTATCTCCTACAGTGACTCCCATATTATCGCACTTACCCACTTGCCTCAGTAAGCCCAAAGCCCAGCTTTCTCATCTGGAAGGATGTACATAACTAACCTGCTACACACTTTACAGTCTGCATCATAATCTTCTGCTGAAAGGCAGATAAACCACACTCCCATTTACATCAAGCCATTTGTTTGCTGCTCATACATATTCTCAAAACATTACTCCACCTCGTCTTCCCTCACTAATATTTCCCACCCTTAGCTCCAGAAAAAAAATCCCACAAGATAAAACAGGCCTTACCAAAATATATCTGTTACACTGATAACTGAAGCCTTAAATACACTCAATAGAAGCTAAATACACAAAGTACATCCACTGAGAGACAGTGATGATATCACAGCTGATGGGTGGGTGAACCATGTCTGCTGGCAAGGAAGCATAAACCAGGTCACTAAGGATACAAAACAAGTCACTTACCAGCTTTTTGGTAGAAGTTGGCTGTTTCATAAGCAAGAGCAGCTATTAGTCCTGGATTGTGTTTCAGCTCAATAGCCCGAGCAATTGTCACTGAAAAAAAATTCCACACCACAGTATTAAAGTTTAATTGAAATGTCAGATCAAATCAGCAGAGGCATTTAGTGTTTTAAACCCTCACCACGTGAGCAGAAAACAAATATTGTGCAGTTAAGCAAACTGCAGAATAAAGATGGATTGTTTCTTGGATAGGATGATTCCAAATTAATAGAAAAGCTAAGGAAGTTTAGTCTGAATTCTGGTTAGTAAACCGAAGATGCAAGTATTTTGAAGTAAAGGAACTTGATGCATCCTGGGCTGCATCAAAAGAAGAGTGGCCAGCAGGTTGAGAGAGGTGATTCTGCCACTCTGCTCTGGTTAGACTTCACCTGGAGTACTGTGCCCAGCTCTGGGGTCACCAACACAAGAAGGACATTGACCTGCTGGAGCATGTCCAGGGGAAGGCTACAAAGATGCTCAGAGGGCTGGAGCACCTCTCCTGTGAGGACGGGCTGAAAGAATTTGGGTTGTTCAGCCTGGAGAAGAGAAGACTCCGAGGAGATCTTGTAGCTGGATTTCTGTATCTGAAGGAGACCTACACGAAGGCTGGGGAGGGACTGTTAGGGACTTGTAGTGATAGGCTGAGGGGCAATGGTTTTACACTGGAGCAGGGTAGATTTAGGTTGGACGTAAGGAGGAAATCCTTTACAATGAGAATGGTGAAATACTGGAACAGGTTGCCCAGGGATGTGGTTGAGGCCCCATCCCTGGACACATTCAAGGTCAAAGCTGATGTGGCCCTGAGCAATCTGATGTAGTTGGGGATATCCCCGCTGACTGCAGGGGGCTTGGACAAGATGACCTTTGAGGGTCCCTTCCAACTCCATGTGTTCTGTGATTCTTTAAACTGGGAATTTTTGTTAGGTGTGCATGACAGTGAAAGGACTGCATGAAAGATGAAAAAAGAAAAGGGGAGGAATGTCACATATGAGTTTTTCCAAAGTGGTTCCATTTGTAGTATCAGACTAATTTTTGGCATTTTCCTCCTATAATTGTAACTTAATTTTCTTTAAAAGCAACCTGCCCCACTAAACCACAATAATTCAGGAAGAACAATGGCATTGCTGCCAAGCAGACTTCATGAGACAAAGTAACCCACAGAGACTGTCATTTCCCAACCCCAACAAAAATGAATTTGAAGATACCTTCTTGAGCTTCAGCTTGGCACTGTATGATGTAAGAGTCTATAAGTCGAGCTTCTAAATCTCTTCCCTTTTCTACTGGTGTAATCAGTTTTGGAATGTGACTTTCCTAAGTACAAAGCAAGTCTCAGAGTTAGTTTAGGCTTAATAATACTGCTGCCACTGAAATGCAAGACCCTTATGCCTAACTGGATGGGACACAAAGTGAAGGTCCCAAGATGGCTGACTGCACTGTGGCACATGCCACTGGCCAGAGAGACAGACTGCTCGTCCACTGCCACTGGGAAACAGTAGCAGGGATTGAGTGGTAGCACAACATCTTGATACCCTTCTTTGTCCTGTTTCATTCAGGTAGTCTGAAGGATTTGTTTGTTCTGTAACCTCATCAGAAAAGCAAGGG
Source organism: Indicator indicator (assembly GCF_027791375.1). Lineage (NCBI taxonomy): Eukaryota > Metazoa > Chordata > Aves > Piciformes > Indicatoridae > Indicator > Indicator indicator. Next base: position 56,453,418 of record NC_072011.1, on the reverse strand, counting down.
CTAATACAGTAAGTCAAGCACTTGGAGACAAGAACAGACAGCAAAGACAGTTTTTCTACCTTCAAGTGTTTAAAAATCCCAGCTGCTATCTTCAGGCTCCTGTGAACATCTTTTGCTTCATCTTCTGTTATACTATGAATATAGAACAAATCAATGAAATCTCAGTTAGAAAGGACATCTAGATATCATTCAGTCCTTTGGAGAAGGACTATCAACAACAGTAGATCAAGATCAGTTATAGCTTGTCTAGATGAATGCCTCAAGAATGGAGAGTCTACCAATTCTAAGTAATCTGCTCCACTGCTGTAGTACTCTCATGGTAAACAAGTTTCTTACAGAGTCCAATAATTAAATAACCAAATAGAACTCACTTGAAAAAAGAAACATGAGATGTTGTACTGACTGTCAAATAAAAAGTAACCTCAGTGTTAAAAGCCAAAATTCTGAAAAAGTCAGCAGAGCTGTTACTTTGAGAGTCTGAGTTTTGTACCTGAACATTTAGAGAAGGACTGATGAAGAGTTTACTCATAACTAACACTTTCTCCATAGCTCAGTCACATGAGCCTAGTACACTTTGTTCATGGATACCAGAAGGGACTGAAGTGCACTTGGACATTACAGCACATGAATGAAAGCCAACTGCCTCCTCGAACTCCTACTGTCTCAGCTGGACATGCACTGCAGCAGGCAAAACTCACAACCCACTGCATTTTTTTGGTGGAATATCGCTGCAATGGAATAACTAAGAAAAGAAAAACACTTACTCTTCTTTTCCAGCGAGTCTAGATGCATATTTTGTGTACCACAGAGCGACATTAAATCCCATGGAAACCAGTTCAAACACTGCATCCTGCTGGGCACTAAAGAAAGACAGACAAACCCCCTCCAAACAATTTAATGCTTTCCATTTTGTTCTAACAAGTTCTCTTTGCTGACAGCTGATATAGCATGAACTGACATTACTCTCCATAAAATAAGAATTTTCCATTTAAGAAGCGAACAATTTCTAATTCAGAATCTCCTACTTGCTGAACTGCCTAAAAGATACTTCAATTTTTATTTTCTCCCTTTAAGAGCTCTTAATTATAATCTCCCACATTCAGATACCTACTCTCCTCACTTGGGAACTTTTATTTTAAAACAGTAACTTGAGATTTGTTTAGCTTTGGGTGTGGCTGAAATTTTTCCATCTTTTACTTTCCTTTTTTTTTTTTTTAAATTGCACATTTTGTGGAAAGCCTTCCTCTGGAATGTCTACTTTAAAGTTGTAGCTGCTAAGTTAATAAGTCAGAGCCTATTACATCTCTCTCGAATGAATGTTATTGCAAGTATTTATATAACTGTAGACAAACAGCATGTGCAAATAGCAGGGAAGTTCAGACACTAAAAACGTGGTCTTTGAAAAGAGTGAATTTGCAGTCACAAGCTCAGTATAGCTTAAGAACCAGCAAACTTTAAAAAGAAAGTTGTGGGAGTGGGAAGAAAACTATTGGCACAAGTACAAATGTGTATGACCATTGAGAACATTAGAAGAGAGTCCTAATCAACAGACTCTCTTCCAAGGGGAATAAAAGCTTTGAGGAAGTTGAGCACTTCTAGATAAAAACATGACAAATTTGTAAGCATGGTTATACAACACAACTACAATAGCAAGAAAGAACTGAATAATCCAGAAGGTTACAGATCTATGCTCCTACTTAAAGCACAAACTTTGTTTGCACCAGGTGTACATGTACTAGCACCTTCAGAGGACAAAGATAAAACCAAATTATTCAGCAACATTCAGCCTGGAGAAAAGGCAGCTTCAGGGAGGCCTTACAGTGGCCTTCCAGTCGCTGAAGAAAGCTACAGAGGGACGTTTTACAAAGGCTTGTAGTGATAGGAGAAGGAGGAATGGCTTTGAGCTGTAAGAGGGGAGAATTGGACTGGATTATTAGGAAGAAACTCTCTATAGTGAGGGTGGTGAAAGACTGGAACTGGTTGCCTAGGGAGATTGTGGATGTCTCCCCCCTGGAGGTGTTCAAAGCCTTGAGCAACCTGTTCTAGTGGAAGGTGTTCCTGCTTATGGTGGGAGGTTTGGAACCAGATGATCTTTTAAGGTCCCTTCCAACCTAAACCATTCTATGAATATATGAACATTTGTACTTCAAAAACCTCAGAACATACTGATCAGGCAATAGTGCCAAATGACAATGATTTAAACTGTAGTAAAATGTCTTATCATATTCAATTCACCAATATTCTCAAGGCTCTTCTTTCTGCTACTGCTCTAGCCAACTGTAGATACAGTTTGCAGATCAACTAAGTAACAATGAATCCTTCTAGCATTCATTATCATTGATTATCACATCCTTACAGAAAAATGATTAACCATCTTTACAAAGATAATATGCTTTACAAAAGAGTGGAACATCTCCCTTATGAGGAAAGGCTGAGGGAGCTGGGTCTCTTCAGCTTGGAAAAGAGGAGACTGAGAAGTGACCTCATTAATGTTTATAAATATGCAAAGGGCAAGCGTCAGGAGGATGGAACCAGGTTCTTCTCAGTGATGTCCTGTGATAGGACAAGGGGCAATGGATGCAAGATGGAGCACAGGAGGTTCCATGTAAACATAAGGAAAAACTTTTCTCACTGTGAGGGTGACAGAGCACTGGAACAGGCTGCCCAGAGAGGTTGTGGAGTCTCCTTCTCCAGAGACCCTGAAAACCTGCCTGGATGCGTTCCTCTGTGACCTGCTCTAGGTGATCCTGTTCTGGCAGGGAGCTGCATACCCTGTCATCACTAAGGCACACCCACCTTGGAACTTGTCCTTGTAATGTGTCTGTCCACTTGAAATTCTGAATGTATCTCAACTTGCAGTCTTGGGAAGACTCATCCGGTGAAAGGATAAAGCCTACAGAATACAAAAATGTGCCAAAAGGTACCCTCAAAGAAACAGAAACAAGTAATGAAGGAATGGGGATCAATGAGAATATGGATACAGAGAAAAGAATGCTTCTCACTGTACCCCTCAAAAACACAGGTTACATCCTGAGCCTTTTATTTTATTCCTTGGTATCTTTAGAACAAGATGTACAAAAAACCAAACTGGTTCCCACAAGAAACTCCTTGCTCAGCAGGTTATCAGCTCAACCCTGCGAGTCCTGATTGCTCAAGGAAAACCTTGCAGACATCTGCATGTCCCATATGATGACCAGCTAGGAGTTAGGACTGACCCAGGCACAGGATGGAGGGGCTGCACAAGGTGAGTGAGTGACTGTCCCTGCCAACATAGTAATGATGGGGAAATTCCAAGAAAAGCTGCCTCATCAACAGGGAGAGGAAAAAGGGCTTGTAAGCATGTACTCATGTAGTAATCACCTCTTTTGTCTCCAGGGCTACAAGAAATCCATTCTTTAGGTCCAGCAACCCAGAAAGCAGCAGTCAGTAGGATGAGATTTATATTTCACAGGCCAAAGAAATTTTTCAGGGAGGAGTAAGATGGACCTTAGTCTGATCAGGTCTTACAGACTTCAAGAAGTGAGGACTTGCAACAGCAACTATTGGGGTTATAGCTCTACGTGCTGTCACATATTTAGGAAGATAGAAAATACTTTTTCTTTCACATGCAGAAGATTGTAGTGACCAAACTCGATACTTTCCTGATACTTCTACTTTGCTGTAGACCAGACTTGGTCTACAGCAACATGGACTGATTATTTTAACTTTATATCTAGACCGCTGCCTTAGCTTACACCCTCCCAGAGACTGAGGGAACTAAACCAACTTGAGCTGCTTCACTTCCCACAGACTGAAAGATCAGAGTTTCCATGAACCACCTGAGTCCTGAAAACTCAGTCCTGAGCACCTGAGTGCATCATCAGAGGTGACCATCTACTGAAAATACAGACACTGTGTTAATGAACACCTAAATATACCCAGGACAAGCAGCAGCAGAAGTATAAACATGCAACAGAAGTTTACACCGACAAGTGACTCCTATCAACTAATTGATAGATTCAAGTTATCCTTAAGCAGCAATTCACCATAATCTAAGAGGCAGACAAACATTTTTTCCTCCAGCAGGAAGCAGAATGAAGTTAAAAGCAGGAAGACAGGCCTGCCAACACTTGGCAGGGTCACAAATGACACTGAAACTTGTAGAAAGGTCCTGGTGAATACTCATGACTGGCATCAAGCAATAGGAGCCATGAAGATACTCTTCTTCCCAAGAAGTGCCAAGCTTCTTTACAGAAAATCAGCACATGACACATTCTGGGAAGCATCATTAAGCCTCAAACTATATACCTTTTGAGATATTAGAGTATTGCTAATCAATGTTCCTACCTTGCAAGAGTGAGAAGTACAAGTCAGTTGCATTCTTCATCATTTCTGGATTACAGCTTGAGTCTGTAAACAGCTCCAATAGTCGTGTTCGAGATAACCTCAAATCACTGCATGGAGAGGAGGAAGTAGAAAAAAAAATCTAAGAAATTTTACATCAAGATGTACTATTAAGAATGTGGCCACCCATGTATACCACTATCCTTTTGGCTGGGACAGTGAAGGGAGCACCTGATTGAGCTATCTAAAGGCAAGGAAAAGTATTTTACAAGGACAATGCCTCTGGAGACATAGGATTGACTCTTTAAACCACAATCCATTTTGGACAGATAGCAATGGATAATCAGACTCATTATCAACCTGTTATTCTACCACAAACTAAAATAATGATGCCTTTAACTACCAAGAGGTTGAGTGCAGGGAAAGGGAAGGGAGGTAATAAGCAGGCACATTCCTCAACGTGAAGAGGTAAGAATAGATCTGCAAAATAAGCTGAGATCTTTTTTTTATTACAACATCTACAATAGAACATTCATGTCTTATTCACTTATGGAAATTGCTTTAAGTAATCTCTTGCAGAAGAATGCACAGTCATCATGAAGACAATGAAATGCTTAGTCCTTTGCCTCTGTATTATCATAATAGGCTTTGCCATGCACTCAGAGACTTGAAAACTGGGTAATTCATTCTTTGTAACTGAATGATCAAGCGTTGTCAGTGTCTTATTGCCTCAGCCTACACATTTCTTGTCATCTTCAAAACCAAAACTGAAGACTAACCATTACTTTTACACGTCTTCCAAAATGTGAGAGGTAAAGTGAAGCTAATCACGAGGACACTTACTTGCAAAGCTTTCCTGCAGCTGGAGTGGTAGCTACCCCATAAAAATTAAATGAAACAGGAGCTGTAGCCTTCAAAGGGTTGCGATGAAACCAGTGGGTCATTTTCTTTCTGTTGTGTTGTTTATACCAAATCTAAAGTGTAGAAAGAAATGAACAGCTGCAGAAATAGGTACAACTGAGACGGTGTATCAGTCATGCTCCTCAGCTCATAAAAATCTATTCAAAATGTAAAGTATTAGGAAAGAAATTAATCTGCAAATTTGTATGTCATTAGAAGAAATTAGATTTCTTATTTTCCATTTAAAACATTGTTTCCAGACACCTTGTCTTCACCATCCATGTGCCTAGTTTGAGAACCTTACTCTCTTGGAAAATATATACTTTCTGAGGCAACTATTTCAAATTGGGCAAAAGCCTAGAACATACTCTGCTCTGTATTACTTCATACTTTCTTGCTCGAAACCCTCCGCATTTGTTACCTCCTGTGTAAAAGAGAATGTTTCCCATGTAATTTACAGGTGTATCTCAATGTATTGGGGTGATTATATTGTGTTTGGTCAATCACAGAATGGTTTGAGTTGGAAGGAACCTTAAAGATCATCTAGTTCCAACCCCCTGCCATGGGCAGGGACACCTTCCACTAGATCAGGTTGCTAAAGGCCTCATCCAGTCTGGCCTTGAACACCTCCAGGGAGGGAGCTTAGCAGATTTTATTGTGGCACCACGGATATAGATAAAAGTGCAATTACTTGCAACCCCTGCTGAAAACAAGGCATATATTTACACACATGTAACAGACCTGGAAGTTCAGCAGAGTACAGCTGAGGCACACCATCTGTTTTCTTTTACTTCAATTTCAGCAAACATACATTAACATAAGCACTTCAATGAACTTGCAATAGCGATGCATGGTGGGAAGATGAAACAAGAGAGGTCTGTACTGCATAAAAGGAGAAACTTCACAGAATTGTTTTGCTTGGAAAAGACCCTTAAGAACAAGTCTAGCCATTATCTAAACTCTACAGGGCTAAACCATATCCCTTAGCACCACATCTCTGTGACTGTGAAACACCTCCAGAGATGGGGATTCAACTACCTCAGGACAGTGGAAACGTGGAACTAGTTGCCCAAAGAGCTTGTGTGGTCTCCACTTTCAAAGACCTCCAAGACCTCAACAGATATAGCCCTGAGTGATCTGATCTGATCTCAGAGCCATCTACTCTGAGCAGGACGCTGAAGGAGAGACTCTCCAAGACCTCCATTTTTTGAAGCTGTAAGTTCATTGTTGTAAAAAGCTTTGCAGCTTCACTTAAAAAAAAAAAAAAAAGACCTGCCGCCGTCCAGGTCTTCCAGACCGAGAAGACAATTTAATCTGTCAACACCTATCACGACATCTTGACCCACCTGCGCAGCGGTCTGCACAGCGGAGAGGTGCCGTCACACGCCTCAGTCACACCCAAGCCAGGGGACGCTTTGACAGGCACGGAGATCTTCCGTCTACACACCGCCTTTAGACCCCGCACCCGACAAAGCACAGAGAGGTTTGTTCGCCGGGAGCCTGCCCGCTGCCGACCGCCTTAGGCCTGCGCCGTCGCCTCGCCAAAGCCTGTCCGGTGCCAGCGGCACGCACCGACCGACGCCCGCCCCGACGGGCAGCCCCTTTCACAGCAGTAGCTGCAGTGCTGACCGGCTCTCCGAGACCCGCCGACAGCAGCGACTCGGCCACAGACGGCCCTCAGAGTCGCTGGGACCCTCCCGCTAACAGCCGCTTCCGCCCGGCCCTGCCGCGGCTCCTGGCCGTGCGTCACCCCCGCAGGCAGCACCGGCAGAAAACCGATAACTTCGTCCCGCGCAGTACGGTGGGCCGAACGCATCGATCCCGGCGGCTACATCCTCCTCGTCGGGTGCCCCTGGTACACCGGCCCCAGCCCCGTTCTTGGAGTCTCCCCGCCAGGACAACCGACGGAGGCATGGTCAGGGCCCGCAGACATCCCCCGGTAGGGACCCCTCAGCACCACAAAGAGGGGAGGGCACGGCGGCCCAGTGATGACACGGGCCCTCTCGGACAGATCACCTGTCTGCAGCGCTGCACAGAGGCCGCACTGCTTACCTAGAGGGGGCCTCCAACGTCGGCACGGCCGGAAACAGAAGGAAGGGGAGGAGCGCAGTCGTCCCCGCCTGACAGCCACCACCGCGACCCAGCTGGGAGGGCGGGGTCCCTCCGGAGCCATGTGACAGCCGCCATGACCCATACCGAGGCGGACGTCGCGGTTCCTCCTCTCCAGCGCCTCGACAGCGATGGCGTGAGCGGGCGCGGCCGGCGCAGCCTACCTCGCTGGGCGGCGCTGGCAGGAGGCGCTCGCCGCGTTTGGTTGTCGCGGCGGCTGGGCTGGGCCGGCGGCGGGCGCGGGGCTGGCGGGAGCGGCTGCGGCTGCCCGGCGCGGTGCCCCGGCCCGGGGTGAGCATGCTGCCCTAGTGCTGGGGCTATGTCGGAGGCGGCCCGGAGCCTCCTGCAGCGCTGGGGCGCCAGCTTCAGGAAGGGCACCGACTTCGACTCCTGGGGGCAGTTGGTGGAGGCGATCGACGAGTACCAGATGTGAGTGCGGGGGCGGGCGGCTCCCACCGCTGCCCCGCTGGTTCCCCGGCACGGCCCCAGAGTCCCGTGCAGGGGGCCGGAGGAGGGAGCGGCTCCTGGGCGGGGTAGGGCAGGGGGGGTCCTCGCCGGGCCTAGGCCGCAGTGCCCCTCACCCCTGCGGCGGGTCCCCTACTGTAATATAGGGTGTAGGGCCGTGGGCCGGGCCGTATCCTGAGGCGAGGTGGGGTTGGGGGTTCGCCCGACCCGCCGGGAACCGCCCCGTCGAGACCAGCGGTCGGTGGCTGGTGCTGCGCTGGGCGCTGCCTCGGAGCTGCTGGGCTCCCCTCAGGCGTGGGGCATCGCTTCGTGTGGGCACCGCTGGGCCAGGATACTCCCATCCCATCGTCCTGTCTCCCGGGCTTGTGGGGAAGGTGGGACTCGAACTGAGGAAATGGGCTGCCGAGGCATTAGTCTTACCCCAAAACCCCCATGCGACCATCAGGGTGGAAAGGGGCGAACCTGGCAGCCCCAGTTAGATTGGCTTGCACTGGGTGTGACCACATCATCCATGAATCCTTTGGCATCAGAGGGGGAGTATTGGCACTGCAGGGCACTGGTAATACTGTTCTTAAAAACACACCTGGTAGTTTTAGCTAAATGCTCTCCTCTACTGCTCTCTTCACCATGAAGATGAAAGTTATTTCTTTGTGATATGATTGCTGCAGGCTAAGTTTCTTACGGTGAGTTTTCTGGAAGCAGTCCAGAGGGTTTGCACTTGTTCACCGAGAGAAAGTCAGCTGAAGAGATGCTCTCCTAGAGATCTTCCAGCATTACTCAGTACTATTCAAGTCGTGGGCTGTAGCATCACTGGCTAGTGGTTCAGTTGCCATTCAGAGTACTAGGCTGCTGGCCACTTACAGCATAGTCATGAGATGCTATAATCTCATCATTTCATTCTCTCACCAGACATGATGATGCAAGTTCAGTAACTTGCAGTTCGCTGATGGTCTTTAGAGCAGGGCAAGTTATTACTACAAACCTTGGCACAGGGATGAAAAGAAGTTCTTTTCCAGATCTGTATCTGAGAAGAAAAAAAAAAACAATCATTGGAAAGTAAGAGAAAAAAGATATTTTTAATAATAGCCCTTGTGTGGACATCTATGGGGAGTCCAGTAGGATCCTAATGCTTTAAATTGTCTTGGCAGGCTTAGCAGTTTCATGTAATGACCTTTCTTCAGAATGAAAAGTCTTCAGGCTTCTCATTCTGAGCTCACTTCATTGAGAAGGAAGGTCACTAAACATTGGCAGACAGTCCAGTTTGAGAGTCGAAGTATAACTTTTGTTCCTTTCCTCCCAGCATCAGTTGCATCTGATGAGAATTGAAGTGATCTCTGTGCTCTTGCTTTATTTTGACTTTGTAAGAAAGCTCCTCTTGGGTAATAGTATTGTAAGCTGCTCTTATAAGCCTTATCAGGGAGTTTCTACTGAATAGAGTAGTCACCAGTAGATGAACTCTGTGGTTCCAGGAGGGAGAAGAAAGGGGAGAGAAGATCAAAGGGTCACAGAGAGATATCTCCTAGCGAGGAGCCAGAAACTTTTCACTGTGTTTATCATAAGCTTCTTGTACATACAGCAGGTAAATCAATAGTACTTCCAATCTATAGTGTAGAAGCTGCAAATAAGCAACACAGGGCACGATACCTACTTGTAGCTCTGGATGGACATAATATCATGTCTTAACAATACAATGGCTTTGTGTTGCTGCCTTCTGAAGTGGCAGTCTGAGATGGGATGAACAAGTGTGTTGCTGCAGTTGGTCAGGTACTGCTAACGGCTGGGTCTGTACTGATCAGCACAAGGTGGCTGGGAAGAAGCTGGTTGTGAGCTTACTGTTGGTGAGCTTACTGACACTGAATTTTTTTGTTGGTTTGTTCCTTTTGTTTGTGTTTTCTTATTTTTTGTTCGTCTCGTTGGGATTTTTTGTTTTGTTTTGTTTCACCCAAATCTGAGCTACTTCAGACCATGGATTTAATGGCTGCTGATGTGCAAGAGTTGGGGCTGTTTAGCCTGGACAAGAGAAGGCTCCAGGGAGACCTTGTAACAGCCTTCCAATACCTGAAGGAAAGCTGGGGAGGGACTTTTTACAAGGGATTCTAGTGATAGGATGAGGAACAATTGCTTTAAGCTGGAAGAGAGGAGATTCAGACTAGGTATTAGGAAGAAATTCTTTCCAGTGAGGGTGGTGAGACTCTGGAACACGTTGCCTATGGAAGCTGTGGATGCCCCCTCCATAGAGGGGTTCAAGACCAGCTTGGATCAGACCCTTGAGCGACCTGTTCTAGTGGAAGGTGTCCCTGCTCATTGTGGAGAGTTTGGAGCTAGATGATCTTAAAAGTCTCTTCCAACCCAAACCATTCTATGAATCTATGATGTAAAACACATAGACTTATATCTACTCAGGTTTTTGTTACTTATGTAAGTACAAGAGCTTGGTGCAAAGACTGGCCCTTGTTTGCTCGTGTGCTTACTCATGCAGGAGCCCTCTGAGCTGTCAGCAGTGCCTTCCACATTCAGTGTCCCCATCTGTGGAACTTGGTCTGATCCAACTTTGAACAAGCTTCAAGAGGGATGCCAGATGCATTTATTTGGATTAGGGTGGTTGGGTTTTTTTTATTAGCGACAAATGGAAAAGGAGTTGTGTTACTGATGCTTGCAGAATGTGGTGTTGCCTATTGTGGGTGGTATGCTGCTGATATGGTGATACAATTTCTTACATTGCTGCTTTTAAATGTCCTTTCTGTATGTCCACTGTATCATATTGGCAGGGTGGTAGGGAAGGAGCATACATTTGAATTCAAGCATGTTTGTGCTTCTTGTCTTTTCTCAGATACCAGCTTTCTCCCTTTACAGGGCCACTGAGTTGTGCAGTTACCTTGTCCTGTTTGGTTGTGATTTCACTGATGCTAGCTAAAAACTACATTGCCCCCAGTCCTTGTGTCTTTTTAAGAGAGCTTATTTTTAGGAAAATCCTAGAAGTAATCAAGTTCCAATTTTTTGTTTCTGACACAGGCTTTCTTGATAATCTGCTTTGGTGTATTACATCTTGGTGTATGTATTCTAATTCCCCTCTGAAAATCAGACTAATGCTCTCTGCAGTGGTGGCAAGAAGATGAGTCTCTTTAACAAATCGAACTTGTAAGGTTCTAGACCAAAGTGTATCATGGTATCCAGAGTACTGCTGCTGTCCCTGGGTTTCCCCTCAACCCTCTGTGCCCTTCCCCCTCTGCTTTTTTAGATAAAATTATTTACAGGCAATGGCAACAATTGCCCAAGGGTTTGGGTTGTTTAATGTTCTCCTTCCTCCCGGGACGGAAACTGTAACTCTTCCCATAGCTTCCCTCTCCAGCTTCCTTTCGCTTTCTGGAGCTGTTTGCTTGCTATTACTTTCCAAACCCCTTGGTACTCCTGTCTCTGTGGTGACAAGGGGTGTGGTCTCTGCTCTGCATGCAATGCTGACAGGCACAAATGTGAGCTGATGCAGCCCAGGCCAAGCCACCCTGCACCTGGCTTCCAACCCTGGAGGAGTGTGTGGCCATCACCTCGGCAATCTCTCGCACCCATCTCTCCTGGCAATCCAACACGGGCTGTTGTACCACAGGGGGTCATCACAGGGTGTGTGGTCTGTTAGAAAATAAGGGGATGGGGTGAGGTAAAAGGTCAGTGCTTGTAAGAGGGGCTGTTGTCTAGAAGGACCTTCCTACCTGGTCTCCCTTCACCACACATTATATGTGTAGTCTCCTCCGCCTAATGTAGGTGCATACTTTGTCCATCTTCTGAGATGTTTTTTTTAAGAGGTCCTACCATGGTTATCAGCCTGAGAGTCACAGAATTGTTTTGGTTGGAAAAGACTGCCAAGATCATCAAGTCCAACCTTCAACCAAGACCACCATGGCCATTAAACCAGGCCCCACAGTGCCATGTCCACAAGTTTCTTGCACACCTCCAGGGACGGTGACTCCACTGCTTCCCTGAGCAGCTTGTTCCAATGCATGACCGTTATAGAAATCTGTGTTAAAAAACAAACCAGCCCCAAAACTGTTTGGAGTAGCAGTCTGTGGGCCTCTTGGCTGACTTGTTGTCTGGAGACTGGAGGGGAGTGTTCTGTGTTGTGTTCCCACTCTACAATTTTCTTTCCCTCCATCCAGATTAGCGAGGCATCTACAGAAAGAGGCGCAGTCTCAGCACAACAATTCGGAATTCACAGAAGATCAAAAGGTGAGTATTGCTGTTTGCTCAGTCAAGGAGCTTGACTCATAGGTGTGGATGTGGATTATGTTTGTTTTATATTTTTTTTCTCTCTCAGACCAAAGCCTTATGAGACCTTTTTTCCTCCCTCAGTAGATGCAAACAGCCACAGAGCCCAGCATGGCTAACACGGTTACTGTCATTAGATGTGACAGATGCTCTGCTGTGTGATATTGAATGTCATGCATGCTGGCCAGAGTCCTTCATAACCTGGGTGTTTCTTATTTTGGGTGACCTTTTGGTAACTGGCTTATACAACGTTGTGAAGACTGAATACAAACTGTCTTGAACTGCAGACATACAGGGGTGTGTGAGGAGGATGTTAGCTTAACATGTAACACCTGACTGGGAAGGGTCCTGGCAGAATTCTCCCTAGTAGCCTCTCGACGTTATTTGTTTATAATCTTTCAAAATATTGAAATTACTTTAGTCCTTCCTGCCTCTTCTCAGTTAAAAAGGCTGTTTCTTGTCTTAGCATCACATTAATGCAATTCTCTGACAGGATTAAAGAGGAATCTACTAGCTGAGGCTCATACACTCAAGTATTTCCAGCAAAATAAAATCTTTGAGGTATGAGTTACTGCTGAGTTTCTGTCTTGTATAAAGGCATGCTTTTTCTTTGGAATAAAAAATTCAAGAACCCCTGTATTCCCAGACTTCCAAGTCATAAGATCACTGCTTTGAGCAATGGTGTTGCCTGAAATTTACATTCACTAGCCCAGAATCTCACTTAAGATAATAGGTGCTAGGGTAATGGAACCTGTGTTCGGAGATGTTGGCCCTGAATACAGGTCTTGGCTACAGAAATTAGGGCTTAACTGGATGTAGTGAGTTTCTTTAAGCACAGAGAGATTCACACCTTTACATAGAGTCTGACAGAGCTTTGTGACTGATTACTCAACATATACCAGTAAGAAAAGCAAAGAGCTGGTCTTCCATATTCTGTTTACTTTATGCAAAGAAGAGCATAAGGCTTGTGATCACCTTAAACAGAGTCCTAATCTTGGAGAAGGATTTGGTCCACCTTTCCTGAACTGAAGGCTTGGGAGCTTTGTTAGTGTTGGACAGCTGTTTACTCTTTGATAACTTCTGCTCTTAATCTGTTGCTGGTAGCTTTCTCCATCCTCCTCAGCTATAGCCTACTGCACGTTTCACTTCTGGAGATACTTTTGAAAAACATGGTTACTTCACGAATGTGAAGCTGTTACTCTCACCTCTGGAGGCATCATCTCCTGTGAGTATGGGAACAAGAACTACACAGGGCTTTGCTTCCAGATGTTCCCTGAATCTTATGGAAAGAACCTTGGACCAGATTGTGGAAGTGAGTGAGGTCAGCCATGAGGGAAGGCCAGGGGGCTCAGGAAGCAGAGATAACAGGCCTCAGATGTTAGATGCACAACTACCATCGTGTCTTAAGGCAACAGTGTTCTGAAAAGAAGAAATGAGTGGCTGTTTTGAATCCCTGCAGAGGTATACCTCTTCTAAAGCTAATATAATTTAAAGAGGTTGACGTTTCTATCTTTTTTTGTTATTATTTTGCAGGTAAGTAAGGTGCTAATGCACTGAAACTTTGAGCTTGTTCATCAGATGATGGTGCCTATTTCCTTAGCCACATACACAGATGAATATCCCAGACATCTTGTTGTGAGAACGTTCCCTTTCCCTCCTCTACCATCAGGAATGTAGTCACAGCAAAAATAAGAGTCTTGCTGTTGCTTTGAAGGAAGCACTGAGATCTCTGTACAGCAAAATCTTTTCGTGTGATGTCGAGCTCCTTGCTGTTCTGGTCTTCCCAATTTCTGCAGGAGCTCAGCCAGTATAATGTAGTGATCATGACCAATTACTGTCATCGCTAGTATCAGACACTTGGCATGCTGGAGAACAGTTCAGCATGCTTCTGGGTTTTCAAACAGTTTGGTTAAGTAGAAATGTATCTTCTCTCTAAAAATCTACATACCAAAAAAGCTACTTGTGTTCAGCAAAGTTCCTGCCAATGCATCAACCAGCATACCATTTCCTGGTGGTTCTGGACAGTTTCTTGCCCTCTTTCTGAGGTTCTGTGTGTCATTTAAGAGCCACCTCTTTATTTTTTTCTGACTGTAGAAAAGTGTTTAGGGTTGGCTTATACTACTGGCCAAGGCTGTGTGAAGAATTTTATAGACTGGAGAAGGCAAGGCTGTGAAGCTAATCATGAATTCCAGTTGCTTGATCCACCCTCACTGCAGTCTTTGTGTAGATGTACAGTTAGCTGTTTTCCAAAGGACCATACGTACTGCTGAGAGTTACTGTGAGGCTGTCATTGTGTCTTAATTGCCATACTTTATGGGGAAGATGAATTTCAACAGCAATTCCTCTGTATCAAGGGAAAGCTACTAACTTTACAGCTCCAGGGAAAGGACAAGGCTAGGTTCAAATCCTCAGCCCCATCTGTCTGTATAAACTTTTACTGTGTTTGGGTTTATTTCATGCATCACAGGTGGTGTTACAGTGCAGAAATGGCCACACTGTAATTGATGGTGTGTTACTTGCTAATATAATCATCCAATCTGTTAATCTAACAGCACTTGACAGATACCATCAATTTCTTTCCCAGGCATACTGTGAGCCAGTTATTGTTTATCTTGTAATAAATGGGTTCTTTATGGTAAGAATTCAGACTCTTAAATATTTGTATCTTGCCTTTTTGCTTTTGATCTGAAGAGTCAGTTTTCAAATACTGTAGGCTACTTCCCTTGATAGAGCAGACCAGCCTCCTGGATTTGCTGTTCAATCCTGGATTTTCAGCTTCCAAAGGGTAGTGGTCATACCTATTGCTGGATGTGCTTCTGGAGTTAACAGCCATTAAGGAAGGCTCTGTTTTGACTTGGATAGTTGACAGTGCTATAGTCTTCATTAGTGATTGTGAATTCTGTGAAGAATTTCTCTGCAGATAAACACTGTAATCAAAAACCCGTTGTGTTTAAATCTACTCATCCTGCAAACAACTTTAAGGAGGCTGTGCATCGATTTTATCACCTAGATGCTGTGCATGTGGAATATTAATAGATACAGTTACTGGTGGATTTACTGCAGTTGTTATTTTACCTTCATTCTTTAAAAAAAAAATCTGCCTTCATTCATGATCAGCCACTGTGTTTTGCTACATGAATTGTTCCAGTTGGATTTGGCCGTGGTTGTCAGCTTGCCTCCAGCTATAGTTACTCTCACCCAGTTCTCTGTGCAATAAATTTGACCTTTAAAGCCCTCTTGTAACCGCAGTTGCTGCTTCTTGTGTAACTGTTTTTGTGCTAGCCTGAGTTTTCTTCAGTATTAGAAAATCATGCTCTTTTTTTTTTTTGTGTGCTGAAATAAGAGTGCTGTTGAAGAGTCTTAGCATGATTCACTAAACTACTGGTCTGCTAATAGCCTAGACCTCTCCTGAAAGCCAAACTCTGCCCTGGCTCTGTATTTATGCAAACATCTTTGACTGCATTACAGTTAGCAGAGTCATTACTCACACAACTGCACTGAAGAAACCTTCACTGTGAGATCAACTGATTTTTTTTTTTTTCATTTCTAATCACAAGTTTACATAAAGCTGAATCTTAAGTATTGTAAACTAGCCAAGTTAATTATGATTCAGTATTTTTAATGAGATGCAGAATGTTTTCCCTGTTAAAAAAAAAAAAAAAAAAAGCCTTTGCATGGGATAGTTGCAGCTGAAAATGATAGCAGTGTTTAGCTGCATTTTCAACTTTTGGGTTGGGTGTGGTCCCTTAAAAAAATAGTTATGAATAATGCCTGCTGGGAGCTTGCCATGTTTCAATAGATTCCATATAAAACCTATTCTTTACTATTTTAAGACTCCCAAACTCTCTTCAAATAATCTGTTTGTAGAGCCAGTATTGCCCTCCAGCCCCCCAGGAGCCTGAGGACACACATTTTCTAATGCTGTTTGTTCTGTGAGGAAGTCACCCAGTTCAGGCAGTTTTAAGAATCCACAGTGGTGAATCTGCAGGCTAGGGAACAGGGCTGTTGCTGAGCTTATCAGTGAATTGGCAAAGGAGACAGGGGTTGAGCGATGCTTCTGGAGACCTCATTTGTGGTGTGAGCTTAATGCTCTGCATGTGACACCAGGAGGGGAAGAGCTGTGTGAAAATCTGTGGACAAGTTGTGATTCCATAGTGAGGCACGAAGCTGTGTGCTGGCACCCTGCAAACTAGTGATCCTCTCTCTGTGGTGGAGTTGGAGGGGTTTTGCTCGAACATGGAATGGGCATGCTCTTTGCTGAGCAGTCAACACCCAAGCCATCAGAACAGCTGGATTTTTGCAAATGTTAGAGCTGTAGGTCAAACCTTGGAGATTTCCCCTCCCTTCCCTAGGGAACCTTTGCATTCCTTTCTTTTACCCATTACTTCACACCTTCCTTTGTAAAAAGATTCTATCTTTACAAATGATTCTACCTTTCCAGATGTTCTCAAACATAAGAAAGAATTCCTTTAGTTACACCGCAGCTGATTAGATGGATGTCATGCAGCCTCACCCCGGGGACTGAGAATCTGCTTCTGTAATAATAAGTGGTGTCCTATCCAAAATCTGTTTTTCCAAGCTATGTTGGAGATCCAGCTATGGATCTTTGTAATGCTGGAGGCCCAGCTACAGTCCCTGTAACACAGCAGAACTTATTTCAGGGAGATAGAAGTTTTTTGTGACTTAACCTAGGCTACAAAATGAATCTCCTCAGAAAGGGGTCTCATATTTTTGTTCTGCCATGTCATGTGCAAGCATATGGTCACTGCTGCCTATGCTGCATCCTAGGCAGAGGAGAGAACAATGTGTATCCTGTGCTAATGTGCATCACTCACTGCTTTGTGGAAGGTGGTCAAAAGAGATTAATTGGTTGTAAAACCTGCGTACAGTGGGTAGTAATGTAAACCATGAGAAGGTGAAGTCTGGACTAATGCCATGTTGTGGAAATATTTAAGAAGAGAGGAGATACCAGGTGGGGAGAAATGACATTGAAAGCTTTGAGGAACCTGTGGTAGCAGATGAAAATCAGGTATCTGAGGCTTTTACTCTAGCTGTTGGCTCTGTCCTTCAGGTGTCTGATCTGCAGAAGATTCAGCTCCTGAACTTTCAGCTTTCAGCGTGGTGTGAGATGAACTGAAACTGGAGCCACTTAGCTTTTTGCCCAGCCTGTTGCAACCAGTGGTAGCCCAGCAGCTGCCTAAGAAGCAGCTTTGTGACCTCCCTTTGCAGGAGATTTAGGGCAGATGACTGGGGAAGGTAGCTTGGAAAGAATGTCTAGTTTTTATCTACTACTACAAACCTCTTGAAGCCCTAAATGTAACCCTCCTTTAAAGGGAAATTGTGGCTTCTGACTGATACCACTTAACTTGCCAGATGTCCATTCTCTTGAAGTTCTTTGATGCTAATGTTGTGCTCTATGAAGTCTTTTTCTCCCCTTGTATTCAGCTTGTGGGGATGAAGCTTTATATATTGCCTGATTTAAGAGGAGGGAATGAGTTACAGGTGCATATTTCAACTGCAGTTTTCCTTCCGAGGGGAAAATTTACTTTGAATATACACTGCTTACTTTGTAGCTTCATTGTCACTTTTTTTGCCTTGCTCTCTAAATGTTCCACAGTGTTTTAAATTGTATTTGTCCTTTATTTCTGCAGATAGTTTTAGTTTTGCTCATTAACTAAGCAAACTTTAGCAAATTTGTGATGGTCAGGCAAAGTATAGTAAACCATTCAGTTGCATCTACTTGTTGTCAGTTTTGGAAGTCTTAACTCCTCTTTTTCAGCTGGTAGTAATAGAAACAAATGTGACTCTTGCTGGTGCTTCTTATTTTATGAGACACAAAGACTTAAGCAGAACTATCTTCAAAGTAAGACTGCTAACACTGGGCTTGAAGCCCTTCCCTTTCTTCTACATTTTTAAATGGAAAAAGGAAATTACTTCCCAGTACTCCTCAGGGATATTTTAGACAGTTGACAAGTTGGAATCAAAGAATATATTTCATGCTTTACTTGGAGATTAAACGCCTTAAAATTCCCAAACTACAAAGTTAGAAAAATAATCCACCTTTATACTTCCTCTCCCACCAACACCCGTAGAAATGGACTGTGGTATTTCAGTGCTGAGATACTGAGCTTCTGTGACTTCCGAGGAGGGTTGACTTGGTCTGCTGAGATTGTAAGCCTGATAGAGGAACTGTAGGCATGACTCCTAAAACGGGCAAATGAGAACAAATCACCCAGGATCTCAGAAGCTAATAGAGTGGTTGGTTTGGATTGTTTCTTTTTTCCTCTTCATTATCACTTTGGGGCAGTTGAGTTGATAATTTATGGTGTGTTTGGCATTATGAGTAAGTGACCCTGCTTTGTGTTGATGAACTATGGGAAGAGAATTAAGTGGCAGATGTCAGTTTCATCTGTTGGCTTTCAGAAAATCTTACTTGTGTATGAAAAAGCTTTTGATACTGAATGATCTGGTATTGAGTAATGTATCTGAATATTGAGTACATCTGGTATTGAGTAATAGGTCTTTTTTCTTTGCAAGAAAACCCAATTGTTTGTATATACATTTTCAGTGTGAATATAGAAGAATTCAGTTTCAGTACTAAATTGATTTTTTTTTTCTTTTTACCCTTTCAGAAAACCATAGCTAAAATTGCAACATGCTTGGAACTGAGAAGTGCAGCATTACAGGTATTACTTTGTGTCTTTGTACTTTAGTCATAAGTAACTGCAGTGCTTTTTAAAGCTACTTTGGTGTCTTCAGAGATTGTCTTCAGAAGTTTTGACTGAGTGAACAAACCTTTGACACATAGACTTTCCAATCTGTCAGAGTGATGCCCCATGTAGCTGTCTTAAAGTGCTTATATGACCATATATTAGGGTTTCCACAAGAATTTAACTGCAGGGATTGTGTCTTTCATTCTTGGCCTCCTTTTCCTCCTTTGTAACTGATTAGTTTATCTTCCTGAACTATATACAAAGGTAAAAAGATCCTCAGAGCAACCCTGATTCAACAGCTTCACAAATGATCATAAATCATGAGGAAGACTATGTGTAGAACATAAGTGACTTCATAAATAGTTATGAAAACTGGCAGTGCTGTAGGGAAATGTGTGCAAATAATGATTTAGAAGCTACATTTTGGGCTTTTTTTCTGGACTGAAAGTAGATGTTATGGAAGTGACTTTCTTTTTGTCTCAGCACAATCTTATCCCCAAAACGAAAAGGAAATGAGAGAAATTTCCAAAAGAGTGTGGATGGGGAAGAGATGAATCATCTGTAGCAAAGTTTGGATTACTGGATTACCCTTTGTCAACAAATAGTGGTGAGAGGCAAATTTTACATCAAGGTACTCACAGCAGTGCCCCTCAGTACTTCATGTTGCTGTACAAGGGCAGCAGCTCCACTGAGCTGCCTTCAGTTGTCTGAGAGGTTGGAGTTTTAGGCTGTATGCTGGAGCTGGACTAATGAGGTGGGGGCTGACTAATCTCACATGTTTGAAGAATTATTTGATTAGCTCTTTCTATTTTAAATCTGAGGTGTTTAAACAGCATTTCACTTGTTCTGAGTTGCTGTGACTTTGTGACAAAGGGAGGCATGTTCCACTGTGGGGTGCTTCATAGGTGACATCTCAGAGCAAGAGCAGAAGATGAAACAATGCCATCATCTGCCAGACTGAAGAGATGAAGTCTTGCAAGAGCAGCTTTCCTTGCTTGTGGTTCCTCAGCAATAACTCAAGGACTTTATAACCTTGTATGAGGGTATTAGAGCTTTTCACCCATTCAGCTTTGTGGAGGGTTTTACTTGCTGCAGTTTTAGAATCATGGAATTGTTTTGGTTGGAAAAGACCTCTAAGATCATTGAGTCCAACCATTAACCTAAGATCACCACAGACATTAAACCATTCCCCAAGGTGCTATGTCCACCTGTTTCTAGAACACCTCCAGGGACAGTGACTCCACCACCTCCCTGGGCAGCCTGTTCCAATGCCTGACCACTCTTTCAGTAAAGACATGTTTCCTAATCTCCAACCTAAACATCCCCTGGCACAATTCCAGGCCATTTCTTGTTGTTCTATCAGTTGATACTAAGGAGAAGAGACACCCACCTCATCCCTACCTCCTTTCAGGTAGTTGTAGAGAGCAGGAAGGTCTCCCCTCAGCCTCCTCTTCACCAGACTAAACAGTCCCAGTTCCCTCAACCCCTCCTCATAAGCCTTGTTCTCCAGATCCTTCACCAGCTTTGTGGCCCTTAAAGCCTTTTGTTATAGCTTTTAGCAGAGGTTAAAGCAGATAGTGAATGTGGTCCTTGTTGACACTTTGTCAAAATCAGGGGGGAAAAAAAACCTCATCAGGCCTTAAAGAAATGTTGGGAAAAAAAGAGTAATCTGATGAGATGCCAGGGGTGCAGTGGCAGAATAGGTGAGACCTGGTTCTCTGTCTAAAAGAAAATGTCCACTCTCAATCCTCTTACGCACCAGTTTTCTTCTGCCAGCTCTGCCACTTGTCTTCTCAGAATAGGCCAGTTCTGGAAACTGTTCTGTTGGGTAAGTCAGGCAGACTTACTGGGAAGCAGATGTGCTACAGGCAGGTGAGGAGCTGGAGAAAGGAGAGATGGGAATCCCTCTGCCATTTGCAACCAGCTTTTAGCTGAGTGTTGTGCCAAGCTCACCCTGAATGCTGCAATTTCTGCCGGGGTTACGATGTTGGATGTGTCTCTTGACCTATGAATGCTGCTATTGGAGCATCACTTTGCATTGTAGTTTTATAGCTGATCTTGCTTCAGAACAGCTTGATTGGGAAAGAATTAGAACAAGTCCCTCTGTTAATGTTCCTGTGTGTATAAGTATGAAAGACCAACTAGTTGCTTTAAAAAATATATGTATCTTGCATTAGAGCTTGGAGCATATGGTAAGTTGTTGGGGTTTTTTCCCTCAACAAATGAGCAGCAATGTACTTTCTGCCCCACCTGTGAACCTAGCCTCTGTTGGGGAGATTTTGTTTGAAGTTTTGTAGGATATAGCATTGAAGTAACCTGCCACTCTTCAATAAAGGAACCACCTTGCATGCTTACTCTAAGTTATGGTAGCTCTGTCTGAAGAGAAGGTGCATACCAAGATCTAACTCTTTCTTTGTAATGTCCTAGTCCACCCAAGCACAGGATGAATTTAAACTTGAGGATCTGAAGAAGTTGGAACCAAGTAAGTAGTGTCTTTCTATTTTGAGTGACATTTATCATTACAATGGAGAATATGACAGCAGCGTAAATACTGACTGACCACAATGTGGTTTGACAGCAGTGCTGGGTTTGGGTGGTTCTTCCAAATATCTTTTATCACATAGGCAAAACCTGATGTGTCTTAAGGAGTGGAATATGGGTAACTTCTAAATCTATTAGTCCTAATGGTTCAGATAATGTATTCATCTTTATTCTCAAAAAAGTAATTCTCTGGGTGCTGCTCATTTTTGCCCAAAGTAGTAATTTCAGCTATCAGTTGTACGGTTTAAGTTTATCATCAGCTGGGAAATTTACCTGCACATCTCTTTCTTGAACTGCATTTCAACACTTTGTGGGCTTCCTCCTTGCAGCATGAAATTTATTATTTCTTCTAAAAATATTTAACTTGTGTTCATGGTAGTCAGCCACCTATCACCTATGACTGCAACGCTACCAGACTAACAAAGTTAAGAGTCAAAGTGAGGATATGAGTCAGTCTCTGAAGAGTTTTGTGTGGTGTTGTTTTTTCCCCAGCTGATGCTGGGTCAGTTTTTGGAATCTCAATCCAGAAATAACGTTTTGATGTAGGAAGTATCTATTTATCTGCTGCATTTTCCTTCCTGTAACACTGGCTGCTTTATTCTCGAAGCTTCCTTATGATCAAATCTTCCACATCTAAGCAATATTACCCTGCATGCTGACATTTCTGCAGTTCTTGGGGAACAGGTGATGTGGAAGAGTTTCTTTCATGTTGGCAAAAGCTGGATTTACTTTGCTTCTGTCACGGTTGTATCATTAAGGGGGATGGTGGGGTTAAACACGATGGACAGGCAAACATTTCCAATTCATGAGTAGGCTGAGCTTCTCTGCACTCCCAGTGCAGAGTAAATAAGCACAGGATCCTGTAGGGAAGCGTGTGAAGAAGCAGGGCATTGAACTGAGCTTTCTAATGTCTCTAGCAGAACAGAGTCCAACTGCTTTTAAACTGTTCCCTGAAAATCGAAAGTGATATGTTAGAAGGCTGTGAGATGTGAGGAGGCCAGAACTAAGGAAAGGTTGTAACTATGTGTAGGAAATAATCAGGTCTTTCTCTATCTGCATTTTGCATGTCTGGCCTCTGCATCCTCTGCTTTGGGATTATTTTGTATAGGTCCTCCTGCTCTCTCTTTATGAAGTATTTTAAATGTTGTAATCAAATAACTGCAAATTTTAGACTCCATTGTACAAGTGCCCTGTGAGCGACTGAATGATGGAAGTGGCAGAGGAATCGTGTTTTGATTGATCAAACTGTTCCACAAGTCAAAAGAAGTGACTGTTGAAGGGTTTAGTGAGAACTTGCATTCTGCCAATGGATGTGAAGCTTCCCTTGAAATGTCTCCTTTTCTTAAAAGTCAACATTGCAGTGCAAGGGTTCTGTTGCTTATCTTGCCCTCCATCAGAGAATTGATTTCTTTAGCTGTCAAAAGGACTGTTCATCAGTGTGAAGCACATTCAGCCCATGCCTCACACAAGCAGCTATATTAAAACTGAGGAAGAGTGTGTGGCCACCAGTTTTTGAAGACACTGAGTTATTTTCCTTGGAGGAGAATAGCTGCTTCTACAATGACAACTGAACATTGATGTTCTTAATGCTGCTGTCCAACTTGGATTGTTCTGGCATCTTTCTCTCTGAATTGTGCCTTTGTTTTGTGGTTTATATCGTGAACAGAGGAAATCTTAATCACTCGTTTCATAAAACACACCGTGAAGTGTTTTAGTTTGTGTGTTGTCAGTTTTCTCTTGCTTTCCACCAGAAAAAGCAAAAAACTCTGGGCTGCAAAAGCAAGAGATTTCTTTGTCATAGAATCATGGAATGGCTTAGGTTGGAAGGGACCTTAGAGATCACCCGTTCCAACCTCCCTATCATGGGCAGGGACGCTTCTCAACGAGACTTGCCTGATCAAAGGCCTCATCCAGTCTGGCCTTAAACACTCCCAGAGAGGAGGTATCCACAACCTCCCTGGGCAGCCTATTGCAGAGCCTCACCAGCCTTGTACTGAAGAATTTTTTTCCTAAAATCCAGTCTAAATCTACTCTCCCTCAGCTTAAAATCATTCCCCCTTGTCCTGTTGCTAGACACCCTTATGCAAAGTCCCTCTCCAGCCTTCTTGTGGGATCCGTTCCAGTATTGGAAGGCAGCTATAAGGTTCTTCCGAAGTCTTCTGTTTTCTAGACTCAACAACCCCAGCTCCCTCAGCCTATCCTCATAGCAGAGGTGTTCCAGCCCTCAGATCATCTTTATGATCCTCTTTTAGGGTGGATCAAGAACAGCTATGCATACAATTTGGCTTGTTTTAATTACTTTTGTGTTTGAAGCTGTCAACATGACTGAGAAATTTGGCTTGGATGTTGTTATAACAAACAGGGTCCTTAGACTTAACTTTTTTATTCCCCTTGTGCTGTTGAGTTCTAACTTTTCCTACTTAGGCTTGGATTTCACACTGCTTGAAAAAAGCAGTTGGATACTTTGGTTTGTTTCTAGGATTTGTCACTGAATCTTTTGTGCTAGAATGATGCTACAGGAGGGCTCATACAAACAAACAGTTCTCTTGAGGCTATGCTGTGTCAAATCATTTGCCAACACACTAGATCTCTCAAATCCTTTTCTTGTGAAAGCTTATACCAGCATTATAATACACATCACAATGGATAGGCTGTGAGATCCTGTGTGATCATTCTAGCCACTGACTAACTTCCAACTCAGTGTCTATGTATTATAAGAGATGGAGATACTGGGTTGTATTGGAGCGTGGTACCTGGATTGGTTTGTGTTGTCTATTTAAATAAACATCAATCAGTACAGGCATCACTGGCTGTAACTAAGAATTAAAGAGGACAGTAGTCTTTACCAAGTTAGTGTGTACTGGTTTTATGGCCCCTACTCCTTGGTTGTTTGTTTTTAGGTTTTTGTTGTTTTTGTTTTTTTTTTTTTTTTTAAATCTTTCAAGAGAGAGCCAGCTGCTGGTAAAATCAACATGATCTTGTCCAGTGTCACAAAAGAAAAGGCAACTGCTACACAAGAGCCTGCAGAACAATATTTTAAAGCGATATAAGTAGGGGCCACAATGCTGGGATCTGCCTTTAGTTAGACTTGTGGAGAACTTCCTGTGAATCATGTTCTCAGCACAGCAGCATTGCAGAGGGGAAGTGCTCTTTCTCCAGGTGGTGTGTTGTTTGTGAAAATAAAACAAAAGTGAATAAAACCCAAGCCAGTCTCTTAAAGTTTGGGTGCCTTACACAGTATTACAAAGGATATTCCTGTATGTTGTAACCTAATCCTGAGGCAATCCCAAGCACAAACACAGGCTGGGCAGTGAGTGCATTGAGAGCAGCCCTGTGGAGAAGGAGTTGGGGGTTTTGGTGGATGAAAACTGAATGTGAAACATCAATGTGCACTTGCAGCCCAGAAAGCCAAAAGCATCCTAGGCTGTGTCATGTGAAGTGTGGCCAGACGGTCCAGGAAGGGGATTCTGCTGCTTTATTCTGCTTTGTGAGACCCCACCTGGGATACTGTGTACAGCTCTGTGGCTCCCAGCATAAGAAAGAGATGGATCTGTGTGAAGATGACTGGAGGGCTGGAGCACCTCTGAGGTGCTCTCACCTATGAGAACAGGCTGACAGAGTTGCAGTTGTTTGGCCTAGAGAAGAGAAGGTGCTGGGGAGAACTTGTTGAAGCCTTTCAATACTTCAAAGGGGCCTGTAAGAAAGATAGGGAATGTAGTAATAGGTTGAGGCATAATGGACTGGAAAAGGTAGATTAAGCTTAGATATAAGGAAGAAATTTTTTGCTGTGAGGTTAGGGAGGCACTGCAACAGGCTGTGGATGCCCTTTCCCTGAAAGTGTTCAAGACTGGTTTGGATGAGGCCTTGAGCAGCTTAGTCTAGTGGAAGGTGTCCCTGCCCATGGCAGGGGGTTTGCAGCTAGATGATCTGCAAGGTCCCTTCCAACTTTAACCATTCTGTGATTTGTGTTGTTAGTTTGGGTGTTGAGTTTGTTGGGTTTGGGGTTTTTTGGGTGTGTGTTTGTTTGTTGTGTTTGGGGTTCGTTGGTTGGTTGTGGGTTGTTTGGTGGTTTGGGTTTTTTGTTTGTTTATTTGTTTTGTGATGTGTTTATTTTTATTCAAATCAACTGAAACTCTTGTGACAGTTGTAAGGAGGATTTTCCTTTTCTTCAAAGGATGATTGTTGCATTGCTGTTTTACTGCTTGGTGACTTTGGATAAGTATCCACTTCTTATCCTGAGGATGTTCAGTGGAGCACTTGTATAAATTGACCTATTACAACTTCAAAGTTTTTTGCTATCAGTGAGGAGACAGAGTTGAAGGCCTTTTAAAAACAGGTTAAAAAAAAAAAATCTGCAGGTTGCAAAAAGCAAGATCCTGTGAATGGTATTTCCAGAAGTGTTTCTGAGCTAAACATTCAGCATCAACTTTGCCACCATTCCTGCCAGGATGTCTGAAAGCAGAGTACTGCCCTGGGCAGGTCTGATACCAAAGCCTGTGTGTGTGGCTGCTGCACTGTGGTTCTGCATCACAATTTCAGGCCCTGTAAAACTGCCTTTTTGCTGAACTTTTATCAGTGGAGTGTTTTGTGCCCTCTAGTGATGACTGAAATGCAATGCTCTAGAAGGTTTTTTGCAGGGGTTGTTCATTCATGTTGAAAGAGAAAGTGGTTACTGGGGAAAGAGAGGAATCTAGTGCTTGCCATCCTTTGGGAGATGGGAGCAGAACTCCTGTAATTTCTATGGCTTCTGCATAACATGCCTATGATCTGTAAAAATATCACTTCACTGAGATTTTCCTGCCTGGGCCACTTTCACTTTCTGTGCCCAGTGTGAAGCAACTCTCCAAAGAGCTGGGGAATTCTGAGAGTGATAAAAATCCCCTTCTTTTCCTGAACCTCTGCTGTGCTGGGAGGTGGCTGGTATTAATCAGCTGCCTTTCCGCTGGGAAGTGGCTGTGATTCTTTGCCACCATGTCGAGGTCAGCATTACTGATGCCTCAGAGCAGAAGTTTTTGGAGAGAGAGAGGCAGAGAGAGGGAGGCTTGGCATCAGTTTTGTCTGTCACATCTCCAGTGACAGTACCTGAAAGGGGCCTGCAAGAAATCCGGGAAGGGACTTTTTACAAGGACTTGTAGTGATAGGACAAGAAGGGAATGGATTTAAGCTTGAGGAGGGTAGATTTAGACTGGATGTTGGGAAGAAATTCTTTCCAGTGAGGGTGGGGAGACACTGGAACAGGTTGCCCAGGGAGGTTGTGGATGTCCCCACCCTGAGGTGTTCAAGGGCAGTTTGAATGAGGCAACTTAGTCTAATGGAAGGTGTCCCTGCCAATGGCAGGGGGTTGGAACCAGATGATCTTCAAGGTCCCTTCTAACCCAAACCATGCTATGAATCCATGAATCTCCAACTGAAGGCAACATAAAGCTTTTTATGTATTTATATATTGCATCCAACTGGAGTTGGGCAGTACCTAACCTCTTGGGTGGTGCTGCAGGAATGAGAAAAAAAGAAAGCTGAGTGAGCAAAGACTGTAAAGACTTTTGGGGTTCTTTATAGCTTCCCTGAGGGATTCCTTATTTGTTGTAGCATTCGAATGGTGTCTGTTAAGTTAATGATGGAGCTCATGCTGAGTGATGTGAATATGAAGAATTCATCCTACACTGGCTGAATTGTAGTGTGCAGAGGGGCCTGGCAGTGATTCCTTGGACATAACTGGTATTTATTTTGTCTGGGTACTTGTGTAATCTGGGTATTAGTGTAATCTTAGCACTGTTTTAAAACACTTCTGTTCTCATTCAGTAGTCCTAACGGGAGATTTCCTGTGCCTCAAGAGGGTTTTTTGCAAAGTGAGGCTCAGTGAGAGGACTCTTTTTCTACCTCCTCTCTACCCAATCTGGGGTACTCTGGTAGGAGAGTGCCTCTCCCTGCAGGTGTTCTCTAGTAAATTTTTAGGCCCTTTAGCCATGATGAAATGCCTATTTCTTTGACATGCTTTTGGAAGGTTTACTTTTACTCATAAACTGTTTTGGAAGTAGGAGCTAAAATTGTGATTACTGAAACCCGAGTAAGTTTCCAATACAAATGGCAAAGCCATTCTCTGTTGAATGCTGAAGAGTATAGTTGGTGTCTCTGGGGCTTGAGGCTGAGATGTTGCACTGTATCTCTTCTGAAGTCTGCCAGTCTACCAAGGGCAGGAAAAACCCAAGCAAACCCACCAGCACCAAAAAACCCCACAACATACACACAAAATAGGAAATCTCAGCTAAGCTGTGTGTTACCAGCGTTCTTAGTCTCCCAGAGTGACTGCCTGAATGTGCAGCCTGTCTGTGTGCTGAAGTGTGTTTAGTTCTAGAGATTTCAGTCTTTTTGGAGCTCACAGCAATGACAGCACTACCCCAATAGTCACCAAAAAAACCCCAATAGTCACCAAAAATTGCTGTGGTTGCCTGGGGCCTGTAGCTTTATCTCTTGCTGCTTTTGGTTATTGCCATGTTGATCTTTCCTGTCCATATAAGTGTGGTGGTGATTATATACTGGAGTTGCAGTTAGTCTGTCTGAATACCACAGTGATATAGAATCATAGAATGGTTTGGGTTGGAAGGGTCCTCCAAAGGTCTGCTGCCCAGAGCCCAGTCAAGCCTAACCTTGAATATCTCCAAGGATGAGGCCTCAGCTACCTCCCTGTGCAACCTGTTTGTGTTCCACTACCTCCACTATAAAGATCTTCCTCCTAACATCCAACTTAAATCTCCTCTAATTTCAAACCATTGCCCCTTGTCCTATCACTACACACCCTTGTAAACAGTCCCTCTCCAGCCTTCTTGTAGGCCCCCTTCAGGTACTGAAAGATTCCTATTTGGTCTCCCTGGAGTCTTCCCTTCTCCAGGCTCTGATGAGGGCTGCACTGGAGTTTAAGATGAGAGAAGAGTTGGGGTTTCTGTATGCTCTGATTCTTCTTTTTTTTTTTTTTTTTTAATATTACTATTATTTGTGTGTCTGAAGGTGCTGTGAGGATGGACATAGCTGTGCAAAGCAGTAGAATTCATGCTTGGTTATGGGTTTGGATTCTTATTTTTTCTTTTCTCTGCAGTCTTAAAGAATATCCTCACTTACAATAAGGAGTTCCCCTTTGATGTTCAGCCTGTCCCACTCAGGTAAGAGAGAGCTGGGTCACTTTGTGTATAAAATCATAGAATTGGATTGGGAGGATCCTTTAAAGGTCAACTAGTCCACCCCCCCTGCAGTAAGCAGAGAAAATGAAAGATACAACTGCGGTTGATAATTTCATTAAAAATTAACTCAATGGGTATATATTTATCTGGATCAGAAGTATGTTAAGGGCAATGATGCTGAGGAGCCAGTCATGCCACAGAGCAGAACAGCACAGAGGGCTGGGGAAGGCAATGAGGGTTATGTCTCACCAACCATCCCTCTTGTTCCTTTGCTTCTTTCTGGGAGGAGTGGAGAGATGGCTCAGACATCACTGGTTTACATCTGAGAAAGGGCACAGTAGGGAAGAGACAGAAAAAGCATGACTGTGTACTCCACAAGTGGAACAAGCCTTGTTTCATGTGACATAGCTTTCTCATGTTCTGCAGATGTTGTTAGCATGTGCTGTTGTGATAATGTTGAACTGACATGTCCCCTGTCGCTAAGAGAGAGCAGCAATGAAAGGAAATTGCTGAAAACTTTAGAATGGCAAGAAAAAGGAGAGTGAAAGGCAGTGGCTGACCATTCTAGAAGCATAAATTATCAACCAACAGACAATATTCTAATCCATTTAAATACAGGATTAAGATTTTTCATATGTGAGTTAGTGCTTGTAGCCAGTCTGAGGCTGGTTTGTAGGTAAGCATCTAAAAGGGGGTGTAGTCTGGGACCTGGGGTACTCCTCAAACACTAGAATTTCTAAAGCCACCTACTTGCTGTACTGCTTTGGGTAAACTGCTTAATAAAAGAACATTTAAGTTCTGGGTGTCTGGGTACCACTAAAAAATCAAGGCCGTGTTTTTGTTAAAATTGGAGCTTGATGCATCCCTGCATCTCTCTGAAACTACCAGTATTGTCTCTTGTGCTTTCTGTTGCCTGGGCTCCTGCAATCTGTCAGTCTGTAGCTACAGGCAGCAGTTACTAGGAAGTATGAAATGGCATTGAAGCACATCGCCCCTGCTCTGTACTCCAGATGATGACTTGCGAGTTGAAAGCCGGATGATGAATGATCCTTGGTCTCGTCCTTCTTTCTCTTGTTTTACAGGAAGATTTTAGCACCTGGAGAAGAGGAACACTTGGAGTTTGAGGAGGATGATGAGGAAGGAGGAGCTGGAGCAGGGTCTCCAGACTCTTTTCCTGCTAGAGTTCCAGGTAGGTACACTAGCCTTGCCATGCCAGCCTATGTAGCTTGTGTAAATTCTGCCTGTGAGAAGCCCTTTCTGTGATTTGCAAAGCCTGGGTAGGGAGCAACAGGCTAATGTAAACTCCGGTGCTGTACTGGAGAACCAGAAGGGTGACCAGTGGAACTTTTTTTTCTCAGCAAACAGTGTCTTATTGCAAAAGAGTTGTATGGATAACCTGTGAGGGTGGTACCACCTACCTCAAATAATTAGCCTTTGTTTTGGGTTGTGTTTTGGGTTGTGTTTTGGGTTGTGTTGTGCTTTGGTTTGTGTTTTGTTTTGTTTCAAACTCAGTAGTTTCTTTCCACGCACTTTCTTTACTACCTGAAGTGTTTCAAACTCATCAGTAAATTGTGGCAATGTTTCTCCTGCAGGGAGCACAACATCCTCCTAGAGATGTGATAAGTTGATGCTGGTGATTTTTGTGTTGCATTTTCTGGTGAGACAATGGCTTAGACTCGAGTTCAGCTCTGAGAGGGTAAAGAGCAAGCAGCTTTGGTTTTGATAGCTTAAGTCCCTGTCTATGTGAAAGCAGTTGCAGAACTGGATACACCTACAGATTCTAGACAAGGGTCTCCTGGTAACTTCAGTTTGTGACAATTTACTGGGTAAAGGAATAGGATCCTCCAACAGAGGTTCTTTTGGTTCCAGGTATAACTTCTTTGTGGAATAAGTAAGTTTCTGGTTTCAGAGCAGGTTGGCAAACTTAGTGTTTCAGGAAGGAGATGGCAAGCAGGGATACTACTGCTGGAATTATGGGCAAAAGAGCTGGGGCATTGCATTGCTTATGCCTGAAGGAAATGGCTCCACAACAGAGTTCAGAGGGTTGTCATCAGTGGCACAGAGTCAACTTGGAGGCCTGTGGCCAGAGATCAGTACTGGGTCCAGTTTTGTTCAATATCTTTATCAACAACCTGGATGAGGGGATTGAGAGTACCCTCAGCAAGTTTGCTGATGATACAAAACTGGGGAGGTTGGCTGACACCTGTCAGGCTGTGCAGCCATCCAATGTGACCTGCACAGGCTGGGGAGCTGGGTGCAGGCAAATCTCATGAAGTTTAATAAGGACAAGTTCAAGGTCCTGCATCTGGGGAGAAATAACAACATGCACCAGTACAGGTTAGGGACTGCCCTGCTGGAAAGCAGCTCCATGGAGAAAGACCTTGGAGTGCTGGTGGACAGCAAGTTCTCCATGGAACAACAATGTGCCCTTGTGGCAAGAGAGCCAATGGGATCCTGGGATGCATCAAGAAAGGTGTGTCCAGCAGGTCTAGGGAGGTTCTTCTCCACTCTACTCTGCCCTGGTGAGACCACACCTGGAATACTGTCTCCAGTGTTGGGAATACTGTCTCCAGTGTTGGGAATACTGTCTCCAGTGTTGGGTTTCAAGAGACTAGGACCTGCTGGAGAGAATCCAACAGAGAGCCACAAGGATTATTAGGGGACTTGAACATTTCCCCCATGAAGAGAGACTGAGACCTGGGGCTGTTTAGTCTTGAGAAGACTGAGAGGGGATCTGATGTCTATAAATATCTGAGGGGTAGTATCAAGTGGAGGGGGCCAGGCTCTTTTTGGTGGTGTGCAATAATAAGACAAAAAACAATAGGTTAAAGCTTGAATATAGAAGGTGTAATCCTCAACATGAGGAGAAACTTCTTTACAGTGAGGGTGATGGAGCACTGGAACAGGCTGCCCAGGGGGGTTGTGGAGTCTCCCTCTCTGGACACACTCAAAACCTGTCTGGATGCATTCCTGTGCAGACTACCCTAAGTGATCCTGCTTTGGCAGAGGGGTTGGACTCAATCTCTGGAGGTCCCTTCCAGCCTTTAATGTACTGTGATACTGTGATCTCTGTCCTTAGCTCTGACCAGTGCATGCTTCTGGATACGATCCCTGCAGGCTATGCTGGTGTAGCTGTGCACAGAGCTGTTAAGCTCACAAATACTGTGATATATTGTGATATTTTATTGCTGATATTGACTGTCTTGATCCTTGTCATTCATGATAAATCCATTTATGAAGATGCATTCTGTTTGCTCCAAGTGCAGCAGAGAGAGCTGGAGGTGCTCTTGATATGGTGGTGAATGAGTAAGGCCTTAGCCACATAGTGCTAAGTGACCTCTGTGCAGCCCATCAGAGCTGTGTGCATGTAGTGGACATAGAAGTTGTGTATGTGCTTAAGAAAGAATCCAGGCTGATGACAAACAGATGGAGTTTACAGTTAAATCACTTTTAAAGAAGTGGAGAATGCA
This sequence comes from Indicator indicator, assembly GCF_027791375.1. Classification (NCBI taxonomy): domain Eukaryota; kingdom Metazoa; phylum Chordata; class Aves; order Piciformes; family Indicatoridae; genus Indicator; species Indicator indicator. The sequence goes on along the minus strand of NC_072011.1, from coordinate 56,421,468 downwards.
AAGGTTTGGGGCATATACTTTCTTACAGACTTACTCTTCAGTAAGACCATGCTTTTAAGAGGAGGTGAGAGCAGCTCCTGAGCTTACTGATATTTAACATTGTCATCTACTTAGTCTGACTTTTCTGATTTGTTTTTTTGCAATCAGTTAAACTTCCCCACAGCTACAGTAATGTAAACAAACCCAAGGTGGTTTTGTACTGCTGGAACACACATCTTGTTTCCCCATTGAATGTGAATTAGTGTGGTGTGTCTTACCTGCTTGGAGGTTGGTCTGTTGACCTTTCTCTGGGTGATGAGGCTTAAACAAAAGCAGTTTGCAGCTTTGAGTGTGCATTATAAGTCAAATGGACTTTCCATACTGAATTGATAGTACTGTGTTGCACTCTTTCTTCTGTATGCCTTTAATCCATAGTGCTTAACTCTGTTGTCTAACTCTATTGTCTATCATGGTCTTGTCTTCTACATGCATGGCTTCATCGTTATCACATTGCACCATTCATCTAACCCAGGAGCCAGTGAAGGTATGAGAACCTTTTAGTATATACAGTTATTTCTTTGATCATATTCATGTGGCTGTGGTGCTCTTCATTCAGCTCTTAGTTTCAGCCCTCAAAATACAGTCTTTGGTAGCAATCATAGTCCTAGGCATCACTGTGTTGATCTTCATTTGCCTTCAGTACCAGAAAAATGGAAGGTCATATTTGGTGATGTACCTCACATAGTTTTCTAGAAGTTCTGCTGTGCTAGTGGTGTAGCCAAAGGTAGGTGTAGCTGGATTTTCTTCAATGGAATACATAATTTATGGAAAAATCATATAGAAAAAGTACTTTTGTAGTTAGACTTCTCTGCTGCATGAAGCTGAGCTGCCTCAAACAGCAAAGGTTTCCTGCCTTTCTTCCTGACTATATACTCCTTTATTCCAGTGGTGTGTTGGCAGTGGGTTCTTCTATGAACCGTTTCCACTTGTGAACCCAGATGGAGATTTGTCACTTTTTCCCCTTCCTCTGAACTGGAGTTTGGGAATGGAGAGACTGAATACCTGTGTCTTGGTAGCAGTAGGCTGTTGGGTTGACTTACCTTTGTATGTCTGAAATGTGCTTGTAGGAGGACACTTATTTCATTTGTAGATGCTCCCTTCCCCCTCTGTCAATGATGCCCTGTGGTTATGTCTGAAATGCCTGGCAGTTTTCTCATGAAAAGCCTCAGTGTGAGCCTGCTGAAGGCTGACAGGCCCAAGCCATGGCTGTGGACTGGCAGTGTGATGCCCAGCCCTAATAAAGTTGCACCATAGAGAGGTTTCTGTCAGCTGGTGGCTTCTCTCTGAAATCACTACAGAGGCTTCAGTGAAAGACCTGCTTGGATGGTTCTGGCTCATGTTAGGTTACAGTCAGCTGCTTTAGCCCACTGGCTTGGCTGTGCCTCCTGCTGAGGCAGAAAGGAAACAGTGTTCCTTGGAGCCCATCTGTCCTACTTACCTGATGACTTTTCTGTCACTGCAAGTCTGCAGTTTCATTCATTCTGGAAAGCGTTTTTCAGGAACAGAATAGCTTGTCTTAAGGCACTATTTTTATGATAGCCAGCCTCATGCATCTTTGAGGTGTGTTTTTCTGTCAAGTATCCTATCACTTGGTCCTTCCCACTGATGGATTTTAGTGTTAGAATTGTTCTTTGCTCTGAGCACCATGCTGCTTTTGGCAGGCAACTGAAAGATGGCGGAGTGAAGGTTTTGTGCCAAACAGAAGGCAGGCATCCTTCTACCATGGTTTAGATCAAAGTAAGAACTGTCTTTGGACATCTGCTCAAGATGCCTTTTGACATTTCTCACACCACAGTCAGGAGCCTGTCCCGTTACTACAGAATGATGTCTGCAGACACAGCATGTTGGAGGCCATGAATCTGCTAGCAGCCAGGATGGGAAACAGAGAAGCATGCTGCATCATAGATGTGAATTCAGGTCTTGCTGATGATCCTGAAGGAGAGACTGGGCGTGAGAATACTCATGAAATCTTGCTGGAGCTGTGGCTCTAGCTCTAAGAGCACAATACATGGTTCCCTCTGGCATAAACAGTCGCTCTAATAGGACAAAACCATCTTGGTTCTCCAGCTCCTCAAGCAGATCAAGAGGAAAAAAGTATCAAGGAAAACCTGTGTTGGACTTGCCAAAGGAAACTATTACTTTGTTTAGACCTCAAGCCTTGGAATAACATTTTCTTTTTTTTTAAATTAGAAAATCAAAACTTTAAATCAAACCTGCCCTTAGGTCTAGGCATTTTCTGTCTTGGTGCTTACTCATCTAATACTGGAAAGAGGCTTGAAGCCTGCTTGTTTTCACTAAAATCAGTGTGAGGAAACCTATTCCATTGTTGATGGCAGAATGTCCCTCCTGGCTTTTAGTGAATCTGAACAGTTTGGATTTCTTTTGGATTTCTGGCTGCACTGTCTTCCTCAGCACTGTGAGGATTCATTTATTTACAGTGGCCATGAACTTTTACTGCTAAATGGTTTTGATATAGAGCAGGAAACTCCTTGCTTAATGCAGAAGGGAACTTAGGGGATACAAACACTATTTATTTTCCCTTTATGTTGAGGTTAAATAGAACTTAGATAATTAAGAATCTCTCTTCTGGTTCCCTGTTGTCCAGTGGGATTAACAACAATGTTCTTTTCCTCCTTATTCTCTCTGTCTAAATGTTCCACATGAAGCCAAGTCATGTTCAATGGGGTGGGACTCCTGAAAGTATCTGAATGTCTTGCAGCTGCAGACTGAATCCAGCCTTCCAAATGTAATGACATAAAGTGAGTTCCTTGAGTGAGTTACTCTGCATGAGAGCAAGAAAGAACACTTTAAACAAAGCTCTTCTCTGTTTTTATGGCATTATTATTTTTTTTTAATGGATTCACTTACCTTGAGGCAGCTCTGGGTTTTTTTGGTGTGGGCTTTGAAATCTCTCAAATGGTGTCTGTGCGCACAGACCTCTGCGTAGTGCTGCTGGGATATGAATCCTTGGGCTTTGAGCTCCCTAAGGAGATGAACGTCTTTGAGAGATGAAGGGGGGGTAAGCAAGGCCTCTGCTGTAAGGTGACAGAAGGGGTGAATAATGTGCTTTGCTTCCTCCAGGTACTTTATTACCCAGATTGCCATCTGAACCCGGGATGACATTACTCACTATCAACATAGAGAAAATTGGTCTGAAAGATGCTGGGCAGTGCATTGATCCTTACATCACAGTCAGTGTAAAGGGTAAGGGTTTCTTTTCCTGGCTCCTCATTTCTAATTTGGAGAGAGAGAGAGAGAGAGAAAGAATGTTCTCTGAAAACTCTATTGATTTTTTTTTCTTTATTTTTTTCCCAACCTGCTGGCTAAAAACATGTGTTGGTACTTGCATTTCCTGTGGTGGACTTAAGGCTTCTGTTTTAACCAAGGCTGGGAAAATTCTGGAATTGGGCAATAACTGGGAGCTGAATCTCTGGAGAAGACATGCTGGGAGCTGAAAGACTGTACTCCTCTATTCCAGCTGCTTCAGCTTACTTGAGTACAGATCTCTTTGGACTCCCTAACAGAGGGGTGTCTGGGCTTTCTGGAGGTGAACCACAGCCCACTGATTCCATTCACTAAACTAAAGTTTTGCTAAAACAAAGATCACCTTACGAAGGCTTAGTGTTTAGAACAATGGGTTTGAAGTATAGCTTGCAAGATAAATGAAATATGTTTTAGCCTTGGTAGTGAAATATTTCTGCCAAAGGCTGGTGGGCTGACAGCCTTGCCCTCTGAAAGCCTCCATGGATCTGTAAGAACCTCTTTGCCTGTTCTCACCATTTCAGATGGTTTGAGGCAGAGATTTTTGGTGTTGAGACTCCTTCTAGTGGGAGCATCTGCCTCTCCCCCATATTTCATTTCTTAGCAGGAAGCCCTTATAATCTGAACTGCTTACCCTTGATCTGCCCTGCTTGACTTCTGCTTATCTTTAGTCTTTTGAGGCATATGATTACTTTTTTGTTGTTTCTATCGTTTGTTATATTAAAATTTATAGCTGAGTCAACAGCCTTCAGTGACTTTCAGGTGTGACAGAGCTCTTGTACATGTCCTCTTTAGATGTAGCATTGGGTACCTAACATAGAAATAAAATACTTGTTAGATGTGTGATCAAGTGTGCCTTAACTCTTTTTTTTTTTTTTTTGGGTCAGTATTAGGAGTGGTTCATAAATCTCTTAAATCAGAGAAGCTTCTTGCATTCTGATGTGATTTTTTTTTTTTTTATTATTTTCTTTCCTGCAGATTTGAATGGGATAGATCTGACTCCTGTGCAAGATACTCCTGTGGCCTTGAGGAAGGAGGACACATATGTCCATTTTAACGTGGACATTGAGATTCAGAAACACATTGAGAAACTAACAAAAGGTATGTGGTGGCAGAGACCTGAAACAGGGCCCAGGAGCTTTGCAAGTGTTGGCTCTAGGCTGCTTCTGCTCTAATAAATGGGCTGTGCCTGAGCTGCTGTTGCTGCAGGGCTCAAGATCTAGACAAGGATAAAAATAGAATTTTGCATCCTACCTCTTTCAAATCAGTCATTGTGATGACTTGCAGACAAGAGAGGAATGAAGATAGATAAAATTGCAGCAGTTTGCTCTACTACAGAGGTACTGAGCTGCTTTATCATCTTCGTAGACATTGGGCAAACTGTTACCTGCATATGAATAATTGAGTGAGGAGCACAAGCACAAGAGTGTGGTGAGCATTGTAAGAACATGGTATAGCTTTTGAGTAAGTAACAGGCATGCTGGAGAGCAGAGAATTGCTGAATGGTAGTGGTTGGAAGGGGCCCCCCAGAAATCAAGTCCAACCTCCGTGCCAAAGCAGGGCCACCTACTGCAGGTCACAGAGGAACACATCTAGATGGGTCTTGAAAGTCTCCAGAGAAGTAGTCTCCACAACCTCTCTGGACAGCCTGGCCAGTGTTCTAGCACCTTCACAGGAAAGAAAGTTCAAGTGAAACCTCCTGTGTTCTAGTTTGTATCCATTGCCCTTTGTCCTGTCACTGGAGATCAGTGAAAGGAGTCTGGACCCATCTTCCTATAAATCTCTACCCTTTAGAGATTTATAAGCATTGATAGGATCCTCTCAGTCTTCTCCAGGTTAAACAGCCCTAGGTCGCTCAGAGATGCTCCAGTCCCCTAATCATCTTTGTGGCCCTCCATTGGACGTTCTCCAGTGGTTCTGTGTCTCTCTTGAACTGGGAAGCTCAGAAGTGGACACAGTACTCCAAATGTGGTCTTACTAGGGCAAAATAGAAGAGGAGGAAAACCTCCCTTAACCTGCTGGCCACATTCTTCTGAACGCACCACAGGAGACCCAGTGACCTTTTCTGCCACAGGAGCACACTGCTGACTCATGGTGAACTTGTTGTCCACTAGAGCTCTCCCCACGTACTCCTCCACTGAGCTGCTTGCCAGCAGGTCATCTCCTCACCTGTACTGGTGCATGGGCTGTTTTTCCCCAGGTGTAGGACTCTATACTTACCCTTGTTGAACTTCATGAGGTTCACCCCTGCCCAACTCTCCAGTGTGTTCAGGTCTCACTGAATGGCAGCACAGCCTTCAGGTGTGTCAGCCACTCCTCTCAGGTTTGTGTCATCAGCAAACTTGCAGAGGGTACACTCAGTCCCTCGCCCAGATCACTGATGAGTTTGTTGAACAAGATTGGACCCAGTACTGACCCTGGGAACATCACTAGCTACAGGCCTCCAGCTGAAGTGCACCACTGATCACAACCCTCTGAGCTCTGTTGTTCAGCCAATTCTCAGTCCACCTCACTGTCTGCTCATCTAACCCACGCTGCCTGAGCTTACCTGTGAGGATGTGATGGAGAGAATTCCCTCCAAAGTCTGTAGAGCAGCTTAGCAGTAGAGAAGCTCTCAGATAACTGCTGTCTTTGCTAATGTTTCTGCTAAACCATTTTCCCCTCTAGGTGCAGCTATTTTCTTTGAATTCAAACACTACAAACCTAAGAAGAGGTTTACTAGCACCAAGTGCTTTGCTTTCATGGAGATGGATGAAATTAAACCTGGGGCAATTGTCATAGAACTGTAAGTGACTTGCAATTATGTCAGAGGCAGAAGAAATGAACTAGTTCTCAGTTACAATGTGTGGCTTGTTTGCATCAAGGAAGGTTTCTTAGGCTCATTAGACTGAGTTCCCTAAGGAAAAAAACTATTTTTAAATAGAGAAGGGAAAAGAAAATCATTTTAGGCAAATGAAATTGCTAGAGACCCTCCTCAAAAACAACTCTTGCCGAAGAGCCTGCTGTTTGTAACTAGACTTTGTATAGGTTAACAAATTCTGTGTGGGGGACTTGTTAATTTTGACCTGTATTTTAGAAAACAAATAGCCAAAATCAACTCACACAAGGTTTTGGTATGGAACTTCTCTCAAGGAAATCTGCATTGAGACACAAGATACTGATGTTGTACTGGATGTTGTGAACATTTCCAAGGGTTGGTCTTCCTGCTTGAAATAGATGAGCCAGGCATGCTGCAGTGGTTATGATGTGCACCTACCCTCATTGTGGGTAGGGAAGCTCTGAGTGAGGCTTTTGGGGTTTTGTTTCCAGGAAGAGGGTGAATCCTGCAGTTCTGGGCATTTCTAGGATGACTGCTCAGTCTGTGCTAGCTGGAGTGCTTCTGAAGTACTGAGTAACTGGCAGTGCCTCTCCTGCAATCCAAAGTATTATATTGGGAATTCTCCTTACAGAAACCTTGCGTTCATTTATAAATTGAAATCTTTGTTAAAATAATAATCCAGAGAAAACAGGGGGTTCGAGTTTCTTCCTGTAAATCGTTGTTGCTTCCAGTAAGCCTTGTCAGAAATATTGTAAAGAGGATGGGGATCAGGACAAGCTTTGTAGTAGGCTTCCATCTTCCTGCACCACTGTTACTAGCACAGGGAGTAACTTTACTGTCTTGTGGTTACAGGTACAAAAAACCCACTGACTTTAAAAGGAAGAAATTGCAGCTGTTGACCAAGAAACCACTTTACCTTCACCTCCATCAAACGCTGCACAAGGAGTGACCCTAGCTGTGAGATTTCTGTGAACTGAACCACCAGTCATGGTAGCTGTGTGTAGTAGCCTTAGCCTTGGAGGGGCGGGAGAACACCTGTATTGATGCCAGTAGGTCAGACGGGACCATCACACGCTGCACAGCACTGCTCCAGGGGCAGAGGCAAGCCTCTCATTCAAGTGCAAGATTATTTCAGTACTTTCCAGCTAGAGGTTTTTCTGAGAGCCCTGAAATATGTTGACTGCTTTTCCTAATTTTGCTGTTCATCATGTTTTTTGTTGTTTGTTTGTTTTTTTTTTTTCCCTCTTAACCATTCCTACCTACCTTTTTTGCCTCAGGCTCCACCCAAGGATTGAGACTGCCCCTTTGCCAGACTTGTAGCAATAAAGACGTGACAGGCCTACTATTGTAGTTCCTCTCATCTGCATTTCAGAGTCCTCTCTAGTGGGCTGGGTGGCAGGAGACCAGGAGAAAGATGAAGTGGGATGGGAAGAAGCTTGAGGTGCTGCAAGTGATTGAGAGAGAGAGAGGAGGGTGCTGGGTCAAGCAGGATGGCTACAAAAGAGCTCCTCAGTCAGCTGTTCTGCTTTGGTCAGGCCAGGAGGAGGAGAAGTGCAGATGAGAACATTGAACTACGATTTTAACAGCCTTGCCTGATCCACTCGTACCGAGTTTTGGACACAATGCCTGTTACAATCCTTTACCTTGCTGTTATTCCTCAATAGAGCTGATTTTTCTGTACCTTGTCCCAGAGTGATTTGCAAAGGTGGGAGTGGGACGCAGAGAGGCTTTCTCCAGGGCTTCATCCATGTGGTGGTGGCTTACTGTGCCATTTTAGTGACAGCAAAGGCATGCCCCTCAGCGTTCCAAGCATCAATTTTCCAGAGCTTTTGGTAAAGTAGATCTGGCTAGCAGGTTGGACCCACCTTTTACATGAAACTGCTGTTCTTAGGGAAACTGATTGTCTGCAGTTTTCTACATATTTTGTGCAAGTCTGGAAACTTACTCTAAAAATTACCTTTTTTATGTAAGTAGATAGGATTATCCTTTATTTTCTATATTTTTTATTTGGTGTGTAATAAGCTGCAGGACATTGGCTTATGACACGCTCACATTCATCTTTTGACCTAATAAAGGGACAGAAGTAGAACCCAGTCCAATCTTTCCTATATTTGTGTGGATATTTAATACAATACTTTTAAGTTTGATATACTTCTTGCATATCTAACCTAGTGCCTAAATACTCCTCTGCTATGCTAACGAAACCCAGCTCCCAAAATAGTGTCACTATTAGGTTTATTTTAAGCAGTCTGGGTGCTGATGTATCACCACTTCCTCTTTTCTGTCATGTAACCCCAAGATGTTAATTTAGGCTTTAAGGGAAGGGGTGTTACTGTTCCTCATGATGTTTGTCTGTCCAAAGGCAGGAGTTCAGCATGATTGGCTTTCCCATATTGATTAGGATAAAGAGCTGTTTTCCAATGTCCTAATCTTCTCACCTTCCCTCTGTTCTGGTGCAACTGGAGATGACGTTATTTAGGTGTTACCACATCATTTCCTCAAATTCCACTACCTGTTGGAAGGGGGGGAAAAAAAGTGCAATTGAAATTTTCCTGTTTACGGGTCTTTCTGACACCCCCGAGGTATTTCATCTGCTGCAGTGAATATCAAGCCCTGAAAAGGTATCACTGTCAGTTATGGAAATACCTTGGAGTGCAGCCTTCTGGGTGCCAGACCAAAGGAGGACACATACATTCTTAAGTCAGTCATCCTTTGACCTCTGCCAGAGGATGGAGCAAAGCTTTAGTCTACAGCTGCAAGTCAATAGTTGGGGTATTGGGTCAATAGTTGTGTTAACTGCCAATGGTCCCCACTTGGCTCAAGTCTCTCCCTCACCTTCTCAGAATCCATAACACCCAGCACCCCTGCAGCAGCTGGTCTTGCTCAGCAGAGGACAGTCCTGGGGCCCTGTGCCAGCTCTGCCATCCTCCTGCATCTGGTGGTATCAGCAATGTCCCTGCTGTGCCTCACAGCACCCCAGCCTGGTGCTCCCATCTGGCTTCAAGTTGTTAATACTGGTTGGGGTGGGGAGGAGACACCAACCATCCCAGAGCTTGGTGTTGGCGAAGAACGTGAGCTTGGAGACCTCAAACGTTCATTGCTGTTTATGTCATTGGTCACTACCCAACTGAACTACAGCCCTCGTGTCAGCTGCTTGACTCCTCCCCAGCCTGTCCCCATCTCTCTGAACTCCCGTGATCGGAAATGTCATCTTCAGAGTAGTTTTGGTTAAATACGCAAGTGGAGCTTTGTATTTAACAAATGGTGAATTCATGGCTGTAGAGTGTGAAATACTATTTTTAAAGTTGCTTCTCTCCTTTGCAGTTTTTTTCTGTGAACTGTCTTTCACCGCACTACTTCCCCCCCTAGAAGCTCAATGTATTGTTTTATGCTTCAGTGATGTTCTGTCTTTGTCTTTCCTCTAAAAGCTAAAGCTTGATGCTTGTACTGTAAGAATGTAACACCTAGAGGGTGAGTTTCATGGCTGCTTGTCCTCTGGCAGTAAAGCTGTAATGGCATTGCAGTAGGGGTTTTTTATTATTCCTCATTTTCCATTTTTTCCTTCACTTGGGTACAGAGCACTTTTGAAAAAACCTTTGTGTCTAGGTAAGAGGCCTGCTCTGCCAAATGCTCTGTCCTCAGCCCTGTGCTAGCACTTGCCCTCAGCCTTCCCTGAGCATCTACCAGCGTAGGGGTGCTTACAGCGCTCCCTGGTGGCTTGTGCCTGCAAATGAAGTTAAAGCAATACTGGTTCCTATGGAATACACACCCCTGCTCTGCTTAGTGATGTGAAAAAGGCTGTCACAATAGAGCTTCCTTACTGCTAAGGAAGCTAAAAAGCCATCCAGGCTAAAATAAGCACTCAGCTCTCAAACCTTGTATTTCATGTTATGAGCCAGTCTTTTGAGTTTGGATTCCAAATGCATTCACCTCCACTGCTAAGTACTTCTCAAGGGTTGCATCCCTCCACATGATCCTCATGATGTGGTTCAGCATGAAGGTAACCCACCCAATCTTACAGCAGTCATTCCACCTCAATTCACTTCCTCACCCTGGCCTTCTCTGATTCAGTCACCAAACAAAAACTGGCACTGAAACAAAGCCTTCATGATTTAGCAAAAGGAGTTTTGCTTTTTATTGTAAATCTCCTTTGAGTACAGTGTCATTTGTGCTTCTGATCTCTGACCAGACATCTTATAAAAAAAAAAAAAAAAAAACCCAACCAAAAAACCCAAACACCACTACGTCCCAGTCCTCATGTAAACCCCTGGCCTACAGTAACTTCAGCTCAATGATGTGATGGAGAAGGCAGGTAAGATAGCATTTTACTTAAAAATTATTTCCACAGGAAATGATTTGATTTACATTTTTCACGAAATCAGTTAATTCACCAACTGGTTACAGAGGCTACATTTAATTCAAACTAGCCACACAGGTACTTCCTTTCTATTGCACGTTTAGAGGAGGTTCAAGTCCATCACAAGAAGAAGGTTCTTGCAGCCCAAGAGGATGGATGAGTTTAAGGTGATCATAAATGCACATCTGTAGCAATTGGATAAAAATTGATCCTGCAAAAGCTGCAATATACTGAAATGAGACAAGTGGCTTCAAGGAGAGAGCCATTTCCTAAAATCCTGACTGCAGGAAGTGCACTGGGGTCCATTCCTTTGAGCTGCTGACCAGAGGCTGCAGTTAGGGTTTCTGCACTGGTGGTTGTGTGTAGTCCTTTGAGCCTGGTGGTGGTGGAGGGCCTGCAGGGTAGTCTCTAGGTCCTGATGGAGGCAAGTCTCTGTTAGGAGAAGGTATATAGTCTCTGGAACCAGGTGGAGGGACCTGTGGGCCTGGAGGATAATCTCTTGGGCCAGGAGGACCTAGGGGTTGAAAAGGAGGGTGCCCACGTCCATAGCCTCTTGGATCTGGAGGAGGGGGTAGTGGGCCAGGAGGCAGATCTCTCATTCCTAAGGGTGGGCCAGGTAAGAAATCTCTTGTGGCTGGAGGTGGCAAGGGAGCACCACGAACTAGAAGGAAAGGAAAACACAGGGAGTTAAATGAAATCTTGCTGCAAAGTAAACGGTGAAGAAGGTTCTGATGTGTTCTTCATTTTTTGGAGCAGCTCTGGTGTGGGTCACTGTCACATGCAGACCTCAGAGTCTGTGAATTAGTTTGTAGTGACTTGGCTGCTGGTTTCCAGTTTAGACTAAATGAGGAAAAATGCCTCCTTCATCGCTTAGCATGAAAGAGGCTTGAAAAATTCCACCTGTCCAAGCTTACTGAGCAAGACAGCTCGACCCCAGGAAGTGTGGGGAAGTATCTGCCATGCTAACAGGTGGCAGATCTCAGTTCTGCAGCAGGCTGCTGAGAAGCACAGTGGGGCAGGTTCAGCACATGGCAATGCAACTGTACCTAGGGGCACAGGAAGAGGTCGAGGCCCAAAGTGCCCACGGAGAGCAGCTGGCGGCGGTCCATAGCGAACTGGTGGTGGAAGTGGAGGTCCCATTGCTGGGGAGGTCATGATAGGTGTCCCAGGGAAAGAAGGTGGACCTTTGGGAATAGCATTAGCCTGTGGGAGATGAGGTTATTTTCAGTGTTACTCACTCCATCACAGAAGTACTGACACTGCTGAACACCACAACCATTCACCCAAAGAGCAAGAGGTGGAAAAGTAAAAACCAAAACCACACAACCAGGACACAACACACCTCAAAACACCTTAATGAGGAGAAAAAGGGGAAAGTTACTGCACCATCACTGTCCCTTCACCCAGTGCACCACCTGCAGTACCTAGGAGTGAATGCTTGGTGTACCTTCTGAGATGACAAATTTCCTTCAGCTAGAGCTGTACTAAAGAAAAATTCAATCCCTTTTGAAGTGTCCTTGGTGGACACCCCTTTGGCAAAGGCCTGGCACCTTGAATTACAGATGGAATTGTGCTTTAACACCAGAGGTAAGTCAGCTTCCTGGGATTAGTGTTGTAGTCACTCAAAAGCTTTTTGTCTGCCGGCCTTAACCAAAAAGATTTGTTTCCTTAGTTCCATAAAACCCAGAGAGCAACTGTTAGACAACCACTGTGAGGCAGAGGTACCAGCCCTTGGTTAGTGTTGCAGTTTGTTACTTGGCAGCTCAGAGCACCCAGCCTGTTACACTCCTCTCCATCAAAGCAGACTAACACCATATGCAGCCTGTGAATACTCACTGTAACTGGTTCAACAGAAGGTGAAGCAGCAGTGGTTACACAAGGGGCTTCAGACTCTTGGGGAGAGGGCTGCTTTGTTTTTTTTTGACAGCAAGTAAGGATAGTGACAGAATGTGGACAAGACAGAACATGATACAGTTAAAGGAGCAGCAGGAAATACAGTGAATCATGTACTCAATGATTCCTGAAGGTTGGGTTTTTTTCAGCTTACCACTCCATCCACTCCTGTGGAAGGGGAGGAGGTTCTTGGCACAAGCAGGGATGCTACAGCAGGCCCAAGGTCTGCAAAGACAGCCACAAATGCCAAGTCTTACCATGGCTGGGGTAAGGAACATGGCTTTTAAATTGCATTTCTGAATTGAAAGCAAAACTGAGTAAGTTGCAGATGGTTGAAGTCCACATAACTTACCAGGAAGAGACATCCTTCCAGGTAACTCTGGTGGCCTTCGTGGAGCAGGGGGACCATCTACCACTGAACCTTGAGGGAAACAAGAACCCCAGAGACTCCAATCAACACCTGCCTGAGCTATTTCTAGTTTTCTTAAAAAAACAATGACTCACCTGTGTATTAATAAAGCAGGTATCAATACTTAACATTATCCCTAGAACCAAGACTGGACCTCAGTGCTCCTGGGTTTGTAGTGTAAGAGATGGTTATCAGAAGGAAAGCTTCACTGCTTACCAAATTCACCTCTTGAGCCTTCCCTTCGAGGAGCGGAAAGGGGTCGAGCAGGAACGTCTATCATCTGCGTGGGTGATGGATTTCCTCCACTCACAGGTGATGGGCCAAAAGAGCCATCCCTGCTCAAGGGCCCTATGCCAAAGAGGAAAAAATACTTGATCTACTTTTCTACAATTTATCAGAGCCATGTTTTAGGGTTTACTGATTCAAAGACAAAACGGTTGGGAGAAACAGCAGCATTTACCTTGTCGTGGTGGGACTTGGCGATTGGGTCTGCCTGGAGTTGGCTTTACAATTAATGGTCTTTGAAGCATGCTGAGTTTTAGGTTTACATCTATTAATCTAGTTTGAAAAAAAGAAAAAACATAATATTTTTAATTATTCAAATACTACATGTCAGTTATATTTGTTATAAAATGTAACAAGGCAAACTGCATGGCAAAATGTTGCAGTTTTCACCAAGAAATCTTACTTTAACTATCAAAACTGTTTAATACCAGTTGAAAATTCCTAACTCAAACACATCCTGCACATGAAATGAGAGGAAGTGACCTGAAATCGTGCCAGATGAGGTTTAGGTTGGAGATTTGGAAGCATTTCTTTACTGCAAGAGTGGTCAGGCATTGGAACAGGCTGCCCAGAGCGGTGGTGGAGTCACCATCCCTGGGGGCATCCAAGAAACATGCAGACATGGCACTTTGGGACATGGTTTAATGGCCATGGTGGTCTTTGGTTGATGGTTGGATTCAGTGATCTTAGAGTTCTTTCCCAACCCAAACAATCCTATGATTTAAAGCACAGACACTTGCCCTGCTTGAACTCCCCTCCCAGTCATCCAGCAGCATGTTCAAAGAGCAATAAAACCACTCTGTACTGCACTCACTTTTGTCTCAGGTTGGCTGCTTCTCTTTTTTCTTTAGACAGAGCTCTCTCAGCAGCGCGGGCAAGGATCTGTTAGGGAAAATTTTGCCAACTGCATTAGCTGCACCAACCTGAGGTCAAATACAAATTGTTTGCTTCAAAAAGGATAAGCATCCTTACCCAATTGTCATGTGCCTTTTTCTCATGAGCAGCAATCTGAGAAGAAAAGAAGTATTTTAGTGTGTTCCGTGTTGGACAAGCCACTATCTCTCCAGTAACTCACTACAGAGCACTGGAATGGTGCAGTAAAAGGTGACACAACCAACAGCAAGCAAGAACTTTACCTGGTTTTTGTAAGATCTCTCTGTTTTTTGCAATTCATCTTCCATTTCTTGGATCCTTTGCCTGTACAAAAAAAGAAAAAAGAGGGGAAAGAGAGAAATTTAAATGACTTCTTCCATAGCTGAAATAAAGGAAAACAACAGACTTCAGGAACTGAGGTTACTTGTAAACTTTCACTTCCTCGATGGCCAGCACAGCTTTTTCATCTGCAGCAGACAACTTCTGCTCCTTCTCCTGGCGCTCATACTCCTCCTGGGTTAGTTTTCTGTATCAGGGAAAAAAGAAGCACCATGTATTCCACCATTCTCCACCTGCAACTCAAATACAAGGTGTTCCTCTGCTACCAACAGTGATATCAGCATCTATCATAATGGGCAAGAATACAGAGAATAAAAACATTTTTTGAAGCAAATCAGACAAATACTGTCTTTTCAAACCAATGGACAATCTCTGTTTATAAAACCTGAAAATTAAGGATTGGGAAGTTCTGTGAGTACCTAAAGATCTGTCAGAGTTTAACAACTGCAGACAGTTCATCTTCTTTTGGCACCCTGTAGCATACTTACCACTGTGACTGATGGAGATCCAGCTTTACAAAAGGTAAAAATAAAGCAATCTGCAGAACTGACATCTCACCAGGGTTTTAAACCAAGAAGTGAAGGTGTACTGAGAAAGGGGGAATCATAGAACGGTTTGGGTTGGAAGGGACCTTAAAGATCATCTAGTTCCAACCCCCTTGCCATGGACAGGGATACCTCCTGCTTGCTCAAGGCCCCATCCAACCTTGCTTTGAACACTGTCAGGCTTGGAGCACCAGAATTTCTCTGGGCAACCTGTTCCAGTACCTCACCACACTCATGGGGAAGAATTTAAGGGCTATGTGACAAACAGATTCAATAATGATCAACTGTGTGGAAAGAAGCTTTTTTTAAAGTGTTTTCCACAGCAATTTATTACATAGCAAATTTCAAGGGTCCTTTTATGCCCTCATGGTTCACTACTATTTCATTTTTGACATTTTTCTGGAAGTATTTAAGTCCATAAGCTGTTCACAGCCTACAAGAGCTATCCCACCAAAATGGAACCATTAAACTAGTAGTAACTGTGTCACTAATAGCCACTTCAAGATAATCCCCTTCCATGGCTACACATGGAAACAGTTTTCAGAAAAATTACAAAAAAAAAATACTTGCAGGAAGTCCTTCATTTTAATCTTGAAGTATTAACAGGCAGTGTAAGGTCTAGGAAGTTCTGGAAGGAACTGAAAACCTTAAGAGAGGTCCAGAGGAAGTTTTCCTTGAAAGATGTTCTATCCTTCATCTCTCCCTTATGCATTTACCACACCTGGATCTTGTAGTTATGAGGTCAGGGAGTTTCACTGCTGAGGTGCTATCTAGCCTCTGGTCCTCAGCTTGTTCCAACCCTCTGCTTCCCCCAACCCACACCCTTGAACCTCAGAACTTTCAGTTGCTTTTTCCAGCAGAATTTCTGTTTTCCTACACAATTTACCTGAAAATGTCCCCAAATCCCCATCTCAAATTTTCCCCACAAAACTAAGATGGGTATTACAGACATTTCAGTAAGTAAAGAAATGAGGAATGAACACACATAACTTGTTCTTCACTGCTAGCAATTCATTCATCTCAGCCATCACCTTAATTTAGCCCTTTAAGAATGCAATAAGCTCTCAAGGCTAAAATGCTCAGCTTCTACATGATGAGAATCAGATTCTGAGCTGGGGTTAGAGTAACCCAAACAAATCTTAATGGCCACAATCTTCTCCTTGACACTTCTGTACAATGCGGCATAGCAACCACAGAATCTGCAGACAAAGCCACCCATCTCCCTCTTCCAAAAGTTAGTTGTTTGGGTTCTTCTTTTAATGTTAGAAGGCAACATTGTGCACGGTAAGTGAAGAGTCTCTTTAGGGTCAGTGAATGGTAGGAAAAGTGAACAAAAAAAAAAAACAAAACAAAACCAGCAAACAGTACTAGCTTCAGCCACACTGAAACAGCAGTCATCAGCTTTCATTCCAAATACATCTTCAAATTATTTGATCCTTCTGAGCAAAGAGCATTTGGACAGTGCCTATGATACAACATAGTCATGTTGTCAAAAAGCAGTGAAAGGAAGGCTTACTTCTGGAGTGCCATCTCCTTCTGCTGGTAAAGTTCACCAAGAATCTCCACTTTCTGCTGTAGAGTTTTGCATTCATTTTCCAGTCGAGCTTTGGCTGACTGGAGCGAAGAGGAGTCATGCTCTAATTTTTTTATTTGCTCTGTTGGAGAAGCAAAGGTAGGTGAGGAAGCTGAAGCAAGCTGCAATGAAAACTGTTATGACACTTAAATGCTGTTTTCAAACTGCAAACAGCATTTCATCCTAACCATTCTTTTGGCTAAGCTTACCTTCCAGCTCATGTCTTGCTGCTATTTCATCACTCAGTTTGCATTGCAGAAGATTTCTGTCTTCCTCAACTAAGGATAACATGGTTTTTACCTGAAAAGAAGAACAGAAAGTTTATGATCTTAGGCATAGCAGTCATGTGCTGCACAAGATATCTAATAAATGCTACCATACCCTGGAGACATCCATCATCTGCTTAATCTGAGTCTTCATCTTCTCACTCTCATTGTCTAGAAGAGAAAAATATATTTGTTTTCCCTGGGTCTTAATCCCAGTTCCCTGAAATTTAGAACTGTTTTAAAAATGCTTCCTACACTTCAATCTGGGATAAATCTCTTACATAGGAGAAAAAAAAAAAGAAACAAAAACCCCCACCCAGAATACCCCAAAGTAACGACAAAAAACCCCAACAACCAAAACCACAAATAACCCAGACCAAAACAAACCCCCTCCCCCCAAAAAAAAACCCAAACACAAAAAACCCCCACAACAGAATAATAAAAAACCCCAAAAAAACAACAGAAGAGGGGGAGATGGGGAAAAAAACCCACAACAGCAATTCCATGACAAGCACAACAAAACTATTAGATTTAATCCAAAAGGCATTCAGAAGATTCCTTCTTGTCAGTTCCTCTAGCCATCACACTAATATGAATGTGAATAAGTATCTAATATGAATAGTATCTAATATGAATGAGAATAGTATCTAATATGAGTGAGAATAGTATCTAATATGAGTGAGAATAGTATCTAATATGAGTGAGAATAGTATCTAATATGAATGAGAATAGTATCTAATATGAATGAGAATAGTACTGGACATAGTATCTGAAAAACCAAAAAGTAGAAATTTCCAGCACACACATACCATATGGTTAGAAAAAAGGAAAAAAAAAAAACAACATAAAGGAAAATAAGAGCTACAAGAGGACTTCAAAACCAGAGATGCAGCAAATACCTGTGCAACATCAGGAATGGCAAACTGCCTGAGTGGTTTTGAAAAAGGTCTGTTTTGATTTTTCAGATTTAAAATATGTGATTACCTGAATTAGTTACCTGTCTAGAGGTAAGCACAATGCTCATTAAGGATTCATGCTAAAAATAAATGTGGCATAAAAACAAAGCTGAGATTCTCAGCTTTCAGAACATTCTTAGTTACTAACCTTCATATTCCACCTTAAAAACTGTGTCATTGCACTTACAATATTCCTAAAAGGTAACCTGAAAGCAGTTATTGATCTTTTTAATGGTTTCTCCCTTCAGTCAGGAGATATTTTGTGTCTTGAGGGTTCAAGCTGGCAGTCTCTAAACTCAGAGGGAGCTACATGCCAGGACTCCCCCTGTTCCCCATGACACGACAGGAGCGTTGCACCACACACGCTTCAGCCACTGGCCTAGCAGCAGCAGGTGGCATTACTGTACCTGGCAACTCTCCATTGGCCAGGTCCTCTCCTGTGCTCCACTCACACCCTTCCTCATCCTTCCTGGCCTCAGCTGCTGAATCCATGTCAAGCTGTTTCAGCTGCATAATGCAGTTAGTTAAAACCTGGGAATGAAATAAAAGGTTCACTGAGGAAGAATCACTCCGCATTTTTCAGGTCTTTTTAAGTACTTTCTGATGTGTAATATTCAAAAGCAAGCTTGTAGTAGTGTGAACCTACTTCAATTTCATTTTCCTTGTAGGCAAGTGCTTCTTCTATGTCCTTCTGAGATTTCTGATACAGTTTGATCTGCTCACTGAGCTCAGTATGCCTCTCACTCCAGCCTTCAGCTTCTTTCAGCAGCTGTACAAAGCACCAAGGCAAGATGATAATTTATTTTTAGTACAGGGTAGATGTAATAAAAATCTACTTCATTGCCAGCTCTGGTGAGAACTGATCACCACAGGTCCCAGATAAAGGGTAAGCTTCACAGTTACCACACTCAGCACTAGTCCCTTGGCAGAACTGGATGCTAGGAATCTTTCTGTATTATTAAATGGTTTTACCAATTTGGTATTTTCTCAGCCAATATCCCAACGTAACAACCTAACTGCTCACACACTTCAAAATACGAAGAATTAATTGCACTCCAGGGTAATCAAACCACATTCCTTAAAAGGACATCTACTTAATACACAAAGAAATCACACAGATATTTACAATTATTTGTAAAATAATTTGTCATTTCAGGGCTAAAGGCCCTTCCCATTTAAGCTTAGCTTCAGAATTGCTTTTTGGCAACTCTTCCCTCAGTGCCGATTATGCAATGACTGCCACATCAGCACAGACTTTCTGTGAAGCTGCTGACAAAAAACTCAAATCACTGGGAAGTGGCAAAGCCTTCCTACTGAAGAGATGTGGTTCACCTGCATGAAAAGCCTGGTCAGACAGGTGCAAGGGATTTAAATTTTATCTTGATCATATGAAATGTGAACTTCTGACACATTAGGGAAACAGAGACATGTTGAAGTTATACTCAAAAAACTAGGAATAAAGCCATCATATTTTCTTCACATGAGAAACAAAGTCATATAGCCTGGGCATAACTTACTTGTTCCTTGCTCTTTTTCAGACGAGCATTCTCTTCCTGCACATGATGAAGCTCAGACTTCACCTTTTCTTCACTTAGTTTAGCTTCATTAAGGGCTATCTGCACCTACACAGGAAGCACAAAGCACCAAAAGGCGTAAAGTCAAACTGTAGCGGAGTAAGAGCTACATATTACCTCATAAAATGGAAAAGAAAAAGGTCTATGTGCTCAAGCTACCATTTTCTATTACATCCTAGGTATGAATTTTCCTGGTACAAGAAGTGTGACTGTTGAGAGGGTGTAGGTAATGCTTTACCTCTGAAAGCTCTGCAGAATGCACACTGATAGCCTCTTGAAGTTTCTCCAAGGACTTCTGGGTTTCAGAGATCTATGTAAGAAAAAAAGATGAGCTGTGACTTTGCATTAGCCTGGGACATGGCTTAGCCTGATTAATTATTTTACCTGTGTAATTTAACTTCCCTTTCATGCTTTCAAAACCCCAATACATTTCCCCTTAGTGCAGCCATTAGATTCGGAGCAACACAGTGCTGCCTCATCAGCAAGGTAAGAAACTGAAACACACAGCACATTGGAATCAGTATCTCCCATGACTGCCCATTTGTGGATAAGAAATTTCCCTGTACACCTGCAACAGTCTAGAATGAAAGCAACACGTGCTACTGTCCTTAGCAACAACTTCTGATCAAAACAAGACCAAAGGCCTTGCTGGAGCTTACTAAAAAAAATTGGACTTTAAAAAGGAGAGAGAAAAAAAAAAAAAAAAAGGAACAAAAACCCTAAGTATCTCAAGAATTAAAGATCCTCACACCTACTACAGAACTAAATGCTTCCTTCAAGTACAAGAAAACATCTCTTAATAACCCAAAACCTTCAGCTCATATTGTTAAGGAACTTCCTGGCTCCATCTAGGACATAGTAGACTAGTCCATGACTTGAATACCTTGGTTTGTGTGTGAAAGCACATAACCACCCAAGTCCCATCAAAATAACCTACCATCGACAACACCACCAAAAAACCCTCTTCAAACCTGGGATGAACCTGGAATCTCATTTCGGTTCTCTTTTTGAGGAGGTTCGTCTCATTTGTTCTCCCTCTATCTGGTTACCCATCAGATTGTGACCAGCTTTTAGGGTTACGTTAAAGAGCATTATAGGAGATAAGTGATTGCTCTTACCTTGTTCTGTTTCTTCTCGTTCTTTTTTCTCTCCGTTTCAAGCATTTTCTGCAGATTTTTTACTTTGTCATCTAGCTGATGATTCGCTTCTTCCAGTTCTTTAACAGTGTCCTTGAAAAAAAAAAAAAAAAAGCACAACAAAACAAAACACCAAATATAAAAGATTAATAGAATGGCTTAGGTTGGAAGGGACCTTGAAAATCATCTAGCTCCATGGATAGGGATACCATCCACTAGGCCAGAAAGCTCAAGGCCTCAAGATCAGCTAAAGTAAATTAGTTTATTGATGTTTTTGCCTTCATTAGAGACAATTAACTGTTTCTTACCTTAAGCCCTGCAGTTTCATCAGAGAGAATGTCTTTTTGTTCTTGGGCCACTTTCACAGATTCCTTTGCTTCCTTTATCTAAGCACAGAAACAACCAAACAGAAGCAGCAAAACTGTCAACGTAATATTCAGTAAGAATAGAAAACAAAAATATTAGCTGTTGCAGTGACTGTGTCATTAAGTGAAAACCAGAAAATCAGAAAGCAAAAGCTAGAACGATACCTTTTGATCATACTCTGAGATCTTCTCTAAGATTTCTGTTTTTTCTTGCAGAAGGTTTTTAATCTTTTCAGCAAGCTGTTTTTCAGTCACTAGGGAAAAAAAAAAAAAGAAAAGAAAGAAAAAAACAAAAAGGCAAGCTTATAGTACTGTAGTTCATATCCAGGGGGGTGGTGGGAAATCAGAATTATCATTACTACAGCTTCAGGGAATATTTTCCAGGACTAAAGCATAAATCAGGACAGTGCCGATTCCCTGGCAGTCAGCCCTTTTTGCAAGAGTCTAACCATCTCCAGCTTTCATTGAACGTTGGAACACTGACACAAGGCATACAGCTCTTGCATCCATTTCACAGAAGCTGGTCACAGAATGCACAGTGGAGCAGAGTAAGCTGCTGGCTACACACAGACCAGATGCATTCAAGGGAAGAAGGGGAAGCAAGGACAAACTAAAAACTGGGGGAAACGCAACACCTTCCTTAACAACCACCATTTTCTGCTGTGTTGAAACCAAATGTTTGGGTAGCAAAGATAATTGGATGAAAGATCTGGAAGACCTATTGGGAACAGAAATGAGACTGGCAACTAGCAGACAACATCAGAAAGCCTCAGGGAACTGCACTGCTTTCTAACAGACTTCCAAAGGGTTGTGACCAAGCAACAGTTCTTTAGGCATGCATTTGTTTCTCAACCTAAACAGGTCGCCAGCCAACTCTTAGGATTCAACCAAGATCATTAACATACTTCTACTGCCAATTAAAGAATGTCCAATTGTCCTTCTTTTTCAAATCCTAAGCCACCTCAAGTCCCATTTGCCTCACAGCAAATCCTGAGGCACAAACAGGAAGCACTGGTTGTTCCAACTGCATCCCACAGGGTGCAGTGGCAACTGCTACTCCTCCTTCGCCACCCACATGCAGGATTCCAGGCCAGAGGGCCCTGCTCTGTTGAGGAGAACCAACACGGACTGCTGAGGTACAAGACAACTCTCAGCAGTCTAAGGAGGCCAAGAATCCCTGCATCAGCTGTCTCTCCCAATTCTGTCATGAAGAATGGATAATAGATTTTATCTTTGAGATTCCAAATGTAATCCATCTTTTAATGCATTTTGGTCACTCTTATTTTTCCTCTATTTTGGATAAAGATTTTAATATGAACATGACCTTTATCATGCTTGAAGAATATCTATTGTTCTTAGCTTTAATAGTTTCTATACACTGCCACCCAAAAACATATTTTTTGGGAGGGGGGAAGAAAGAAAGATTAGATCTATGTTCCTTTTTTTTTTTTTTTTTTTTAAGAGTGGGTGGATAAGATATTTCTACCCCTCCAATTACCATAATTGTTTGGCAGTATAGAAATCACCTTACAGATCTAAGATGGATTTTTTTTCAGTTCATCAATTCTGCATTAGTTGTACAGAAGGAAACTGCAGTGTAACTACAAAGAAACTAGAGAGGAATGATTTATAAGTGATAGTTTGAGAAAGAAAGAGGTAGAGTTCATGTGAAGCCAATTACTTAATAGTTTTGGTTTGTATTCAATTATTAATGTCATCTATCACCTCTACTTCTTTTTCATTAAATAGACTTTAATCTTACATACTTGAAGTTGGAGAAATGCTCTTGTAAAAAGCAAGGTGCTGGCCATAGGAATATCTTATCTGCATGTTTAGCTCTACATATAGAAGATCTCTCTGCAACTCCACAGGAGATTCAGGCTCCCCTCAATCCAAACAGGCAAGAGGAACTGCTTTTTGTGAGATGTGACAAGCAAAAGCAGATTCACTGCTAGTCAGAAGACAAAACCAAACTCTGCCCCACAACCATTTCACCAGCAAACCAATGGATTGTATTTATGCTGAACAAAGTGAAACTTTTCCTTACCCTTTAATTTGCAGGTGCAAGCTGCAGTGTTTCTCCTAATCAAATTACCAAAAGCAAACCCAACATTTTCAGGTTCAAGTAAATTACACCTACTGGCCAAGCTTACACCATAACCTTAGTGTTCTCTTTGAAAATGAGTGAAGATGAATAACGAATACTTGGTCCTCTGAAGAAATCTTCAGCACTTTTAAATGACTAAGTACACTGAAAAACACAGAGAAGCTTACCTTGATATATTCTACTCTTTACCTATAGAAAAAAAAAACACAGGCATTAAAAAAGTGGTAAGTGAAAAATTTTATTAATTTTCCCTTAAGAAAAAAGCCACCACTTATATGCAGATTAAAGCAGCATATCGAAAGTACATCTACCAATGTCAAGAAGAGTGTTGAATAACACTACAAACAAGCTTAGGCTGTTTTCTAATAAAAGCTTCCAGGCTAATGCCCTGGTCCTAGAGCCTTAGTAAATGCCTGTTTACTCAGTCACTAAAAGGATAGCAGAAACTGCCCAGATCCAATTTGCAACACAGAAATGAAGCCATTTTACATCAAACGACTGTCATGAACTTGCAAACACACAAAAATACTTACATCCCAGTTCTGATCTTTTTAAAGCAATGTTATGTTTATATGACAGTTGCTCATTTCAAAATTAACACCATTAAAGAAGCATTTCAGAAGCTTTCTTCTTATGTTGCTACTTTAAGACTATTTTGTATCTGAAACTGACCTAGAGCGTTCAGTACCAAAACTAAGCAAGGAAAAAAACTACCAATATTGTTACCAACAATATTTTTATTTATTTTTGTCATGTAAAGTACTCCACAGACTTCCAAAGTGTTTCATCACTGACCTAAACAGCTTTAAATAAACTGCCCTCTTTGCTTTTCATCTCTCTATTCCCAAGGAGATGGCACTGGTATACTTGAGAGCACTTTTCTTGAACAGAAAATTATCCGTGTAGAAAAAGAGAAGGACAAATGAGAAGAAAAGTGAGGAAAGGGCTCTCCAGTGAGACTTAAGATTAGGTGTTTAGGTTTCTAAATGCAGTGCCTGCAAGCAGTTGGACAAGATGAAGGGGAGGGGATTAACTGCTTGTTTTGGAAATAGTCAGCAACAGGCTCAAGCACATGGAAAGCTTCTCATTTCAAAGATATGCTGACCCTTTCCTCAGCCTTCTTGATTTACATAATACTCCCCTATTTTGCTTTCGAAACTGCCTGTTGCTAAAAAAAACAACCACCTCAATTAACAGCTTAAAGGAAACACTTCTTAGCTTGAAGTAAAACTTTAGCTATTAAGCCTTCCCATTAATGCTCTGAATGGAAAAAGATACAAAAGACTACATATTGCTTTGATCCCAGTAATGCTGAAAATGTTTAACCATACAAGAGACTGAGCAGTAAGTGAAACAGCAGCAGGCTTGCAAGCATGAAGTATACTCACTGAAAGGCAGGTTCTCCAGAAAATTATAGTAAGTGTGGCAATTCCCACTAAGGCAGTGATAATAACAGGCTCCCATGGAAGTCCATGGAAATCAGGCCCTGGACGAATTTCTTCAGGCAGCATAGCAATCAACTGAAAACCAACAGCATGGACAACTATGAATGCGTTATCATTAAATACTTGGGCAAAATAAGCAATCTGCCAAATGCTTTTACTTCTCTCATAAAGCCAGAGAAGCATCTAGAGCTTTCTTGCAGTTTTTCTGCCAACTGAAAACTGAAAAACCAAGAAAACCACAAAGTAGTTTGATGGTTGCATTTCAGCTCAGAAGCCCATGCGTCTAAAGGACACCTGCCACAACAACCTGCTGGCCAAAAACCAGCTACTCCAGAATAAGCTGATACACGTATTTTGCACGGTGCTGGTAGCCATTCAGTCCGTTTCCAAATAACGCTGTAAGGATGGAAAAAAACCCTAGCTCTACATCTGGTAACAATCCAACAAGAGCAGCTCAGATCTCTTCCACACTATCACCCTGGTCACAGGGTCATGTGTCTCGTCATACGACTGACTATCTTGAAGGCCAGAGAGCACCAACTGCCTGGGAAAGGTGTGAGTACCTGGTACAGCTCTGTACAGGGCTGACCCAGACATGGCGCTCAGAAAACAACCTGTCCTGGCCACACGGAAATCGCTGCCACCTCCCTGTCCCCAGGTGACAAAAGTGTGGGATTCAAAGGAAGGTACACACTTGCCCCTGCCAAGCCCAACCTGGGGGCGAGCGGGCGTCTTCGCAGGCATCCTTTCCCCCCACAAGCGTCGGAGCGCGGCGGGAGGCAGGCAGCGATCCCTGCTCGTCTTGACGCCAGCAGACGCCTCCGCTCCCTCCCGCAGGATTGCCCCACATGGCAAAGCAGGGGCGAGGGAAAACAGCTCCTTCACGAAGGGAGCGGGACAGGTGTACACAGAGGTGACCCCCTCGGGGACGCAGAACATCTCCCTCAGCCCATCTCCCCCGGCAGGGCAGCTGATCACTAGAAGCGCCGAGCCCCCACCCCTCCCGGCGGTTTGGACCGGCAGAACCCCTCCGCTGTTTGGCACCCGCCCGCCGCCCGTCAACGGCTCCCACCGACCGGGGAGGGCTGTGTGGGGCGGCCCTGTCCGGCGCGCGCCACACCACCGCCCCTCCGTCCTCCTCCTCCCGCCTCGCGCACCTGCAGCGGCGGCCGCGCGGGGGGCTCCATCAGGCGCGCCCCGGCCCCGCCGCCCGCAGGCTCCATGGCGGCGCGAGCCCAACTTCCCGGCACACGTCAGCCCTCCGTGACCCCGCCCCGCCCCCCGGCGCGCGCCCGCCCGCCTACGTCATCGCGGAGCGCCGCCGAGCTCCGCCCGCAGCCGCCGCCGCCGTCGTCTCCACCGCTCACCTGTCGCGAGAACTCCCGGGCTGCGGGCACCGCTTCGCTGAGGGTTCCCTGTAGGGAGGCGGCAGTGCCTCCCTCAGTCCCGCGTCCTCGGGGCCAGCTGGCGCCTTCATCGGGGTCTGGAGGAAGGAGAGACGTGTTACCCCACGGAGCGGCCACGCCCTCCGCAGCTGTCGCCAGCAGGGAGGGAAGGGCTGCTACGGGGAACCCCCCACCTCGGTTCCTGCAGCATCTTAATGCTTTAAGAGGCAGAAGTCCTTGAAAAGGACGCTGATGCTTCAGAAAGCGGCAAGAGTCCTTAGAAAATATGCTGGTACTTTAGGAAGAGACAAAGTCCTTAAGAAAGGCCACTGATGTTAGAAAAAGGCCTGTAGATACTAAAGCCACTTTGCCAAGCCTGCCTCAGCGCACACAGCACTTCAGCAGCAAGTCAACAACAAAGCACACACTCTTCGATACAGCACTAGTCTTACTCCAGCATAACCTTTAAGCCATCTCTATTTCTTCCCTATCTGAAGCCTGCTACTGCCCCTCCCTGCTACTGTCAGCGCGAATTCAAGGTTAGCATATTCAAATAACCTCCTGCCCAGCCTGTTGTTAACAGAACAGCTCTTGTGACTAGTGGTTCTACAAGCATCTCCCCTGTTTCTTCTCAGGACTTCTAGCAGTCCTCATAGGAATTCCTGGCAGACAGTATCTATCCATCATTAAGGAAGGAATGGAAGATGGTCTAAACTGCTTAATCATGTAAGTAATCTACCAGCCATTTAAAATCCATTAGGTATCTGCATTCCCTCAAAACTTAGAAGTTTCTCGTAAGTGCTTGGCTATGGGGACAGTAAGCAAGATTTATTACGTATAAATCAGAGGTGAAAAAAGCTAAGCTTAGCTCTAAAAATGGAGTCAAAGGTAGTTTCATGCAAAAACAAAGCTGGTGAGGATGATGGTAACAGGATCATTCCTTGGCACAATGAGCAGTCAGCATAGCTTAGCATACTTGCTCCAACAGAGCCCAGTCAAACATTTCTCCTACTCCAACAAATACCTTAGCCAGAAATTAGTGAACTGCCTGAGAGAAACTACACTCCATCTTTCCTGGAAAGTATAATACAGCCCAAAGTCACAGGTTAAAAAGGGCAAGAAGAGAGCACATGATTCTTATTTCTACAGAATGAGAAGAGGTAGTAGAAAAACCACTCTGCTGAGATGAGTGGTAGTGAGACAACACTGCCACTAGAGGGACTGTCACGGATGAGTGAAAGCTGTTAGGATTACAGCAACTTAACAATGAACATATTGGTGACAAACCTTGGCGTTCAAGCGTGCTCCCCTTTAAGAGAACAAAACAACCTAATTTCAAAAGGTTGCCCATAAGGTTACCTGCAGCAGTATCTTCGCTGGCACTCTGTCCTGAATTAACTGACCCAGAGGCAGTATCTCCCAGCAGTGATCCTCTGTCACTGTCACGCTGTTCTTCAGCTTTATTGTCTGAGAAGTTGTCCTCTTCATGTTCACGTGGAATGCTATCAGCCCTCTCCTCCTCTTCCTCCTCCTGAATGGGCTGTTCTGTCCTCTTATCTTCAAACTCCTGAAATTCCTGATTGCTTCCACTAGTGGCATTTGGATTTCTGGTGGGTACTGTGTCATATTCTGCTTCTTTTGCACCATCTGTGACAGACAGGGATATGTCAATTAAACACTGAGCTAAGGTGCGTTTCTTACTCAGAGCTGTCTCCAGTGAAATACTGCATTTGACACAACTCTTTTGATACTTTTTTAAACACTTCAACTTCTGTATTGCTTCCAATATATTCTGAAATCAACTTTTAGTAATGTCTAATGAAATGTTTACATGGAATTCATGCAAAGTACCAACAGCTTGAAATATTGTGAGGTGAAGTATTTTCATCTTTCATGACTGTAAAAGGAGCCTTGGCAAGATTGCATCTTACTGCCTCGCACATTAATTAGAAAAAAACAGGAAGCTTTTAGCAGACTCCATCACTGGTTCTTCTCCCATCAAAAGGTCTGTCAGTTCAGTATTTCTTTTTATGCACTCCTTTGAATGTGGGCAAAAATATGATAGGGACACCTGAGATTTTAGGTGCCTGGATTTAGTGCCTGAATTTTGCATTTATCATTGGATCTCTCATAATTAGGTGCTAGCTAGTTCAGAAAAGAAGACTTCTCTGAACCCTCCAGAAAATTCAGCACATTAGTGTATCTGAATCCCCATTTTCTTGAGAAAAGGAAGTACGACATGACCTGAATATGACTCTTTCTAGGAACATCCACACAGATCCCATTTACCTTACACAAAGAACGGCCCCTAAGAACAGATGTGCTGAGCTCAACATTTTCTCTCAGAATCTGGCCTGGGCCTGGGCTGCCCATCACAATACCACAAACATGCCTTGAAACTAAGTAAAAACCCCAGCAGATTCCACAGGGCCTCTTTCAATAAAGCTTCTCTAGGTTACACAGTATTGTCTAGGAGAGGGTTTTATTTCCATTTCATCTTTTTACTAACGGGTTTAATGTCCTACCTTGAACATGCAGCTCATCATCTTCCTGTTCTGG
This sequence comes from Indicator indicator, assembly GCF_027791375.1. Taxonomy (NCBI): domain Eukaryota; kingdom Metazoa; phylum Chordata; class Aves; order Piciformes; family Indicatoridae; genus Indicator; species Indicator indicator. The sequence goes on along the minus strand of NC_072011.1, from coordinate 56,393,283 downwards.
AAGAGATGCAAGTGGGACACTCTCACTTGCAGATGAGTATTTACTCCTTAAAGAATACATTAATTCTTGAATATCATCCATCAGGGCACTCTCCTCATCATACAAATCCATTTCTTTCACCACCTCCTCTTTATTTTCTGCCACTCTGGAATCCAGAACTTTTCCTACAACATCCATAATGCTGGATTCTGAAAATTCAAGTATCTGGTCCAAAGCTTTTTCTATATCTTCGTTGTTATGGCTTGCCTTCCGAGCAAGCTCCATCTCTACCTTCATGTCATGAAACATGGCTTCTATCCTCTGTGCATGCTGAAGCCCAAGGTACTTTTGCAGACGTATCACACGCTTTTCATCCAGAAAATCTCTCATGATTGTGAGCTGCTTCACAGACTCACTGAAGTCTGTTACAGTCTCAGCTGAGCTGTCTGCAGGACTTAGGGAATGAGAAGATTGCTGGTGGTCATTTCTTGTATGCTCCAAGTTTTGCACCTCTTTTACATCTTTCTGTGTAAAGTCCTCTGGAAGATGATCCTTCCCTTGGTTAAAGTCATCGTCTTCTGTGTCAGAAGATTGGAAATCATGTTCTTCCACAGCTGGTAATTCCTCAGCTTCAGAAGGCTCATCATCATCTTCCATGACATGTTCCATCTCATCCACTTTAGCATCTTCGGTCACTGGTACCTCAGCTTCTTCATTCTCAGTCTCGTTTGCATCTTGCACACTGATGTTTTTTTTAGCCTCCTTGGAAAATGAGTTTGTTTCCTCTCTTGTTCCATAAGTAGGATTTGCAGCTCCCGAAACAGCTTCACTTAGTACTTCTAATTCAGGGTTTGACCTTCTAACGTTTAGCATGTCACCCTGTACATTTGCAGCCCTTACTTGTGACAGCTTTGCACTAGCAGCATTCTCATCTTCCAGTAGCTCTTCCTCTACTTGTTTCAGGCCAGGGTCATCTTCAGCACCTGGCTCTTCAGATGTCAATTCCATTCTTGATGTTCTTTCTTTCAGTAAATTTGGGCCAAGATTTCTGTCTGGATCCGCATCCTCAGTATGAGCAGTCCCTTGCCAAGTAAGATTCTCTGTATTAGCATTCTGTGTAGTGCTTTCTGATTTTTCTTCTGGGGAACGTTTCTCAATGCTTTCTTCAAATACTGGCACCTTGCCAAGATTTCTTGAAAGCTCTTCTTTCACATCTGCCTCTGAATACTCAGTCTCATTTTCCCATGGCCCAGGTTGCTCAATAGCTCCTCTACGGCTTGAGTCTCCCTTCCCTGTGGGGGTTTCTTTCATGTTTTTCATTTCAGGTTCTTTGCTAAGAGAGGTAGGGTTTGGATTTTCATGATCAGTCTCCCCGATTCGTTTCAAATCTTCTTCATGTCTTAGAGGTTCTTTCTCCACAGCAGGCATTCCATGATCCAGTTTCTCTTTCAAGAGGTCATTATCTCCTAAGTCACTCTGAGATGCATTTTTGACCTCTTGCACTGGTTTGGCTGTAACATCAACAGAAGGCTTGTTCTCAGCTCTTCCTTTCTCCTTTGTTTTCTCCCATAATTTTTCATGCTTTAAATCACTTTCCAAGGCCTCTTCCATGGTGTCATCCTCCAACTTTTTCTCATCTTTCTCTATTTGAGAAGGTGGCACTTTTTCTGGACTTTTGTTGGTATCACCAGCAGATGGTCTTAAAGCACCTTGCTTGCTTTGAACAAATGATTTGGACTCCAAATCATCTCCTGGACTAGGCAAAGTGTGAGGATCAGGCACAGCTGTATTTTTCTGCTCTTCAGTATGCGATTCAGTTGCATCAACTGTGAGCTGCTCTTCAAACTGTTCAGTTTTGTTTGTTTTTACTTTTGAACCCAGATCTCCTGTACCTACAGGTTCCTTTCTAAGGAGTTCTTTGGAAAGATCCTCAGGTTGAGTTGTTCCTGCTGCTTCTCTTTTGCTAATTAGCTTCACATCATCGTTTTTCTCTTTTGTTTGTTTAGACTCTGACCCGTCCACACTTAAACTGTCAGTGGACTTCTTGCTTTTACTGAAGGCATCCTTAAGAATTAATGCATCTGAATCACGTTCTTCCTCATTGTCTCTTTGGTTATTTAGCTCTGTAGCACCCTTTGCATTTTCATCAGATTCATAATTTTGTGACTCAATGTCATCATTCTTGTAATTGTCTAAACCCACTGGGGATGTAACACCTTCCTCTGCTGTAAAAGACAGCAAAGGAATTTCTGCAGACTGATCTGCAGAGTCTGGCTCCTTCTCTGCGTCATGAGCATCAATGCTCAACTCTTCATTCAGATCATCTTCCAGTGACGTAACAAGGCGAGTCACTTCATCATCTGATACAATAGCATCAGCGGTTGAGCCAAATTTTGTTTTCAAGTTCACAGAGAGCTCTCTGTTTAGAAGAGTATAGGCATCGACTTCTTCATTCTCTTGGTCAAGTTGAGTGGTTGCACCCTGAGGAACACTAGTGTTTTTGGTATTTTCACTTTCTAGCCCTTTGAGTTTCCCATGTAGCATTCCTTTCAAGCGCTCATGTGCAATTTGATCTCCCTGAGAGTGTTCTTCGTAGCTATTAACACTGGAGTCTCCCCCAGTATTTTCAGTTCCTTTTTTAAGAGAACTGTCTGCTTCCTCTATCATGGTGAGGGCTTCCTTGTCCTCCGTGCTTAGCTCAAGACTGTCCATCTCCAAAGCATCAAAGGACTTTATTCTATCAGCCTGTTCAATCTCCTCATTCCTTTCAATTCCTTCAGCTGGTTTTGTCCCTGGATCACTTGACTGAGTTTCCCCTTCATTTACTATTGTCTCTTGCAATGGCTTCAAAAGGTCATCCACATTATAGTTATCAAAATCATCCCTTCCGCCATCAAAGCAAACAAAGTCTGTTTCCTAAAATAAAAAACACCATGCAGTCACAAATATTGTTTTCTTGATTATACTGATAAGACCAAATCCAGAGAGGGATGAAGCAGTAAAATAAATTATGTTAATTGTGCAGAATTAAACCTCTGGAGTCCCTCACCAAAACTCTTCACTGGAATTTTTGCCCAATGCCTCTTAGAAACCCAAATAAAAAGATTATGACTTAGCCCTGTCAAAGACCTCCTAGTGAGGAACAAACTGGAAGTCAGCACTGGAGTTGACAGTATTTCACTTTACTCATCACCTACATCCTGAGTTAAGAACAAATCTATTGCTGAATGCCAGTGAGAAGGAAAATATCATTAAGCTTGTCTGTCACAATCTCTTGTGGCTGTCTCTCCTCAAATGACTGATTCTTCCAAGCAGGAGGTGCCTGTCAAAAAATTTCCAAAAAACAAACAGCAGTGCAAGCTACTTCATTTTCCTCAGGGATCAATATTAGGGCCAGTTCTCTTCAATATCTTTATCTGATATTGATATCATCTGATATGATCTGGACTAGAAGATTGAATGCAGCCTAAGTTTGCAGGTGACACTAAGCTGGGAAGAAGTGTTGATCTGCTCAAGGGTAAGAAGGCTCTACAGAGGGACTTGGACAGGATGGATCAACAGACCGAGGCCAATTATATGAGATTTAACAAGGCCAAGTGCTGGGTGATACACTTGGGGTCACAACAACCCCATGCAATGCTCCAGGCCTGGGGCAGAATAGCTGGAAAGCTGCCCAGCAGAAAAGGACCTGGAGGTGCTGGCTGAACACGAGCCAGCAGTGTACTCAGGTGGCCAAGAAAGCCAATAGCACCCTGGCTTGTATCAGGTGGAGGGAGGTGATTGTCCCCCCGTACTGAACACTGGTGAGGCCACACCTTGAGTACTGTGTTCACTTTTGGGTCCCTCACTACAAGAAAGACACTGAGGTCCTTCAGCAGGTCCAGAGAAGGGCAATGAAGCTGGTGAAGGGTTCATTAGTCTAGAGAAAAAGAAGCTAAGAGGAGACCTTCTCACTCACTGCAACTACCTGAAAGGAAGTTGTAGCAGGATGGGTGTTGGTCTCTTCTACTTAGTAGCAAATGATACAACAAGAGGAAATGGCCTCAAGTTGCACCAGAGGAGGTATAGGTTGAATATTAGAAGAAATTTTTCATTGAAAGGGTTCTCAAACACTGCAACAGGCTCCTCAGTGAGGTAGCTGAATCCCCATCCCTGGAGGTGTTTTAAAGACACAGAGATGTAGTGCTGAGGGACACAGTTTAGCACCAGACTTGGCAGTCAGGGAATGGTTGGCCTCAATGATCTTAAAGGTCTTTCCCAGATGAAAATTCTATAGGGTTCTGAAGCTGCGTCAACAAAGAGGCCTCACTCACACTGCTGAGGTTACTAGCAACTAGTGCATGTTAAAGCCATGTATGTGTGTAAGGGTTGAAGGGCTAGTTCTATAATCAAATGTATCAGGTTTTGTTTGTTTCTGATAGTACTTGAAACCTCAACAGTTTGGAAAAGAAACAATTCTGAATACATACCAAAGAGTTTATGTGCAAACCAGTCAGCAGCATTTCTAGAGCTCAATCTAAACAGGTTTTTTTAGGAGAAAAATCAGAGTATTCAAGAAAAGAAAAATAGATGCTCACACTTTGGGCTGATGCTTACACACCCATCCACATACACAGCTGTACAAACACTCTGCTCCCCAAGATACCCATGAATCTCTGCACACACGTAGCTGCTTACTAACAAAAGGTAGCTAAGGATCCCTCATAGTCCCATTCTCCTCCTCAGGGATTTCACTGAATGCTGAGGTAAGAAACACTGAGAAGCCCAATTAAAAATAACAACTAAGACTTACATCTGTTGGTAATTCTAGCTCCTCATTGGAATAATTATGATTTATTTCAAGTAAATCCTTTGGAAAATATCCAAAATCACTTCCAACCTGCCAGAAAACAAACAGAACAAAAGACAGTAAATCAGCTTTTAAAATCATGTGAGTGTTAAACTCCTAACTACAGACACTAGAAACAAACACAAAGAATTTCTTAATTAAGGTTAACACTGTGAATAGAAGAAAAAGATTAGCAATGCCTTGTTTATGCAGAAGTTTTCACTGGTATTTTATAGTTAAGATTTCACAACACTCCTGTGAAGTTCCCTAGTGTTACTCTTCATGTTTTAAAGCCTGTCTTACAAGGAATTACTAGGAAGGCTGGGAGTGAAGCCCAGGTATTCTGGCTCATCTGCTTAACTATTGTGCACTCTCACTGGCACCACTTATGCTTCAAGTATTTTCTCAAGTAGTAAGCAGAGGAGGATCTTTGACTAATAAGATTTACATCTCCACACAGGGATTGTAGCCTGAAATGTGCACACTTCGTACTGGAGGGGAAAAAAAAGTAAATTCTTAAAGCAGATTTTAGGAAAAAGCAAAATTGTACCTGAGGTAATAATCTGTTTTAAAACCTGTGTGGAAAACATACCCCCTTTGCAAATGCACTTCTCTTCAGTGACTAATACAAGCAAAAAATCAGTTGCAGATGGCTATTTTCAAGCAAGTCAATGTGCTAAGCCAAGCCAAACAGCAGAAGACAAGAATCTCTTATCACTCACCAGATAAGATCTACATAGTAGTGCTCTCACTCAAGAATTCTGACAGGAGCTGTCAAAAAGCCAACATTAATAGTGTGCTATCACTATGCAGATTAGATAATCCAGGCAATTAGGCCTAGTTGGATACACCTAGAAAGGTTCAGACTTCCTAGACAACCAAAACAACAACAACAAAAAAGTATTGGTCATTTCCTCAATATTCTGTTATAGGAGGAAGATGACAGTTGCCAATTTTCTTGAAGCATTTGTTTGGGAAGAGCACTCAAAAAACAAATTAAAAAGGAAACCAGCTATGTCAAAACAATTAAAGACATATAAAGATGTGTTGTTATACTGATACGACTGCAATATGTTAACTTGGGCAGAAGTTTTCTGGATTTACAATGGCACAGAAAAGAGAAGCAAATTGTATCCAGTAAATAACACATACTAGTACTTTTCTGGAGGTTTGGGTTTTTTTTGTAATGTAAGTGAAATAAGCACAGATACATTATAGGCTTTCCTTTTTAAACTATTTTTTGTTCAAATCTTACCTTCCATAGTTGGTATCTCTGAAGTTCATTACAGATATGTATATATATAAAAAAAAATCTATTACCTTCTCACCTTTTGTAAACACAGAGATAAGAGTCATATGGAAGAGAGGTATGTATACAGGTTTATAATTACTGGGAATGGAAAAATAAACTAGACAAGTCAAATCCATAGTTTGACCTTGTGCTGTACACTACAGTTTTATTCTAAATTGGCCTGTTTCTCTCTACAAACTTCAATCTCAGTTTTAAATGATCTTTCTGAAGACAAAAGCCAAAGCTTCAATGCAGCATCCTTACAGACTAATCTCTGACTCCTCTTATAATTAGGCATCACGATTTGAAACTCAGTGCAATCCAAGCTGCTGACCATACAAGTCCTCTGCAGTGACCCAGTTTGCCACTTATGTGGTTTATGAGCCATATGGGATCTGCATGCCCAAAATTTCATCTGCTCCTCTTCCTACAATTCCTCTCTTGTAAGGGAAAAAATGCCTCATTGTGCAAATAAAGGAAACATTCTTCATTCTCTACAGACACGACAGAGGAAAGGCACTACAAATGCCAAGTAAATATGAGAGAAAAAAGTGCATCCTTCATTTTTACTCCCTCTCTAGCTAAAATGCTGTGGGTGGATGAAACATGTAGCCATGTGTACAGCATCTCTCCCCACCAGTGTGACAGTGAGCTGAGGGACTCACCAACCACCACTGACCAAGAAGTCAGACCTTCATACAACCTAGTTCGGTGACAGAAAACTGACAGCTGGAAAAGACATTCAAATGGTTTTGATCTTAAAGCCCACATCCACAGGTACCTAAAACTGCAGAACAAAGAATGCAGCCTGTGTCCTGGGATGTATCAAAAGTGTGACAAGCAGAAGAAGAGAGGCTATTCTGCCCCTCTACTCTGCTCTCCTGAGACCCCACCTGGAGTCCTGTGTCCAGTTCTGGGTCCCCCAGCACAAGAGGGACATGGAACTGCCAGAGTGGGTCCAGAGGAGGACCACAAAGATGATCAGAGAGCTGGAACACATCCCCTGTGGGGACAGACAGAGAGTTGGGGCTGTTCAGCCTGGAGAAGAGAAGGCAGCTCTCCAGTACCTGAAGGAGGCCTACAGGAAAGCTGGGGAAGGACTTTTTACAAGGGCTTGGAGTGATAGCCTGAAGGGGAATGGATTTAAGCTTGAGAAGGGGAGATTTAGACTGGATATTAGGAAGAAATTCTTTCCAGTGAAGGTGGTGAGACTCTCAAACAGGTTGTAGGATGTTCCCTCCCTGGAGGTGTTCAAGGCCAGGTTGAATGAGGCCTTGAGCAACCTGGTTTAGTGAAGGGTGTCCCTGCCCACGGCAGGAGTGTTGGAACCAGGTGATCTTTACAGCCCCTTCCAACCTCAACCATTCTATGAATCTATGATCAAAGAAGAGTTGGTTTGATCTGACTTTGCTGAAAGCACTGTCAAGAAAAAACAGAAAAAAATTCCTTGATCTTCTGGGTCTTCCAGGCATACTCTGTCTTTCTATCTTACTCCTTAAATTTACCCTTCATACATAGGGTAATAACAGAGAGGATATAAGATTTTTTTAAAAAACACCCCAGAACTAAACAACAAACACAGCCAAAACAGCCATGATCAGCAGCCAAGTCCATTTCTTGTAATATGAGGCCAGAAATAGTTTTCTCAACCTCAAATCAAAGGAATGAAGTTCAGCTCTTTGCCATACAATAAAGCAACAATTTTCTGCAGCAATAATTTAAAGAGACTTTGCTGAAATATTATGTTAAAATGCAGCAGGTTTTTTTCCTGGATTATCTGAAGCAGTTTTAGAGTTGTGGACCCTGCTAAAAATGAAGGCAGGAGAAATGCATAGCAGGAAAGTCTACATAACACAACTTGATGGTGTAATGTTTCAGGTGGATGCTGAAGAAGAGACTTAAGTACAGGACACAGTGCAGTGGACAATGAGAGTACCAGGTCTGCTGCAGTGGACAATGAGAATACCAGGTCTGCTGCAGTTATTGGTTTGGAGACCAAAAAAAAAAAAATCAAGTACTTCCCTGAAACAGATGTATTTTTGAAATTCACAACAGAAAATCACTACTAAATAATGATCACAGCATATTACCCAAGATTAGGCTTTGCTTTATTACTGAGGTTTAGACAGCTCTGCTAAAAATTGCATGCCATGTAATATATAAAACATGTATTATCACTCAATCCTAGAATTTTTTCCACATGCAAAACTCTCACGGAGCCCATGGGAATTCTGCAAGCAATGAAGTATACAAGACTGGGATAATAAAAAAAAAAATCTGTTTTGTTAAAATACTGCATGTTTGCTGGCACAGGGCAATAAAAATCAACAATAGCTTGAAAAGGGTGGAGCGAGTTAGAAAAGCAAAGGCAGATAAAAACAGGACCCAAGTGCTATAGACTTTTCTAAGCTCCTTTCCTATCAGATCATCTCACTTCAGATGAGAAATACTATTGTATTTCTTGGGGCTCCTCAAAATTGATTTTGGGATTAGGGCCTGTTATTTACAACTTGTTTGAAATAAGTCCCAGGTTGCCGTATTTGAAGCTTTTTATACACAGAACCACACAGAATGGCAGGGGTTGGAAGGGACCTCTGGAGATCATCAAGTCCAAACCCCCCTTGCCAAGGCAGGTTCACCTAAAGAAGGTCACACAGGAACACACCCAGGTGTGTTTTGAATGTCTCTAGAGATGAGACTGTACCACCTCTTTGGGCAGCCTGTCTGTCACCCTTAAAGAATTTCCTCCTCAAGTTTGAATGGAGCTTCTTATGTTTGAGTTAGTGCCCATTACCCCTTGTCCTGTCACTGGGCACCACTGAAAAAAAGACTGTTCCCATCCTCCTGACATCCATCTTTTAAGTATTTATAAGCATTTATGAGATCCAGCCCCTGCAGTCTTCTCATTTCCCTAACCTCTGCCCCTACAGGAAGACCAGAACATCAGTTATCCCTTGAGCTGTTAGTTTCCTTTCTGCCCTAACAAATACTTTCCCCAAAAACTTTAGAGAACGGAAAAGGTCTGTCAGGTAGATGCAAGGGATCAGACTTGAGCACACAAATCACACGATGAGGTCCCAAAAGGGCTGTGGCAGAAGGTAACATGCCTTCCACTGGAATCTGCTCGCTCACAGACCTCACTAGGTAGTCTGGTTTTAATTAGCAAGCAGCAGTCCCCCACTAGCTCCACAGCTGCACGCAGCAGGCACGGCTGCTCTGCATAAATCAAGTCACTGGCATGGGAAGTCACGCTGCAGGAGAGACCCCAGCACAAACAGGGTCAGACGTGCCAGTGCCCTACTCAATGCACATGGGTGGGCACCTCTGACCCTGCTGCAGCGTTGGCACACTGGCTGTTGCAGTGTTATGATTTACTGCAAAAAAACAGTAAATTAAACTGGGGAAAAAAAGGATTATAGTCACCAAGTCAGTGTGTCATCACTGCCTTAAAAGGGACACAGAAAATAGTGTAGCACAGTTTTAAAACAGCAACAAATACAACAGAGTTTTGCAATTCTTTTAGACCTGCCAACATCAGCTCTTACTTGTTGAACTCAAAGCAAACATCCTTTTAACTTGGAGACACACCTATCTGTTGCATGAGCTTCCTATTAGAAAATAAACTGAATATTAACTCAGCAATTATCTTAAACATGCTGTCTGATCTTGCAGTCTGCATTACACCTTGTTAGGAGATGCAAAATTAACCCCACATTGCTACTCCTTGTCCCAACAACTGGCAGCCCTGGAAACCTGTACTGGCTACTTAACCGGATTATTTCTGTCACAGTACATGTCAGAAGGGAATTACCAGCATGATACAATTATAAACTCTTCTTTAACCACGTGCCACAATTTTCTGCTCTGTTCTGTATCATTCTAATTGGATTCAGCTCCTGCTGAGAGCTTGGCTGTCCACACCCAGCCTGAACAGGTTAGAGAAAGTGAGACATCCTGCTTTTCACTTAAACCACTAGTCCCACAGTCAACACCCAGGTGTTGCTTCAAAGCAGCCTAGACCACTGTGGAAGGCAAGTGTCTATCCCCAGAGTAAGAAATTATATTGAAATAGATTATTTAGACATAAAAAGGTAGGCAGGAGAAGCATGGGCCACAGGGATGGGATCTAAGCAATCTTCATACTGCCAGCATTTTCCAGGGATGTGCACAAAAATTGCTCATCCTCCAGGGTATCTGAGTTCGGCTACTGTCAGGCAAACAAGGGGTTTAGCATGAAAAACAAAAGGAGTCTTCTGTGAAACAACTACGAATATGGGAATCCTCTTGTCTCATTAACCCTCTCTTGATTGCCCAAAGTGGGCAACCACTTGGATAAGGCCACTACTCCACAAGCTGCTACAGCGTGTTAGTAAAGCTCAAAGAGAACTTTTTTTTACTTTTTTTTTTTCCCTTTCAATTCTGCATGCAGGTTAGATAAAAAGGGGAAGACAGCAACTGAATATCAGGCAAAAAAATGCACTTAAAACATGTACATGAATCAACCTTCAGCAGGATTACAGAGAGTGCAGGAGGAGACCATATCAGGGGTAAACATAAAGGGTAAACTTAAGCCTCCCTAGATGAGAAAGGAGGCTCAGCTTCCAGGCAGGCTCCTGGGCCAGCCTTCCCTGTGCTGCAACAGGAGGTTGTCAAGACCAAGGCAGCTGTTTTAGCACACATTAGCATTGCCCTTTTTTAACAGCACTTAATAATGCCTTAGATTTGATCAAACCACATCCCATTTCATGCTGATCTCAGGAGGACAAAATGGCATTCATCATGTTACTTAGCTGTGTTCAAGCCCTTAAGCGTTCTCTTAGGAGGCAAAAGGGAGGAGAAAAGCTTACCAACAGAAAGCACTGAGGAGAGCAAGTAGAAGAAATGCTTTACAGTACTTACGCTTCCAGCCCAGAGCTCGGTTGATTTTCCTATTAGTTTGTAATATACGTACACTGCTTCTCCCTTCTTAAAATTCACAAAGCGACAGTCAGGACCCTTAAAATCCTGCATCGCCTTCCCCCGGCACATCAACACTGTCCAAACAAAACAAAAGAAGATTATTACTATTAAAAAAAAAAATTAATGATAATATAACTGTTTCATGGAAGGAGTCCTTGCTAACTGGCTGCAAAAAAAACCACCTTCACCCCCGCTGCGCACCAGTTTATTTTCCAGATCGAGTCAAGAGATAGTAACTTAAGTGAAAGTGCAACTAAAATAAATTATTAAAAAACAAACAAACAACAAAACAACGAAACAAATCCCAAGCTCACCGAGCAAACCAAGCGTTTGACAAAGCCCTCGCGAATTACATTTCAGAAGTATGTTATGAAGCTAATTATCTATACTAAGCGAGCCGGGGAGATGACACCGTATCCTAACGAATAAACAGCACCTGGAGCGGGCGGGTTACGGGAGGGCTTTTGGAAGACAGAAAATCCCGAAGGGGCTGTGGGAGCTCTGCAAACTTGGTCGAGAAGCAGGGAGCGAGGCGCGCCGGCGCCGCGTTACCATTTTCCCGATTCGCCCCGGTTTCCGTGCCAGAGCACGGGGTGCGGGGAGGACTTTGGGAAATGCACCCGTGAGACATGCGACGCCTGCATCTTTTCCAGCAGCAACTTCCCGCAGAAGAGAGGTGGCCTCCTGGCCATGCTGAACGCCAGAGAACAGGCAGGATTCCCCCGACACCCCGCCGAACTCCCCGGGCAGGGGTCTCCCGCCACCCCCAGCTCCCCGGGCGGGGCTCGGCATGTCCCCGCCGCCCCCCACTCACTGCTGCACTCGGGGTCGGCGCAGCGCTTGCGCTCGGCGAAGCGGCGGCCCAGGTCGGGCCCGGCGGCGGCGGATAGGAGGGAGGGCGGTGGGGGCAAAAGCAGCATTAGGGCAAGGAGCAGCCGGGGGTCCGGCGGCGGGGCTGCGGCCATGTTGGCGGGCGCCGGCGGCGGGGAGGGAGCAGACACGTCAGCAGCGCCGGCGGGAGGGCGATGTGGCGGGGGAGGGACCGGCCCGGCCCAGCCCGGCCCGGCCCAGCCCCACCGCCACAGCGGAAGGAGAGCAGCGCCAGACCCTCCCTCTCTCCCGGCGGCATCCCGATCCTAAGCCTGAGCCCCGTCCCGACTCCGTGCAGTGGAGACCCCGGCTGGCTATGGATCCGCCCCCTTTCAGGCTCCCTCTTAAAAGAGGGCTATCTCCGTCCTGGAGGGGTAAGAGGGGATGTCTCTGCTCCTTATTTCATAGAATGTCTTGAGTTGGAAGGGGCCTATAAACGTCATCTAGTCCAATTCCCCTGCAGTGTGCAGGGACATCTTCAACTAAATCGGATTGCTCAAAGCCGTGTCAGTCTGACCTTGAATGTTTCCAAGGACGGGACCTCCACCAACCTGTCCCAATGTTTCACCACCCTCATTGAAAAAAAAAAAATAAAAAATTAGTATATCTAAATCTGCCATCTTTTAGTTTAAAACCTTTACCTCTTGTCTTGTTGCAACAGGCCCTGCCTAAAAGCCTGTCTCCATCTTTCTTAGAGGCCCCCTTTAAGTACTGAAAAGTCACAATAAGGTCTCCCCCGAGTCTTCTTTTTTCTAAGCTAAACCCCAACACCATCTTCATATTCCAGCCTTCTGATCATTTTTGTGGCCCTCTTCTGTACCAGCTCCAACCGGTCAATGTCTTATGCTGAGAACTCCAGAGCTAGACGCAATACTCTCTGCTTATGAATTGTGGTTTTCCCTAGCAAAGGATCACCAGCACAGCGCATAAAAGGTGTAATTGACCCCATACCACCCCCCACCATGGGTAAGGATGTAACAAACCCAAACATCCACCTCGCTGCTCCTGCCCCACTAAGATCACATCTGTGCTTGGGAGAAGTGAATGTTGCCAAGCAAGCATGTCATCTTTCCCCACGACCTCCTGAGAGTCTGAGGTTAAACCTGCGGTAAGCTCACTCACCCGTAGTCCTGCTGAGGAGAGTACAGGCAAATGAAGAGTTTCACACTCCACTACTAAAAATGCAGGGTTCCCAACAAGCCCATTCTTGCCCTTCACTAGCTTCAACTTTCACTTGCTGCTACATTTTAACTACAGATGTTTGCAAAACAAAACACGTCCTTCTCAGAAGTGTGCCTTGCACTTAAGGATTGCCCCTTCTTCATTTCCATCACATTTATAGTTTTAGAGATCTAACATGGCAGAATAACAGCAGAAGTCACAAGTCATGTGCAGGAGAAACACAAATAGAACTTTTCTCTCTTCTGTTTTTCAGACCCATGTTATTTGTTCAGCACAGACTCTTTTTCTCTCTTCTGTTTTTCAGACCCATGTTATTTGTTCAGCACAGACTCTCAGTGAAAAAAGACAATCAAAAATGCAGCCAAGAAGGGATAGGTAACGTAAGAGAGTCTTTTTGCTGGTTTATCAAGTGGCCAAAATTTTTTAGTTTTGAATTTCTAAAGTGGGAAATACTGAAGGAGCTTCCAAAATGAATAGATGCTTTGCAGAACCAATGGTCAAGGTGAAGGATTCTGCTTTTTTTGTGCATGTTAAAGGACAAATCTGGGCCGCTGAGATTGCTTTTTAGGACCTCTTTTAAATTAAGTATCACAAGAGTCAGCAATCATCACTTCTAGCTCCATTAGAGGCACTGCTTATATTATCCTCATGATTACTGATTTTTGCTCTCCATACTGTCATTTCCACAGCCTCATCATATGGGGTCTGAGATCCAAGCTTAATTCCTGCTGAGTAATCTCTGAAAAACATGCAAGCCTTTCACTTTCAGCCCCCATCTAGAGCAGTTTAATATTAGCGTTGGCACCTCATTGCCCAACATACCTTGGAGATCCTGCCACTTCTTGCAGTCCAGTCCATCCTGAGGTTGAGGAAACATTCACACACTATGGCAATGCACTGAGTCATCCCCCCAGTGCCACACACATTCTCCAGGCCCAGGGTCGTGGCTGTAGCATGCAGCATTGCTGACAGCTCTCCTGGAGACATTTTGACATTTTTGTATTTCACATCCTTTAAAATGAGGCAATACCTATTTGCCATTGCTGATATTGGCTGACAAAAAGCTCTACGAAAGCCCAAGTCATAAAATTTAGAGGTGGATTTTATCACAATTTGCAATATGGAAGTAAACATATTCAAGCATGTTTTAGCGTGACTGTAGGAATGACAGACAAGTGATTTTCCCCTTGACATTAATATTTCTTGTGGCTTAATGCCCAGCCTGATTTTTTGGTCCAATTGCTTGTGAAGACAGAGCTGCTTGGTAATTTTCCATCACTACAAGGTTATCAAGCTTATCTTTATTAAATGACCAACATAAAAGGTGACAGTGACTGTGGTCATAAAGACAAAAGCAAGAGAGGGAGATGTGAAGAGAAACAAGATCATATACTACTTGCATGTCATTGCCTTTATTGGGCAATAACGAGTAGCCTACAGTCAATATACATACACAACTGCTGCAACTGTCCAGCATTCCTTACAATTTCAAATATTTCATAGTTAATAATCTACCCACTTAGTAACATACTCAGTTTTCCCCGGTGTATGACATGAAAGAGAACTGTTTCACTTAGCTGGGGTTAAACACTAAAGGATATTTTGGAGGTAAAATGAGTAGATGTGGCACTTTGGGGCATGGTCTAGTGGTCATGAAAGTGTTTGGTAGAAAGTTGGGCTTGATCTTAAGAGGTCTTTTCCAACCTTAATGATTCTAAATAGCTAAACTGAACTGTGAGAGTAGTCCTGCTGTACATGAGGAATCTTAACTGTGTGTCTATAGTTACAAAGCAGCTCTCCCATCTCTCCTGCACTGAAGTATCTACTAAAGCAACTAATACTGATTAACAAGATCAGTTGGTTAAGTTTATGTAAGAATCAGCAATGACTCTCACTCATGAATAACATAGGAAAAGTAACAAGCAAAATGCGAACATGCTTCTAACGTAAGAACTTTTAGAAATAAAGTGGAGTTTTATAATAGAAAGAAAAATAAAATGGAGCAAGCTGGACAGTGAAATTAAAGCACTGACATAAGAAAAGTTCAGAAATGTTGCAGAAAGTGACGCACTTGGGGAACACAAATTATCAATGAGGTATTCGCACAAGGTACATGTTATAAAAGATGGACAAACAAGCAGGCATTGGTGCTAAATAACTCACTTGTCAAGCTAGTCAAGTGAGTGAACTCTCAGTAACACAGAATACTTAAGAACTGAAATGCTGGTCACATATTGGAAGAACACAGGATTAAAAAAGAAGGGGAGAATTCTGTTATCCTCACATAGGTTAATTAAATGTCATATTAAGGTATGATAATGAGGTTTAATGTTCAAATGCTACAAAGAACTGTTCTGCCTTATACTATTGCCTTGACACTGTTATTGACCACAGTTGAACCAGGGTACTGGATTACATGAATCTGAGAGCCAGTTTATTATTTACACACCCTCACATGGTAGAGCCCTTCAGAAAAAAGCTGTAAATTCTTACTTGGAAAACTGGACTTTACACACATCAAAACACTCCATGGCAATGTCAGCTGCCAAAAGTGATATGAAGAAACAAGGTCCAGTACAAATTTGTACAAAGGAGATTCTGTGGTTGAGGCAGGAAGATTTCTAGAATCCAGGTACTCTGCAGGAGCACAGACAATATTGTTGTTCTACATTATAAAAGATTTGGAACTGGAATGCTTTTCTTCTAACATGATATTTAACATTACAAACAGAAAAGTACCAATACAGCTAATGAACAAAGTGACAACAGCATCTAGTTAAGTACGATTTTTAGAGTAACTATTGAATTAGTCGCAACTGCATTAATGATCTGATTGTGCTACCTGTGGATTAAAACATCTCTCTGCCACACTACTGAACGCACCGCGGCAGTCTCCCATACTTCTCTTTTTGCCAGCGGGTCTCATTTCCTCGCTGCCCCAAGCAGCAGAAGAAAGGCAGCTGCAGAGTCTGCGGAGTCGACTCCCAAGCTGCCTGCTGCCCTTTCTTGGCAGACTCTCGGGAGGCTTCGGGCTACCCCCTGCTATCTGCCACCCTGGCACCGCCGTGACCGCTGTACCTCCACGGTTTGTATCATCCTTACACCGCCTTGCTCCAGCCGGTGGATCCCTATTCTCTATTTATTTCGGGTGGAAGCAAACCCCAGCTTTGCCAGCCGCTCAGCCCACCGCCGAACCTGACAGCGCCCGACCAGCCAGTCGGCCTGGGCGCAGGCCCACTAGCGCCAGGGCCTTCCCCGAGGTCTGCACCGCTTTCTGGCCAGCCCCCGAAACCCGCAGCCGAGGGGAACACCGAAGAAGAAAGACGCTTTTTACAGGCTGAATTCAAAGCAGGTGGAGGAACCGCCTGGCGTAGCCTTACCCAACACGACCCCCCCCCCAGGGCCACCAAGCCTGCCACCTCGTGTCGCCACCCGCTCACTGCGCAGGCGTGCGAAGAAAGTTGCCTCTTCCATGATGGCGAGGTGGCGACAGCCACTTTTATCAGTCCGCATGAGCAGGGCAGTCCCTCCGCCCCGCCGGCCCCCAGCATGGCGGCAGCCGCCACACGTTTCCCAGGGTGCACTGCGCCTCCCGGCACCCCGCAGGAGGCGGTCGCCGTTAAACCCAGCTCCCGCCAAACCGTCTGGAGATCGTCTCTGGTGGTTTGGCTGGGTTATAACGTTTGGAGCGGCCAGAGGTTCCTGAAGTCTCCTTGCAGTTGAGTCGCCTGCTACGGTCAAAAATGGGCGCTGCCCGCTGCAGTCGGGCGGTGAGGCACCATTAGTGCGGGCGTGGGGGCCTGCCTGCGGCGCCATGGACAGCTTTCTGGAGGAGGAGGAGGAGGAGGAAGTGGCGGCGGCGGCGGCGAAAAGTCCTGCTGCGCAGGCGACGAGCACTTTGTTGCCAGCCCTGCACCTGCCATTCCTACCACGGCACCTCTACCAACCGGGTAAGCGCGGATCTGCCCGGCTCCGGCCGTTCTTGCTTGTTCTCGCCCGACTACCGCGGCTCCCTCGGCTGCGCCGTTCCTCTGCTCCCGGCCTTCTCTCCGCGTTTCGCCTCTGATCTCCCTCCGAGTTGTGCCGTCTGGCGTTCCCGGTGCCCCTTCCCTGTAGCGTGTTGGGGCACCCGGCAGCATGCGAGGGGCCTGGAGGCGGCTGGTCCATATCAAATAAAGGTCGATGAGGGTACTGATAATGAAGGTGTTGTGGGTGCAGGTGTCTGTAAAGCCTCTGGAGATGTTGCTTCAAAATAGCTTTGTAGCGAAACGCTCTGTCCATGTCAGATGACTTCTCAGTAACTTTTTTAGCAGGACTCAATTACAGCTGTATTTAATTCGTCATGTTTACTGTGGGGTTTATTTTCTTACTAATTTTGAGGTTAGGCTAGATCTATAAGTAGGCTGATTAGAAGTAATTTTGTAGAATGCACTGTAATAAAATTGCTTCAAAACCACTGAGTTGTTACTTTGCCGACAGCAGTCAGGTAGGAGGTGGTTCAGTGAGCTCTGCGTGCCCTTTGCAGAATGCTCTTATGGCTGGAGTGTTGTAGGGACATGTTTGAAGGTTGGACTCTATGTTAGAGGTCTCTAACTGAAACAATTCTATGATTCTGTGACAATCATATGTAACTGTGAGCTTTAAACAAATGTCGAAATGGAGCTTCAGATTTGTGCTGTAACAGGAGCTGAAACAGTATCCATGTTGGAAGGGTAAGTGGCTTTCCAGTTGTGCACTTAAAATAATTCCCTACGTTTATCCTTGTCCATAGTACAAACTGCTTTGATACTTGAGTAGTCTGTGTCTGTGCAGATCTTCAACGCAGCAGTCGTGCAAACTTGGGTAATGATTAGTAAGGCAAAAGAGTTGTCCCCAGAATGTATGGTGAAGTGATAAAAGCACTGTGGTCCAATTCTGGTAGAGCAATAGTGTGTAATGATTTGCTTTTCACTGTTTCAGAGGTCTGCAGCTATGTGCTTCTTGTGGAAAATGCTATTTCATATTAAATTTCCAGATGTTGATGTAGCCTTGCTTCCCTGTGGACAATTAGGGTGTGTTTAACTTCAAACCCATGTAGCTTAAAATCGCTTTCTGTAGTGCCTGAGGAAGAGCTTGTGAGAGAGATACTGAAATGGTAGGCACAGTGCCTGAATAGGGGCTGTGACAGTTGTGGTCTCTGATGTTGTTTGTTTGTTTTGTTTCGATTGTTTAGTGTCTTATGAACATAAATCAGACTTCAAGAAGAGCAAGGAAGCCTGTTTAAGTTACATTCAGGATGCCATGCTACAAAAGCAGTGGAAAAGGGCTGCAGAGTTTCTGACCTACTATATTGAGTCACTAGAAAAAGACTTTTCTAGAGAATCTGTGGGTCCATCAGAGGTAAGCCAGCATCCCTTAATAAAATTATTTTCTAGCTAAAAAAATTACTTCTAAAAAGTATAATACTTCATGACCAGCATTTATCTTGACTAATTACAGGCTTGACTTTTTTTTTAATAATTGGAAAAAAAGTATCAGAGGTAAGACCTGAAAGGTTAAGTAATGGCAGGCTACAGAAAATACACCAGACCTCATAACTGGTAGTGCTTAAGGCAGCACACTGTCCAATTACTCAACAAAAGTCTGCCTCTCTTTAGGTTTAACCAGTCTTGACAGAGCTTGAATTCTGCTGAGATCTTTCTCTCAGGGGTGCTGAGCAACTGCAGTGTTGTCTGCTGTTTCTCCTGAGAGAGTGTTCAGTGCACCTGAAAGGCTCTCTGAGTTTGCAGGCTGTTCCTTTTTGGTGGGGGTTTGGTTTGTTTGTCGTCTTTTTTCCCACCCCCCCCCCCCTTTTTTTTTTTTTTTCACATTGGGTCTTGACACAGCAGATCAACACTTGGCTTAGTGTAAAGCTTGTATCTATGAAAAGTCATTGTAAAGTAATTTACTAAAAATAGAAAGGCAGTAATAGTTTGCTAGTGGCCTCCCATCAGTCAGAACCCATTGGAAAGTTAGTGGCCTGTTTAATTTTTTTACCAACTCCTTTACCACTTGCAAGAGATCCTGGCAGAAACAGGAGGAAAGGATCAGAGCTGTTAAATGGAGTGCTTGAACATGGATTAACCTGCTGGAATATTTGGTTACATTGTGTAGGCAGATCTTGACAACAAGTGCATGTAGGTCTAATTGGAAATAATCTTCATTACTAAGTTACTTGTTCAAAAAGAATTGTTTACTTTGTGTCTCAGCAAGATCATATCAAAGGAAAACAATTTTTCAGTAGCAGGAGGAGGAACCTTTTGACAAATGCAGTTCTCACAAGTTTTGCTGGAGTGCTGTATGCATGAGCAACTCTGAAGTACCCACTGACCATAAAAGTCTTAATTATGTCAATTACCATAGCAGTAGGTAACACTTAGTATTAATTTTTAATTTGCAATTCAAATGTAAATTTTTTTTCATATGTTACAGTAAATTTGATAAGACTGTATGCACGGTGACTTGCCATTTTTGTACTAAGGTTATTTTTTAATTTTTCTCCCCTTTAATAGATGATTTGGAGAATGGGAGCTGAAATTTTGTGCCATCATTCCGGCAGCAGCATTAAAGAATTCAACTCTTTTACAGAACAGATGAAAACTTTAGGATTAAAGAGGTATTTGAAGGTAAGTGTGCTTAGTGCAGTCTTGATGATTTTCCATGTTTACCTGAATGCTCGCTTAAAGATTAGCTTCTGGTTCTCTTCTGAAATGCTTTACTGACAGGAGTGTCAAATCCAATACACCTGAGTTAGCAATTGCATGATATTTTAAAGGCTTTTC
Organism: Indicator indicator; assembly: GCF_027791375.1. Taxonomy (NCBI): domain Eukaryota; kingdom Metazoa; phylum Chordata; class Aves; order Piciformes; family Indicatoridae; genus Indicator; species Indicator indicator. The sequence goes on along the minus strand of NC_072011.1, from coordinate 56,373,374 downwards.
TCTGCCTAACTGTATCACATTTGGTCTGTATGTTGGATCACAGATGGAGGTTGTCAGTCTTTAGGTCCTTTAATCTTCTAATTTGAAACAGTTACATTATTTTCATGCATGCTCCAGTAACACCTTATTATTCATTAACACCTGCCAAGTTTTCTTTCCAGTCCTTAATTTGGCCACTGTGCAAACTTGTATTTAAATATTGTCATCATTATCTGCTCGCTTTTCCAGTAGCTAATCTGTATAGACAGGAGAGGGTCTTATACTGTGGCCCTCTTTGTCACCTAGCTGTAGTGCTTTTGCTGTGGTGGCTTGTTCAAACTTTTTGTTTGTTTGTTTCTTTCTTTGGCTCTTTCTCACTTATGATGATGCTTTTGTCTGTAGTTCTGCTGTATTTGTTCAAAGCCTTCAGCAGAAGCTCTGTGAGAGTTTACCAGAGCTAACTGAAGGTTTAGTCTTTAATCCAATGCCCAAACTAACATGATAAGCTGGTAGGACATCCCTCCTTCAAGTGTTCTGCAGCTGGGTGGTGAAATGAAAAATCAGCAAATGTAACCCGACTGGATTTCATCAGGTCACTCTTTGATCTTCCTAAATAGATACACCTGTTACTGACAAGCAGGTTTTTGAGACAACTGCTTTCTGCTGCCTGGATAAATACCACTGAGAGTCTACCACCTGATGTGTGACTTTCTGCTCCATGTGTTCCAAGAGCCCCTTTTCTTTCCCAGGGATACATCTTTGTATATGCTTTTAATTACTAGTGTCTCCAGTGTCTTCAGACAGAAAAAAATTACTTAGGTTCTCATCTCATCTCTCTGCCCCCAGTGAGACTTGTATTCTCCCAGTCATATGTAATCTTTCCAGTCATATAATCTTTTCAGTTGTAAGAGACCTTTAAGATTGTTGGGTCCAATCTTCAACCTAAGACCACCATGGCCATTAAACCATGTCCCAAAGTGCCATGTCCACACATTTCTGGAGCACCTCCAGGGACAATGACTCCACCACCTCCCTGGGCAGTCCTGCATTTTTCTCCAAAATTCCTTGTAAAGATGCTGTTTGGACAAATAAAAAAAGGGTAAAACACCCTTCTAATTAAAATGCTTTATTAACTGTTTGCTATATTTCATATGCATGTGAGTAGTCAATCTCTTCTTTGCTGGATTGATGAGAATCTCTCCATTTGTGATCTGAAACACTGTGGTCTGGACTATTTGAATTGCAGATTTCCCTAGAGCACACATTTTATCTCCTGTGTAATGGACTAATAGATGAAGCTTACCAAAACCTGTCCCTGGCAGAAAGTTGGAGGTTTGGAGAACGTTCAGCCGTTCAGGATGAGGAAAAGAAACTGATTCAGGCTTACAGGGGCCTGTTGGACTACTACAGCTGGTGTAAGCAGAAGAACATCCTGTTAGAGCATGGTAAGTGATTTGTGTGGAGCTGTAAACTCCCAACTTGCCCATGCAGGCACCATGGTTTGCAATGACACCTTTCATTTGAGAATTTCATGTGGATTGTACAAAATTCTGTATCAGCAGCAATGGTGATGTCAAAATAGCACGCTGATTAGCAGCTGTCTAAAGTGTCCTGAGATGCTCTTCTGAAACATTTCTTATGCCCAGCATACAACACCTAAAATAACGATCATTGCTGTAAGTGAATAATTCCTTTGGCATAGTAGGTGTAAAAGTGCTTGACTGCTGCCAGAATTTGGGGTGTTGGAAAAAGTGCCCCCCAACTTGTCTCAGTTTCTTTAAAGATAGTGTCTTGAATTGAGTTGAACCTGCTGCTGTTCATACCATGCTGCAATCATGCCAGCTTCAAAAACGAAAGTGCTAACTGGAGCAAAGTATTACGGGGCTTGAAGTTTAGATTGCAACATCAGAGGCTTCCTGTTCTGGATGCTGCTTCTGGGTTTTTTGGGTGTTGTCGGTTCCACTGGGATGGCAGCAGGACCAGGAGGGATGGGGAAGTAGTTTTCTGGCTTGGGCTTTTGGCTCCCTTGCTTCTGCTTGCTGCTGCTTTGCCCTGTGCTTTTCCTGGAAATAGGCTAAGGTAATTATGCATTTTGTACTATGTTTATCTGTGCTCAGTTGTCTCAATCCCAAGTTTTTATGTTATTTTTCCCTCACCTCTCTGTTGGGAAAATAGAGAGGCTAACCTGCTGGTTCAGTTTAACCTGTTTTGTTCTGATTTAAACAACTACAGATAAGTAAGTTGCTATTTCTGTATGGTATCTAGTTCTGCATGTACTTTGCTGGCTGTGTGTTCAGTTACATTAGATCTCTCCTAGTTTCTGTGAAAACTTACGGAATTTTTGTTGATGGACTGTGCTAATTTAACACAGCTTTTTCCCTACAACACAGAAGTGAGGGAAGAGTAATACATAAAAAACCTCTGTGCTGAATGTTATGAAAAAGGGGAAATAAAGCGGGAAACAAAAAAATACTTATTTGGCTCTGCCTCCCTCTTAATGTGATACAAAGGTTTGGTAGTTCAGTTGAGGGTTATCTTCACAATGGTAATGGTTGGTTGAGAATAGTATTTGGAAAAGATAGATCCAAAAGCAGTAATACTACTTACAAAAGGAAGGAACTTCCCTGGGGACTTTAGGAATATATCAAATACTCACGATGCTGTTTGCTGACTGTACAAATTCCTCTTTTCATCCCTTTTTATAAGAGAATCCTTCTGAGCTGATACAGCTGCTTATCCACGTGTGGTAGGGGAAGACCCAAGAGAAAGGGTGCTCTCACTCTGCAACTGACCTGTTTTCATGAGAGCCACCTAATTTATGTCAGATGTCACCATGGAGAGCATGTGCAAAGCCAGACGAAAGAAGTAGGCACCAGGAACAGATAGAGATCTGTTCCTTTGCCCACGCTTGTCCCAGCATGGGGTCTGTCTTCCTGTGCCTGGCAGGGCATGTGGCTTGGGGGAGGGCTTATGTGAGTCTTACTGACCCACAGCCCTGGGCTGGGGGGAGATATCTCCCCCTGGCTCCCTCTATCCCAGCCTCTGTGCTTCCCCCATCCTGTTTTCACAAGGGGGGTGGGGAGGGGCTTTGGATGTACTGCCACATTGAGAGAAGAGTTCAATGAACAAGTGAGTTAACAATCATAAATACAATGCACAGTTACATTAGCCTGTTTGCAGAAAAAGCACAGCAGAAAGCAGCAGCAAGCAGAAGCAAGAGAGCTAAAAACCCAAGTCAGGGAGTTACTCTCCCATCCCTCCCTGTCCTGCTGCCATCTCAGCAGAAGAGAGCCAACATCTAAAATCTCAGAATCCAAAAGCAGGAACAGGAAGCCTCCCATGTTAGAATCTGAACTTCAAGCCCCATATTATTCCGTTCCAGGCAGCACTTCCATTTTGAAGCTGGCATGAGGCAGGATGGTATGAATAGCAGCAGATTAAAACTCAGCCTTGTGCTGGTCGCATCTTCTCTTGGACTACTGCCCATCATGCCCTGTAAGTTGAAACTGGGTGATGATAAATTTGAAGAAGAGTTGTAAAAACTTGTTTCAATACTGAGGAAACCAAGGCCTCTTTTCTTACAAGTTTGTCCTCTGAATGAGGTCCTTGTGTGGTAAAATGTGATCGTCTCTTGGGTCCACCACTTTTGACTAATTTTGTCTTTCTTTCATGTTTTGGTAGGCCAGGATGGCTTTGAAGACTTGTCTGTTGAACAGGAAATGCACAGTTGCTTTCGGAAGGCAGCAGTGAGTTTGCAGGAGATTATTACAATACCTGGAGTCTGGGATCTCTTTGTGAAATGCTATGTGGATGTAAGGGCATGTTTTACAGACACCTTCCTCTTGTGTTTACCTGTCTAACTTTCATTCAGATGTCTGTCTGCAGGTTTTTTATCTCTGTGTGGGTGACAACAAAGTATTGTTAAAACCACACATCTATATGTGTGTCTCACAGGCTATGATTTAGAGCACAGTTTATTCCTGGTAGAACTGAAGAGCCTGCACAGAGTACAAAAAGAGACTTCTCTGTGCATTGCCAAGCAAAAGAAATAGACAAACAGTTTGCATGTTTTGTTTTCATGGAGATAGTACAGAAATTGGAGCACAGCTGCTTTGTTTAAATTCCTGAAAAAAAATTCTTTCTTTTTGGCAGGGCACTGTTTTTCTGGGTACACTAAAGACACCAAATATGCAGCCCTTCTGTTCTGATTGTTTGGTGGTTTTTTTCTGTGGGGTTTTTTATTTATTTATTTATTTTATTTCTAATCTCCTTAGAATTGGTAATTAACTTCAGGTTAAGAAATTTGTATTTCTTAATCTTAAAATATTTAAAAAATTCTTTACTTTCTATAATTGCTGACTTCTCTAAGCACATTTTATGGCATTTCGGTGCTGACAGCTGCCAAATTCTTTCATTGAGCTTCTTTTTTTAAAGACCTGATGGTGTCTCTTTCCAGTGAGCAAGCACTGGTAGTTCTTTGCCAATTACTTGTTAAAGGAATTTTCTCCTGTAGCAGCTTCTGTGTGTGAATTTTTGTCTATCTGTGATGAGAGTAACCAGTGAAATGAAAATGTGCTGGACTTAGTCTTATCCAATATGCTGCACTCTAAGATACAGCCTGTGCTATTGGATAGTTCTGTGGCAGCCCAAAATTCATTGTAAGACTTTGATTGCTGATATATGACAAACTAATGACAGACTTGACTTCTCTTAGTTGTTGGAGTTCTATGGAGACCATAACGAAGCCCACCAAGTATTAAATGAATATGCCTACAACTCAAAGTTTCCTGCGAATCCCAATGCTCACGTGTACCTCTATCAGTTCCTGAAGAGACATGGTGAACCAAAGAAATCACTCATATCTGCACTGAAGGTACATATTGTGTAGTAGGTACAGTCTGTGGTCATTCGTGTTACATGGTGGTCTGACAACTTGGGTCAATTGAGCTCCTTTAGTATTATTTACCCTATTGTATTCCTGTGGGAAGCAGAGGGTTAGAGGAAAATTAATGGGAAGAACACAAATGGGGGGCAAACAGTATCCTTTTCTGTCACAGAGCAATAGGGGTTGGAAGGGACCTTCGAAGATCATTAACTCCAACCCCTCTGCCAGAGCAGGATCACATAAGAGCATGTCCAGGCAGGCCTTGAAAGTCTCCAGAGACTGGGACTCCACCACCTCTCAGGGGAGCCTGTTCCAGTTCTCTGCTACCCTCAAAGTGAAGAAGTCAAGGTGGAACTTCCTGTGTTTGAGTTAGCCCACTACCTCTTGTCCTGTCACTGGTGACCACTGAGAAGAGACTAGCCCCATCTTCCTGACACCCACCCCTTAAGTATTTGTAACCATTAATAAGATCCCCCTCAGCCTCCTCCAAGCTAAGCAGCCCAAGCTCTCTTACTTAACCTTTCCTCATAATAGATGTTTCAGTCCCCTCAGCATATTAGTGGCCATGTGCTGGACTCTGTCCAGCAGTTCTTTGTCCTTGAGCTGGAGTGTTCAGCTGTCTTTGAATTCATATCTGGTTTGCCTTTTGATACATGGTATAACTTATTAAAAGTCAATAAATAAGCTCAGAGAATGACTTCATGTGCTTGCAGAAGGCTGTATCAGCAGTCTAGTACATAACACATCCTTATTTCTGTTACAGTTTGATCTCTACAATGCTGAAGAAATTAGATATTTCCTTCACATTGATCTTGTCCAGCAATTAGTTTCTCTGCTTATTTCCAAGGAGCTGTGCATTTAAGCTAAAACAAGTTAATTTCTGCTGGCTGTTGGCAGGCAAGACCTTGCAGTTTTAAGCTTTTGCATAGCTGCTTTTAAATTCCTGCTTTTCTTGCCCTAGCTCGTTGTTTGCAGGAAGATACCAAGACCAACGTTTTGTGTAAGCTGTTTTGCCACTTGATGGCGCTATTGTGCCATCACCGTCAAAGTGAGGTGTTCTAAAACAGCTTTATAAAATTTAGGTTTCAGCTGTAGCTTATATGTATAAAATTCCATCTTGTCAGTGCTTTTTAGCAGTAGCTTTAGAGTCTAGTCTCTTACAAGATAGTGACTACTCAAAGAAATGGTTTGATGTGTCTGAAAACCATGATTCAATGTGCAGGCCTAGGAAGGAAATAATGTTGCCATCTAAAAAGGGGACACTGGGTGTGGATTTGGGCTGCTCCTTGGGAATATTTTATTTGTCACAAGCAGTGTTTCTCAGCAGCCATTAAGGTATTTCATCCATGGTGCCACAGTGTCACAGATGTGCAAAACGGACCTAAATATCAAGGCCCCTTAGTACCAGATTGCTTAATCTTCCAAACTAAAGCACCAAAAACTCTGGAGCCTGTGCTGCTCTTGATCAGGTAAAAGTCTTCAAAAGTTTTCAAATAAAAAAAAAATTATCTGGGTTTTGTGGGTTTATTTTTATCTTTATTTTTTCAGATCTTGCATGATATTGTTCCTTCTCATGAACTGATGATAGATTTTAATACTATGCTTCAAAAATCAAGTAAGTCTTTAAATACCTTTGCTCTTTATGTTATTCTACAATAATATTCTCAAATTATTCTTCAGCATTCTTAATGCTTTTAAAAGTAATTTTGTTAAGGAAAAAGCCCAACAGCCCCCATTATGGGAACCTTTAAATTGGATGTGTGAGCAGGCATTTACAAACTTCTGTAAACAAATCCCTTTCTCATTTTAAAGGCTAATCAAACCAAACTAGTCTAAGGCACAGCCAGGATTTCAAAAATAACTTAATATGTTGTTAAAGGTACCCTACTCTGAATCTCCATTCCCTTTTTGAGGTCTCTGATTTATTTATTCTTCCTTTTCTGGAGGAATTGAGATGGGTCTGTGCTTTTAGTTCATGGTTACTAACCAAAGAACAAAATCTTTCCTCTTGGAGGGAGCTTTCTCTTCAAGCTGGTAACATCTTCCAATTTGCAGGCTGTTTTCTCCATGCTAATCAATTTAATTCCAAGCTGTCTGTCTTCCTGTGACCTGGTATGTTCCAGCAAGTCAGCAGATGGTGAAATGTCTTTGAATCAAGATTGTCCTCTCTTACTTTTTCTCTTTGGGAGGGGAAAAAACAAGCTCTTGGCTGAAAGCTACCTTTTTCTGTTCATGCATGACACTTGTGAACTTTTCATAGCTAATTAGGACAATCTGATTTTTTGAAGAAGATGAAGAAATTATTTTAAGAGCTCTGTTGACATGTAACTACTGATATGAAATGTGTGTTTTATTCCTATCAGTCCCAGATTTTTTTTCTGGTAGCATCTCAGGATTTGAAGTGGTCAAGAGGCACCATGTTCCCCTCCTACAGGGAAGAACACGTTGATCAATGAGGCCCATTAGACTTACTGATTAGGGAACTCTGGAAACAGCAGCTACTGTAACCGAGGCAGTGTGGGATAAGTGAGCAGTGCCTCTTGAGTTAGCAGTTCTTGAGCAAGGTGGGAGTAGGGACAATGTTTCTGGTATGAGTTGTGCTCTAGAGCCAGGGAACCTTATCTCTTGGAAGAGGCAGGAGGCAATGAGGGGAACCCCCTCAGTAACAGGGAAAAGAGCAGTATTTGGGGAAGCAGGATGGAAAACTGTTTTTCTTGTTGTTTACTCCAGCCCAATCTAAGTAATTAATTTAGCAGCCTAATTTTCTTCTAGAGAAAAGGAAAAAACGTCGACTGGGACTGGAAGTTATTTTTTCAGCCTTGGATTATGCTGGCTGGAAGGAAAACCTGAAAGCCTGGAGCTGTTTGGCAAGACAGATGAAACAAATTGTCATGTAAGTATGTCTGATGCACTGTGCTAAAAACAAATGTGTCAAGTCTCCACCTTTGGGCAATTGACAAGTGACACTTCATAGCCTTTTCTTTCATGCTGGGCAATGGAAGAATTATCTGACCTACCCTGTGGCTGTGCTTGTCTGGGGTGTGCTTTCACTGAGAGGAAAGGAGAAATTATTGAGAATTCCAAATTTCCATTTTTGTAGTAGTCTGAAAAAATTGGTTTTGAGGGGGGGTTGTGTATGGGTTGTTTTGGGAGTTTGGGGGGGGGGGGTTGTGTCGTTGTTGTTTTGGGTTTTTTTTGGGGGGGTGTGTGGTTTTGGGTTGGTTTTTAAGTTTACGTACTTCTGCAGGAAGAGTTACTCAGATGCTTGAATAGCATTTACTGCCCATCACTAATCTCACTCTTTGAGGGAAGGCAGAGGAAACAAAAGTTGTTTTGTCTTCTGCTCTTGTCACTATGCATGCATTACCTGAACTGCTGGGCTGTGGTAGAGGCATAGCTGGTACTGTACAGGCTGGTATGTTGTGCAGTGTTGGAGAATGCAGCAAATGTGTTCTTAAAAGCTTGAGCCCAAACACTTGGGGATCATGTTGTCACCAGCACTGAATGACATGGCCTTTGACTTCAGCAGTAGTAATCCCAGGCAGTCTGTGCCCAGAAGGTCTAATGTCTAGACTTTATTTTACCCAACAAACAGGGTGCTGTCTAAGCCCTGTATATTTACAGTAAATTAGTGACATATTTTGCTGTTTTATTGCCACCTCTGCAGCATCTGCTGTTAGGGAATAGAAGCTAGTGGATTAAAGCTGGGAGTGTTGTTACATTCAGTTAGTAAAAATGGTATGATACTCTAAGGTCTAGAGAGGTTCTCTTCCCCCTCTACTCTGCTGTAGTGAGACCACAGCTGTAATACTGTGCCCAGGTTTGGGCTCCCCAGTTCAAGAGACAGGGATCTACTGGAGGGAGTCCAATGGGGAGCTGTGAGGGTGATTGAGGGACTTGAACAGCTCTCCTATGAAGAAAGACTGAGAGACCTGGGGCTATTTAGTCTTGGGAAGAGAAGGCTGAGAGGGGATCTTATTAATGCCTATAATTATCTGAGGGATGGGTGCCAAGATGAAGGTGCCAGTCTCTTTCCAGTGGTGCCCACTGATAGGACAAGGAACAGTGGGTACAAGCTAGAACACAGGAAGTTCCACCTCAGCATGAGGAGACACGTTTTTTTTTTTTTTTTTTTTTACAATGAGAGTGCCAGAGCACTGGAACAGACTGCCCAGAGAGGTTGTGGAGTCTCCTTCTCTGGAGACTTTCAAAACCTGCCTGGATGTGTTCCTGTGTGACCTGCCCCAGCTTTGGCTGGGGAGTTGGACTCAATTTCTGGAGGTCCCTTCCAACCCTTACCATTCTGTGATTCTTATCTGCATTTATGTATTGGAAGACAACTCCAGAATATCTTGGTAAAACACTGGGCATCTTGTTTTTTTTATGGGAATATGACTTCCTTGTGTGAGAAGGTTTGGATGTCTGAAGTGCTTGGTTTGATGTCTTTATAGCAGAACAGTATTTGGGATAAATTACTATTTGAGTATGCACAAAGAAACACAAACCTTCTCTAAAAACAAACCAATCCTTTCATGCTACTAATTTGTTGACAAACTTGAAGAAACTTTTTTGTTACTGTAGGACAAACTGGCACAAGTCAAAGGCTTACTTCATTTCACACCATAATTCCAAGACTAAGTAAGCCTGCTGGAGTTCACCTCTGCCTTACTAGTGTTGCCAGGGATTAAAATAAAGGTTATTTCTGTTCAGTGTTACAGTGTAAGGTCAGTCTGTCCATGCTAGCAATATAAGACCTGTAGCAAGATGATTATAAAATTGTCTCCTAATCATCTCTTTATGCCAATTTAAGCTTTCCTGTAACTTATTTTCCAGCTCTGAGAAGCATCTTGACTGGATCAAACAAGAGTGGAGCTCCAGAAAGGACTGGTGGCCAGCCTTCCATTTTAGCCGTTACTTAGCAAAAAGGAATTGGCAGGAAAATGAAAGCCTTTCCTATGAAAAAGCTGTGGTGGCTGGAATCTTGCTGGGAAAGGGTAATACTAAATGTTCTTTCCTTTTCACTATATAGAACAGAAATTATGTCTTGTTTTAGCCTGAATTAAACAGGATCCAGCTGATCTACACTTTGGAACGAGTGTAGTTTCTTTCTTCTGTGAAAGATTGTCTTTGAAGCTGAACAGCAGAAAAATGCTTATATTTGTTTGCTTTTTGAAAGAGGAGAATATTTTGCATTGCTTGTCTTATCCTGGTTTAGAATTCTGTTTTATCCTGCCTTGTTGAGCAGTTACAGTACTATTTCTCTTGTTTAACACTCAAACTCTTATTTCAAAAAATGCACAGCATGCTCCTGAGTGAATGTTGTGAGGACTACAGAGAATTTGCTTGCTGGATGCCAGCCTAGGCAGTGCTTCTGCAAATAACTGGGGAGCAGCTGGTCCTTAAGGTTGTAATGTGAGGCTCTGAGCGACCTGCTCTAGTTGAAGATGCCCCTGCTTAGTGCAGAGGGGATTGGACTAGATGACCTTTGGAGGTCCCTTCCAACCCAGACCATTCGGTGTGAAAAGAGGAGGAGGGGAGTGGGTATTGAGTGGAAACCATCAGTTTTGTAAGGAGGTGAAGATCGTGACCTCTTTAGTAGCGTTCTTTGAAATGCTGCCAAAACCAAGTGAAATATCAGGCCAAGAAGCAGCTGCTAAATTGAGAATATGATGTGGAGATCATGGTTTGGACTATGAGTTGTTAGGCAACTTGTGTGTCATCAACTTTTCCCTAAGTTTATATTCTGGACTTCATGAAACAATTTATCTTTTTTCTTTCAGTCAGATGTTGTCAAATGTCTTCCAGCTTTACCAAATTATTCAAGCTCTGTTTTTCTTTAATGATGTTTCTATGCTTCTTGGTGTCAGTGTCACAGAAATCACAGAAACATTCAGGTTGGAAAAGACCCTCAGGATCACAGAGTCCAACTGATAACCCTACTCTGCAAGGTTCACCCCTAAAGCATATCCCCAAGCACCACATGAGAGCATGAGCATCTCTTATCCTTATCCTTTTAACTTATCCAATGCAATAAGTTAATCTATGAAATCACTGCTGCTTTACACTTTTAAAATTTTACTTCCTAGTCTATTTGAACAGTGAAAACAAAAGAGAAAAATGTTTTGTAAGACACAGCGTATAGTAATATCATGGCATCCTGGCCTGTATCAGGAATAGTGTGGCCAGCAGGAGCAGGGAAGTCATTCTGCTCCTGCACTCAGTGTCCAGTTCTGGGCCCCTCAAATCAAGAAAGATGTTGAGTTGCTTGAACATGTCCAGAGAAGGGCAGCAAAGCTGGTGAGGGGTCTGGAGCATAAGCCCTGTGAGGAGAGGCTGAGGGAGCTGGGGGTGTTTAGCCTGGAAAAGAAGGAAGCTCAGGGCAATAAGGCTACAACTACCTGAAGGGTGGCTGTAGCCAGGTGGGGGTTGGTCTCTTCTCCCAGGCAACCAGGAACAGAACAAGAAGACAGAGTCTCAAGCTGTGCAGGGGGAAGTTTAGGCTTGATCTTAGAAGTTCTTCACAGAAAGAGAGATTGCCCATTGGAATGGACTGCCCAGGGAGGTGGTGGGGTTGATGTCCCTGGAGGTGTTTAAGAAAAGACTGGATGCATCCAGACAGGGTTGGAAAGTCTCCAGAGAAGGAGACTCCACAACCTCTCTGGGCAGCCTGGATGATGCACTTAGTGCCATGGTCTAGTTGATTAGTTAGGATTGGGTGATTGGTTGGACTTGATGATCTTGGAGGTCACTTCCAACCTGGTTGATTCTGTGATTCTGAGAATGTTTGCTGGGTCAAATGAAGATAGATTTAATGCTGCAGTTATCTATCTTGTGTGTGTGTGTCTTGAATCATTTTATTACCTTTCATTGCTGAAAGCTTTCTTAGATGTTGCATGTTACTTAAAGCATTTTCTATTTGATTCTTTCATTGTATAACTTAATATTTTGTGTTTGTTCTTCTTTGTTTGCTTAGATTGCAAGTACTTCAAATACGTGTCACACCAAGGCTGCAAAGCTCAGGTGAAAAGGTTTCGGATACTGAAGAAATTTGTGAATAAACACAATCGTGTCTACCTGAGAATATCTGGTCTTTCAGATTCCTCTGTACAACCTTAATATAGAAGACATCCTTAAGGTTCTTGCAATACTTCCTCTCTGTGAAACTGACTTCTGTATTGGTGCTATTCTAAAAGTTCTAGGCAGACCCAATCAACTTAGAATTAGACTTTTTTAATATATTTTTCTGTAACAAGGCTTTGGTTTGTATTTATTTTATAATAAAATGAATATAAATCAACTGATAAGGCTGAAGAATTTTTTTAATACCAGCCCCATATTTCTGTATGACATGCAAGCAGATTTCAGATACATCTTGAAAAATATTTAGTATTATGGTGTGGAAGTTCTGTATCGATGGTGTTGTAGGGTTTATTCTCCTCATGTTTAGACATGTAAGTAGTGATATAAATGACCACTGGGAGTTACTTCAGAATCCATTCAGGACTAGCAGTGGCATTCATGATAGGTGTTGTGTCTTAACCTAGGAACAGTTCATGGTGCATTGTGAAAATGCATTCTCAACCTGTAAAGGGTACATAGCTTGCTGCTTATAACTGAAACATGGAAAATGGAGAGGTATGTACCATGGTTTTGCATTGTGTGTTGAGAAGAATTATAAGATGTGAAGATCTAATGCAGCTTGTTCAAACAGATGATACACTTCCACATAATCCAAAGGCAGTTTTTCCACATGTCATACTTGGTGGTTGTGTGTCCAGTTCAGGGGTTGTTTTCACACTGTTGGTGGGGGAGTTAGTGGAAGATTACTGTAGCTATGTGGCTGCAGAAGGAAACCAATGCTGCAGTGCTTTGAAAGAGCAAAAGCACACAACTACCAAGAACTTCTGTCTGGTGGAAGAGACTTTATAGGATCTTTTTGCAGTCTTGCCTGAGAGTTGAAATCTGCAGTGTTGCTATGTTTGGAGAGGAAATGTTGATGTGTTGTCACAAAATGCTTTGCTTCAAAACACCAAAATGGTTTCCAAATATTACCAGTCTGTAGAACTCTGGTGGATGAATTGCTTGAACTACTTCTGGGAATGAAATAAAGATGTCTTTAATTGCATAGTAGTATATGGATAAGCTGTGCTTTTAGAAGCTGAGTGCTTTAGCTGGGATTTTTTTGGTCTAGGTTAAGATAGGTCTTGTAAAATGTGTCTTAAACAGTAAGTGAGATACTTGCCATAACTATATTTTGTCAAAAAAAGCCCATCAGGCAGTTATTCATCATTTCCCAACCTGTGTGCTGGTTTAGTTCTGACTCCCTAAGAATGTGGCTGCCTCCTGTAATAGTCAATTACTATGTTTACTGGAGATCTTCAATTGAGTTTTGGCTTAGTTTAGATTATGCAAAAAAAAACCTACCCCACCATCCTGTAAAATAGGTTTGGTTTTCTTATGAATTGTCCTTCTCATGCTTTGTGCAGACCTTCTGTGAGGATTTTCTTTATGTATTTATTTATGTTCTGTGTTCCCTTCCTCAGATTTGATGTGGCCCTGGGCAGCCTGATCTAGTTGGGGGTGTCCCTGCTCACTGCAAGGTGGCTGGGACGAGATGGATTCCTTCCAACCCAATGCAATCTGTTGAACAGATAGCACATGTTTTCTTTCCTGCTCTTCTTCATGCTGAGGCAAGGAATCTGTCCAGGAAATCCACGTTTTCTGTGTAGACCCATTGTCTGTTGTCCTTCTGTTATTCCACCTCTTGTTCTGCTATTTTTAATGTTAAAATCTAACACAACTACAAATCGGCTTTACCTTCTGCTTTCCCTGTTCTTAGATTGCTGCTCTTCCTTGTGCTTTCCTATTACATAAATCTTTACTCCAGTTCAAGAAAAGGAAATTAATGAAGTCTCAGCTGCTTTTTAAAGCATGTGTGTTCTTACCCTGTTTCCCTTACCAAGTTCTCTGTATTCTGAGCAGCTTTCTCATTCTGGAAACTTTGGCAGAACTTGGCTTAGATTTCAGAGCAGTGTAAGCATTATCAGCAGTGAACAAGCCCATACCTTCCCCTTGGAGCAGTCCTGCAGAACTGGAGGATTGATGTGTTGTGTACTGGCTTCAATTTACAGTTCTTCATGGCTTTCTGTAATTAGTGTTCTTACCTGCAGTGGTTAATGGAAGATTCTTCTCTGTCAGGTATTGCTGCATTTAAAGAATGGCTGGAGAGTGCCATGTTGGGCAGAATAACCCAGACTGTTCACTGCAAAGAGTCCTTGGGTAATGTGAGCAATAAGCTCTGTGGGAGGTTATGTATTCTCTCCTTGCCTGAAAATGAATAAAGTTATTTAAGCTTTTTTGCCCTCATCAGAGGGCAACAAGGAGTGTTGTCTCCTGATCTTAAATATCAGTTCTGCATGTGGGTAAATGTTTTGTGGTTTTGCCTGCAAAGTGGCATGCTTCTAGGAAAGGAAGAGAGGTATCTTAGCAGTAGATAATGCTACCCTAAAGAGCTGAGAAATGCTACAGAATCAAGAGGACAGTAGTTACAGATGCAGAGTGTGCCAATATCCCCACGTCTCTGCTGTTTGTTGTGGCTTCAAAATAAGGCAAATTGCCAGAGACATCCAAGCAATGCCTTAATTTCTGTGATTGTCTGCAGTGTTTGAGAGCAATAACTGAAAGAAACTGATAGCTCAGCAGACTTAAATACTTGGATTTAAAGTCCTTTATCTCATGACAGTGCTGAATCTGGCAACTGGCATGTTTCCAGCTCATTGAGATCCAAGCAGAGACAGGATTATTGGCAGGCTGATGGATGGTCAAGGTGCCCCAAGTTAGAGCCACAGCAAAACAGATGCAGGGGAAGTGATGATGACCCTCTACTCAGCACTGGTGAGGCTGTGCCTTGAATGCTGGGTTCAGTTTTGGGCTCCTCACTACAAGAAACACATTGAGGTGCTGGAATGTGTCCAGAGAAGGACGATCAAGCTGGTGAAGGGTCTGGAGAATGAATTTTGAGGAGCAGCTGAGGAAATTGGGATTGTTTAGTCTAGAGAAGAGGTGGCTGAGGGGAGACCACATTGCTCTCTACAATTCCCTGAAAGGAGGTTGGAGTGAGGTGGGGGTGAGTTTCTTCTCCCTAGTATCAGGTGATAGAATGAGAGGAAACAGCCTGAAACTGTACTAGGGGAGGTTTAGGTTGGATATTAGGAAAAATTTCTTTCCTTCAAGAGTGGTGAGGCACTGGAACAGGTTGTCCAGGGAGGTGGTGGAGTCACAGTCCCTGGAGGTGTTCAAGAAATGTGTGGACATGGCACTTTGGGACATGGTTTAATGGCCATGGTGGTGTTAGGCTGATGGTCAGACTCTATGATCTTAGAGGTCTTTTCCATCCAAGACACTTCTATGATTCTAAAAACCCAGAGGTTGTGTTTTTGGGTTTGTTGGTTGTTTGGGTTTTGTTTGTTTGTTGGTGTGTGTGTTTTTGGGGTTGTTTTTTTTTTGGTCATTGTTCGTTTGTTGTTGTTTGCTTTTTTTTTTTTTTTTTTTTTTTTACAACAACCATTTCCCAGTAAAGACTCTGAGGACATCCATAATTGCAGGGTATTCTCAGCTGTCATGTTACACTGATGGTTTTAAGAAGCTAGGATTGGGAGCTTTTGGCTTTTCCATGAGCCACATGCAGTTAAATCCTGTGGGAAAGGGAGATGAGTTTTGGATGAGCAGAAGCATTCCTATACATGAGATTCTCCCTGCAGCTTCCTATTCCCCACTCTGCCTGTGTCCTAGGGTGGTAATGCAGTAAGTAGGAAGCTGCTAGAAAGAGCAGAAAAGATACCTTTGCATTGGTATTAGTTCCTCCAAGGATTTGTGGGGAGAAGAGAGATCTAATAGCCTGTTTTTTTTTTTTTTCTTTTTTAAAATTACTTTGTTCTGATGTTTCAGAAGCAATAGAACAGATCACAAGACCTTGCTCTCTAAGATGCTCTTTTGTATGGAGATATGGAGGTAGGGGAGGGTGTGCTGAAGCCACTCTCCCAGACTGGCTGTTCACTCCTGCAGCTGCAAGGTACAGCAGAACTTCTTCCTCTGCACTAGATCCCTTTGGCTCTTGGTGTGATGCTGATCTACTCATGCCTTGTGATGCATGCAGCACAGCAGTGATGAGCACTCTGGGTGCCTGGGGCTTTGTTGTGATATTACAAGTAGGGCTGTGTACATGAAAGGAAAATGTTTGTAAGAAGGGAGCTTGGTTGTGGTCGAAGTACTCACGGTCTGCTTGTGGAAGAGCAGAGCTTGGGAAGCCTCTTCCTCAGGAATAAAGGCTGAGTACACACAAGGTACACCTGCAGACACAGCTGATGCTGGGCTTTGCTCATGCATTCCTCACCAGTGGTGAAAGAGGGCAGACATCTCCTGCATCTTTAAATCAGTTTAATATCAGCTGGGATCAAAGCCACTAAAATCACTTAGCTTAAGAACAGAATATCATGGTCAAATTCAGGCTGTGCTGGTGCCTTAAATGTGTATTTTCTCTTTATTTTTTTTTCCCCTGAATTTCTTGTTTTAACCCTGAATATATATACTTGGATTTGTGGGTAACATCAAGGTCTCTGTAAATCGTTTTTGTTTTTTTAATTGTTGTTTTTTTTTTCTATCCTGAAACTACTTGTACCTATAATTGTTGCCTTAATTTCATTGCATTTTATGGCCCCTGTTCAGTCTTTATGAACCTGGAGCCAGGTTTGGGGCCTTTTAGAAGGTGAGTACAATGGCAGTTAGCAACTGAATATTATTCACTTGTGTTTGTAACTGGTGAGAGATTATCAGGTTATGTATATGGGTACTATTTCATATTTTTGTTTATTACTATTTCCTGGTTGAAGGATTTCTCAACCAGTTTAAACTGAAATGTAGGGATTAGATTTGTGAGTGCTTCTAAGGACATGAGAAATGTCTGGAGGTTCAGCTATATGATGCGTGAAATGCTGAAGAGGCAACCCACAGGGCTTCTCTCCTGCCAAGCATTATACTTCAGAGAGAAAAAGGGAAAGAGAATGTAAGCAAATCTGAGTGAATGCTGAGCTCTGTGGCTGGCAATTAATAAAACAGAGAGGATGAATGAACCACACTACAAAGTAGCCCAGGACTCTGGTACATCTGACCTCAAGAATCTTACACTGAAGGAAGTGAACATTTGGCTGTGCGCTGGAAGGAGCAGCAGCAGCTACAGAATTTCCTTGCCCACGTGTTACTTTGCCTCTCTTTGTTGTGCCTGATAGACAGTCTGCTGGGACAGCCTCAGTGTCTGGATTATGGGCCACCTTTCCAGCCCCTTTTTCTCTTAGAGTTCTGCTCTGCCTATGAAAATTTTGGCTGCTGTGATCAGGACAGAGGCAACAGCATTGCAGCAAGATACTGGGACATCGTGGATTATATTGATCCCTGAGGGCATAAACTGCGTGGAACAGATATCAAAGATCTTCTGTGTCAGGTAGGGCAGAAAAATAGTATCTGTATCCTGCACTTTAGGCTGACTTGGGTGTCAGTTGTGGTTTTGATAGCCTCTTACATCTAGCTGTGTTGCAGCAGGGCAAAAGTGGGCTGAGGGTAATGGTACCTAATCCTCAGCATGCATTTGGCAAAGTGCTTTGTGTAAGGTCCTTTGTGGTATCTGGCAAAGTAGTGATTATTTGGTAGCAGCAGTGATTTATGAAAGCATTGCCCAGTGCAGATGATGATTGGGATCCTGATGCTCTGTTAATTTTCTCCTACTGGAGTGGCTACTAAATTTTTGGATTACAAATTCTACAGGATCAGATGCTTATGGCAATTATCAGGCAAAATGATTGGATCCCTGCACTGCATGAGTTATGTGGTTTGTGTTCCTGCTGAGAGTGCTCCAAGTGGTGTGGTTTTTAAAGTAGAACAAAATGTAATAGGCAGCAGTTTCACACAGCTGTTGCAAGCTCCTGAGGCTTCAGACACTGCATTTTCAGCAGTGCTGGTTCCATTCTGTCCACCAGGCTCACGGAAGCAGGCACTGTGTGGTGAGAAAAGACCAAGGGCAGTGTTCTTCCTGGGCTCTCCTGCAGAACTGACCTGCCTCTTGTAACAAACGTTGGTCATGCAGAGCTAGATTTACTGCCAAAACCCAAAGCAGCCAAAAGATACAAGACCTTACCAGGGACGAACAAAACCTTTCTGTTCATATTTCCTTAGCCATAAAATATTACCTGTGTGCCAAAATGCTTCCACTCTTTGGATGCTGACAAGATTCTGACATCCCCTTGGGGCAAGAGGGGGACACCCTTTCAGCACCAGCACTGAAAAAAAAGGTAACATCAGGGTTGTTTGTCACTTTACGGTTGGGAAATGAAAAAACCTCACCCCTGTTGCAGGTCCTAGCAGAACCACCAGTGTTGGTGTCATGAAGATTTTTCTTACGTGTGGAAAGCAGAAAAAGACACTAAGAAAAAATCAAGATTGCTTCTTTGATTGCTCGTTCTGCAGGGTATAATTTGATTTAGTATTTGTTGTAAGTGTACTTAGTAGCAAACTCCACCAAACTACCCTTTTTTATTAACTTATTACTTTGAAAAATCCATTTTTTCCACTTCTTCATAGTTTTTTTTAAAAGTAAGATCGCTGTTAAACTTTTGGGGAGGAGTTTGATTGTTGTGTTGCTTTTCCTGTTTAAGTTGGTGACATGTCATGGTGACAGCCATGAAAATAAGGCTGGGTCCTCTGGCAGATATTATCTCTGAATTAGTGGAGGAGCCAAGATCTGCCACAGGATTTGCTTTAAGTGCTGTCACTTTGCTGTATCACTTTGTTACCAGTGATCTTCTGCGGAAGAGATGGAAGATGATCTCCATTCTACCACCTCTGGACAGCTTGTAGTCACTAGCTGTGGAAGGCTGACATGTACTTAATGCCACATCAAATACCGAAAGACAGATGCATAAATATGATTAGGATGGAATTCTGCCAAGTGCTGACTTCTGCTCTGTGTGGCAGCGCTTCAGATAAACTGCTGCTGGTAACAAGGGCTGTTATTGATACTATTCATAAAATCATAGAATGGTTTGGGTTGGAAGGGACTTTAAAGATCATGTAGTTCCAACCCCCCTGCCATAGGCAGGCACACCTTGTACTAGACCAGGTTGCTCAAGGTCTCTTCCAGCCTGGCCTTGAACACCTCCAGGGAGGGGACATCCACAACCTCCCTGGGCCACCTGTTCCAGTGTCTCACCATCCTCACTGGAAAGAATTTCTTCCCAAATCCAGATTAAATCTACTCTCCTCAAGCTTCAATCCATTCCCTCTTCTCCTATCACTACAAGCCCTTGTAAAAAATCCTTCCTCATCTTTTTTGTAGGCCCTTTTCAGGTACTGGAAGGCCACTATGGGGTCTCCCTGGATTGTTCTCTTCTCCAGGCTGAACAGCTCCAGCCCTCACAGCCTGTCCCCACAGGGGAGGTGCTCCAGCCCTCTGATCATCTTTGTGGCCCTCCTTTGGACCTGTTCCAGCAGTTCAATGTCCTTATGCTGAGGGCACCAGAACTGGGCACAGTACTCCAAGTGGGGAACTTGGGACACAAAGATTAGTCTCAGAAGCAGTGGTAGACAAAACAATATTAATTTGTCTTTTGAGCAAAATTAGTTTCAAGAAAGAGATGTAGGTGCTTGTTGATAAAACTCCACTACTAATAGTTGCTCTAGATTAGCAAACCCAGCATTATTTCACTTTTCTGGGGGGGGAAGACCAGGGTAGCAGTGATGTGTTACAACAAAGCAGCTCATTCAGTCAGGTGTTCCTTCACTGCCAAAAGCAGCAAACAGTAAAAACCAGCCAACTTCTCCCCCAGCCTTCCCAGTGTGGTAGTGAGTGATCTGCTGAATGCTCCCCAGAGGAAGCTGATTTGGGTGACTGGAGCAGTCTCACTGGTGCCACACAGACCAAGGAAGGAAGATGTCATCAAGTGCAGCTTGTCTTGACAGTGGAGCTGTGTTTCCCAACAGAAAAAAGATGGTTAAATGAGGATGTGTTCTGGATCAAGGATTTTCTGCTGTCGAGGGTGGCGGGACTCTGGAATAGGCTGCCCAGGGAGGTTGCAGATGCCTCCTTTCTGGGGGTATTCAAGGCCAGCCTGGATGAGGCCTTGAGCAACCAAGTCTAGTTGAGAGGCATCCCTACCCATGGCAGGGAGGTTGGAGCAGATGATCTCTAAGGTCCCTTCCGACCTAATTCATTCTATGATATAAATCAATCTTATTCACCACAACAGCACTTTGCACTGTGGGTTATAGACCAAGGTTTTATTTGGGGCTAAGAAAAGCCTCTCGTTTCAAAATTCAGTGGAAAGGTCTCTGTGCATAGGATTATTGCTATGGTCACAACGACCAGATCTCTCACTAAGGTGAAAGTACCTTAGTGTGTACTTTTTGTACAGTGTCCTGACAGAGAGCTACAGAATACAAAAAGTGGTTACAAGTTGGTTTTTTTTGAGTGCTTTAGTGAGTTCTGATGCTGCAACATTCAGCTGGGGGAAAAGAAATAATTTGCTTGTAATGAAAAGGTCCTGGATTGTCTGGTTAGGACAGCCTGTCAAAGGTGTGCAGGGAGATGGAGGCTTTGTGAAATATGTACTATTTTATGTACTAACAACAAGTGGAGTTGAGTAGATGTTAAATGGCTCTTCTGCTGGTTGTTCTTCTAGAAACTAAGTTATTTGAGAGACAAGAAGAGTTTTGCCTCTTTTACAAACCACTGTAACTTGCTTGGTTATTGTTCTAGTGGATGCTGAAGGAAAGGCATGAGGAGCAGTTGCTCTCCTTGGCAACCTTACAGGAATAAGAAGCCTCTGTCTTCCATGCTAATTTAGCTCTTAGTAGAATTTTTTTTGGGGGGGGGATATGACTGTGAGATGGTTAAATATTTGTTGTATGGTCTTCTTTCTATTTGTAGCTTCTGGTTGCTTCTTTGATTAGAGGAAAGCTAGAGGAAAAAAATATTTATACAGAGGAAAGAAACCTTTTGGAGGGGACTACCATATCAGGTAATGAAGGTCCTGCTTTGGCACTGTGCTTAATCAAGAGCTGCTCATTCTGTGTGACATCCTGCTGCAACCAAGAGATTGTTTGCTGTCTCAAGGAGCCCACCTGCCACAGAACAGACTATAACCCACTTACTGGAAGTAAGACCAGATTGAGGCAGTATCTGAAGGAGTTTTCTGACCATGTGATATAGTGGAGAGCCAGGAAAATGAGGGAAATGAAGAACTGGGATTCAGCTTGAGTATTGAATCTGAGATTAGTTTTACTTTTTCACTTCCCCTTAGGTGACCTGTACTTTACTTTTTATACCAGTGCCTATGCTTCACATGGATTGCTCTGCAAGTTTATTGATCCTGCAAGGATTAAAGATGACTTTCCATGCCAAATTCTTCTATAATAAGGATATATTCACAGTAGAAAGACTATTATGTACTACTGATATATAATCTTGCTGACCTCCACATTTAGTCCTTGGTTTTTATTCATTCACCATACATCTGATGCACCTTTAATCAGTTTTGGTGAATTTATTCCTCAGTCACTCAGAATTAGATAGAGTTCCGAAACCTTAAAGGTCTGGGGCAGTAAAGATCAAAATAATGTCACCTTGAGTGTGTTTCTGAAGTATAGCACAGTGGTGTTTTAAAAAATGACATATCCTTCAGGACCATGACATCCAATATCTGTGATGGGTTTTCTTATAAATAAATTGCAGTCCATGGTTTAGTTTTCTTCACAAAGAAGAAAGGAACCTGATGATTCATGCAGTGTTTAAGTAATAATTGGAACCTGATCTTGGGTTTTTCCAAGCAAAATGTTTTTTCCTCAGCCTTGCTAAAGTCTATTTTTATAATAATAAGCATGCTTATGGAATTTTTTACCCTCTCAACCTCCTGGATCTTGCAAAAAAGTATTAAATAAGTTTCAAATCACTCTGTAAAACAAACACAGCACTAATGAGTCTGTGCTGTTGCTGAGATCTCAGATACTAAATGAAGAAAACAAGTTATGTTTTCTTGGGAAGTGAAATCCAAAGCTAGGTAGTTAACTGAAGCTCTGTGCCAAGGTAATGGGAATGGGAACTTGAGTTGCTGTAACTAATTGAAGAGACTCTTGCCTTTAATAGCTTATTGCAAACCAGGAGGCTGTTGAACTGCATTAACTGTGGTTGACCAAAATGTAACATTTTCAACTGAAGGAAAAAAAAAGTATTTGTGAGCTAACATAAAGAGCATGCTCAAGCTCTTGACGTATTTCACACAGCCCTGCAGTCCCTTTGCTATTCCCTAATGTGCCATGAAGACTATCAGAATGATAAATAATCTCTTTTTTTCTCCCACTCTAAAGGAAGAAATGCAGCTTTGTTTCACAAGCAACCTGCAGGATCCTTTCCAGGAGGCTTCCTGCCCAAGGACTGGTGTGCAGTAATGCACCATGTTATGATGACTCCATGGGGGCCAGCAAGCTCCTGCTGGGAGTGCAATGGCTTCACTGCTCAGAAGAACTTCATGGAAAGAAGCCAATTCTTCCCTGTGCTTTTGGATCATCGTGTTCATCACAAGAATCATAGAATGGACCTTGAAGATCGTCGAGTTCTAACCTCCCTGGCACAGGCAGGAATATGTTCCAGCAGATCAGGCTGCTCAAAGCTCCATCTGTCCAATCACTTCTGGAACAGGACCAGGCACTTATTCCCTTGGCTCTTTGGAATTTATTTTTGGGTTTTTTGGTTCCCTTTGTTTATCTTAGACTAGATGCTGCTCTGCTCAGCTTTGTCGTTGTCTGTTTGCTTAAGCACTTTGCAGGCTTGTCCAGGGTGTGCAAAGCACTGACTGTTCTTCTGGAGGCTGAGCTTGCTTGGCCCTGGAGCAGAGCCCTAACCTCTAGGTCCTGGGTTGTACTCTGGCCTCCTCCTGACTGTATTACATGTGGAGATTTTTTTCATTTCTCCTTTGCTCTTGATGTGATTTTTACATTTCTGTCTTGCTCTGAACAGTGGCTGGGATCAGTGGTTTCTCCAATGGGTGCAGTACCAGTCTGTCCAGCCCTGAGACTCCCTGCCCACACTTTGGCAAGCACACTGTCAAGGGCAGCAAGCTACACAAATGCCTGCTTCAAAACATTGGCAGGGACACTGCTAGCTGTCTGATGGCAACTTCCCTAGGAACCTTTCAGGAGAACTGATGGCAGCAGTGTCTCAAGCTCTTATTTCAGCTTGCCTCTCCAGCAGTGCTCTTGGAGACAGCAGAATGGGTGGTGTGCCTCTGCCACACCAAGTCAGGAGCAGAGGGAAGAGATTTTAGAAGGTGCTTTAAAAGTTTGAGGGGTGGGGGAATGCCTCACCCACCACCCAAAACCCCAGAAACCATGTAAGAACCCTGCCTGATGAGGAAAGACTGAGAGAGACCCGGGCTGTTTAGTCTGGAAAAGAGAAGACTGAGAGGAGATCTTGTTAATATTTACAAATATCTATGGGGTGGGTGTCAAGAAGGGGCCAGTCTCTTTTTCGTGGTTCCCAATGATAGGACAGGAGGCAACAGATACAAACTGGAACACATGAGGTTCTACCTCAACATGAGAAAAAAACTTCTTTACTGTGAGGGTGCTGGAGCACTGGAAGAGGCTGCCCAGAGAAGTTGTGGAGTCTCCCTCTCTGGAGACTTTCAAGACCTGTCTGGATGCATTCCTGTGTGACTTGGCCTAAATGATCCTGCTTTGGCAGGGTAGTTGTACTTTATCCTAGAGGTCCCTTCCAACCCCTTCTGTTCTGTGCTCTCTGTCTATGATTTGCATTTGTTGCCTCCTCCCTCCTTGCTGGTTTCTCTCCTTTCTCACTCTCCTTGCTGCAACACCCTTTGAAGGTCACCCCTACGTTTTGTAGGGCTGTGTGGGAATATTCTGGTGTGCGTACAGAGATCCTTCTGCTGCACCATGAGCAAGTGGAAAGCACTGTCACTGACATGCCTTATGTGCATGAATGAGACCCCCTCACACTTCTACAGGGGAGTACTGGTGGGAGGACAACCCAAAGTGACCGAAGCCTTAAGTTCAACTAATGCACAGCTGTGCCTCTAGCAGCAGGACATGTAGCTGAACACAGCCTTGAATTTGTTGGTGGGCTACAAGTTCAGGCAGGCTAGCATCCCACACACAAACCAGCTATTGATATTGTACAAAGACAGTCCAGACTGCTTGGCAGGAGAAAGTTGATCAGAAGGGTGGTAGAAGAGAAGCTGCAGCCTTCCAGCTGCTCTTGCTATTCAGACAGAGATCTTAGCCTTGCAGCCCTGAGTTAGGCTCTTAAATTCTGCCTATGTTGTACTCCAGGTGCTTAAAGTGCTTTCCTGACTCTTCCAGCAGATGCAAATGACAACAAGGGATTGATGTGTGTCTCTGGAATAAAGAAGCTTCTGTAATCTCTTGGATATCTGCATATGGTTTTCTGTTTTGCAAGGAGAGCACTACCAGGTAAGTGTAAATACCAGCCTGTTCCAGTGGAAACAGAGTAAATGGATACCCTTGTCCCACC
Organism: Indicator indicator; assembly: GCF_027791375.1. Taxonomy (NCBI): domain Eukaryota; kingdom Metazoa; phylum Chordata; class Aves; order Piciformes; family Indicatoridae; genus Indicator; species Indicator indicator. The sequence goes on along the minus strand of NC_072011.1, from coordinate 56,348,919 downwards.
TGTGAGTGGCTAGGCTTTACTTTTATGGAGAAGCAAAACCCAGAACCACCTGACAGGTGTGTGGTTGAGAGCTTTAGCAGTCTGAAAAAAAAAACCTAAAGCACTGAGCAGGAGCAATCTTTGAAGTTAGGTTATCACATTTAATGTAGGCTTCTGCTGTCTACTAGGTGCCATGCCTTCTCTTAACCTCACTCCCTGATTTATTTATTTTCTCTAAGTGTTGTGAAGTAATCATGTAAAAGGGCATCACAAGGGAACTCATGGCTTTGATTCGGGCATTGGATTTGGTCTGTGAAGTTCTGAGTGACTGTCCCTGGCTCTGACAAGCTCTTTTAAGTTAAATAATCCTCTCTGTAAATCTAGGTGAGTCAGTCTCACTTTCTCTTGGCCTTTTTCTGTCCTGTGTCACATGCAGCTAGGGCAAGGGTTACACCTTATTTTTTGAGTAGAAAGAGTGTTTAGCAAAGTGAGGCTATCTTATCTGGGATTTCCAGATATTAGTGTGATATGAAAAATTCATATTGTTACATCTGTCAAGGCTTTCATCATCTGGACTTATTTTCCTTAAACATACATTTATCACTTCTAAAATTAAACAAATTTTATTTCCAAGAAAACCAAGGCTCTCTTGATTGAAGAAAAAGAGGTTTAGATAGAATGTATGTCTTCTTTCAGAATGCTGGCTGTTTTTCTGTAACTGTAGCTCTGCTAAGGGTTTTATCAGTCATATCTCTGAATTAGCCTTTTGCCTTAGAGCAGGGTTGCTGAATGATGCTAATTACTTCCTCAGAGACTTTCCTTAAGCTGTTTAATGAACCTTCAACAACCAAGCCTTTGAAAAGATCTTCTACCTCCACTGCAGCCATCCCCAAATTTTCTTCTAAGAGAGCTGGAGAGACCCCCATCCACCAAAATAAAAGCACCAGCAGTGAAAACAGATCCATCTGGTAGAGAGAGACAGAAAATCAGCTAAACCTCACAAGCCAAAGCAAGAAGGGAATGTTCAACACATTTCAGAACTACCCCAGCACCACCACCACAACAAAGCCCACAAAAAAACTCCAACCCCAAACAAACAAGCCAATAAACAAAAACCACCACCAACAAAAAACATCCCCAAAACAAGCAAAAAACCCCAACCAACCCAAACAAAAAAACCCAAAACAAAAAATGAGCTCCCACCTAAGCAGAACCAAGAAGATTCTTCCAAAGAAAGCAGCACTGGCTAAGGAGAAACTGGAGGAGGATCACAAGTAAATGATGAAGAATCAGCTTTTGAAGGTCAGCAATGTGCCAGACAAAACCCAAGTCACTTACAAGATGATGAAACAAATGTTCTGAATAATGGCCAAACAGAAGTGAATCAGCTGCATTGTCATGCCAGTGCTAAGTTCCATATATGTTCTATTAACTCTTAACAGCATCAGCTGTTTTTTGAAATCCTGCTGTGATGTCCTTTTCTGGCATAGGTAGTGGTGGCAGTCTCTGAACACTTGCTGGTACAATTTGCCTGTGTACACCTGTTTAGTAAGTGCAAGTGCCTCCAACATGAGACTTACAGCATCATAAAGATTGGAAAAGTCTTCTAAGACTATCAAGTCCATCTGTCAACCCAGCACCCCTATTCCCAAAGTGCTATCTCTATACCTGTTTTGAATACCTCCAGAGATGGTAACTCTATCACCTTCCTGGGCAACCTCTTCCAGTGCCTGACTACTCCTGCAGTAATGAATTTTTTCCTAATATTCAATCCAAACCTCCCATGGCACAACTTCAGGCTATTTCGTCTTGATAGTTACTTTAGAGAAGAGACAGACCCCACCTCACTACTATTCAGGACTTGCATCTTTTATCCAAGAATATGAAATAGATTGTTGACATACCTCTCCTTTTTTGTGTGTGTCCTGTAACTGAAACATCTTTGTCGGTGACATGGACAATGGTGTTGAGTGCACCCTCAGCAAGTTTGCTGATGACACCAAGCTGTGTGGTGCAGCAGACACGCTGGAGGGAAGGGATCCATCCAGAGAGACCTTGACAGGCTGGAGAGGTGGGCCCATGACAACCTCATGAGGTTCAACAAGACCCAATGCAAGGTCCTACATCTGGGTCGGGGCAATCCCAAGCACTGATAGAGGCTGGGCAGGGACTGGCTTAAGAATAGCCCTGAAGAAAGGGACTTGGGGGTGCTGGTAGATGAGAAGCTGAACATGAGCCAACACTTTGCAGTCCAGAAAGCAAACCACATCCTGGGCTGCATCAAGAGAAGCATAGCCAGCAGGTTGAGGGAGGTGATTCTCCCCTTCTACTCCGCTCTGGTGAGACCTCACCTGGAGTACTGCGTCCAGTTCTGGAGCCCCTATTACAAGAGGGATATGGACATGCTGGAATGTGTCCAGAGAAGGGCCATGAGGATGATCAGAGGGCTGGAGCACCTCTCTTATGAGGACAGACTGAAAGACTTGGGGCTATTCAGTCTGGAGAAGGCTCTGAGGAGACTTTATTGTGGCCTTCCAGTATCTTAAGGGGACCTACAAGAAAGCTGGGGAGGGACTTTTTAGGATGTCAGGTAGTGATAGGACCAGGGGGAATGGAGCAAAACTAGAAGTGGATAGATTCAGATTGGATGTTAGGAAGAAGTTTTACACCATGAGGGTGGTGAGACACTGGAACAGGTTGCCCAGGGAGGTGGAAGAAGCCCCATCCCTGGAGGATTTAAGGCCAGGCTGGATATAGCTCTGAACAACCTGATCTAATGTGAGGTGTCCCTGTCCATGGCAGGGGGGTTGGACCTAGATGCTCCTTGAGGTCCCTTCCAATCCTAACAATTCTATGATTCTGTGAAATGCAGGAAAAAGTATATTTTACTTTTTGTTATAGTCAGGTAATTAAATTAGATTTTTTTTTTAAGCAATATTTTTTTTCAAAGTATATATCACCTGCAGCTTCTGAAGGAAGGGCTGGAACTGTTTAGCAAATCTTAAACCCAAATAAAAATCAAAACAACACAAAGCAATCCTCGTTACAGCTGAGCAACTGGATTGAACCACCACCTAGCTTTTAAGTGACCACAGGCTGGATTCTGTCCAGCTGGAGAGCACCTCTTGACCAGCAGGTAAAGGCTGGGTGCTGCAACTTTCCCTGGCTGAGCCTCTTCTCCCTGGGCATGGAGCTGAACTGGAGAAATGCTGGTGCCCCACCAGCCTGGCTGGAGAACAGCTCCTGTGACATCAATTGGGGGAAATTCATGTTGGGAGAGCGAGGACCTTGGGGTTGCGTTATCCACGGGGGAAGGGGGGCAGTAACAAACTGTCAGACGTGTGTGCATGTATTTGCGTAGCGGAGCTGTGGGTCCCCGCTTTTGGTGTAAAAGGGAGACAAACAAACGACGTCATTTTGCGGTTTCCCCCGTAATCTGTCACCTACCGCCATCTTCTGGGTGCAATGCAAAGAGCGGCACCTGCACACGGACCGCCATGCTCTCCCTTCGCCCTTTGCGGAGCGACACTCCCTGCGCTGGTCGGGGGAGGGGGGACAAAAAAAAAAATAAAATAAAAAAAAAAAAAAGCGCGACCGAAAACATACAAAATGAAGAGCGCCACACAAGAACGGAAAAGCAGCGGAGGCCCCAGCGAGGATCGAACTCGCGACCCCTGGTTTACAAGACCAGTGCTCTAACCACTGAGCTATGGAGCCACCTATCAGTTCCATTCCTACCAACAGCTCCTGTGCCGCTCTCAGGGGCGGCACTTCCTGAGACCTTTCTGGTGTTAGCGGAGGTACAGGCAAAGATGTTTAAGAGCCTTACCGATTTCGTAGAATCGTTTCGGTTGGAAAATATCTCTAGGGTCATCGAATCGGACCCTTAACTCTACAAAGTCTGGTGCTAAACCGTATCCCTCGGTGCTACGTCACTGCACCTTTTAAATGCCTCCAGGGAGGAGGATTCAGTCACCTCTCTGGGGAGGCTGTTTCAGTGTTTGAAAACCCTTTTAGTGAAAGAATTTTTCCTAATATCCAACCTAAACCTTCCCCTGCAGCTTGAAGGCCGTTTCCTCTCATCCTATCACTTACTGCTAAGAAGAGACCAATCCCTGTCGGACAACAATCTCCTTTAAGGGAGTTGTAGAGTGGGAGTCTCCCCTCAGCCTCCTTTTCTCCAGCCTAAACAATCCCAGTTCCCTCAGCCACCCCTCATAAGACTTTTTCTCCAGACCCTTCACGAACTTTTTTGCCTTTCTCTGGACATGCTCCAGCATGCAGATTACTCTCTTACAGTGAGGGCCCCAAAAATGAAGCCAGTACTTAAGGTGTGACCACACCAGTGCTGAGTACAGGGGGACAAGCACTGCCCTGATCCCGCTGGTCTCACTGTTGTTGATACAACCCAGAGTACTGTTGGTCGTCTTGGTCACCTGGGCACACTGCTGCCTGCTTCACCACTTTACACTGGAGGGCACCACTGGGCCTCTTGCCCATCGTCTGTGGATGCTTCACCTGTGACAAGCTCCTGAAATTTCCCTCCTGCCTGTTTCCTTCATGGCAGAGCTCTGCGTGAATGCAAACCCTGCTTCACCTGTGTGGCACCTGCTGAGGGTAACAAGGGGACCTTCCCTGCCCTTTATCAACAGGTGGACACACTTGCTGCAAGTTTAGAGTGAAACTGTCCTTGCATTGGAGAGTATTTCAGTGGCAAATCAAGCTTGCAAGACCTCCAGGTCATCTAGTGGTATCCTCTATGTTGTGAAGGAGGAAGCAGTTGTTCCCTGTGGTAGGAGCCAACAGAAGATTTTGGTCTTGTGCAAAGTGGGGGGTGGGGGGGAAGTTTAAATGGAGAAGTTATAATCAGCTTGGTGTCGTAGCTCTTCTTGGGTTTTGTGAAATAAGTACTAGAGGGGAAAATGGGTTTAATTATTTTGCAAATAAACCACAAGTGTGGGTTAACTATGACATGAACCCAAAGCAAGATAGGTACTACGTTGCTGTAGTTTCTCTTTTCATTGACACAGATCAGAGAAGTTTGAAACAATTAAAGATTTTTCTTTTTTCCCCTTTGTATAAAAAAGCCAGTCTGCTATATGTAGGCTTCCCCCATGAAAGTTTAGGTGAAGGTGAAAAGTTAAGCTGTGGAGAGGAAATTGAGAGACACTGCTATGGAGTGATAAATCTGAGCAGTTCTGCTGCATGCTGGGGTCACATTCTACAAAACAGACATGAATTGCTGGGTGCAAGCCTCAAACTGCTTGTGGCCAAAAGTAAAGCTCCTTGAAATGAGAATAGACAGAAAAAGCTGCATTAAGGACTTAAAGACCTTTCATCCATCCCACACTCCACAAATCATGAACTAGTAAAACTTCCTTTTTTGAATTTTTTCTTTTTTTATTTCACCTTCTCTTTAAATGGATATGATCTCTGTGGACAAACTAGACCAGTTTTGGTGAACTCTGTCTTGTTGTTTATGTAAGATACTAAAATTACTTTAAAATATCTGCTCTTGACCTCTAATGTGGCAGCTGATAAATTTGTGAAGTTTCAGATTGCTTTGATGGTTGCTTTTTTCCCCCTTCCCTTTGAAGATAGTGATTCTTTAGAGCTGGTAAAGCTCTGCTAATGCCTCAGGGAACTGAAATATAAGCATAGCTTGTTTTATAATCTTAAAGTAGGTAGGAGCAGAACTGTTAGACACTTTTCCTGTTCCAAGACAAACCTTTTATAAGACAAAATCTATCTAAAGTGGTTGAGAGGCAGCATGAGTCGTATTCTGAGAACTGAACGGTGCTGAAATCAAGTTTTCTGTGGTAGTCACCACTACTGTCACTACTGTTTTTTAGCTTAAGGGCAAAGTCTCTGTGGATGCCCTGCTTCCAGATTCCTTCTGTTTCTTGCTTAGAGCTCACTGCAAAGTGGGCTACACTTCAAATGCTGTGCAGCAGTCTGGGTGAAACACCCTGGACAGGATTCAAGATGTGTAATGGAGCAGACCAGTAAGCTCCACGCTATCAGTAAGCCCCCTAATTTCTCTTTGTAATGGAAATGAGACATTTCTAGGATTCCATTAATCTCACCTGAAGGCACACCTCTCAAATAAGTCATCTGAACCATGGTCTTGAAGTGCTTGTTTCTCAGTTGACTGTGAAGGGAGTCCCTGCTGAAAATGTGAACAGTTAAATGAGACACATCTCACTGGGCCTGAGAAGTTTGCACCAGCTAAGTTCTGCTAGTGAGCAGATACTGTGCTGAGACCTGGCTCTGGGAAGGGACACAGCAGCTGCTTTATTTAACAGGCACAGCAGCAAGGCATAGCTCTTGTCTGCAAGCTGCTCATACTTTTAGCCAGCCCACCCTCTCAGTCGTATTTGCAGAGGAATAAGCTTTAGTTTAACACCTTTTTGCTGTTGATGTTTGAACCTGAGTAACTGCAGCTGGAAAATTCCCGACAGAGGACCAAGGGAATTTTTAGGAAGATGGCAATGTAAGTTGTGTTCCTAGAGAAGACTTTGACTATTTCTGCAACCAGACACAGAAATACCTGAAGGGGACCTACAAGAAAGATGGAGAGAGACTGTTTACAAAGGTCTGCAGTGTTAGGACAAGAGGCAATGGTTTCAAACTAGAGAAAAGTAGATTTAGATTGGGTGTTAGGAGCAAGCTCTTTACCATGAGGGTAATAGAACACTGGAACAGGTTGCCCAGGGGTGTAGTTGAAGCCCCGTTCCTAAAGATATTCAAACTGAGGTTCAACAAGGCTTGGGCAAACTGATCTAGTTGAGGATGTCCCTGCTTACTGCAGAAGGGATTGGATTAGATGACCTTTGGAGGTCCCTTCCAACTCAAACCATTCTATGATTTTGAAGAGCAAGCATTTAGGCAATAAAACGCCTGTCTGGTCTTGTATGTTGCTGTTGAACGCCACTAGGTGGAACCTAAGTACTGCGTGAAAGGATGCAGAAAAAAGGTTTAACTGACTTCAAACGTTGAAGAGAGAAATTTGTACAACTTTTTTTTTTTTTTTTAACTCAAAACCCCCCAACAAACAAACACCCCTCCGCCAAACCAAACCAAACCCCCCAAAACCAAGCCCAATCAAACAAAATCCTCAAAAACCCCCAAACCCCCCAAACTGTACAACAATTTACCTTCAAAGATACACCAAACATGTAGAGGCCCACATTTATACATATTCTGTAAAAAATCTGCTGATTTGCAGCAAGACTAAACTTCTGTGCTCCTCTTGGTAAATCAGTGCCTTTCCAAGCATATCTTCTCATCTGGTTCAGTGAATTAATTCTGGTAAAAGTGGAGGGTTAACAGCAGCTGTGGGGTACAGACCCTATGAAAGCAAGTGGTCAGACCCTTTGCAAACTGCCTGGCTGATGTGACACATTTGGCTTTTTCTTTCATATAGAAGAGTTTTGTCAGAAGACAACACTCCCAAGGTAGGGAGGAATGGCGAGGGTTATTGGGACCAGCATGCAGAATTTTCCTTTTCCTAAAGAAAGCTGTTAAGAAAGACCAGGATTTGAAAGATGTATCCTAGACCTTCTCTACACTAAGGACCAAGCATTAGGGTAGAAAATAGAATGGTTATTCTATTTCTATTAATCCCCTCAGCATGGACCAAGGCTGCTATTAAAAATTGACTTAGTTGTTCCTGATTGGCTCCCTAAATGTCCTTCACAGCCCCACTGATCAAATATGTGCTTAACTGTGTCAGGCTGTGTCAGCCTTCAGATTCCAACCCTGTAGCTGTGAATTTACATCTGCCTTGTTGTTAAGGGTAGTGAGATAATCTCATGCATATTCCATATGATCTTATTGCCATGTCTTGGTTCACTTCTCCTGTTAACATTTGAATGCAAAGGAACAACTCTTCAGGCATGAATTATCCTTAGAAATACTCTTGCATTATAGTATTACCTTTTTCCAGACTCCTTTGCCTGGCTTGCCATACAGTTCCCGGCTGAATTTAGTTTACTGGTGCCTTGCAGGATTCAGGTCTTCATTGCACAAACCAGCTACCAGCTTTGGACTGCAACACTCTGAAATGAAGAGTGGCAATAAATTTCTCTGCAGATGCAACGTGTCTCCTAAGAGGTTGTTATGGCTCACATGCCTTTGTCCTCTTCAGATCTGATTTTCTGTGTCCTGGGGCAGCCTCATGAACTTGGAATTATCTCAGCAGAAGTATGGATCATAGTACATTAGAGGTTGGAAGGGACTTCCAGAGATCATTGGGTCCAACCCCCCTGCCAGTGCAGGATCACTTAGGGTAGTCCACACAGGAACGCATCCAAGTGGGTTTTGAAAGCCTCCAGAGGAGACTCCACAACCTCCCTGGGCAGCCTGTTCCAGTGCTCTCTCACCCTCACTGTAAAGAAGTTTCTCCTCATGTTGAGGTGAAACCTTCTATGTTCAAGTTTGTATCCATTGATCCTTGTCTTATTACTGCACACCACCAAAAAGAGCCTGTCCCCCTCCCTCCTGACACCCACCCCTCAGATATTTATAGACATTGATCAGATCCCCTCTCAGTCTTCTCTTCTCAAGACTGAACAGCCCCAGGGATCTCAGTCTCTCTTCCTAGGGGAGATGCTCAAGTCCCCTAATCATCCTCATGGCTCTTCATTGGATTTTCTCCAGCAGGTCTCTGTCTCTCTTGAACTGGGGAACCCAAAACCGGACACAGTATTCCAGGTGTGGTCTCACCAGGGCAGAGTAGAGAGGTAGAAGAACTTCCCTAGACCTGCTGGACACACCTTTCTTGATGCATCCCAGGATCCCATTGGCTCTCTTGGCCACAAGGGTACGTTGTTGTTCCATGGAGAACTTGCTGTCCACCAGCACTCCAAGATCAGCAAAACCAGCATGCTTACCTGGTTGTCAGCTTCTGTGAGAAAGGACTTGCAGCAGAGTTTCAGTCCTTTTTATCAAATGGGATGTTCTGGATGTTTTTAATTGTTTGACAGGATCAGTACTGTTGGTTTTGTTTCTTAAGCTCTGTAATTAACCTAAAGGTGTCTGAATTAAATGTTTAATCAGTATATGCTGATCGATTGTTTTGTCTTTTACCCCTTTGCAAGGGGTTTTTCAAGTAAAATGATTTTGCCCCTCTGCTCTGCTGAGCCCCCACCTGGAGTCCTGTGTCCAGCTCTGGAGCTCCCAACACAAGAAGGACATGGAACTGTTAGAGCAGGTCCAGAGGAGACCGTGAAGATGATCTGAGGGCTGGAGCACCTCTGCTATGGAGACAGGTTGAGAGACTTGGGGTTGTTCACCCTGGAGAAGAGAAGTCTCCAGGGAGGCCTTAGAGCAGCCTTCCAGGATTTAAACTGGGCCCTCAGGAGAGCTACTTCTGACAAAGGAGTAATGTCTTCAGACTGGAAGAAGCTTGATTGAGAGTATGACATTAGGGAGAAATTCTTTCCTCTGAGAGTGGTGAGATGCTGGAACAGGTTGCCCAGAGAAGTTGTGTAGGCTCCAAGCCTGGAAGTGCTCAAAGGCCTTCAGGCAGCTGGTCGAGTAGGTATTGTGCCAGCCCATGGCAGGGGGCTTGGGACTAGAGGGTCTTTAAGGTCCCTTCCAAACCACTCTGTGATTCTGTGACTGAAGTCAGGGGAACACTTTCTGCTGCGTTTGGGTGGCTTTTGGAGCTGGTCCTTGAGTTATTTTAGGTATGGAAGGACCTCAATGTGTGACTGAGACCTGTCTTCTCTTCTGCAGGTGAAAAGTTAAGTTCTGTGCGATTGAGATATGCCTGAAGAAATGTCCTGGGGTTCTGCAGTTTTGACCCAATCAATCCTTTGAAAAACATTTTCTTCAAATGACACAGGAGTGATCCACTTGCCCTTCACTGGATACGAAACACAAGCCAGAACTAGATAAAAACCAGCAAGCTTATCCTACTTTGAGTTTTGCAGTGTTACCCTGTGTACCAGAGGCTGGATAAGCTGCTGTGAAGGCTGTTTCCACGTTTGAGCTTGTGCACTAATCCCTACTCCACCTTAGCCTGCCCCCTTCCCCTTCTCTGGTTCTGTGCTTTCCATAAGAAAGGAGTTCAGACATGTAACCAATATGGTGACCTTTCAAAATTACTTTGGTAGTCTTAATACTTCCCTCACGGACAAACATCCTTCGTCACATACACAAAATATCTTGCCTTTTGAACAGTGTACAGCTCTGAAGAGGAGTCAGGGAATAATGTATATCTAAAAACTCAATTCCCTGTTTGTTTTTGTTTTTTTTTTTTTTTCCTTCAGAAGGGTGATGTGGTACACAAGGGAAACCATAGAATCATAGAATGGCCAAGGTTGGAAGGGACTTTAGAGATCATCTACTCCAGCTTCTCCACTGTGGGCAGGGACACCTCACAACTACAGTCAGCTGCTCAAGGTGTCACCCAGCCTGGTCTTGAACACCCCCAGGGAGGAGGCATCCACAACCTCTCTGGGCAGCCTATTCCAGAGTCCTACCACCCTCATGCTGAAGAACTTCTTCCTAAGATCCAGTCTAAACCTATTCTCCCTCAGCTTAAAATCATTCCCTCTTGTCCTATTGCTAGACATCAGGGGAATCAGTGTCGTTTATCCTTTTCTAGTTCATGTTCTTTAGTGATGACCAAACACTGTTAAATCACAACTTTCTGGAAATCAAAACTTTTCTACATGAACTGTTTTGACTAAATCAGACTTTCCTAATGGTCCTTACATACCACTTTCCAATGAATTTTCTGAATCAGTGTGTCTTTCCTAAATTAATTTAGGTATTTTGTAGGTATTAAGCAACCATGTAACTTTAGCAATAGTGGTAAAACAGACTTGACTTTATTTTGTAAAGAAAATCAACACGCATAATGAAGTCTCTTGAAGTAAGGCAGCAAATACATGAAAAACCTGAGGCAAGTAGCACTTTAACACTTGAGACTCCTTCAAAAGTCTGAAGATAGAAGCTTGCTCTTGATGCTTTGCATTGTTTTCCTGGTTTTAGCTCCATGAGGGGCCAATGTGGCCTTGTTTGCTTATTTTTCCAAATATGCTCAGTATCAGGACAAATATTTCCAAACACCAACTGGCATTTTTTGTCTTGGCAGTGCTGAAGTGAAGAAATGTAAAGACAATTGTATTCTATACACCTCTCTTTGCTCATAGGCCTGCTCATGTAATGGATGTTGTGGTGCTCTTTACTCATATCTGAGTATCCATACTTTTTTGTGGAGAAACCACCACTATTCTCAAGCCATATTCCAGAGTGAGGATTCTCTCTTCCTCGTTGTGCTCTCCTGTTGTGCAAGATGATACAGTTACTTTTGTCTTTTCTTTTCTTGAAGTTAGCATGCACCTTATGCATTCTTCCTAATGTGGGGGATCCAAGCAGAAGACATGTTGTCTTCAAATGCTTTATGATTTTCATCCTGAAACAAGAAAGAATTAATCTAATGTTGTTTTCTTCAAAGTTATTTCTCCAATCCAAATCAGGTTTGAAGATACTTTGCTATAATGAAGTGTTTCTGATTGTGATAATAAGGTAGCTGGTGATCCTCAGCGTCTGTGAAAAATCAAGTTCTTAAAGCTAACCTGGTTGCAAACGAATAATGTTTTCATGACAGTTACATAATTTGAGAAATAACTGGAATACTTCTTTTTTCCTGCCCTGGATTAAAAAGAAGTTGTGTCTATTTATGTTACTATCAGAAAGATCTCCTTCTTGTCAAAAAATATTCAGGAGGTCTGCATCTTAGCCAAAGGACATAGTGTTCTTCAAAGTACAGAAAAGGACTTGACCATGCCTTTAAGACAGAGGCACTCCTGGAGCCCAGCCAGGGAAGGGACAGAGATCATGCAGTGTTTCACCTCTGGGAGAGCATGAGGGCTGCCCCTCCTGGAGCTACCAGAGGGTTTGGGTGAAGAACATGTCTTACTCTGCTCTGACCAGTGAAGCTGTGTGTGGTGTCCTCTGGATGTTTCTGCTTTTCACCTCCTGACCATACTGAACCTACCCAGAGCCCCTTGCAAATGAAGCACAGCTGCACCGTACCCCTCAGCTGCGGTCCACGTGTCAGCTCTGCCAGCTGCCCAAAGGAGACAGCACACTGAAAGCTGTATGCTGCCACTGCCCAGCTTCTTGTCCTCACCTGTCCCTTTGCAGAAGTCCACAAGGTAGGAAATAGCTGAACTACAGCAGTGCATGTGCTGATCAGTCTGTCACTGAAGACATATGTTTGTGTATGTGTATGTACATGTATGTATCCTTGTGCTGCCAAGCAGAGGGTAGTGCAGCTGTGTGCTCACTCTCTGGAGACACTAACCTGAAGGCATCTGCTCAGTTGTTGGTTTCCAAAAACTGCAGGAATGTAGGACCACCTGCAAGGCCCTTAATTCTCTCACATTTGACTGAAACCAGTTAGCAGATTTGGAAGTTACTTAGGAGTGGGCTTGGCAACTGGCAACTGAACCATTTTCCAAGGAAAACCAAACTAAAAATGCACTGATCGCATTTTCCGAGAAAGCTTTTAAAGTTCTTTGGAAAACAGACAATTCAGGAATGAGTGTGAGGCAGAGGAACCAGGAGAGCCAGAGTCCCTATCCTTACTCCAATATGGACACTGCTGCTTAACCCTGTGCCCTGTTTCCCCAGCTGTCCAGCACTTCTCTCCCAGCCTCCCAATGGGATTCTGGATGCATTTGTTTGTGGCATGCTTTATAAATGCAAACTCTTATTCATATCAGTGTAAAAATAGACTCAGAAGATTTCAAGGAGGCTGTAATGGAATAAAAATGTAGTAACAGAATGGTTCAAAACTCCCTGCCTCTCAAAAAAACCCCAAACAAACAAACAAAAAAAACCCCAACAAAAACCAGATAAATTTTTCTGGTTTTAGATGCAAGGAATAAAGATGCTTAATAGGCATCAGGATCCTTGTTTTAACCAAACTTCAGGTGATGATTCCTTCCAAACAGCTGTAAAGCTGTAGGTACTAAGTTCTTTTGCCACTCGAAGGGAGGTAGTGTAATGGGAATGTGTCCAGTGTGCTCAGCACTGCTGTAGATGGGAGGCTGTTGTCTCAGCCATGGTCTTTTTTGTAAGGCTTTGAATATTTGGCTCATCTGAGGATGCAGCTACCCAAGTGAGACACAAATGTGTGGGTCTGCTCTAGGTTTCAATTACTGGGAAAGGCAAAATACAAGACCTGTCACAATCATCAGGAGCCTTCCTCAAGTGCTCACATTCCCTTTCCTGTGAAACACATCTGAGTCCAAAAGGCAGAGAATCTCTATGCTAATCAAGGAACAAGTTGTTCTTTGTTCTGGAGCTCTCTTAAGGTAGATGGAAGAAAGATTCACGCAAAACAAATTTCAAAAGCCAAAATGTTTAAGTGTTAGACATGATACCTGCAGCTAAGTGATTTCCACCCCCACCTGGAGAAAAGTAATTGAAGTGAAAATATCTTTGTCCTCAGCTCTGATTTCGCCATATGTTTTCTGCTGGAGACGAGTTTGTGGGTTGGAATCACAAAAGTGGCCGCAGGGTTCTTCTGTACAATATGAAAGGTCTCTTCCAACCCAATGCATTCTAGGATTCCATTTCAGAATATCCTGCCCCCATTTCCTTGTGTGACTGGGGAGAGTCATATTCTGAGCTCCAAATGTTTGTAGTCCTATCCTCACCACCCTAGGATGGCCAGCCTAGGACATTTCTGCTGAAGAAGTTCTTGAGAAGTGACTGAGACAAGGTGTGTCCACCCACAGGTAGGGCTGATTGTCACAGGACACCAAATGAGAATGGGAATGTACTGATTAGGCAGGATGGGGACATACTTGCACGGTGTTGCTTATGAACAGGCTTATCATTTGTTCTTTGGATGAGATGTATACGTCAGCAGCTCTGGTCTTCTTTCCCAGGAGAGTATGTTCATCTTCCCGATTACTGGACTAGACCAACATATGTTACAGACCAAATTTAAATGAAAAGATGTTGAAGGTTTCTATATAATTATAGAACTACAGAACTGTTTTGGTTGGAAAAGACCTCCAGGATCATAGAGTCCAACCATCAACCTAAGACCTCCATGGTCATTAAACCATGCCCTGAAGTGCCATGTTCACACTTTTCTTGAACACCTCCAGAGATGGTGACTCCATCACCTCCCTGGGCAGCCAGTTCCAATGTCTGACCATGCTCTTAGTAAGGTTTCCTAGTATCCAACCTAAACTTCCCCTGGCACAGTTTCAGGCCATTTCCTCTCATTCCTGACTTGTGAATCTATGTCATATTGAAACCATTCTCTTCAATCCAGTCCTTCTGTTCTTGTTGCTGGTCAAGATTTTGAATGTGGATTGCGCAGGCGGCTGAAGTTCTGTGCACTCTGCTTTTGGTCTTCAGCTGCCAAACTGCTGAGGGTTGTATGTACAGTCTGACCAAGTTAAGAATTATCTACAGTTTGCCAGGTGAGCAAAAATAGAATCACAGAATGTTTCAGTTGGAAAAGACCTCTAAGATCATCAAGTCCAACCATCAACTTAAGACCATCATGGCCATTAAACCATGTCCCGAAGTGCCATGTCTGTATGCTTCTTGAACACCTCCAGGGATGGTGACTTTACCACCTCCCTGGGCAGCCTGTTCCAATGCCTGACCACTCTTGCAGGAAAGATTTTTTTCCTAATATCCAGCCTAAACCTCCCCCGGCAGTTTCAGGCCATAGTAAATAGCACCTAGGTCTGCTGCAGGCTTACTGCCCAAAATCTAACAACAGATTTGTTTTAGGATAGTAAAGCAGCTGAGTATCCTTTCCTCAGATCTGGTTTCTGTTAGAAATGAGCTGGAAAAGAATCTAAGAAGTGACTGGTCTTGAGAAGCTGTGATTCTACTCCAAGCCTTATGTTAGTAACTGATAGAAGCCCTGTCTCCCAAAGTTGCTGCTGTGAAGCTTTCTGGAACCACATTTTGGAAAAGTGTGAAGGCCAGGTTTTGAGTGACCACCTCTTCTTCTGAAA